>NC_136063.1:1382735404-1383385404 GCF_964261635.1 Lissotriton helveticus | reverse complement strand
ACTGGCGGTCGCCAGTAGGTATATATATTTAGGATTTTTTTGAATAGGGATTTCTGAAAATTCTATGTTGAATAACTTTGGCGTTGATGGACGGAATTGGCTGAAATTTTCGGGAAAATGGCACATTTTGTTTCTGAGCGTCCCCTGAAAGTTTGGGGGGGTTTCGTCAAGCGGGGGCCGAGAAAAAGGGGGGTCCCAAAACGTGTTTTTAACATTGAGTTTTCCATAGGGCGGTTGGACTCACTTTTAGCTCGAACGGCTGAATGGATTTCTATGAAACTTGGCAAAATTGTAGAGACTGTTTGCCCGATGTGCCTTTGCTAGGTCTCAAGATATGTGCTCCAGTGGAGTTTGAGAAATTAACGTTCAAAAAAATATATATATCTGTGACAGCGTCCCGGTTCGCGTACCAGACGCGTAACGGAACTTCGCGAGGAGAAGCGGATTGGCTCTCCGGTGACTCTCAACATTCTAAACAGTCCGGAGCGGCCGCCATCTTGTCTCTCGGTAGGATCGAGAGACAAGAGGTGGAAATAAACGAAGGGGGAAATGAATTAAAGGGGCAAGGTAGACCCCTCCTGACCCCCTAGGATTGATGTGGGGGTATTAAAGGGCCCCGCGGGGCAAAAGAATAAAATACATTTTTTTTTGATTTTTCGCGGTGGAAGCGCTACCCGGTACGCGAACCGGGTAGCTCACCGGTAGCGTAACGGGAGTCCGCCATCTTGTGTTTCGGACGAATTTAGTCACAAGATGGAGGATAAACAATGTTGGGAATGGGTATAAGGGGGCACGGGAGACATATCCTGACCCCCTAGGTTTTCTGAGGGTGACTGAGGAGGCCCATATATGTTAAAAAAAAACACTTTTT
Source organism: Lissotriton helveticus (assembly GCF_964261635.1). Taxonomy (NCBI): domain Eukaryota; kingdom Metazoa; phylum Chordata; class Amphibia; order Caudata; family Salamandridae; genus Lissotriton; species Lissotriton helveticus. The sequence continues at coordinate 1,383,384,533 of NC_136063.1, read as the reverse complement.
TTCCCAAATTTTCGCACGGTTAGCGCCCGGACCGCGCACCGGGTAGCGTTCCGGAAAGCGTAACAAGGGGAAAACCAAGGGAAATAGTAAAAAAATATTTTAGAGTGCTTTGAGGTAGGGTAGCTCTGAATAGAGCTGTTGTGTTGTGTGGGTGATGTAAGTACCAACATGTGGGTACCAATGAAGAGTCTAAAATTCAATGTACACCGTCTCCTCTGTTGATATTTTGTATGTTCTAATATGGGTTATTTAAATGTAAATGTGTGGAAAAGCACTTCATGCTTTAAAGCAATTGTATTTTTGAACTGATTGTTCTTTCCTCTTAGTCCTCCTCTTTGTTTTTTTTCCCCACACTCTTCTTCAGCATGATAGTTGATAAATTCGTTCCCTCAAAAAATTTATATACATAAAAAAATTATATTAAATACATATAAAATATATTTTTCCTTTAAAAGAAGAATACATTGTACAGCTTTTGATATTTGCTATTAAAAAACCATTGAAATTCACTGAAAAAACCATAGGTTATAGACCATATATAGTTAGGAATTAGCATTTACAAAACCTTGAAAATTCACTGAAAAAACCATAGGTTATAGACCATATATAGTTAGGAATTAGCATTTACAAAACCTTATTTTACTCACACAAAACCATTGAAATTCGCATATATAGTTAGTTGCACTAACTATATATCGCGCACCCGCAATCCACTGCTGATCATGTCACATATCACATCATTCATGACATGGTCAGTGACATCACTGATGACATCACTGATGACATCTCAAATGACATCACTGATGACATCACTGATGACAACATCCAGTGACTGTATGTTTCTGTAAAGTTAAAATATGTCTTACATATTGAAGAATGAGTGGATGTATAAGTGTCTGGATGAAGGATTTAGTAGGTGCATGACTGACTGTATGAGTGAGTGATTAAATGTGTCTCACTGAGTGCATGGGTTAGTGACTAAACTGTCTCAATTTGTGCATCATTATGTCTGTTGTTCTGTAAACTGCTGCATGTGTTGATCATTAGCTATATGATTAACTATATGGGTTATTGATTGGTTGCCCAAGTATTTGTATGGGAGACTGAGAGTGTGTATGGGTGGCTGGGAGGTGTATGACTCTGTGCATAGATGTGTGAGCAGTTGATTCCCTAGATGTATGGGTTCAAAAGTGCATGTGGAAACAACTGTATGGGTGGTTGACTGTGTGCATGAGTGTATTGGTGAGTGAATGTATATCTCAGTGCTACATGTCAAAGTAAGTACATATGTAAAACACAGTACATGTGAGAGTTGACATATATAAATAACTGTGCATAAGTGCCAGTGAATGTGTGAGTGGCTGTATGGATCATTGTGAACTTGTATCAGGGATTGTATAAGAGAGTAAATATGTGTTAGTATATGTTTGAATAAGTAAGGTGTGTATAACTGTATAGTTGAGGAAATGGAGGTGTGATTGATTCTTTGCATGACTGACTAGGTGTGTGAGTAACTCCATGGATGAGTGACAGTCTGTGAGTGTATGTTTACACTGAGTGTATCTAAGGTTATATTAGAGTCTGAAGAGGTTCATCGTATTATCACATGAATGATGTCATCAGTGATGTGATCAGTAATGTCAAATGAGATGTCATCAGTGATGTCATCAGTGATGTCATTTGAGATGTCATCAGTGATGTCATCAGTGATGTCATTTGAGATGTCATCAGTGATGTCATCAGTGATGTCACTGACCATGTCATGAATGATGTAATATGTGACATGATCAGCAGTGGATTGCGGGTGCGCGATATATAGTTAGTGCAACTAACTATATATGCGAATTGCAATGGTTTTGTGTGAGTAAAATAAGGTTTTGTAAATGCTAATTCCTAACTATATATGGTCTATAACCTATGGTTTTTTCAGTGAATATATATATGGCAAACTGGTGTTGGGCAAAATAAATTTCTAAGAAACACCAAGAATTGGGTCTCGTCTCGTCTTTGACAGAAATTAGCTGTTGGCGTCACATACCGTATATATATATATATATATATATATATATATATATATATATATATATATATATATATATATATATATTACCTACTGGCGGTCGCCAGTAGGTATATATAGTTAGGATTTTTTCTCTATGGGTTTTTTGAAAATTCTATGTCTAATAACTTTGGCGTTTGTGGACGGAATTGGCTGAAACTTTCAGGAAAATGGAACATTTTGTTTCTGAGCAGCCCTTGAAAATTTGGGGGGGGGTTCGTCAAGGGGGGGCCGAGAAAAAAGGGGGGTCCCAAAACGTGTTTTTAACATTGAGTTTTCCATAGGGCGGTTGGCCTCACTTTTAGCCCGAACGGCTGAATGGATTTGCACGAAACTTGGCAAAATTGTAGGGACTGGTAGCCCGATGTGCCTTTTGTAGGTCTCAATATATGTGCTACAGTGGATTTTGAGAAATTAACGTTTAAAAAAAGATATATATCTGTAACAGCGGACCGGGCAGCGCTCCAGGACGCGTACTTTTCGCGCAACGGAGCTTTGTGAAGCGAAGCTGATTGGTTCTCCGGCGTCTGTCAACATTCCAAACAGTCCGTAGCGGCCGCCATCTTGTCTCTCGGTAGGATCGAGAGACAAGAGGAGGCCAAAGCGAAGGGGCAAATGACCATAAGGGGGAATAGTAGATCCTCGCTGACCCCCTACGTTTGATGTGGAGGTTTTAAAAGGGCTCCGCGGGGCAAAAAAAAATAAAAATAATAATAATCGAACGGCTGAATGGATTTGCACGAAACTTGGCAAAATATTAGGGACTGGTAGCCCGATGTGCCTTTGCTAGGTCTCAATATATGTGCTCCAGTGGATTTTGAGAAATTAACGTTCAAAAAAAGATATATATCTGTAACAGCGCTCCGCTTCGCGTACTTTTCGCGTTACGGAGCTTTGCGAAGCTGATTGGTTCTCCGGCGTCTGTCAACATTCCAAACAGTCCGTAGCGGCCGCCATCTTGTCTCTCGGTAGGATTGAGAGACAAGAGGAGGCCAAAGCGAAGGGGGAAATGACCATAAGGGGGCATAGTAGATCCTTCCTGACCTCTTAGGTTTGATGTACCATTTTGTCAAGTTTGGTGTAATTCCGTTCAGCCATTCAGGCTGTAGACGTATGTAAATGTCCTATGGAAAATTGCATGGGGAAAACACATTTGAAAGTGTTGAAATTTAGAACCAATTAAAATGTTACTTTGGTTTTGTATTTGTGTGTGATGAAAGTTAATTGGTTATGTATATATGTCAAATGAGAGGAAACCACAGCCATTTTGTGATACTACTGTCTGAGGTACATTTGTGAGGAATTTTTGGTGGTGAATTTCTGGTGTTTGATTTACACAGTACTAACACTTCTGCTACTTTTAAAAAGGTGAGTTGTTAATTTGTAAGGGGAACTATGTTGTACACTTGAAGATAATTTGAAAAATGTTTTCTGTTATTTATTTGCAGTCCTTCTGTTATACTAAATACTTGATAAAGTTAGTTTTATATTATGTATTACTAAAAACGATAAATGAAAGTGATTATTTTTTTCTGCAATTTACAGCAAGCAATTTCAAAATAAAATGGCTCACAATGAAGAGACCGTGGCAATTTCTTTTGAATTGTCCACTACATTGATTGAAATTGAGAGCACCAATAATGAAATATTGTCACAAGGAGGACATGACTTGTATGATTCCATTAGATTGATTGAAATGGACAGCACCAAGAATGAAATATTGTCACAAGGAGATGACTTGAATGATTCCACTACATTGATTGAAATTGAGAGCACCAATAATGAAATATTGTCACAAGGAGGAGATGACTTGTATGATTCCATTAGATTGATTGAAATGGACAGCACCAATAATGAAATATTGTCACAAGGAGGAGATGACTTGAATGATTCCACTACATTGATTGAAATTGAGAGCACCAATAATGAAATATTGTCACGAGGAGATGACTTGAATGATTCCACTACATTGATTGAAATTGACAGCACCAATAATGAAATATTGTCACAAGGAGGAGATGACTTGAATGATTTTTTTGATCAATCTCTTGATGGCGAATTTATCGAGTGTTTGGAGACCATAGAGTTACAAGAATCATCATTGGAGACTTTTAATGAGGACATTGCTGATGAGGACATGTTACTAGTTCTTTCAAATTTAGAAAATTCTGAAGAATAAATTTATATTTAGAAATCAAAAATTGTTTGAGACATTATTCATTTTTATTTTTAGTTTATGAGGTTGTAGCGAAGTGATTGTAGTATAAAATGAGACTTATAGTATAGAGTGCAACATTTTTATGTTACATGGTAAGTTTACTCATATTTACTTCCCTTCTGCCACTATATTATCTCCAATGTGTATTTGACATCTCTTCTTCATCTCCGGCCTCCTTTCTCTCACTGTGTGTCTCCGATGCATCTTATCGCTGCTATTTTGTGTAATTACAGAAGAGAGTAAAATAAAATAGTTCGGAACGTGAAAAGGGGGCAAAGTAGAGTACTCCTCACCCCCTAGGCCTTTTTAGGCGGTCCCAAAAGGATCAGTTTCTGCTTTCCTGAGAGATTATGGTATGAGTTCCATATACCACAATAACTTGCATTACAACATGCAAGATATCTATCTCCTATTACCAACTTTTGGAGATATTCGCACTAAGCGCGAATATCTCCAAAAAGTAACACCTGCCCTGAGCAGTTCTTAGCCATGTTATCCAATGGGAGGTGGATAACATGGCTAAGAGCATTAGCTCGGTAATGCATGAATATCGCTGAGTTTTTAGCGATATTCATGCATTGCGGCCGTTTATTATCGCATTTGCGATAAACCTTGATAATAGCAAGGTTTATCTTCGATAATTTCTGACGATGCTTAGTGGTAAAAAATTGGTTGGTAAGCATCGTTAGCGATAAATATCGCTTAACTTTGGTAATATGCCCCAACGTCTGTTAACGTTCGATTCGAAGGAAATGAGGAAGTGTTGAAAAACATTGTCTGCGCAATCTTGCCTTTTTTGAAATGCCACACTTTTGTCGTGCACGGCAGCCATTTTAGATGTCTTGACCAGACCCACTCTCTGCACGCTGTCGATTCGTAGCATGGCTCCTCACCCACGCAAGCATCTTCCCTAGGCACTGGTCACCACCGCTCTCTGTCTTATGCATGGGCAATAAACCTCCCCCCATCTGCGCTGCTCTTCCCTGAGAATCACACTCTGTGCCCGCCCGACACCTCCCTTTCGCCCTATTCACTACCGCACCCTCTGACACTCCTCTTTCTCTGTGTCCGATTGTCCAGGCTATCAGCTAGCCCTGCAGATGTAGTTTATGGCCCCAGCTGTAAAGAATCACCCCTCTTCAAAGGAGTTATAGTAGATCAAGGCCCACACCCGATGAGATCCGTCACACCACACGTGTTCCTACTATCTGAAAACCATCCTGTATTGTGATTGGGGAGGGGACCGAGCCTGAAGCGGAAGATTCCAGGAATGACTCTTTGTACATCAAAGTTTTTACAATTATGTGTCACATTAAAAATATATAGCACTCCAACAAAGTAGTAGGAATATAAAACTTTAATAACATATAAATATATACAAGAAAACAAAAACAGTAAAAACATTTAAACAACGAAGAGACCGTGGCAATTTCTTTTGAATTATCCAATAGATTTATTGAAATTGACAGCACCAATAATGAAATATTCTTGTCAGTAGCGGTCTGTTGTGCGAATAGTTCCAAGGCAGCAGAACGCGCTGAAATCTAGATGGCACGAAAGTGATGTCTAGTAAGTTGCCGCCCAGCAAAAAACGGCGTGGGGCGCCGCGGGGGTGAGTGAGTCCAGTAGGCACCACAGCTATTCTTACCGGCATTGCAGAATTACTGCTGGGGACAATGCCTGTGCTGTAGCAGGGTCACAGCAGAAACAAAAAGGATTCTGTTGAAGATGTTGTTGGTTTTCAATTTGAAAACAGTTCTGGTGTCAACTGCTATGCTAATGTAGTGGTTAATGTTTTGTTTTCTCTAGAAAATGTAAAAGAGGGGGAGGCAGTCCAAAGTTCCGTTAAAAGGGCAAAGGAAAGGATCGGTGGTTTGAACTATCAGTCAAAAAGGGGAGGGGGTGCAATAATTTTTCCTACCGGGTCACACTGTGCTTTCACCGGAAGTGAGGTGTGCAGGATTCTAGTAATTCAAAGTGAGGCTGGCGCCAGCATGGGAGCGCCGACGTCCCGCGGATACAGTTTCGTCACTCCACGGGCGATCATGGCAGTCATTCCCCATCGGGGGTCGGAGACTCCCGCGGCTCCTCTAGAATCTTCAAGGTCGTGGAGGACTACGGTGGTGGAGTCAACCAGTGACCGGGCCATTTCTTTATGCTGGGCCCGCTCTTGCCAGGTCGACCGCCATTTTGAGAGTTCGGCAGCTACCGGCGATTGCGGGGTCACATGAGCGGACGGGCTCCACCCTGCCGGGCGAGACGTTGCAGCATGGCCACAGTGGAAGAACCCTTTTCCGGGCGCCTGGAGCGCTGAGGGTGCAGCTGGGAAGCCTCCACCTGGGGAGGCGGGAGAGGCCTGTTCGCACCGTCTCTCCCTCCCAGTGCACCCCACGGCGTCTCGCTTGAGATTTGTTATGGCCGGACCAGGCGATGAGGACGAGGGGGGGGGGGGGTCGGAGGCATGTGCAAGACATCCCCCCCCAGTGTTGTCGCAGCCATTATAAAAGAAAGAAGTGTCCCGTCCGTCTTCGGGCCGGGCTTCCGGTGGATGTCGGCCGGACGCCCCTGGCTCTGGCCCCATGAACGGGTTTCTTGGTTTATCGGCTGCAGCCGGATCCCGTCGGCCTCGGCCCCCCGACCGTTGGTGGCCGGACCGGAAGAGCATGTGGCGGGACTACCTGCAACTCTCAAGGGCCACCGCGGCCGGACTGGGAGAGAGAGGGGAGGGTCGAGGAGACATTCCCCCCCCCTGCAACTGTTCAGCGTTGTAAAGGCAATCCCCTGGCCGGGTCCCGCTGGCCTCGGCCTCTCCTCCGGCTACACCCTACATTAGGATCTCCTGGCCGAGGCGTGGCAGCAGGACCTGCCTTATATGGGCTGCTCCCGGCTGGGCGTAGTCGGAACCCTGCCCCACCTTGGAAGTTTCCAGAGTGGGGGTGGATGTTCTACTGACTTGCATTTTCCCTAGTCTATCGATTTTTTTGGCGTGGCAGGCGGTGGGACAGCGAGGGGTGATTTGGTTTCTCTTACTGTTTTTCTGGTCTCTCACCAATGGCATATTTTAACGTTTTCTTGTTTCTAGGACATTAATAGGTTTTATCATTACGTTATGTTATCGTTTCTTTGTTCGTTGTTTAATAAAAGTTCATGTTCATCAGTGGCCTACTGATTTTCGTTTTCCTATTTTTTTCTTTCCAGGTTGTTTCATGGTAAAGTTTCTGTTAACAGGATACAGTGATCACGTCGTTATTATTGCATATGTCCTTTTCACTAGGGGTGCTCTCTGGTCGGGCCAGATGACGTATCTCTAGTAAATGGTCCGGGTGAAAAAGGTGCATCAATCAGTGGGGAGTAGATAGGCATGACAGATTACAACGGGGGAGAAAGGTCCGCATTACGTACCCTTTCACTACTTGCAAAGATTTTCCTACGTTTATTTGCAAACAGGGAATACCTCCAAAAAGAACTAATTCCCAAACAGTCAATGTTCGGACAATCAATCAATCAATGAGGAATGAAATAGGTACGACGTGTTAAAGGCTTGCGTTACCTACCCTTCACTATCTGCAAAGGGAGAGAGAATATTCCTATTCTTCCTCGTTTGCAGGTAGAGAAGATCCTTAAGAGAATTAACTTCGAACAATTCAATGCTCGATTGAAACAATCAACAAGGGGTACTGTGAACACAAATGAACGCCGCTTATGTACATACGCATTGCTATTTTCAACAGGTTGTTCCTAATGTTTCTATTTTAGCGAGGTCAAAAAGAGATCCCATTAGTGGCCTACTGATTTTGCTCGATTCCTTTTGTTTTTTTACACGATTTTTCGCTATCTGCAAAGACTAAACAGAGTATTGCGACTCTGTGCTTGTTTGTAAATAGAGAATGAACCAAAGAGAACAATCAATCAAATGGAGAGAGAAGCAGGCACGACGGATTACAAAGGGGGCAAAGGGCTGCGTTAACTACCCTTCACTATCTGCAAAGAGAGAGTACTCCTAATAGAAATGAGGGGTGGGGGGCAGCATTCAAAGCAGATCAGTGTGCATAAACACGAAAATGTTTTTACTTACCACGTACTTGACATTCGACAGCTTATGATATTTGCTATTAAAAAACCATTGAAATTCACTGAAAAAACCATAGGTTATAGACCATATATAGTTAGGAATTAGCATTTACAAAACCTTGGAAATTCACTGAAAAAACCATAGGTTATACACCATATATAGTTAGGAATTAGCATTTAAAAAACCTTATTTTACTCACACAAAACCATTGAAATTCCATATATAGTTAGTTGCACTAACTATATATCGCGCACCCGCAATCCACTGCTGATCATGTCACATATTACATCATTCATTACATGGTCAGTGACATCACTGATGACATCACTGATGACATCTCAAATGACATCACTGATGAGATCACTGATGACATCATCCAGTGACTGTGTGTTTCTGTAAAGTTTAAATATGTTTTACATATTGAAGAATGAGTAGATGTATAAGTGTCTGGACGAAGGATTTAGTAGGTGCATGACTGAATGTATGAGTGAGTGATTAAATGTGTCTCACTGAGTGCATGGGTTAGTGACTAAACTGTCTTAATTTGTGCATCATTATGTCTGTTGTTCTGTAAACTGCTGCATGTGTTGATCAGTAGCTATATGATTAACTATATGGGTTATTGATTGATTGTCCAAGTATTTGTATAGGAGACTGAGTGTGTGTGTGGCTGGCTGGGAGGTGTGTGACTCTGTGCAGATCAATGTGTACTTGTATCAATGATTGTATAAGAAAGTAAGTATGTGTTAGTATATGTTTGAAAATGTAAGGTGCTCTATGTTTAACTGTATAGACAAGAAAATGGAAGTGTGATTGATTCTTTACAGGACTGACTAGGTGTGTGAGTAACTCCATGGATGAGTGGCAGAGTGTAAGTGTCTGTATAGGTGTATGAGTGCATATGATAGTGTTGTAAAGATGAGTGATTGTATGTATGAATGATTGTATGGGTGAATGAGTGAATGTGTGTGTAGACGTAGGAATCAGTGAGTACGTATGTAGTAACTAGTATTGGTGTGTCAATGGTTTCAAAAATTATACTCTGTATTTAACACTGGGTGAAACAGAGGTTATATTAAAACGTGAGGAGATGCATTGTATTGTCACATGAATGATATCATCAGTGATGTGGTCATTGATGTCAAATGAGATGTCATCAGTGATGTCATCAGTGATGTCACTGACCATGTCATGAATGATGTAATATGTGACATGATCAGCAGTGGATTGCGGGTGCGCGATATATAGTTAGTGCAACTAACTATATATGGAATTTCAATGGTTTTGTGTGAGTAAAATAAGGTTTTTTAAATGCTAATTCCTAACTATATATGGTGTATAACCTATGGTTTTTTCAGTGAATTTTCAAGGTTTTGTAAATGCTAATTCCTAACTATATATGGTCTATAACCTATGGTTTTTTCAGTGAATATATATATATATATGTCAAAACCCACCCCTATAATAACAAGAGGTAAGAGGCCACACGGAGGAATCCTTTTGGGAGTCTTTATTGTGGACACTGGGCATTATGCATTTCGGCGACCCTTTGCCTCGTCAGATGCCACCATACATGAGCCGCCATTCCATCTCTACCTTAAGTCTCTCCTCCTGCTCCCTCATTCGTCGGAGAGCTCCGCCCCCCTGTTGTTTCGAGGCACGCCTTCTGTAGTCTATAGATCCTGACTACATCACCCACAGTTCACCAGGGTTGGAAGGCAGAGCACGGGGGTAACTTTCTGATGTTGAATCACTCGGGGAGAGAAGGTAATTGCTGTACCGGTAGCTGGTCCCATGTAGGCATGGTGTCATCCGACTCCCTCAGGCCCCCACTAACGTTCCAGCCTCTCATGCATAGGCTTGGCGGGCCGCGAGTCGGGACATATGGATTCCCGGCTCCTCGCACCATGTCGAGCTGCTCCTGGCAAACAGCCCAATTCCAAGCTGCCGCAGTCCGAGGAGAGCCGGAGCTACCAAAACCTTGGTTAAGTCCTCAACTGTTGCCAGCAATGCTCCGGCCTCTTAGGTGGAACGGAGCCTCTTTAACACGCTACTGGCCAGCGTGTGAAACAGCCAAACACACCCCTATATTAACAAGAGGTAAGAGGCCACACGGAGGAATCCTTTTGGGAGTCTTTATTGTGGACACTGGGCATTATGCATTTCGGCGACCCTTCGCCTCGTCAGATGCCACCACACATGAGCCGCCATTCCATCTCTACCTTAAGTCTCTCCTCCTGCTCCCTCATTCGTCGGAGAGCTCCGCCCCCTGTTGTTTCGAGGCACGCCTTCTGTAGTCTATAGATCCTGACTACATCACCCACAGTTCACCAGGGTTGGAAGGCAGAGCACGGGGGTAACTTTCTGATGTTGAATCACTCGGGGAGAGAAGGTAATTGCTGTACAGGTAGCTGGTCCCATGTAGGCATGGTGTCCTCCGACTCCCTCAGGCCCCCACTAACGTTTCAGCCTCTCATGCATAGGCTTGGCGGGCCGCGAGTCGGGACATATGGATTCCTGGCTCCGCGCACCATGTCGAGCTGCTCCTGGCAAACAGCCCAATTCCAAGCTGCCGCAGTCCGAGGCGAGCCGGAGCTACTAAAACCTTGGTTAAGTCCTCAACTGTTGCCAGCAATGCTCAAGCCTCTTAGGTGGAACGGAGCCTCTTTAACACGCTACTGGCGAATGCATGTGCATGTGGGTATGGTCAAGGAAGCAATTGTCCCTCTGTCTAAGGAAATACAAACTGGCTTCCATGCCCTGGATATGATGAAGATTTGTCTCAGAAACAATATCTTCATGTTCGATGGAGCAATATACAAGCAAGTACGTGGCGCGGCCATGGGTTCAGCATTCGCGCCCAGTTTCGCGAATTTGTTCCTAGGGAAGTGGGAGGAAGAAATTCGATTGGACAATGACCTCAAGAAATATTTTGAAAAAGTCACTACCTGGATAAGATATATCGACGATCTTTTCGTCGTATGGCAGGGCACGCGTGACGAAGCTATCACGTTTATTGAGAAATTGAATTTGAATTCTTATAACAGACATCTCACTCATAATATTCATGAGAAACGTGTGGAATTTCTCGACACAGAAATAGAAGTTATCAATGGGAAGCTCACGTCCAAATTACACAGAAAGGACACCGCAGGGAACACCCTCCTCCATGCCCTTAGCGCACACCCGGATCCTCTTAAATGGAGCATTCCGTACGGTGAGCTTCTCAGGGCTAAGAGAAAATGTAGCGATGAGTCCACTTCTCTAGTTGAAAGAGATTGTATGTTAAAAAGATTCAGAGAAAGAGGGTACCCTGAAGGCGTACTCAATAAAGCTGTTCAAAAAGTCTCTGGTGTTGATAGATTGAAAACTCTCAATCCAACATCCTCAGGTACGGACACTGACCCGGAGAATAACGTGAGAGTCATAACTACTTTTAATCAGAAATCTGACAAAGTCCGCAAAATACTTGCCAATAATTGGAAAATCCTGCGTAGTGACAACATTGTAGGTCCTCTTCTCACTGACAGACCCCATATCACCTATAGACGAGGCAGAAATCTAAGGGATATGCTAATCAAAGGCGATATAACTGAAAACAAAAGACATGCTCAAGGTCTTAAGGGGTTCTACCCTTGCGGGCATTGCAAAGTATGCGCCAATAGCATCATGGTGAAGCATATCAACATACCAGGGAGGAAGGAACCGAAACTGATTCAACAATTCCTCCAGTACCACCACGCATGTTGTCTATATACTTGAGTGCCCGTGCAATAAAAGGTATGTGGGGAGCACTACATGTACTGCCAAAAAGAGAGTATTGGAACATCTTAGGGCCATCACCCATATTGACAGTCACTATCCCATTGCCAGGCACTTTAGGGAATTCCACCACTCAGACAACTCGTTGCTTAGATTTTTTGTGGTAGAGCAGGTCAATATTGGGAGAAGAGGAGGTAACCGTGAGCTAGCGTTGAGGAAGAAGGAATCACGCTGGATCATGGACCTCGAGACAAAGTTTCCCGGACGGCACAATTGGGATGAGGAGCTTACTACCCATCTGCATGTGGGATAGATTCTTTTTTGTTTCTTTCCCCCCCTTTCCCCCCACCTGTCCAGAATCTGTACGTATAATTTCAGAAGAAGCTGTGTAGAATGAACAAGTTAAAATATAATGATTTATGTTTTCCTTTAAAGGTTTACATTGATTTTAATTGATTTTAACTGTATGTTTTATGTGTATTTTTCAGGATGTTATGAAGATCTCCTGTGTTCAATCCTGTCACTTCTATAGTCACGGTCTTCGACCATATGAAAATTGGATGAATGACACTACAACGAGTATGAAAGTAGAATTTTCACAATTTATGATTTCTTTGCACTCTCCCTGCTGACTGATGTATATACATTTCTTACTTCTGTTTGGAAGGACTTTTCTTTGGACTGTCAAGGCATGGCACTAGACCTGCCTATGATCCGTGGTTTTAGCCGCCGAAATATGCTTAGTGAAAACATTATGCTGTTCTCTATTGACTACTATTATGACTCAATAATTGTTTAGTCCTGTGGGCACTAGTCCTCTACAATTTTACATTTATTTTCGCTGCATTACTATTTTTGCTGCATTATCTTTGCTGCATTATCTTTGCTGCATTATTTCCCAGTTTAGTAGGTACTGTCCTATGATGGGGTGAAGGGGTGAATTTTCACCACTCTAAAATGGCGGCTTGTTCTACTTCCTACTGTCAGTAGGACTACTTGTGTTTTCCTTCCTTTGTGTTGATGAAATGCCATGTTCGAAATGTACTTTACATTGTGACCAGTAGGGGGTTTTCACGTGTGATCAAGACAAACATTTGTCGAAACGCGTAGCGTGCTGTCTGGATAATAAATCCGTTTTGCTGCAATTTCCTTAGTGCGTCTAGTGTGCTTTTCAAGCAACCTGTGGATTTAATTAAACTTTCGGCTTGCGTGGTTCGCCGAATTTTGGACGCCACCTGACTCGGGAGAAAGGATCCCGGAAGAACCCCTTGTGACAGTATACAATACATATATATATATATACATGTATATGTATATATATATATATATATATGACAACCAAGTCCTCGAAAAGCACGAAGTAGGGAAAAACTCCACCCAGCGCTTTGAAAACAGGAACGGACCGCAACAAAGGTAAATTCTTAAAGTGCAATTTAATTTTCCTCCAACATGACGCGTTTCAACCAGGTTGCCCCGGCCTTGATCACATGACATGCTTAGAGAACCCACGCCCTTAAATACCACATGGCTCCATTAAAATCACTCCCCAACAATTAATAGAAATAGAGAACAGACTTTACAAATAAAGTGCTATAAAATGAACACACAATATTATTTGCGCTCATAAATACAATGTCAAATCTGGGGCTAGTGCCCATGTTGACCATAATAGCAGCAAGTAGATCTGACATATTTCTGGATTTTTTTGGGGGACAAAAAGAGTCAAAATTCAAGTACACCCAAGTGGGATGACTGAGTACAGAAAATAATTCCAATACTTGTCAAAAATTCAAATTAAAATCAAATAGGCGGATGCGAATATATAGCAAAGAAGCAAAACAAGATGTCAAAACACTCATAGAGATCTTTTGAAAATATTTGAACAGATCTTAGGCAACGTTTTTAGAATATGAAATGCAACAATCATATGTGAAAATACAGGTCACGATAATTAGGTTTATAATTGGAGAAATCATTACACCCCTGCCAGAGAAAGATACTAGTAAAACTAAGAACCTAGTTAAACTAATAAAACTCTACAGTATTAGATGAAATTCATAAAACCAATTAAATACAATAAATACTTCATCATGATACCTAAAAATTTATCATTGATATATATACACACAGATATTAAAACCCCCAAATTTCCTTGTCAATTGTAATTTCATTAAATCTACAACAAAGCCACAGAGAGTTGTTGTTTGTCATCATAAAGGCAAAAACATTTCCTAAATAGTATTGAAATAGCAAACTATATTTAACAGTTTAAAGGAAATTTACCAAATCGTCGCCAGTGTTAAGACCATTCGGCATTTTAGTATTCAAACGTACAATGTATTGACTTTCAAGTTGACGTAGTTTCTTCTCCCGATTCCCACCCCTTATGGATTTGGGAATGGAGTCAATAACATAGTATTTCAAATCCTGAAGATTGTTTTGATGCACCAGTTTAAAATGTCGGGCAACTGGATAGGAAGGGTCCGAATTAACGATTGCCCGCAAGTGCTGCAAAATGCGATTGAACACAGGAAGTTTAGTACTGCCGACATAGGAGAGCTGGCAATTACATTCAAGAATATAAACTGCAAAGTCAGTTTTACATGTAAAATAGCCTGTAATTTGATTGGACGTATTAGAAAAGGGATCTAAAAAGGTCTGTTTATTAATCTCAAACTTACATGCACGGCATGAACTGCATTTAAAAAAAACTTTCTTATTTGTTAGCCAATTGACAGGGCTAACTGTCTCAGGGCTTGTTCTAACCAACGCATCCCTCATAGAGGGTGCTCTCCTGAAAGTAATTGTTGGTTGTGCTGTAAGTTCTGGAGCTAATGTCAAGTCCGTTTTTAAAATAGACCAATGTTTGCTGACAATTTTTCTTATTTCTCTGTCTTGGCTACTGAACGTAGTAATGAGTCTCACCACAGGTTTAGTTAAAACAACTGGGTGTATAGTCGTTTCATCAATGTTAAGTGCATCGTCCGATGCTGTTCCTTTCTTCAATTTAGCCAAAGCAGTTTGTAAATCTTTAGGGTCATACCCCCTGGCAAGAAACCTATCCATAGACTCGGTGAGACACATGTCCAAATCATCTTTTCTGCTGCAGATTCTCTGAATTCTTAAAAAAAAAAATATATATATATACATATACATAAATATAAATATATATATATATATATATATATATATATATATATATATATATATATATATATATATATATATATATATATATATATATATATATATATATATATATATATATATTCACTGAAAAAACCATAGGTTTCACACCAGTTATAGTTAGGTGGAAATTTTACTCGCATAAAACCATTGAAATTCCCACGTTATAGTTAGTTGGACTCACTATAACTTGCGCGTGCAATGCACTGCTGATGACGTCACATATTACATCACTCATGACATGGTCAGTGACATCACTCATGACATCACTGATGACATCTCAAATGACATCACTGATGACAACATACTTGTGACAAAGTGGCAGACCTCCTATCAGCATAAAATAACCTTTGACACACACATTCAAAAATAGAAACTAACATTTTCTTAAAAAAGGAGAAAACAATACCAATTACAACAACTTATTAGGTAATTCCAACATCTACATACACATCCACTCATTCAGCAACAGTTCTATATAGTCACTCATGCATGTACTTACTCATCATATGTACTCATACACCTATACATCCTGTTACACACTAATACTCATCCATATAGTTACTCACACACAAATTCACACATGCAAAAAAACTATCAAAAAAACATTTACTTGATTATGCTGCTATATACACACCACTACACATCTACAGAAACGGAAACATATTTACTCTCTTAAACAATCAATTATAAAACACATACTCACTAACCCACCCATACACACAATCATCCACCCATACAGTCTTGCACACATGCTGTCTTCAAAATACATACAAATAGTGAGTCACTCATTCATGCATCTGTGCTCTAAGTAATATCCTCCACCGAACCATACAGACACTGATACTGATACTCAAAAAAACAACTAATAACCCATATACACACTCATGTAGCTACTCACCAACCCATGCAGCCACTTATACACAAAGTGAGACACAGATACAGATATTTAAATATTTAAATATTACTCGCTAATATATGTATTCACTAAGATACATTTAATAAGTCAGTTAACCAATCAATTTTACAAAAAAAAACATCCATTTAGACATTTATTTACCCATTTATTCTTCCATCAACCTTTAGATATACATATATAAAAAATGTTTATTTTTCAGAAAGATACACATTCACTGGATGATGTAATCAGTGATGTCATTTGAGATGTCATCAGTGATGTCATGAGTGATGTCACTGACCATGTCATGAGTGATGTAATATGTGACGTCATCAGCAGTGCATTGCACGCGCAAGTTATAGTGAGTCCAACTAACTATAACATGGGAATTTCAATGGTTTTATGTGAGTAAAATTTCCACCTAACTATAACTGGTGTGAAACCTATGGTTTTTTCAGTGAATTTTATAGGTTTTTGAAATGCTAATTCCTAACTATAACTGGTGTGAAACCTATGTTTTTTTCAGTGAATATATATATATATATATATATATATATATATATATATATATATATATATATATATATATATATATATATATATTACCTACTGGCGATAGCCAGTAGGTATATATAGTTAGGATTTTTTCTCTATGGGATTTCTGAAAATTCTATGTCTAATAACTTTGGCGTTTGTGGACGGAATTGGCTGAAATTTTCTTGAAAATGGCACATTTTGTTTCTAAGCAGCCCCTGAAAATTTGGGGGGGTTTCGTCAAGCGGGGGCCGAGAAAAAAGGGGGGTCCCAAAACGTGTTTTTAACATTGAGTTTTCCATAGGGCGGTTGGACTCACTTTTAGCTCGAACGGCTGAATGGATTTCCACAAAACTTGGCAAAATTGTAGGGACTGGTAGCCCGATGTGCCTTTGCTATGTCTCAAGATATATGCTCCAGTGGTTTTTACGAAAATTAACTTTGAAAAATATATATTGGGCTACATTGGGCTATATATATGTTGGAGCCCAATGTAGCCCAATGTAGCCCAATGTAGCCCAATGTAGCCCAAAGATGGCCACCAGAGACAAAAGAGCCCAAATGTAGCCCAAATATCAGCCAGATGTAGCCCAACTATAGCCCAGTGAAAGAATGTCCCAGAGTGTTCTAAAGAACAACTAGAGCGCTAACAGTCTTACTTATGACAAAAGTATGGCACACCTGAAGTCATCTTGATTGGAATAAAGTGTTAACACTTAAAACATTTAATTTGCAAAGGAACAAAATGAGGGGTTTCATTTTGCCATAGAAATGTTATATATATATATATATATATATATATATATATATATATATATATATATATATTACCTACTGGCGATAGCCAGTAGGTATATATAGTTAGGATTTTTTCTCTATGGGATTTCTGAAAATTCTATGTCTAATAACATTGGCGTTTGTGGACGGAATTGGCTGAAATTTTCTGGAAAATGGCACATTTTGTTTCTGAGCAGCCCCTGAAAATTTGGGGGGGTTTCGTCAAGCGGGGGCCGAGAAAAAAGGGGGGTCCCAAAACGTGTTTTTAACATCGAGTTTTCCATAGGGCGGTTGGACTCACTTTTAGCTCGAATGGCTGAATGGATTTCCACAAAACTTGGCAAAATTGTAGGGACTGGTAGCCCGATGTGCCTTTGCTATGTCTCAAGATATATGCTCCAGTGGTTTTTACGAAAATTAACTTTGAAAAATATATATTGGGCTACATTGGGCTATAAATATGTTGGAGCCCAATGTAGCCCAATGTAGCCCAATGTAGCCCAATGTAGCCCAAAGATGGCCACCAGAGACAAAAGAGCCCAAATGTAGCCCAAATAACAGCCAGATGTAGCCCAACTATAGCCCAGTGAAAGTATGTCCCAGAGTGTTCTAAAGAACAACTAGAGCGCTAACAGTCTTACTTATGACAAAAGTATGGCACACCTGAAGTCATCTTGATTGGAATAAAGTGTTAACACTTAAAACATTTAATTTGCAAAGGAACAAAATGAGGGGTTTCATTTTGCCATAGAAATGTTATATATATATATAAATATATATATATGTATATATATATATATATATATATATATATATATATATATATATATATATATATATATATATATATATATATATATATATATATATATATATATATATATATATATATATATATTACCTACTGGCGATAGCCAGTAGGTATATATAGTTAGGATTTCTTCTCTATGGGATTTCTGAAAATTCTATGTCTAATAACATTGGCGTTTGTGGACGGAATTGGCTGAAATTTTCAGGAAAATGGCACATTTAGTTTCTGAGCAGCCCCTGAAAATTTGGGGGGGGTTTCGTCAAGCGGGGGCCGAGAAAAAAGGGGGGTCCCAAAACGTGTTTTTAACATTGAGTTTTCCATAGGGCGGTTGGACTCACTTTTAGCTCGAACGGCTGAATGGATTTCCACAAAACTTGGCAAAATTGTAGGGACTGGTAGCCCGATGTGCCTTTGCTATGTCTCAAGATATATGCTCCAGTGGTTGTTACAAAAATTAACTTTGAAAATATATATTGGTCTACATTGGGCTATATATATGTTGGAGCCCAATGTAGCCCAATGTAGCCCAATGTAGCCCAAAGATGGCCACCAGAGACAAAAGAGCCCAAATGTAGCCCAAATATCAGCCAGATGTAGCCCAACTATAGCCCAGTGACAGAATGTCCCAGAGTGTTCTAAAGAACAACTAGAGCGTTAACAGTCTTACTTATGACAAAAGTATGGCACACCTGCAGTCATCTTGATTGGAATAAAGTGTTAACACTTAAAACATTTAATTTGCAAAGGAACAAAATGAGGGGTTTCATTTTGCCATAGAAATGTTATATATATATATATATATATATATATATATATATATATATATATATATATATATATATATATATATATATATATATATATATATATATATATTACCTACTGGCGGTCGCCAGTAGGTATATATAGTTAGGATTTTTTTGATAAAGGGATTTCTGAAAATTCTATGTTGAATAACTTTGGCGTTGATGGACGGAATTGGCTGAAATTTTCGGGAAAATGGCACATTTTGTTTCTGAGCGTCCCCTTAAAGTTTGGGGGGGTTTCGTCAAGCGGGGGCCGAGAAAAGGGGGGTCCCAAAACGTGTTTTTAACATTGAGTTTTCCATAGGGCGGTTGGACTCACTTTTAGCTCGAACGGCTGAATGGATTTCTATGAAACTTGGCAAAATTGTAGAGACTGTTTGCCCGATGTGCCTTTGCTAGGTCTCAAGATATGTGCTCCAGTGGAGTTTGAGAAATTAACGTTCAAAAAAATATATATATCTGTGACAGCGTCCCGGTTAGCGCCCCGGTTCGCGTACCAGACGCGTAACGGAACTTCGCGAGGAGAAGCGGATTGGCTCTCCGGTGACTCTCAACATTCTAAACAGTCCGGAGCGGCCGCCATCTTGTCTCTCGGTAGGATCGAGAGACAAGAGGTGGAAATAAACGAAGGGGGAAATGAATGAAAGGGGCAAGGTAGACCCCTCCTGACCCCCTAGGATTGATGTGGGGGTATTAAAGGGCCCCGCGGGGCAAAAGAATAAAATACATTTTTTTTTGATTTTTCACGGTGGAAGCGCTACCCGGTACGCGAACCGGGTAGCTCACCGGTAGCGTAACGGGAGTCCGCCATCCTGTGTTTCGGACGAATTTAGTCACAAGATGGAGGATAAACAATGTTGGGAATGGGTATAAGGGGGCACGGGAGACATATCCTGACCCCCTAGGTTTTCTGAGGGTGGCTGAGGAGGCCCATATATGTTAAAAAAACCCACCTTTTTTCCCAAATTTTCGCACGGTTAGCGCCCGGACCGCGCACCGGGTAGCGTTCCGGAAAGCGTAACAAGGGGAAAACCAAGGGAAATAGTAAAATAATATTTTAGAGTGCCTTGAGGTAGGGTAGCTCTGAATAGAGCTGTTGTGTTGTGTGGGTGATGTAAGTACCAACATGTGGGTACCAATGAAGAGTCTAAAATTCAATGTACACCGTCTCCTCTGTAGATATTTTGTATGTTCTAATATGGGTTATTTAAATGTAAATGTGTGGAAAAGCACTTCATGCTTTAAAGCAATTGTATTTTTGAACTGATTGTTCTTTCCTCTTAGTCCTCCTCTTTGTTTTTTTTCCCCACACTCTTCTTCAGCATGATAGTTGATAAATATGTTCCCTCAAAAAATTTATATACATAAAAAAATTATATTAAATACATATAAAATATATTTTTCCTTTAAAAGAAGAATACATTGTACAGCTTTTGATATTTGCTATTAAAAAACCATTGAAATTCACTGAAAAAACCATAGGTTATAGACCATATATAGTTAGGAATTAGCATTTACAAAACCTTGAAAATTCACTGAAAAAACCATAGGTTATAGACCATATATAGTTAGGAATTAGCATTTACAAAACCTTATTTTACTCACACAAAACCATTGAAATTCGCATATATAGTTAGTTGCACTAACTATATATCGCGCACCCGCAATCCACTGCTGATCATGTCACATATTACATCATTCATGACATGGTCAGTGACATCACTGATGACATCACTGATGACATCTCAAATGACATCACTGATGACATCACTGATGACAACATCCAGTGACTGTATGTTTCTGTAAAGTTAAAATATGTCTTACATATTGAAGAATGAGTGGATGTATAAGTGTCTGGATGAAGGATTTAGTAGGTGCATGACTGACTGTATGAGTGAGTGATTAAATGTGTCTCACTGAGTGCATGGGTTAGTGACTAAACTGTCTCAATTTGTGCATCATTATGTCTGTTGTTCTGTAAACTGCTGCATGTGTTGATCATTAGCTATATGATTAACTATATGGGTTATTGATTGGTTGCCCAAGTATTTGTATGGGAGACTGAGAGTGTGTATGGGTGGCTGGGAGGTGTATGACTCTGTGCATAGATGTGTGAGCAGTTGATTCCCTAGATGTATGGGTTCAAAAGTGCATGTGGAAACAACTGTATGGGCGGTTGACTGTGTGCATGAGTGTATTGGTGAGTGAATGGATATCTCAGTGCTACATGTCAAAGTAAGTACATATGTAAAACACAGTACATGTGAGAGTTGACATATATAAATAACTGTGCATAAGAGCCAGTGAATGTGTGAGTGGCTGTATGGATCATTGTGAACTTGTATCAGGGATTGTATAAGAGAGTAAATATGTGTTAGTATATGTTTGAATAAGTAAGGTGTGTATAACTGTATAGTTGAGGAAATGGAGGTGTGATTGATTCTTTGCATGACTGACTAGGTGTGTGAGTAACTCCATGGATGAGTGACAGTCTGTGAGTGTATGTTTACACTGAGTGTATCTAAGGTTATATTAGAGTCTGAAGAGGTTCATCGTATTATCACATGAATGATGTCATCAGTGATGTGATCAGTAATGTCAAATGAGATGTCATCAGTGATGTCATTTGAGATGTCATCAGTGATGTCATCAGTGATGTCATTTGAGATGTCATCAGTGATGTCATCAGTGATGTCACTGACCATGTCATGAATGATGTAATATGTGACATGATCAGCAGTGGATTGCGGGTGCGCGATATATAGTTAGTGCAACTAACTATATATGCGAATTTCAATGGTTTTGTGTGAGTAAAATAAGGTTTTGTAAATGCTAATTCCTAACTATATATGGTCTATAACCTATGGTTTTTTCAGTGAATATATATATATATATATATATATATATATATATATATTTTTTTTTTTCCAAAGCAATTTGAAATAAAACACCGCACTCTTCTAGGTTTTGATTAAGCTTTTTAATCCATCAAGGAAACGACTTCCTCACCTACGCGTTTCAAACAGATTACTGTTCTTGCTCACGGTAGTTACAAGTCCATTTTTTCTTTTTACTATTTATACCCTCCTACCCATGTGGCAATTAGGATGCATTATGGGAGGGGTAGTTTTTGGTGAAAACAAACCATGTCAGGTCTCTTTTACAAGATATAACAGTCTGATTATTTGAAAGTCAGACCAGAAAACTTTATAAATGAGGAATAAGAACACTGGTATTTCTCAAAGGCTATCAGATATGCGATGTACCTGGTAGGAGCTTATAAATGCTCTTGTCTATTTCTGATTAAATCGCAGGGTGCTAAATCCCAAAACTGCGCAGGAGATTGCATGCATCACTTGCTAGTGTAGGTAATTACATGGCTGGTGGTGAGGGTCAATATAGGGAAATCATATTGGATTACCATACTATCCAGGTGTGGATAGTCTGAGAGAAATGAATACCCCAAAAATCCCAATTTGTGGTCACCCATGGTCAGAGTTGGGTATCAGAGAGCATATGCCACAGAAGACAGAGGAGAGAAAGGCAGCATGTCTATGTGTGGAATATCTGTTATGTATCTCATGTATGTCGTCGGTAAGGCCTGTCATGTGTGGACAAGCAAAAAATCCATCTCCGTTCCTTGTGTAACAGGTTGGCTTTAGTTACATTGGGGAGTGTCTCCAGCGCCATCTAGTGCAAGTCATCAGGGGAATGGTACTTCTCAAGGTAGTGTGTGCTCATTCTGGGGGAAGTCTTCATGCACCGTATACCACTGCGATGTTCCATAATTCTAGTTTTGATCATGCAAGTGGTCATGCCTACTTGGCATTTGCTGCAGGGACAGGTGATCATATAAATGCAGTTCTTAGAATTGCAATTAGTGTGAGATTGTTGTGTCAACACCAGTAGGTCACTTAGTTGTATAAATTTAGAACATTCATTAAGGGCACATACACAGCATGAGCAACAAAGAAAGTGTCCAGTCACAAGGGCATTCCCCATAAAAGTAGTTGAGTGGGTTTATCCGTGGCTCTTAGTGTCATGTGAACAATGATGTATTTTATGTTACTGTCACATTTAAATGCATGCCTGGGATGAGGTTATTTGTGGTAGCCTGTTTGTAAAATACCCCATTGTTTTTCCGATGATATTCTTTATTCGATTTGATTGCGGTGTGAAGGAAGTCACACATGTAAAAGTTTTGTCTCGGGCTTCTGGTTTTGATTCCAAAAGTGAAGACCTGTTGTTATTACGGGCTATGCTATCTAGACAACATGGGCGGGGAGGGAATAACCAGGCCTGGGCGTAGTTCGCAGAGTTTTGCTATGCAGAACTCCGCGAAGTTACAAAAAAACTCAGCGGAGTTCCACAAGTGACAAAGTGCAATGCGAACTGCCGTTCGCGCTGGCTTCCTGCTGGTTGGGTAGAAATTCTACCCGAGCGGCAGCTTGCGCTCGCAAACTTACATTCGTGAGCGGGAAAAAACTCTCTCCAAATTCCACGAACGGAGCAGATTTCACCACCCAGACCTAGTAATAACGTGCCTCCAGGTTGGATGACAAATTAGTGGCTTGTGACTCATAATCTCTGGAAGAGCTGCAATTGCGGCGTAGTCGTAAGCCTGAATGGTAGGTTATCCCTAAGATGTTCGTGGTGGTGGCTATAATACCACAAGTGGCTATCACTGTCAGTTGTTTTTTTGTAAGTTGAGGTCTGGAGAATCGTAAAAAGGATGAATGAATGAATGAATGAATACATTTGTAGAGTGCACAGCTCCTCAACAAGCGTGTCCCAGAGCTGATTGGCTCACGCAGACAGAACCAGCAAGCACGTCTAGCCTTAGAAAAGCCAGGTTTCAAGAAGTTTCTTATAGGCTGTCAGATCAGTAGTGGCTCTGAGAGCAGCCGGTATTTGATTCCATGCTTGAGCTCCCAGAAACCCAAAAGATCTGTCCCCCATACAGGCCAGGCATACTCTGGGGACACAAGCCAATCCCAAAGAAGAGGACCACAGGGATCTGGCAGGCATATAATAATGAACTCTCGTTC
This sequence comes from Lissotriton helveticus, assembly GCF_964261635.1. Taxonomy (NCBI): domain Eukaryota; kingdom Metazoa; phylum Chordata; class Amphibia; order Caudata; family Salamandridae; genus Lissotriton; species Lissotriton helveticus. The sequence goes on along the minus strand of NC_136063.1, from coordinate 1,383,360,362 downwards.
TTAGATAGCCAACGCCCTTTCCAATGAGGGTTTTGAAGAACATTACCAGGGCCTTAAACTTGACCCACTCCTTCACTAGGAGCCAGTATAATGCTTTAAGCTTGGGGCCATGGGTGTCCTGGGTTTAAGCTTAAAGACCAATCTGGCTGGGCATTTTGAACCACTTGAAGGTGCTGAAGGAGGTAACCAGGCCTGCCCAAGTACAGAATGTTTGCGTAGTCCAATCTGGAAGTCACCAGGGCCTGGACCATTGTTGTCCTGGTGTTGAGAGAAAGAAGAAGAAGAAACTTTCTTGACATGCGTAGCATGCCAAAACAGGTGCCGACTAAGGCCTGTACTTGAGGCCTCATAGAGAGCACACTGTCACTGGCAGAGGTGTCAAGGGAATTGATGGTAGTGTTTAATGTGATGGTAGGGTCTTGCATGATGGGGCTATAGTACCACCTGTCAGACAATTGAATCTGACATTCTGCCTCATACTCTGTGGTGTCCATGATCACAATTGCCCCTCCCTTATCTGCTGGTTTGATAGTGATGGACTGTCATTAACTAGTACCCACATAGTATCCTCTTCAAGTCTTGACATGTTGTGAAAGTAAGAATCAGTATGATGTCATTAACTTCTTTCAGGCTGGCCTGTTCGAACACCAGTATCTCGGGTGGGACAATCCCTGTCATTGGAGTGAGTGATTTTCGAAGGCCCAAATCACACACCACGTTAACTGGTTTGTTATGAAAATGGCTTTTAAGTGAATATTCCAAAAGAACTGCAGGAGTTCACAATTGGTACGGAATCCATCTATCCTGGCGGTTGACATGAATCAGAGGCCTTTTTGCAGGACTGCTGTTGCATTACTGGATAAGACCTCATGGGTTAGATTCGCTATAGGTTTGTCCTCTTTTGGTGGTGGGTCTGGCTTCATGTCTGTCGATGTGAGTCTGATTGTGGGTTCTGCCACTGCATTCTTCTTTGTTGTTGATTGCCTCTCCTTCTTCTTCACCCTCAGTCTCTGCCAAAAAAGGGGTTGGAAAGGTGCAGGAAAGGCAGGAATTGGCCCTGGGGATACATGGGATATGGTTGGGGCCACATCAGTGGTGGGCCCTGGTATGCGTTCATCCCATAGCCAACGTGGGAGGGTCTGGTGATGGAGTCAAGAGAGAATGACGAGCATCCTCATTACCCCAGCTTGCTGAGCTTGAGTTGCTGCTCATTGACATAGTTCTTTGACATGGGAGGGCCACTGTTGTCCAACGCAGTATTGCCACCCACTGGATAGTCCTCCCTAAGATAGGAGTAGATCTTCTCTTTGTCACTTTTTTTTATGTCCTGTTGAAGTTTATCTAACAGATAGTCCTTGTTCTCATGGATCTCATTGTTAATCTCGGTAAGTCTAGACTTGTAACTGAGTTTTCAAAGCGTTTTCAGCAAAGGTGATTTTGATCATAAGGGCATCGGCCAAATGCTTGGCTGTGTTGATGATTAGTACAAGGTGGTCCCTGATGCATTTTCATGCTACCAGTGACCATTCATGTTTAATGATGGGGTCTTCCAGAAAGATACATAGGGTGTTTGCCACAAACAAACCCCTGGGGGCTATATTGGCCCTGAGATATTCTGTCATCAAAGTGCCATGAAGCATAATATTGACCAATTGGCACTTGAGCACTGTTAAGGATGCCCTGTCCTAGCTGTTACTGCCTAAGGTGATGCTCCCATCAGGCCCTAGAAGAGATGGAGTTTTTAAAATTTCTGAGACAGTATCATCGTCGAAACTCAGACCCTGGCGATCTTCCATGATGTCAAAGGAGAAGGAGTGGAGAGAAAAAGAGCGGGAGAGAGGCACTCAGTAGATAGTTAGCCTTACTGATTGGAGTAGCTACAAAGGACTTCTGTACTCACGACACACCATTCTACTCACTCACAGCACTTTCACATAGCACTTCACACTTCATATTGGCAGAATAAAAATAACTCCGGCAAAGAGCCCCCCCCCCCCTGCAGGGCTAGTTGGGCATTGCAGCGCGGGCCCGGCGAGTTGCTGCCAGATGATGAAGCATGGCACCCCTTTGGGTGTGTGAGGGCTCTTGCTCCTGATGAATCGGATCCCCTGACTTTATTCATCAGGCAGTTCCGACCTGGCGTCCCCTTCACCTTCCCTTTCCATAGGAACTGCATACCTCCGTGTATACCTGTTTTAAGAGACATATATCAGCCTGATTACGAGTTTAGGTGTTATTGATTGCACATGATCAAGAACGATATCACAGGGTGCGTTATTTATCATGTGCGATACATAACACCTATCTTGATTCTAGAATGTCATGAGTTTGTGGGGAATAGCATGCAGATTATTCTGTTTTATGCACCAAAATCCCCATGGTGCAGTAAATACCGTACAATTATCCCTGTTAAATATTGGCACTGAAATGTTACAACAGCTGAGGAATTTAACGCATCCGACAATCATTGGATGTATCCAATAAAGCCGAGCTCATAGTCTTGCACGTACCTGAATAGGGGTTTACACATGAATCACAATTTACCAGCCCACTCATAACAGGGCATTGGTGTATGGTGCCCCTTTTTTGTTCAGGGTTTATTCATTTTAGCTTAGATTACTTTTTTGAGGGACTGGGATGACCCTAGGGGGACCTAACTATTTGGGTAAACATAGCCCCGAATTGCAAGATTAAGGCTCCCTAGATTGACTTATACCATAAAGTAGGTATGAATATAACATCTGATTCAGCTAGGAAGTGTTATGTTTTAATATTCATAGCTTCACTACAAGAGGCAAGAATGGCTCAGAGACATTGAACAAATTGCTAGCAGTTACTGAAAATATGAATCACAGCGCCCAACTAATTATTGCTTGGGATTTAAATACAACCTTTGGATCTCAATGGCTGCTGAATAACTGAGGCAGAAGGCAAACTGTGGGGTATTCCAGAATTAGAGATACCTCCTATAAAATGCTGGTCAGCATCAGCGATACAGCTGAATTCTCTAACAATTTCCTTGGGGCTTAGCGCATGTAATGGACGTACTCAATCCAACATGAACGGCTGACATACCTACAGCATACCAAATCATATAAAGCAAGATAGAGTACATCATGCTGTCTTTAAGGCTTTGGAAAGGTCTGGTAGATATGGAAATCCTTAAACGCAAAGATAGCGATCACAAAGCCCTTAAACTAATCGTGCAGGCTCTCCCTTGTTTTACTCAATTGCTTTGTTGGATGCAACAAGAAACAGAGGGGTTGAGGCAAAAGAGAACCGCACTTGCCAAAAATTGAGGAGGAAAGTAAGATATTCTCAATAGTGCAATGAACCCTGGAATACATTCTCCTCTCTACTCCAAATGGAAAACTTCAAAAACAAAATCAGCAAACATTGGTTCAGCATTTAAATGTAGTAATATATTGTATAAATTGCATATGAATTCAGCAAGTAGATTTTTAGATTTTTTTCAATGACAAACCCAGCAATCACAGTGAAAATGTATGCAACAGGTAGACAATATAGATGTCACAGTTTTCTTTCTTCATTAGTTTTGTATTACTTCTCTTCTTATACACAAGGTTCCATTGGAATCAGACGCTGTGAATGGGACATACTAGAGGAACACACATATTCCAATTCCTATGAATTGACTTAAACGTGGATATTCTTAAATGCCAGTAAATATTAAGGAACTGGTGAATCCTGTGCATAATCTGATGCCATGAAAAAGTTCTGTGTGGATGAAATGCTTTGGGGTCTGAATTTTATTTAATTGATGTGCCTTGTTCATAGGAAGAGAACAAATATAGAACTATTGAAGAAAGAAAACTGTGGGGCATATTATCAAGGGGGTTTATCTCCGCTTTTTTGGCTTTAAAAGCCAAGAAAGCGGAGATAAAATTATCTCCCTATTACCAAGCTGTCGCTAACACCAGTTAGCGACAGCTAATAGGAGATAGCGACCATCTTGGGCCCCGCTTTGCATGTCCATGATATTTATCACTAATGACATGCAAAGTGGGCGTGCCAAGATGTTAGCGACTGGAAACAGTCGCTAACATCGCTATCTCCTATTACCAACTTTTGGAGATATTCGCGCTAAGCGCGAATATCTCCAAAAGCTAACACCTGCCCTGAGCAGTTCTTAGCCATGTTAACCAATGGGAGGTGGATAACATGGCTAAGAGCATTTGCTCGATAATGCATGAATATCGCTGACTTTTCAGCGATATTCATGCATTGCGGCCGTTTTTTATCGCATTTGCGATAAACCTTGCTAATAGCAAGGTTTATCTGCGATAAAAATCGCCGATGTGCGGCGATAATTTTTGTCTCTAAACAAGTTAGAGACAAAAATTATCTCTATTGGTTGGTAATATGCCCCTAAGACATCTATATTGTCTATCTGTTGCATACATATGCACCGTGATCACTGTGTTTGCCAATAAAAAATTCTACTTGCTCAATTCATATGCAATTTATACAACATATTACAAAATGTGAGTGCTGAACCACTGTTTGCTAGCTTTGTTGGATGCCCTGGTGGATTGGAGAGAACTGATTCTTATTAACAACAGAGGAGCTGTGGAGTGGAGTAATTTACAGCAGTACGTTGAAATACCTGCCAATCTATATAGGGAATTAGTTGAGCAGCTGGAACCCTTTATCTCTCTGTCTGTAAACGTATATAGCCCAAATAGCATAATTTGTGCACATGATGACCTTCTTATTTTTTTTTTTATTCTATAGCGATATAAAGCCAGCTTGCCATACACATAGTCCAAACTACTGATATTCTAAAGACTGTTAAGGCGACAGTAGTGAACTAATTAAGGCAATAAAGGATAAGAACGTTGAAAACATAAGAGTAGTTAGGTTAATATATAAAAAGACACTTAATATTGCACAGAAAGAGTGGTAAGACAACAATTGATCAAACTTAAACAAAGCAGTAAAAGAAAAGGACATTACATTCATCTAGCACATAATGTCTCATGGTAGTCACCACAACCAGACCACTGCAGATTATTTTATCCAACCAGAAGTTTGGGTAGACCACTTTACCAATCTATACTTGCCTGGGCGAAATCCTTAATACTCAGGAGTATTCAGAGTAATTTACGCAATCCCGCAATACTCTTATGATGCAAAATTACTGAAATTATGTAACTACTGCAGCTTGAGTAATAAGTAGTAATTTGGGGCAAAAATCCTACTGCAGGAGCACTGAAACAACAAACTAAGAGAGCACAAGCTGTTGCTGGCTACTGCTGTTCATGTCCTCTAGTATTAAGTTCTATTTTTTTATTGTAAATAAGCCCTCTGGCCCATTTTGGATACAACGGTGCATTTTGCACTAAACAATAGCACTACATGCTGGATTACGCTTCTCACATAATTACTCCTAATTGTGAGTGATTTTATGATAATTATGAGTACTTACACTTCTGAGAAATATGTTAGTTATGCCCACCCCTAATCAATTTATTTATTTATTTATGAGATTTATAGAGCGCAAACAAATACCCAAGGGCGTTACTGATGATGAATCTAGCAATAATGACAGATCCTGGAATGGGTTTCTCTACCATCTGTCAGTGTATCATAGGAAAAGTCCCTAAATGCAGCCGCAGTCCATGCGGGTGATAGCGGTGGGGTAGTGAAAGGGGGGATTTCGAGGGACAATGCAGAGGGAAAATCAATTATTTATTTCATTTTTCCTCTGCATCATCCTTCAAAAAAACCCTTTACCCGACCCCACCACCCTACCGCTGTTACTTGCATGGACCGCGGATGCCTAATTGAAACATTAAAGCTATCAGTGGCCTAATTATGAATAATGCTTCAGGTCCTGATAAAATACCGGGTGACCTTTTTTCAACACAGTCACACATTTTGAGCCTATATAATTAGGATCACTGATGCAATCTTGATGGGATCCAAATGATTTTCAACCTGGGCCAGAGGAGAGATAAATCTGATATTTAAGAAGGGTTTGCTTGAAAATCCTAGAAATCACTGACAATACGTCTTATTGACAGTTCACAAAAATATTCTGTTGTCAGATTTTAGATAAACTGATTATTCCTGTTCCAAATATTTTATTAGTTTTTAGAAAACACAAAAAGCAACAACAATAAAGCACATACGTACATCAAGAGGCCGATTTATTGTGAATAAGCCCCACATACTAGATAGTGTCAAAACAGTTAGATCAGATACATATGGGAAAAGTTGATCAAAAGCTGCAATAATACCTGATACCTGAGATAAAACATAAAACTGGCAATAATTTCATAATATAAGAAAGTATCCAAAAGTACATTCAGCAAGCAATAGCAATACACAGGTATAATGGCAACAATAATTAATCATAAAAACACAAAAGGAGGCACAAAAGATCAAAGGTTCGTAGGCCCAGAGGGTTAACTCCATAATATAAATGAAGAAGAAAAACAAATGAGAAAAGAAGAGACGAAAAACAGTGAAGAAAGGAAAGAATGAGAAGGGGGAAGCGGCATGGGGGTGTAGATCATGGTGTAAAATTGATTACATCCTGTAATATATAATGGAAATAAATAATACCAAATAATCCTTTATACAATGGCCACACAGGTGTCAAGGGTGTGCCAGAGTGATTGTGATGGGACAGATGGCCTAGGAAAGAGTGACAAACAGTTATGCATACTTCTAAGATATGTGACTCATGCCCACCAACTGTGGAAGGAAAAGTTGCTCTGTGCTTTCCATTCTAACAAAATGACAGTCAAGAGAAGGTCCCTTAAGGCCATATCATTTTCAGATAAACCCAAAGAGGGGTTCAGTACATATGAGCTCAACATGATGAGGGGAAAGGGTACCTCAACAATATTAGTGATTTGTTCATGAACTTCCATCCAATAGGTGGAGAGGTGCTTACACACGAGGAACATATGATCAGGAGTACCAGTGGTTTAGTTACAGGACCATCAATAAATCAATGGGAGAGGTAGGGTTTACGGGGCACGTCCTGTCCCCAAGGGAAATTTGAATAAACAATGTGGACTGGCCCACTAGATGTATGCGTTGTCGCAAATCGTCACCTCTGATGGTTACCTGAATGATGGGCACATAGGGTGTTGTTAAAAGACCCCTCACACACCAACCTGGTTGGTGTCATGCTTCATCATCGGGGTCCCAACCAGGTGGCCGAGTGACCCCTGGTTGTGCTTCAACGCCTGACTAAAGCGGAGCGGGTGTGGTGCAACAGTGTGATGTGAGTGAAGGTGAATATTGTTAAAAAATACCTCTGGGAATCCTTACCTAGTATTTTATTATTGGCGGCCCAGGGTATTGTTTTAAAATATGTGATGCAATTAATTCTAGGGATAATTATCCTGTTAGTTGTCTGTCGTGATGCGGTCTACATGTTTCAGCCCCCTCAAGGTGATTAAAGGGGCTTTCGTCAGGACCAAGGGTGGAGGTGAGTGGCAAAAATGTGGCCACGGGATAGTGAATTTTAACACACGCGCTAAGGTGTGCAATAAAAAAGTAAAAGGAGACAGTGCCGGCGTACTTACAGACATTGTTCTGTAGCGAAAAAATTCAATGCTACGTAGGAAAATTGCAGTTAATCGGGGCTCGGGGGAGGAACATAGTGTGTTGCCAATTTGGTTGTGCTAGGTCCTCAGTGGTAAACCTAATTCTGGTCCTCCGGGGTCCCGGCTGGGACGTATCACGACAGACAACTAACAGGATAATTATCCATGGAATTAGTTGCATCACATATTTTAAAACAATACCCTGGGCCGCCAATAATAAAATACTAGGTAAGGATTCCCAGAGGTATTTTTTAACAATATTCACCTTCACTCACATCACACTGTTGCACCACACCCACTCCGCTGTAGTCAGGCGTTGAAGCACAACCAGGTGGCACTCGGCCGCCTGGTTGGGACTTAGTTACAGGACCACCAAAGATCAGATTCAAGTGATGCAGTTTACACATTTTATACGGTGTCCATGGAGAGAATGTGCAGTATAGAAGCATGTCTGAGAAAGAGAAGGGATTGCTTTATTAATAAGGAGGCTAGAGAATATAATTTCCCAGCTGTTGCCCAGGCTTGGGGGAAAATTTGATTCTTGAAAATATTTAGACCATTGTTTTTTAAGGGGAGAAGAGGAAAACACTATAGCACAGCAACGGTTTTTGTACATTTTCAACACTATATGACTCCCTCTGCTCAATTGTTGAATAAAAAAAGAAGGTTTGAGGGAGGCAACGTACCAAGTTTAGTAAGGTTTACCTTGATCATTAAAAAACTATAGAAGTCCATATTGAATAGGGAATATTTAGCCTATAGGAGGGTAAAGTATACAGGGCGATGAGAAACCACTATTAGATTGCATGTGTCACAACGCATGCGATTACAACGCGGTTGTTACAACAACCTCATTGTTACATCGCAGTACATTACAATGCAAGAAGTTACATCGACTTGCTGTAGGGGGTGTGCTAACATGAGGAATAGTATAATTTACTATTCCAACACCTTACCTAATGTTGCGCACACTGGAGTTGGAATAGTAAATTATACTATTCCTAAATTAAGTTTGCCCCCTACAGCAAGTCGATGTAGCGACTTGCGTTGTAATGTACTGCGATGTAACAATTCGGTCGTTGTAATGACCACGTTGTAATCGCATGCGTTGTAAACGCATGCGATGTAAAGTGTCCTAGTCAAGGGCGATCCTCCTCCGTCGAATCAGATACCAGGCTGATATCCTTCACGGCCAAAACTGGGTCTATATTGGATGAAATCGAGGAAGATGTTTTTGAAGTGTTCCATAAGGAAAGAGCCAAAGATTAGATAAATTAGAGAACAAAGATTTTTCCACTAGTTTGAGAGCTCAAATAGTATCGAGAAAGATATGAGAAGAATGAGGTGATGCCAGAGAGCTCATTGTTAAAGCCACAAGCAAAGAGTTTGGAGACATGTGGCGGTGCTCTATCAAGAGACAAAGGACCACTATGGATGTTGAGGTATCAAGCCAACCCACTCCACGTGCTACAAGAAAAGCTGTTTGATAATAAAACCAATTTGGCAGGTCACATCCTCTCATTGAATGCAGTAGTCTAAGTGTTTCAAGATTCATTCTAGGCTTTTTATTTGACCCCAAAAAATGTGGTGCTAATTTATTTACAGTAGAGTTGAAATTTGGAGATAGCTCTGCAGCGAGCATCATGGCCAAGAAGTTCACAAGGGGCATAATCATCATTTTTTATCTTTCAAATCTCCTACACCATGATATAAATTTAGGGGACCAGGAAGATAACTGGTCTTTGATTTGATCTAAGATTTTCTGCTCATTAATGGCTATGGACTCTCTTAGGTCCCTAAAGAAGCATATGCTAAGATATTTTAACATTTTATGCTGCCAATGAAGGCCTGATTGACCAATACAGGAGGAATGACAGAGGACATTGAAGGGCATAGACTCCATCTTATCCCTTTATAAAGATTAACACAAACATTCTGCAAAGGATTGGATTAGAGAAAGAAATTTGGGAATAGTATTATCAGGTTCTCAGAAAAAATAAGGATATCATTTGCATAGGAGGTCTAGTAGTAATTGAAGTTCCTGAAGTTGCGGGCACTCTCATAAATTCTTAGGACCGTCAGACTTGGATGTTAAAGGATAATGGGCTTAGGGTTAGCTGGAGAAGAGCCCATATCCATTCTGTGCTGTCTACCTTCCTGAAATCTACCCATGGGCTGATTTTAGACTGTCTATTGGCAGAAATGTCCCCCCCATATGAACCTTTCCTAGCAATTGGGAAAAAAGACAAAATCTGTTAGGGCTCTGATTAAGGGTTGCCACAGGTTGACAGCTCTTGTTGAGCCACAATTAAAAGGTTACACATTGCACTGAGTTGTAACATAAAAAATAAGGTAATGGTGGCAGCTCCTAGGTTGGAATATAAAGCATCTATAAGGAATAGGAAATCAGAGATCAAGGAAAAAATTTGGGAAATTTTGGCAGGCATGCAAAGTGAAGGACTCTAGGAGATTTGGTGATATTGTAAATAAAGGGAACTTTAGTGCTATAACCACAGAGGGGCTATGATCTAATATTACCCCACAATGCTGGTAAGATCACTTTAGGCAAATGTATTCTTACGGAGATAGCCTGGGGAAGGTTAAGATGGTTGCTACTCATTATTTTCCTTCAAATATTGGATTTCTGCTCAAACAAGTGTTAGCGGCTATTAAGGATAGTCCGTTCAATAAGGATCCGGGCCCTGATGGGGTACCGCTGGACCACTATAAAGAGAATATTCCCTTGTCGGCACCCATTATCATTAATGTTCTTATTGCTGCTGTTCACCGGAAAATACCTTTCCCTGTGGAAAGAGCTTGCATAGTGCCTGTTTTTAAGAAAGATAAGAAACAGGAAGGATACCCAATGCTATAGGCCGATTTGTTTGTTCGATTCTTTGGTCAAGATAGTAGGGCATATTATTCTACATAGAATTGAGTGTTGAGCTCAAGAGAGCAATGTCCTCAGCTTTTTGCAATATGGCTTTTATGAAGGGCTAGGAACACAAGAGCGGTGTCTAAATCTACATCTCTTGATAGGAAAATATACAATTGCTAAAAAGGGTTCCTTGTACCTAGCTTTAAAGTATCTTAGCAGTGCCTATGATAAGGTACATTTTTATAAGCTCTGGGGTATTTTAAATAATGTTTGCCCCAACCATTAGTTACATTTTTACATGCCTTACATGAGGGGGGTGAGTGCATCAGTTAGGTATATTATGGTATGGAGGAGCAGTGTACAGAATCTTTTAATATTTTTAGGGGTCATCATCAGGAATGTGTTGTAGCCCCAATTTTATTTCTCCTATATATTAACGGGCATTATCCTTTTTTGGTTTCACAAGGGAAGGATCTTTTGGAAGTAAAAGCGAAGTATGTGCCAGCTCCGCTTTATGAATGCTTTCACGAGCACCAATGGTTTACGTAGTCTCATTGGCGCCATTGTCAAATACAGGGGTGACCTTGACTTAAAAGTCAATATATCTAAAACAAATTATATGGTGTGTGGCAAACTGCAGAGTAAAGCTGGGCACATGATGATAAAGGGCCAAATTATCAGATGGGTCAATGAGTTTTCTGATTTGGGGATATCCTTTTACTCAGGGGGCTGCTGGATGCCATGCTTTCAAACTGTTGCTCATAGTTTAATATCTCGGTGGGGCTTTTTGTAGATTGGCATCTAGAGACAAAAACGAATTTTGTTGCGCGCGCTGCATCACATTTAGCGATGCAGCACGCGCAACGAAATTCGTTTTATTTATTTTTCCTGTACTTACCTGAAATCGTCGTTTCCCGCATTTTACAACCACCCACCCTGCCTCTCCCCCGCCCTCGTCACCGCCCAGTGGCACGCCCGTCATGGGCCGTGCCTGCATTTATTGTTGTTTTGCTATTCATTACATACTGCCTATAAGAAATATTCTTCACCGAGTGTCCAAAGAGTAGATACTAAACTTGAATTTCTCTCCTTCAGGAGTTTCGTTGTTTTACATTTTCAGACCCGATATCCTGGGGGTTTACTGGGTTGCCATATTGTGCTCAGCCTTACTCTAATCACAGATGGTGTCACTAGTAGCTCTTTAGTCCCGAGAAGGTGCACACCAGGTACTCATAGGCAGATAGAAAATTAAATATATTAATGAAATATCAAAGGTAGTACTAAAATAGTCTTTTTATGAGCACAGAATCACTCATTGAATTCACAGAAACAGGTTTTTATTTGGTATGTGTAGGGGAAGGTTTTTTTCATGGGAGATATATATTTCACCATGGAGAAGAAAGGAAACCAAGTAAGTGTGTACAAGTGCACGATTTCTGCATGGACGTCGTTTAGGGGTTGCTGTGACCCCTGATAATCAGTTTGGGACCCTTTGCATGATTCCTGCACCCCCAGTATTTATGATGGCAAACCAAACATTATGGTTTAACAGACAGGAATGTTGGAACAGCTTGGGGACTCGGGTACCATTTTTTTAGGTCTCGCTTAGGCAGCGCATGTGCTGTCTCTCCGAGACATCAAGTAATCTGTATATTAGGTGAAACTCCGCCTACTGCTGGGTAATTTCTCCTGCCACATTTAATTTGTTTAACGTTGGCATAGCTCCTGTTAGTTGGCTTTTTACTGGCTATTAATTGGATACTGACTTCCGTTTAGTCCGGAAGCAGCAACGCCTAACTACTGATTTGTTGGCTTTTCCTTTATTATGTGTGTTTGACGGGAACTTTCTTTCACATACTCTCTTCTATACATAAGGAGTACGGAGCTCGTCACCAGTGCCCTTCGATTCACTGCATCATTTGTTTAAGTTTATTGCAAATGCTTGTTGTGCCTTTTTGGCTGATGGTGGCCAGGGATGAAAAAAAAAGACCAAGTCAGCAGCTCTGTTAATTGAGCCATATCTCTTACTCAAGTTTCTATTGTTGCAGTGAAGGGCGCATGTTCCATGCACCCTCCCCTTGCCCCCACTTTTGTTTTTGAGCTCATTGGAGACATGAGGATTTATGAAGCCTGTCACACAGCGGCGCTTCACTCTCACAGCACTCCTGGGCACCAAATGGGCTTTTGATGCAGCAGACGTGAGATCTTGAATCCATTACTGGACGGAAAGCATACACGCCGGACATCTGACCTAAGTATTAATCTAGAAACAGAAGCATATTGTTTGGCAAGAAAGAACAGGTGCTGCTAATGGACACGTCTCACCTCTGTCTTCACGCAAAACTAGAGGGTCCGGAATGCAATGGGAGGCATCACAGGCGGGGCACACAGCACTGGTCTGTGGGGGCGGGGATGGCTGATACATGGGTTCACAGGCAGAGGGCAGCAAGGGCTGCTTTCACCTGAGTGCGGGGGAGGTGCTGGAAGTGACCCCCCAGAGGTGAAAACTCTTATTGTTTTTCATTACAACCGAGGGGTCTCCTGCCCCTGCCCTTGAATAAATCTTTCACACCCTGCTCTGCTCCTTGTTGTGTGTGTCAGTTGTATGTAGCGCCAACTCGCCCGTAAGGCGTTGAAGCGATTTACCCGTTTACCGGTCACATTACACAAGGGCATATTCATTTTCAGTCATGGCATTAAGTCATGTGCCCAGAATCACTGGCTGCAGTGCCGAAGCCGAGACTCTGATCTGGCGCTCCAAAGTTTCCCGCTCTGGCCGGGCACCAAAGGGCTCTTGATGTAGCAGACTTGAAATCGTTAATCCATTACTGGATGGAAAGCATACACGCCAGACAGCTGAAGTAAATATTAATCTAGAAACAGAAGCATATTATTTGACAAGAAAGACCAGGCACGCAACGTCATCATCCTTCTCCTCTTATGTTTTCCATCCACACATTCTAAAAGAAACGTCAGTCTGCCTTGATAAGGATTGTCTCTATAGCTCTCTAGCTTCGAGAAAGAGCGGCTCTCAATTGTTCCTGTTTCATGTAGCCTTGAACAGTATTTTAAGTCTTGAATGATTTCTGAAAAAATATATATCTCCACTGATTTTCTTATGCAGGAACCACCTAAAAGCATATCGCAATTTATCTTAATGTAACTTGGCAGCTAATAAGATGCTGTATCAAAGTGAAACACAGCATTGGCAAAGCCAATATGACTGGCTTCAGTCCATGCATCCACTCATCCTTCCGTCCACACACCCAACCATTTTTCATCTATTCATCTTGTCGCTCAAATTGCACTGCTGCATCTATTTATCCACTCCTTTCTTGAATTTGTCCACTCGCCAATCTACAATACCACAAATGTACTAATCAAAATGAAAAGACTCAGGTGTGGCATGACAAGATGGATGTTTAGAAGTGCCCTGCATAAGCTCCCGCTTTTGAAACCAAATCCTCCTGAATCCTGCACTCCTACTTAAAACAACGGTCCCTAGTGGACTGAAATTTATAAGCAGCGATCCTGACTGAGCTCTAAATTGTTAGACGGCTGATGCGAGGTCTGGACAAAAGAAACAAGCATTTGCAATGCAACAGGTCTCACATGTACGCAAGTTTGAGCTATTGGCATTGTAAATGACAATGCCTTTTATTTATGTTACGGTTTTGGAAACATAAATGAAAGGCATTGCCATTTACAATGCCAATTGTTTAAAGTGGCGTAAATGCGAAACCTTTTGCATTTCAAATGATTGTTTATTTTGCGGTTAGCTAATTTTCTATCAAATATCTATCCAAATTCAAGGGAGGAGTCAGAAGCGCAAGCACTGACTGCTCATCACACATATTTATTTATGTGTATTTTTATAGCGTATACTTTATCTGAAGATGTCAGAGCACTTTACAATAGAACCAGTTACATTACATAAGGACTCCAGAGTACATGAAGTACATAGCAGATGCAAAATATATACATGCGTCTAAACACAAAAATAAAATGCTACCAAGGTGTGTACAAGAGATGTGCATTTTGAATTTACATCGTAGATATAATCAGCCAATATTGGTGGGAACTGAGCACAAAGAATATACAAATAGCATAATGGTATTATATAGCACAGCATTATGATATCAACAATAATATAATAAGACAGAGGACCGGGTAATACTGTGTCATGATTGTTAACTGCATTTCCCTTTTTGTTACCGTGTTCTTGCTGCTTCATTGCTGTAGGCCAGCCCCATGCACGGCAGGACTCCGTTCCCACTCAGCCCCAAAATGGCCGCCTCAGCCCTTGCATCCCCTGCCGTGGCAGGTCACAGGCATCTTGGTGACTGTTTACGTCAAAGCGTGAGTAATGTACAGCTCTTGCATTCGCACTGGCTTTGTCAAATTGAAGGCAGATAAAGAGAGTCATAGGGCACGCTGACACCTTTCATCGGATTCCTCATTTTCAGAGTACAGCCAAGTCAAAAGAAGCCTTGGTTCACATGTTTTTCCGCACTTGGTCTGCCAGTCTGCTGTGTAAATAGTAACACGAGGAAGAGCGGCAGGGACAGCAGCACAGGAATAAAACATGTATGAACAAACCGGCATACTTTAAATGTAAATTTGGGGCCTACCCAGGAGGGCAGGGGGGGGAAGCAACGACCACAGACAAGTGATACTGTGTGACAAAGGCCGCTTTATTTGAAGCAGGTGCATCCTAAATGAACTAACCTGGCCTGTGCTGAACAAAACTACACCTCACTAAATAAGAACTGCCTAACTAACCCCCCCACCCGCACCCCTAAATAATTTTCCTCATTTCAACATAACACAACACCCACCACATATCCACAGCATTCCACCTGAAACATGCCTCATTAACAAATAGGACATTCCTTGACCTCAGCGATCCCCACCCCTTATCAATCAAGCCCAGGACCCCTACCCTTAACACCCTTTTTACTCTAGGGAAAAAGCGCCACAAATCTTGTATTTGCACAGCAGCACCTGTTCCAGCGACACGATAACCACCACAATCTGAAACCTGATGCACCATGCCCCCAAGAAAACTCCTCTATTAAACAGGCCCCCCCCCGATCATAACAGACTGACACCCCTGGGCAAAAAACACGACAGACCAATGCGAAAACAGGGAGGGGGGGGGAAACTCGCTACCAGGGTCCACCCTCCGGCTGCTGGGTCACTGCCACTAAAATGGTGGTCAGTGACCCAAGATGGCTGTTCTTAAAACACCCCCAGCCCAAACAGCCCAAAGATAGCCCATGAAGAGCCCAATCCTCCCGACACCACCCCCACCAGCCCAAAAGGCTCAGACACCCCGTGGTCTTCTAATCTCTCCCCCCCCCTTCCCTCCAGGCCCCAAAGCCCCCCGGGGGTGGCAGGCCTCCCGGTGGCCGGCCGCCCCCCCCCCAAAACCCCATTGGGGCCTACCCAGGAGGGCAGGGGGGGAAGCAACGACCACAGACAAGTGATACTGTGTGACAAAGGCCGCTTTATTGAAAGCAGGTGCATCCTAAATGAACAAACCTGGCCTGTGCCGAACAAAACTACACCTCACTAAATAAGAACTGCCTAACCAACCCCCCACCCCCACCCCTAAATGATTTTCCCCATTTCAACATAACACAACACCCACCACATATCCACAGCATTCCACCTGAAACATGCCTCATTAACAAATAGGACATTCCTTGACCTCAGCGATCCCCACCCCTTATCAAACAAGCCCAGGATTCCTACCCTTAAACCCCTTTTTACTCTAGGGAAAAAGCGCCACTCGAAAGGCACTTAGTGACTTTCGACCCCCCATAGGAATACCCCCGATACCTACGCACCCCCAAAGCCAAATCCAGGGCCTCCTTCATCTGAACTATATACAGCTCCATCCCGTAACGAGATAAGTGGACCGCGTCCTCCCTGAAAAAATACACCGCCCGTACTTCAGCTCCGGGTGATCCATACGCCCTATCCCTTCTCTCGCACAAAAGTCTCTCATGTCCCTGTTGAATTTTCTCCGTGACTCATCTATAGCCCCTGGGCGCTCCGCTCCCCCCCAGACCCTCCTGGGGATGAGCTCCGACCAAATCACAGGACATCCCCCACTGCTTTTTAATCTCCAGGAGATCCCTTTTCATTTCTTTCACTAAGGCCAGTCCTTTGCTCACCACCAAGTCATTTTCCCCCACGTGGACCAATACCACATCCGGACACACACCCCCCGCACCACATTGTTCAACACCGGCATCAATTCGTGCCAACGCATCCCCCCTTTGCCCTGCCAATGACATCTAAACAATCTGTCGTCCAGCTCCAGATTCAGGTTCCGATGCCTGTCCCACTCAGCCCTCTCTGCTCTCTTAACAAATGAATGCCCCACAATGTAAATCTGCAGCGTCGCAGCAGCCGGTCCCGCCACAGCACCTGCAAAGACACACATGTAAAAGGGCGGAAAAACGTCCCTGTTACAGCGTCCCGCCTACCCCCCGCAACCGGACATACGACTTGTAACAATACGACTTCCATCTCCCCAGACGTTTAATGTCCTCCGCCCCCTATCCCTGACGCGCCGCCTCCGTTGCCGGCCCTATCCGAAAGGAATGCGTCCCGAACGCCTTGGGGTCCTCGCCCATGAACCGAAGGGCGTGCCGCAGAACCCACAACGCCTGACCCGCCGTCACCCGACCGTCCGTTCCGCGGCCAGAAACCTCCCCCCCCGACGTCCTCCGCCCAGCCGCCAAATGCTCACCCCTCGCCGCCGGGCACACCCCGTCCAGCCTCCCCAGCCCCATCACCACCCAGGTCCCCACCCTCGCTGATCCGTCTTGGAGCGCCGCAAATGTACCGCAACCTCCTTCGCCTCCACCTCAACATCTTCCCAGAGCACCCCCGTCCTCCTTTCAGGCCCACCAATTCTGAAATTCGAAAAGCCCCAAAGAACAGCCAGGACATGAGCGTAGCAAACAACACCGTCTCCCCCACATCGCGACACACCGACGGCAACGCCCGCAGGAGGCCCCCCAGCATCTCCTCTGTAATGGGCCTCCTCTGACTCACCTGAGCAGCTCTCTCACGCGCCCACCCCTCCAACAATCTCGCCCCCAACTCTCCTGCCGACGGAGGATACCCCCACCACAGCTTCCCCATCAACGCCACCGCCGACAACTTCCCCGCAATAGTCACCTTCGACAAACCCTTATCCATCATGGCCAGAATGAAACACACCACCTGCTCCTCCCACCGCCATCGGTCCCCCTGCCTTACCGCTCCAGACTGCTGAAATTCCTACCAGGCCTGAACATACGCCTTCCAAGTGGACGCCGCCACCGACACCCTCACCAATTGAACGACCCTGCATCTCCCACCGACCTCAGCTCCCCCGGCACCGGCGTCTTGGTCTCCTCTGCCTCCGTGGCTAGCCCATGGAATCTCTGCCACTGTGAACGAGACAAAGCATCTGCAATGTCATTGTCCACCCCCATCACATGTCGTGCCTGAAACAATATGTCATGCTCAAGACAGCGCAGAACAAACACCCTCAACAGCTTCAGCACCTGCGGGTCCCGCGCCGACTGCCTGTTGACCACCTGCACCACCGACATGCTGTCCACCCGGAACAGCACCTGCTTATGGGCCAGTTCCCGGGACCACACAGAAACCGCCACCACCAATGGGAACAATTCCAAAAAGGCAATGCTGCGGCCCTCCGCCTGCCACTGGGGCGGCCACTGTTCCGCGCACCAGCGGCCCGCCCAGTACAAACCGAAACCACCAACCCCCACTGCATCTGAATACATTCTGACGTCCCACTCCCAGTCCTCCGGGGGCACCATGGGCACCCCATTGAACCGCCGCAAAAAAGCCAGTCACATTCACAAGTCCTCCTTTGTCCCCGCCGACAGCCTCACGTGATGATGCGGCAATGCAAGTCCGGACAACGCCAAACCCAACCGCCGACAAAACGTCTGCCCTGCGCGCACCACCCGACACGCAAAATTCAGGTGACCCAACAAAACCTGCAACTCCCGCACCGTCACCTTCCGCCTGTCCAACATGCCGCTCACCAATGCCAACATCACCGCCCTTTTGTCATCCGGTAGGCGTGCTTCCATTGCTGCGGAGTCGAGTTCTATGCCTAGAAATGACAGCACCATACTCGGACCGTGCGTCTTCTCTGGCACCAGGGGAACCCCCAGGTAACCCATTAAGTCCTGAAAATTGTGCAGCAGGCGCTGACAATCCGTCGACCTGGGCCGTCCCACCAAAAAGAAATCATCCAAATAGTGCATCACCATCTCAGAGCCTGTGCGCCAGGAAAAAGCCCACTGCACGAAAGAGCTGAACCTTTCAAACAATGCACTTGAAATCGAGCACCCCATCGGCAGCGCATTGTCTACGAAGATGCTGCCGTCAAATTGGATTCCCAACAACTGGTAATCCTCGGGGTGCACCGGAAGCAACCTGAACGCCGATTTGACGTCACACTTCGCCATCAACGGCCCCGGTCCCACCGCCGCCACAATCTTCCGAGCCACATCCACCGACGAGTACGTGACCAACGCGAGATCTGCCGAAATGAAGTCGTTCACCGACGCACCCTCCGGCCACGACAAATGCTGTATCAGCCGAAACTGCCCCGGCTATTTCTTAGGGACCATCCCAATTGGGGAGATAATCAGATTCAGCATCGGCGGCTCCGCGAAAGGCTCGACCATCCGGCCCTCTCTCACCTCCTCGAACAGCTTCTCCCGCACCACACCTTTTTGCCAGTGCACCGACTTCAAATTCTCCGCTCAGCGCGCAATCTGAGGTCCCTCGTACCCCAACCGGAAACCCTCCCCGAAACCCCGTCACAGCACGGCCGCATCGTCCGCCCGCGGGTACGCTGCCAACAGCGGCTCGAGCCTGTCCAGTCTAACCGGGGTATGAGCCTTTTCCCACAGCCCCTGATCCCCCTACCTCCCCCCTTCCCCCTGCTTGGTTGCCCGCCGCTGCGTGCTGCTGTCCCGCTGCCGCATGTTGCTGTCCCGACAAGCCTCCAACTCCCCAGCAGCGCACCACCGGGTGCCGTTGTCCGCACTTAGAGCATTCGTGCCGAAAGCGGCACACTTGCCGGCCACATGCCCCCTTGTTGAAATCCCAACAAGCCCCGACTGAACTCTGCCCAGCGCTCTCCCCCTGCCCCACCCCTCCGGGTGGGGCGAGCCGAAAAGGGGGTCGGCACCAGAGGCAGACCGCTCGCCGTATATACCGTGCGGCGGAACTTCACCGCTCCCATCGTCTGCTGATACAAGTCGGAGTCGAGCTCTCCCTATTTCGCCTCCGGGTCCGCCGCCATACGCGCTCGGAACTCCTCACCATAGTGTGACCAAGCGTAACCGCCATAAGTCACCTGTGCCCTCCGGACCACGTCCATATATTTGAACAATGCTACGGACCTGTCTGGATACTTTTGGCAGTATACGCTAGCGTATATAAGGAACGCCACCGACCAACTGTCAATCATCAGCGGCACCCTAGGGCGCCTGGCCAACTCCTGCTCCTCGTCCTTAGACCCCTCCTTGGCCGTTAGCTCGCTGTGCAGGAGCTTCAACAACTCCACGTACTCCCCTTTCCATATCTTCTCCTTCGTCGCCACGGAGAGATGTGCCCCCAGCGGCTTGGTCACCCCATGTATGGGAGCTTACGCACCGTCACCACGCAACTCTCCTTCCCCCCGGCGTCCGCGCCCGTAGCCGCACTACCCGCCGTAGTGCTCCCCTTTCCACTCACTCCGGCGGCCGCCGACTCCGCTTCCGCCAATGGTGTTGCCCCGTCCGCGCCTACCCCCGCATCCGTCACATAGCGCCCTTACACCAACCGCACAGGGTCCTCCCCCCACGCCTCTGTCCCCACCGAGACCTGCGTGCTGCGCTTCCTGCCCAAACCACTCTCCGCTCCGTCTCCCATCTTACCTGGCGTCAAGGTTGGCATCCTCACCGGATCCGGCCGCCTAACCAGTGGATCTGAGGGGGCCGCCACCCTGGGCGCATCCAGCCGCGGTCGAACCTGCAACACACTGTCAACATCATTACTACCCCAGTCCCTAATCTCCCCCTCCTCCTCCGAATCTCCCCCTCCTTCACCACACCATTCCTGCTCACTCTCCGGGATCTCCACTCGACTCAACCCTCACCAGTTCGCCACGTGCACCCCGCCCCCCGGCGGCCATGGCGACCCTTCGGGGGTGGGCTGGCGGGGATCTCTCCCCCTGCCTCCTGCCGCGTTCTCCTGCCGGGTCCCACGTTGGAGCACGACCGCCCGTACAAGGCAGAGCCGGCCCATCCTCTCGGTGGACCGGAGCTGCAAGCTGCTCACCCGAGCACCTCTCCCATTGCTCCTGCCAAGGAAAGAACGTGGAGTCCAGCATGCCGGGGAAAAAGCACCCCCGCTGGCCCCCAACTTCTCCCCCTTCGCCCCTTCCCCTCCGCGGCCCCCTCCCCCAACCTGCCGAATGTCCTCCTCGCGTTGCCGGCCGGTCCTGCCACACCCCCCCAGGCCCCACCATCCTCCACCTTCCCCACTCCCCCCAGGGCGCCTGCCGTGGATCCCCTACCGCCCCCCACCCGGACCCTCCCAACTCGGCCCACCACCCCATGTCCCCCACCCCCACCGTGACTCGCTCCGGCCACTCAAAACCCCACCCTCTCCCCACCCCTCCCCCAGGCTACCTCCCACGCCCACCCCCGTCTCTCCTGGCCTCCCTACAACACCCCTCCCCCTCACGGACCTCCCCCCACCCCCCTCCTCTTCACTCCTCGCTCCCCCAACGGGGACGGCGGCCTGCTGGGGCCCACCATGTCCCCGTCCTCGCCGGAGGAAGACCCCCAGTCCAAAGCCGTGTCATCCCCGCCCTGCCCCCTTCCCCCTCCCCCTCCTCCTCTGATTCCTCAATCAGCCCAGGCGAAAAGCCATCCCCCTCGCCCCCTTGCACCCCACTCCCCTTCCCTGCCCTCCCCACTGCTCCTTGTCCTACTAGGCCTGGCCCCTCCCCCTGCCCCTGTCGCGCCACTTCCTTAGCCGCCTCTCCCCCTTGCCGCACCACCACCACCGCCTCCCCACCCGGTCCCCCTCCCTGCCCTCCCGCCTCCTCCACGAAGTCTGGGGCAGCCTTCCCCTTCCCGGCAGACCGTGCCTTCTCCGCAGTCCTTCCCCCGCCCCCCTCCTCCTCCCGCTCCGTCCCTGCCGCTCCCGGCCCCGCCGCCTGCCCTCCGCAATGCTCCCGCCCGTCCCACCAACCCCGCAAGCCCTCCGCGGCCGAGACCGCGGGGGCTCGCATGCCACAACAGCTGCCGCGGCGCCGTTGGCAGCGCGCCGCGGCGACCTTACCTGAACTTCCGGGCGCAGGCGGTCCAGCCGCCCCGCATCGCCGCGCAGCCTCACCGCGTCCAGCACTCGGGGGTCCTGCAATCTCGCCATACTGGCCTCCACAAACCGGTAAGCGACGGAACCGCTGCCCAAGCCTACGCGACGCACAAACCCAGACTCGTCAACGCTCCACAAATAAACTCGCGACCAGAGTCACAAAACTCGCTACCAGGGTCAAAAAACTCGCTACCAGGGTCCACCCTCCGGCTGCTGAGTCACTGCCACTAAAATGGTGGTCAGTGACCCAAGATGGCAGTTCTTAAAACCCCCCCAGCCCAAACAGCCCAAAGATAGCCCATGAAGAGCCCAATCCTCCCGACACCAGCCCAACCAGCCCAAAAGGCCCAGAAACCCCGTGGTCTCCTAATCTCCCCCTCTCTTCAGGCCCCAAAGCCCCCCGGGGGTGGCAGACCTCCCGGTGGTCGGCCGCCCCCCCAAAACCCCATTCCGAACTGTCTTTGAAATGGTTAGTGGGGTTGCAGGTGAGACGTGGGATGGCAAAGTGGTGGTGTGTGCAGCCTGCAAGAAATGCGTGCATGTCTTGGTATGTCTGAACCACACCAGTTTTAAGGGCTGCACTTTTAAAGCTGCCCGTGACTTCTGCTAACAAATAGCTATGGAAAAACTCATGCTGTTGAATTTGTATTTTGCATGCACTCTTCCGAAACTGAATGCACTCGGCTGGGTATAGATAGTTCAGACAGTGGCCATATGTATCCCCTGACAGTATTTGGGAAACTCACTGGTTTATTGACTTTAGGTTGAGCCTGGACAGATCATGCACTGCTCTGCGAGGCAATGCTGTATTCAGGTAGGAACTTGAAGGTCTGCCCACTCTTCACCCATATTTTTCATTGGCGTGTGTCATTGTCCACTGTAAACTGAGGCTGTTCATTGGTCAATAACCTCAGTAGTCCCTCCTTACTACCGCCTTGTTTCATTTTGTAACCTCCCATGGCAACACCCCTTGTTACGTGTGTTGTTGCTCTGTAGGTTTTTTAATTGCAGCCTCGGAGCACTATTTTCTCAAGTAGCTTTGTCCTGCCTGCTGTTGCAGGCAGGACACACTCTCTACTAACCCTTTTTAAAAAAGTTTATAGCACGGACGTCGAACGCATTTGCAATGCAATAGGTCTCGCATTTGCGAGAGTTTAAGCTATTGGCATTGTAAATGACAATGCCTTTTATTTATCTGTTATAGTAACAACACGTAAATAAAACGCATTGCCATTTACAATGCCAATAGCTCAAACTCTTGTAAATGTGAGACCTATTGCTTTGCAAATGTTTATTATACACTTGTATTAAAGCTGCTTTTTAATTCAAATAAAGATGAGATTGAGAAGGGTGAATATGTGAAAAAATGTGTAAGCAGACACTTTCATGAATTACATGCCAGTGCTCATGCATAAGGGATGGTTGCTGTTCCCATGGTCTAACATAATGCTAAGTTCTGCTTTGATCTTGTTTCTGAATGCAGTCACTTCATAAAATGAAGCAGAATTCGGTCTCACTCTAACCATTTCTGAAATTAAACAGAGCTCCTTGAACAGCAATAAGGCACTTTTTTGTTGCTTTAAATCCCATCAGGCCTTTCCATTTACATGCAATGCTGAAGTGGTATGTCCATCGTAATTAAATTAGCAGATTTATGCGGTTTGCTGTATTTCTGCTCTACCTAACGAATAGTTCCAGTGTTGATAGTGGGGCACTGTGTATTGTCCATTCAAATAGCTAAATAAAGTATTGCACAGAGAACATCTTCTAACCTGTCTGAGCATACAGGTACAGGCATCATTGTAGGATTTTGCAATTCCTAAATTGCGAAAATTAAGGAATCGCAATTTAGGAATTGCAAAATCCTATGCATCAAGAAATCGCAAAGATGTTTGCGATTTCTTAATATTCTTTATATGCGATTCCTTAATTGCGAATCGCAATTAAGGAATTGCATTACATTGATTCCTATGGGCCTAGAGGCCCATAGGAATCAATGGGAAGGCATTCTCATTTTGCGAATTCGCAATTAAGGAATCGCAAAATGAGAATGCAATTTCAAGGGTGCAGGGGGGGGTCCAAGGACCCACCCTGCACCCCTGAAATGTCATGTAAGTACATTTTACTCACACACATGTCCCAAGGGCAGGTGTGTGTGTAAAATATCAGTTTCAAAAATGCATTTATTTGCACTTTTGAAACATTTCGCAAATTACCATGAAGGTTTACTTCATGGTAATTTTTTCCTTATAAATTGCGAATTCGGAACAACATTGCTGCCTTCTAAGAACTCTGTGACAACCTATCCAACGTGTTCCAAAGCTAAATCGCAAACACCTACCGCAACTTTACACACCAACCCAACCCCAGAGAACCCATCGCTAAACTACCCAGCACCAATCAAGATAGCCATCTGACCCTCAGCTGAAACAACATACCAGCAATCATGAGGATCCTCCATTCAGGTGCCCCAACAGATCCATTCCCCCACCACATCTACAATCTGAGAACATCACCAATCAGTATCACCCTGACCCATATCATCAACACCTCCATCACATCCGCCACTTTGCTGGATGAATGGAAACTTGCAGAAATCAACGCTCTTCTCAAGAAGCCCATAGCCAACCTGAATCAAATGAGCAACTTCCAACCCATCTCCCTGCTCCCCTATCCTGTTAAAGTGATTGAGATTGATTAACAAGCAACTTGCAACCTACCTCGAATTTTACCATCTTCTGGATAACATATAATCAGGATTCCAAAAGAACCACCGCAGCGAAACAGGACTCATCCGGGCCACCGACAACATTGAAACATCCTGGACCAAAAAAACAGCAGCCCTCATCCTGCTCAACTTCTCTGCAGTCTACAACACAGTCTCCCACAACACCCTCATCAGAAGATTCCACAAGGTTGGTATACAAGGATCCAGTCTCAAATGGAACTGTTCCTTCCTCATGGGAAGAGCCCAAAAGCTCAGTCTGCCACCCTTCACATCGGAGACCAAGACGCTGATATGAGGTGTGCCACAACGGTCGTTGCTCAGCTCCACTCTTTTTGTCATATACATGATACCGCTAGTCAACATCATACGATCACAAGACATGACTGTCATCTCCAACGCAGATGACAGCCAACTCATCCTTTCACTGAGGGACAAGACAAACACCTCCAAAATCCACTTCACCAACTGCATGACCATGGTAGCAGATTGGATGCGAAGCAACTGCCTGAATCTCAACTACAACAAGATGGAAGTACTGGTCTTTAGGAACAAGACCTCTCCCATGGAATTCCACCTGGTCGGTGCTAGAAACAACACCCACAGACCATGCAAGAAATCTAGGGATCATCCTGGATGACAAGCTCAACATTGAGAGAAACAAGGACCCCCTGGACACTTATGACAGTGAACATCTTTTTCGCTGCTGTGACAGTGCGGCGGCCTTGCACGCTGCTGTTTTGGACTTTTGAAAGCACCACCCTGCTATCATTCGGTTCTTAAGCTCGCCATCATAAGAAATCTCCCAGGATAAGATATTGCCAAATACTTGGGAGTTATTTACAATTTGCAACCATTGAGTTGGATTGTACTAGCAGCTACATCGCTGAAAGAATCTCATCCTTGAAAATTCCGTTTCGTCATTGTTGACACTTCACAACATATAGTGGCAGATTTATGAAGGCCCTGTGCCGCCGGTGCGTCACTTTTTCCCATGTTAAAAGTGACGCACCGGCGGCGCAAGGGCTTCATAAATCTGCCCCATAGTGTATAGCAGTATGTGGGCCACAGACACAACAGGAAAACAACTGTTTGTGGCAATATAGATATAATTGGAATGCCCAGGAACTGATCGTTTGCGTCTGACATAAGTCAAACCTCTGAAGCAATAATATCGCTAATTCTTGTGACTCCTGAAAAAGGCGTTTTTACGCCGAAACGCGCGCTGAGTCTTACTCCGCATTTTTGTACTAATTAGTGACATGAATTTATAAATTGTATATCCTGAATATAATTGTATGATATTCATGCTTTTTAAGTCTCTGTTGTTTTGTATAATGATGGTTACACCATTTAGATGTAAGAGTTTTTAATTTGTTTTCATTAAAAATATGATCATTTTTAGCATTTTCCTTTTTCCATTGTAATTTTTTGCTTTCATTTTATAATACTTGTTTGCCATTTATGTTGACTGCCTAGGGTGTTTGCTCACACATGACAAGCTCAACATCACAGCTCAAGTCAACACAGTGTGCACCTCCTACTACCAAATCCTTCGAATGTTGCGAAAGATCTTTAAATGAACACCAGATGGACCATCACTCAAGCACTCATCACCAGCAGGTTGGACTACGGCAGCATTATTTATGGCAGAATCTCCAAACTACTACTACACAGACTCAGGACCATCCAGAATGCAGCCAAAAGACTCATACTCAACCTCTCAAGGCATACCAACATCACTTCACACCTCAGGATGCTTCACTGGCTCCCTAGTCACAAGTGCAGCCAATTTAAACTTCTCACAAACGTACAGAAAGCTCTACACAACACAGGGCCAGAATGCATTTTCACTAACCCACCAGACACCTATGACCTACCTCACTCTTACTCACACACACTTACCACATCAGTAAAAGCAAAACTGGAGGACGCTCATTCTCCTACATTGCACTCAAAACATGGAACAACGTCCCTCAATAGCTGAGAGCCTCCTCTTCACTTTTGAGTTCCACAAGAAGCTGAAGACCTGGCTCTTCATTTAAGCATCTCGGGGTACCTTGCCAAAATGCTTGGATACCCTTTTGCGTGATTAGTGCACTATACAAATCAACATAACAGAACACTGGATGGGGAACATTGAGGATATTTCTAAATCCCATTTTTTTCGTATGTCTGTGTTGAAACTGGCCCTTCTTGCAGGGTCATCCTCAAACTTTTTGCTTCTTCCCCCCTTATTTTTCCTGACCCGTGGCTGTTGGCAATAGGACTCTGCACACTTTACCACTGCTGATCAGTGCTAAAGTGCACATGCTCTCTATGTAAATTGTTATTCTGATTGGATATACATGTTTGGCATATTTGTATCACCATGAAGTCCCTAGTAAAGTGCACTGGGTGTGCCAGGGCTGGTGATGACAAATGCTACTAGTGGGCCTGCAGCACTGATTGTGCCACCCACATGAGTAGCCCTAAAATGGTGTCTCAGGCCTGCCACTGCAGTGCCTGTGTGCAGTTTAGAACTGCCATGTCCTCCTGGTCAGTGTCCCCACTGACCAGGCCTAACCCTTCCCTTTTTGTGCACATCAGCCACCCCTATGGAAGGCCCAAGGTACCCCCCTGGGCAGGGTGCAGTGTATGTGAAAGGTAGAGTATGTACTGGTGCAGGTAACATGTTCTGGTAGTGAATTACAGCCATTTTCGTTTTTCACTATTGTAAGGTTATCTTGCTCCATAGATTAACATGGGGGATGCTGGCTACAGTGGTTAACAGCATTTCTTCCCATAGGAACAAGATAGGACATAAGTATCTAGTATCCCTGAACTCAGAATTTAATAACACATCTTTTAGGAAAGGTTGTTTTTAAATCCTGGGTTTGAGAACAGCACTTTTAGGAAGTTGCTGTTCTCTTGTCTGACCCTTCTGTGTGCCTGGGCCTGTTTGTGTATTGACTGTCTGGTTTGTGAGTGACAGGGGCTGGGGAATTCCCCAGCAGGATGGATGAGTCAGCACTAGGCTGAATGACTGCATTTGCAACTGGAGTGGTGGGAGGAGTTAGCACCTGGGCTGAATAGGGCTGTGCCTGCCTTCCACAATGCTGGCTCCACCCCCCTGCTGGGCGGCTGAGGACCCTGCCCCTCACTCTGAAAGGAAATATGCAGCCAGCAAAACAAAGTGCTCAGGATCCACCCAGAACTGGTTCAGACCGGGCTCAGGGCCCACATGCACCAAGAGAACAAAGACTTTAGGGGTATAAGTACAGGACCCCTGACAACAGAAAATTAGATCATCCTGGAAATCAAGAAGGAACCTCTGCCAAGGAGAAAGCTGAAACTGAAGAAGGAAGATTGTCCTGCTGTTGCTCTGCTGGACTGACCTGCTGCTTTGCTGCCAAGGAGAGGGGAAGGACTTTGCTGTGTGCTGTGTCCCCTGTCTTGAAGGAATCTCCAAGGGCCTGAGAAGAGCTGGCTCCCTGTTTTGAAGTCCCAGGAACAAAAGGACTTCACCCCCAGCTTCCCTGAACTCTGCTGAGAGAGTTCTGTCCCTCCTAGAGTGCTTGATCCAGTTGTGGGACCTCTGGAGGTTGTACCTGTGCTGGGAAGCTTGAAACTAAGCTTGAGAGACTTTTTGAATCTGAAAAGTGTCGCATCGCTCGCTTGCGGAGCGCATCCCCGACAGTGCGAGAAGTTTCCCGCCGCTACGAAGGTCTAGATCGTCGCAGTGCCTGATGCCGCTGCCAGAGCCGTCGCATCCTTCGTTTGCGGGTCGCACCAGACCGGTGCGGGAGAATTGAACATCGCTGCAAGTATCGTCGCAGAGCCTGTCATCGCTGGGTGAAATCGCCGCACCACTTGCTTGCGGGTCGCATCACGTCGCTGCGAGTGTCGTCGCAGAATCAACGCATCGAGGAGCTGCGAGAGAGAGGATCCCCGCTGGACCGCGCATCGTCGCCCCGGAGATCGTCGCAGCCCCTACGAGATCGTCGCATCGTGCCTTTGCGAGAACAGACTTCCTACGGAACCTACGCACCGGAATCCATACAAGTGGCCTTCCTCCTCTTACAGACCGGATTCGTCGCAACACGCCCGCTGCTGCAGCGGGGCTGTCGGATCGCCTCCCCAGGGTCTCAGGAGCAACGCATCGCTTGTTTTCCACCGCACCAGCTTCTGCTTTTGGAACTTTGTTGCAACTAAAGGTACTGTGAGTAAACGTGACGCACTGTGAACTTTTCACGCATCTGTGGTTTATTTTACCGCAACTTGAAGAACTTTAACGCAACCTTAAGAACTCTTTTTGAAACCATATTCTTGAACTGTGTATGTTGGATTTTTGTCGTTTTGGTCTTGTGTAGTTTAGATTAAAAATACCTTTATTTTTCTAAACTGTTGTGGAGTCAGTTTGTGGTGTTTTCACTGTGTTACTGTGAGTGTTGGTACAAATACTTTACGCATTGCCTCTGGTTAGCCTAGACTGCTCGTGCCAAGCTACCTAGAGGGTGAGCAGGGGTTATCTCAGAGGGTTATCTCCTTGCCCTGACTAGAAGCAAGGGTCCCTATTTGGACAGTGGTACCTACCTCTGCCAACTAGAGACCCCCAGTTCTAACAGTCTGACTTTCAAGAGTGTTCAATAAACATACGTAGAGAGAAGGGTTCATATTTCTCTTTCCCTTAAAAGTAATTAAACTTTCTTAAAGTAGTCTCTTTTTAGCAGCCACTCAAAGTAAGTCAAATATAAACTTTTGAAAAATGACTTCGTCATCCTCGGACTGAAGCCTAGGGATGCCTCTAGTGAGGGCTTCATGAAGTGCAATGGCCGCTGATCAATGAAGGCCTTCAGTACCTGGCTCAATTCACAGAACCCTCATCAGCATCATCCCTCAATATTTACAATAAAAGCTCAAACTCTGCACATTAATTCAACCCCTGTGATTCACAGATGACATCACACTCTTGATGGCTTGTTTCTTTTGTAACTGACGAACCTTTATGAAACAAGGTCAAGTGCAGTGCTTAATTTGTAGAAGAAAATAAATAAATAAGTGCAGGGGGCCATCATTTTGTTTAGGAGCCAACCATTGGTGTTACAGAGTGCTGGAGTTGTAAATACAAATACTGGCTAGTCTTGAATGCAGCCCAAGCCTCTTTCTTCCACCGTCCTACACTACCCACTGTTTTATCTCACTTTGAGGGTTAATTTGGGTCCCTCCTTTTTCATTTTATCTCTGATTTCCATTGCAGCAGTTGGCTCACGTTATAGGACGATTAAAAAAAATATTATGTTGAAAGTGATACAAACCCTTGCCGCTAAAAGGCTTAATGAGTAGGGATGAATGCCATACTACAAGAACCCCAGAGAGTTTGGGGTTTGTGAGCAACTGGTTGTATACGATAGCAGGGCAAAGGAACAGATGTATAACATTTTGGATAGCGTTGCCTTTAGCTATATAAATCCTGTGCATGGCCGCCCTATCACTTTTATGGTGATCACTTACAACAGCAGCCCCCAGGATTATAACAATCCTTTTAATGATAGTTCCCCAAGTAACATTTTGAGAATTAAAAATCACTCATTTGCTAGACATTATTCTTGGGTTTTTAACCAGATTCCCTGAGCAGTGGTACATGATATTCAATTATTATTAGGCCACAAAGTCATCGATTTACTTTCTGGTTGTCACGTGTTTTGAAGACTCCGAAAACTGAAAATTGTATTCTGCATGAATAAACTACATGTACTGAGTTTTCCCACGTGAATCTATGTCCAAATACATTGGCAAATACGGCAAAATAAATCAACAACCATGCTTTCCTCCAGAGCTATATGTCCTGCTGTTCTCCATCTTACGTCTGAGATCATGAATCATTTGCACCTTCCACATTTGAGAATCTCTGACTCGGAGCTGCAATCCATTAATCACTTGATTACAACACAAAAATAGGTCACTGCAGTGGCTAATTGGCTTTGCGTATTATGTTCTTCGGGACCTTTGGTTAATCATTTGGATTTAAGGGGGGATGTTGATTTATCGAATACTCAGTTGTTTTGCCTATTAACATCAAACTGTGAATGAGACTAAATGGTCGATAAAATTGCTGTTTAGACATAATATAGATTTTTTTGCCCACTATCTAGGTCTCCAGCAGTCTTTAAAGGCTCCCTACCTAAGTGCAGTTCAGAACTATAACAAGGGACCTGGCTTTTAACAACCGTTATAAACCAAAGCAAAATGACTACCAATTTATTAGAACATTTCACCTATTTAGGGTAGAGTATTCTCAATTTAATAAGTAAAAAAAACAGTGAGAAGCAATGGAATGTTGAGGCAGAAGGTCTATATCAGACATTATTGTCCCTCAGCCACTCTAAAGTCTTCAATGTACCTCCCAACATTCTAGTGTTCTAATATAGCCCGCTGCCGAGGGCTATACCAGTTGTTGCAGGCCCTGAACCCAAGTTGTAGGCCTGAGCCACAGACAAGGGCCTATATTGAGGGAGAGGGGCTTTAACAACCGGTATAGCCTGAGGCAGAAGGGCTATAAGGCTGTTATAACATTCCACCCACTGATGGTAGAATGTTCTAAATTAAAAAGTGAAAAACATGAAGACAAACAGTGGAATGTTGGAGCCACAGGTTTACATCTTCCATCAAAAACCCAGAGCTCCTCATTGGCTTCAATGGCGCTACCAACATTCCAATGTTCTAACACTTGTTGGTGATCTGTAATGCAATGCATAGCTGGCACTGCTTTCAATTCAAGATAGCTTTTGCACACAAAAGTTGATCGACATTGCGTTGTGCACTGCTTTCCATCATAAAATAGTGCACATGGTTGCATGCACCCTGGCTCAAAATGTTAGCAAATCTGGGGGCATATTACCAACGATTGGCGATATTTATCGCTAATGAGGCTTAGCAACACATTTTTTAACGCTAAGCATCGCTGGAAATTATCGCAGAGATAACTTGCTATTAGCAAGGTTTATCTCAGAAGTGATAAAAATCCTCGCGCTAACTGCCAAATGAGAGATTATCGCTGGAAAACCAACGATAATCTCTCGAAGTTTGGCGTTAGCTTGATGATAGGGGCTCACAAACTTAGCCATGATATCCACCTTCCATAGGATACCATGGCTAAGTCAGGAAAATACCAGGTGTAAAAAAAGCAGCGCTAACTGCGGTTAGCGCTGCTTTTTTTATCACTAACAGGGTTAGCGAAATCCTTGATAATAGGAGAAATGTCGCTTAACAACATTTCTCCTATTATTTTTCTCTGGAACGCCCCCTTTGCATCTCATTAGAGATGCAAGGGGAAGCGTAGAGAAAAGGGTGCTAACATGCGAATTTGCGTGTTAGCACCCTGTTGCTGATAGGGAGATAATTTTATCTCCGCTTTCTTGTTTTTTAAAGCCAAAAAAGCGGAGATAAATCCCTTGATAATATGCCCCCTGGTCTTCTGTTTTCTTGTACCCATAGTGGAGATTTTATAGGTAGTAAGCGGTCTAAGAAGCTGTTTCCTATCACAATAGTTCCTATTCTAATCAACAATTCGAGAAAATACCAAAACATTTTGGTTTGGTTCCAGAGTCAAGGTTGAGCTGCAGATAAAACACCTTTGCAATGGCATTAAGAGAACTAGAATTACCTATTAGGCATTCTGTATCCTGGTTATAAGTAGCTTCATATTCATGGACATTTTACTGTATCCTCTGACTGCCCTTCAGTCAGTTTGTTCCATAAATGTATTCAGATCTCGCCACTTACACTGGTGATGAGAGCATGCACTGGGTTACACACATTCTAAATCACATAAACTGCTTCACAGTAAAACCACAGACAAATGCAATTTATGGCAATATTTTTATTCATCATGCTGCAAGAGTAGGCGTTGGATGACTGGCATTTAACAGCGCGTCAGAGAATATCCGCAGGCTTTTCTGCCCGTCACTCGAGCACAGGAATTGAAACATTGAAAACAGTTCTATGGAGTTGCATCCTTGCTATCAAAAGAATAAAAGCACTGTTGACCCAGATAAAAGTAAGCATTTTTCTATCACAGTGGCAAGGAATGCGTCTCTTCTTGAATAAAAAATGGCAATGTGACAAAATGCGCCTTCCATCAGCGATAGCGTTTCAGTGAATGATTGACAACCAGGGAGAAGGCTCAGCAGTTGCTGCCATGCATCAACGTACACTTCAAGAGTTTCAGGTAGTTGTCAATCTTGTGGGAATCTCTGCGAAGACAGTGCAAAAGATGGTAGAAGGCATAGAGGCGGGAATTTTCATCAGCCATCTGAAGCTCTGTTGGCCCTGTCCACCGCGAGTAGACTTCATTGCCCAGGTCGCCAGGATGAAACTAAGGCATATAAAGAGACAAAGCAATTGAGACAACATAGCAGGACCCACAGCACTTGACTTTAAGACCAAGTGGGATGCATTTAGGTCATGCAACACCACCTGATCTTTTCATAATACTAGTAAATATACGTGAAAAGCACAGATTTCTCCTTCATATCAGTTTGAGGATCCTCCCTCTGAACACCCTAGTGATAGGGCCCTTATTTAAGGAGATTAGGCGTAGGGCAGGTCAACAAGTCATCTTGCTGCACTGCCGTACGCCAAAGTGAAAGGCAGGATTGCACCATATTCCAGCAATACGGTGCATTCCTGTCCTTTCTCCCTGCGCTGGCACAGCTTCGGCTGCCTAGCACTTATGCAGGCACCCTTGCACTAAAGTGAGAGAGTGCCTGTATTGTGGCCAGGATTGCTTTTTAGCAGGAAGGGTCAACTTCCTGCACAGAAACAATCCTAAGATGTGTTTTCCTCTTTCTATGTGTGCTGCTGAATGCAGCATGCAGAGAAGAAGGAAATAACGAGGAGAATTAAAGAGATTTCTCCTCATTATGCCTTGCCTAGGGAGGCGAAAGGATTTTGCACTTCTCCAGGTTTACATGCTCATATAAATCTGAGGCAGTTTCAAACTCCATTGGTGTTGCATGAGAAAACCCACCTCAATGCCCATGGGACGCCTCCAGACCGTAGAGTAAGGAAAGACTGCGAATTGCGCTGCATTGCCTAACTCCATATCTATGAGACCATTCAAAGCCACGCATAATAGGTTTGTGTGGCCTCATAGATATAATTTTGTAATGTGCGCTGCCGGAGTGTCACAAAAAGTGATGCTCCGGTGGCGCAATGGGCTCATAAATAAGCCCCCTAGTGTATTTCTTGGGACACTGAAATTATCAAAGCTTTGACATTAGAGTTGATTCAAAAGTTTATCTGCACATTCATAACAGTGCCATAAAAGCGGGTCCATTATTCTTTCGGCAGGGCTTTTATCACCCAGAGAAATAAGTGATCGTATTTTTTTCTGCAAAATAAAACGCTTTGTTGATAGTTGTAGTACAAACTGAATTAAGATGTCTAGAGATTTTTTTTTCTGTACTTGACAAATCACAGCGATGTCTATTTCTGAGTATAATGTGACCTGTGCAGGGAACTTATTACTGAGTAAGGCGGATCTCATGCAGGATTCTAATGGGGGCAAAGGCTGAGGTGTTAAGAAGAGACTGTATGCAGTCATTTTGTTTCTTAATCTGTTGGGAAATACTGGGTGCAAGTGCTGAAAGAGAGCACTGACAAGTGTCTTCTGAAGGTTGTTGGAGGCTAATATGGCTCTTGGATTTAGCTGTGACCTCATTTGTGAAATGGATGTGGTTGCTTGTGCAGGCAGTATAGCCCTTGTTTCCAAAAGTAGGATACCGGGTCTAAAAGTGTCCTATATTTTAATTCCTCAAGTCATTTTATGAACTCATAGTTTTGTACTCCATGAAATATATAAAAAAAAATATCCTGCAAAAAAACTATTTACATGTTGTTTCGCAAAATAAGTGAAAAAATCCCAAGGTTACTTTTCTTGAAAAAGAGAAACTAGATAATTAGCAATTATCCTGCAAGACATTTTCTCGCCTCTTGATACTTGTACGAAAGTCTTTGCAAGCCCATTCAGTTTGTAAAGTTATTTCCATAATTTCTTGAAAGAGGCAAAATGTGTGCTATGCAAATGAACATAACATAACTATCAACATAACAAAACATAACATAGCATATCATAGCTTAACATAACATAAAATAGTTTAGTGAAATTTTGCACTTGCGTAGCCAGGTCAACCAGTACATGGACTCAGTCATCACACTGTTCGAATATTCAGCCAGTATGTATCACCTGAAAGTTTAATTTTATATGCGAAAGAAATAGAAATATGCAGTAGGTTCACCTTGATGTAGGACAATCCTAGAGTTCTCAGTTAACTTAGATTTTTTGCGAGATGGTCATTTGCCCAAAAATGTCAGATGGCCCATTTAGCAACCCCGTGGTTCCCTAATCCCATTTAGAAGTGGTGGAGCTGCTGCTTTTTTTATAGACGGAAATCCATGGCAAGTCTACCACTGGGTGTCCAGGTTAGAGACAGTGACTTTTGCCTGACCCTCATTGCGACACAACTTTTGACTTCCTAAAAATGATTCAATATAATATGATGTCAATTTTCGTAGTGTTTACAGCTTTAATAGTGTTGTAAATTTCTAATGCCTCATTTATGAGGCCTTGCGTCAGTTTTGCACTTCCGATGCGTCACTTTTTGTGACGCATCGGTGGCGTAAAACATGCCTCCTGTTGCGCTATATCTACAAAGTGACGCATCTAAGCAGAGGCGTCACTTTGTAAACCCCTGCGCTACATTATACCTGCGTCAGGTATAATGTATGCAGGGGGGGGCATTTCCCCGCAACAAGCTTCGTAGAAGTGACGCAGTGAAATCTATGAGATTTCATTGCGTCACTTCTAGGACGCCGTTGCGTCAAAATCTTGCGCCTGCCTCACAGCAGGCGAAAGACTGACGTAGGCCCTTTGACATGGGGCTTGCCCCATGTGAAAGGACGCATTGCTGGAGTTGCGTCACTTTTGTGACACACTCCAGCAATGCGTCACTTTTGCGCTTACAGATACGTCAGAAATACTGACGTATCTGTAACTCCTTGCGACATGATGCGTCATACATTAAATATGACGCATCAGGTATGTCGCACTGAGAAGTGACGCATCGCTGTTTTCACCCAGCGATGCGTCACTTCTCATAAATGAGGCCCCTAGTGTCTACAGCTTTAATAGTGGTGTAAATTTCACGTAAGTGCACACTTGTGGCATAAAGATGCCCGAACTTCCCTAAACCCACAACAATAAAGAAACATGCCTTACTGCTTCTGGTACTGTTACCTGCCTGACAGGTACCATAGCCAGATAAGTTGAGGGGGTGCCTCAATCAAAACTTGTCTGTTCCTTCCACACATAATTATCAAGTTGTGCCAAGCAATACGTAGCAAAGAGCCACAAAGAGTATACTAGGTTTAGTTTAGATACTGCTTCTACATAATGCTTGTAAAAAGGTATCAACCATTCATGTCATGAAAAAAAATGAGAAAACTGAAAGCAAACCACGAGGGCGGCTGCAGAAAACGATGTACGAGGGGTAAAAGATATAGACATGGGCTGAGAAGTACTCCATAGCCAGGAGACCTGGGGCCTGATTCACAAAGTGCCACAGCACTCGAGGCGAAGGCCCCGCAGTATTGGGGAAGTCTCCTTACTCGGGGGGAATCTCAGCAGTGAACATTCTCATTGTGGAGATTCAACCCAGAGTGCAAAGACTTTCCCAGGGCTGCAGGGCCTCCACAACAAGTGCAAAGGCCATTTGTGAATCAGGCACATGGAGGAGAACTCTGAATCAGAAACAGAAAGTGAGAGTGTCACAGCATCACTTTGGGCACGATTATGATATTGGGTGGAACGCCACTAACAGGCCATCAGTGGTGGTCCGTCTGACATCTCAGGCTGAGGTCTGACCGCTGCATGATGATGTGGTTAGTCAGAGTGCAGCATGTCGAGGGAAGGACCGACGTCTCTGACAGGCTCAAGGAATCCATCGGATCGTTGGTCGGAGCATAATCCCTACAATGGGGGCAGTGCCTGCAGAGGCACCACAGTAGGGATTACAATGACCCTCTTCCCTCTCTGCCTTTACTTGGTAGTCCGACCGCCATGTGAAGGCAAACGGGATGGGACTTTGGTAGCCATAGCAGGGCCCCCGCTATTGGCCCGGGGGGCACATGTGATGTCCCCCCAAACATCCATGCACCATGTGCCAGGCATCACTGGGTGCCTGCCACACGGTGCATGAATGTTTGAAAACTGCCCTTTTCAACTGAGCCCTTTTCTAGGGCCACAACACAAGCCGCAGGAAAAGAGCAGTTTTCTGACCACCTGCATGGCAGTTACATTGGAATCAGTGATATGGTTAAATACCTGCAATGGCTTTGTTTTATTACCATGGTACAGTGATTGATCTCTTTCAGAAAGAGAGTGGTTCAACAATGTTTCTAAATATTTTGTATCATTGACTGTCGACCCTATTTTATTTTTTAGATTGAGTGGTATTTTGGATGCTATTTTTATTTGTTTTGAAATGTGCTCCTTTGAATGCATTGTTGAACTTGAAACCCTATAAGAAGAGCATTACTCAGAATCCCCTCAAAAGGCATTTTACAGGAGTGCTGATTTCCAATCCATTCTGCTTCCAAGCAAGAACGTTTTCAGCGGGGAGACAGTGACAAGAGTTCATCGGTGTCCCTTGCAGCCCCGCTTTTATCTCTCACTGATATCATTTCAAAATGTACTGTGGTTGCGCTTATTTCATAAGCACCAGCACTTTTTTATTGAACCACTGTATGCCTGCAGGGCTTGAATCACTCCCAAGCAACTGAATGAAGAACAGTATAACATTGTTCTATTCAATCATTTAAACAACCATATAAGTCAGAGGTCACAGTATCCAGATGTTGTGAAGAGTGGTGTAACATATGCCACCGCAGTCCCGAGGTGCGAGTGCACCGAGCTTTCAGGTGGCCCGCTCAGCACAGAATCTTGGCATGAGAGCTCCTGACTGACTCTGGAATGGGGTCCCTCAATGTACTTTGCAGGGGACCCCTCTCAAGTTTCATTACGCCACTGTGAAGGTCCTAATTCTGAGTTGTACGGTACAGGGAATATTTTGACTGGATTTACTGTTTCCATTTGGCAAATTATTACTGGCCACTTTTGCGTATGTTTAGTCCTCGTTGTGGCCGTGATTCTTTGCAGCAGTGCTTAATTTGTAAAGAAAAAAATGTCAGACTCTCGTTAGGAGGCGACTGCAGCATGCTCAACACATTGCCCCTCCCAGTGCTGCCAATGAAAGTAACAACACAACTACTAATCATCTCACTCCTACAAGCATGACAATTCAGACTA
This sequence comes from Lissotriton helveticus, assembly GCF_964261635.1. Classification (NCBI taxonomy): domain Eukaryota; kingdom Metazoa; phylum Chordata; class Amphibia; order Caudata; family Salamandridae; genus Lissotriton; species Lissotriton helveticus. Next base: position 1,383,322,407 of record NC_136063.1, on the reverse strand, counting down.
TTTCAGGCCCCCAAACCTATAAGAAAGGCTTCGGCGGCAGGAAGTAGTAATTTTTGTATGTAGATTGAATTATTAATTAACTTTTGTTGTGGTCATCTCTAAATTAGTCAGACAGTGCCACCTGGTGGCTGACTGTTAAGCGCCAGTGTTGACATTAAGTGCCGGTGCGGAGCATCGGAAACCACTGGCTCAAATTAAGCACTGATCTACACAGATGTTGCCTGCTTTTAGCAGGAGGAATTTGTTCACAGAAACATAGGGAGAGACACTGCGCCTATTTTGAGCCAGTGGTTGCAGGTGGGTCGTACAGCACTCAGTTTTGGACACCGGCACTTAACTTTCTTCATAAGAGTGAACCAGAACAAGAGAAAGGAAAACACAAAAAGAGGAATTACGGACAAAGAGGAAAACGGAAAACAGTGTGAAAGAGAGTAAGCAGAGAAGAAACAGAACCAGCATGAGTGAAATATAAGGGGCAGAGAGTGTGCTGTAGTGAAAGCAAGAGGCATGAGGTGGAATCAAGGCCAAACAGTATTGGTATTTGGCACCCCACCTTAACCTTTCATAGCACCAGTCACAGGTCTCTGAGATAAACTCAGGCCACCTGCACTCATTATTGTACAAATTAAGCCCTGGCTGCACCTGGTGAACAAGGCTGCTCTTTATCTCCCATGGACCCTTAGAGGTGAAAATTCAGGTCCCACAACTTTTTCTGTTTTGCCACAGGACTCAGTATGAGAGGTTGGGACAGTTGCTGCTCACTGGCATAATGAAAAGTGAGGGGGCCTCCCTGCACGGTAGGTAGAGGGGCCCCCTCCGAGCTCAATCAGGAGCTCTCCGGCCAGAGTGCAGTGCAGTGGGGGCCCCTTGGAGCTTGAGGCCCCCCGCACCGCGGGGGCTGCAGGGGCCTGTGTTACGCCCTGTTGCTACTGCTATATGTATCAACGACCTAGCTAGGAGTAAGGGGGAGGAGGAATGAGTCAAAGGTCTTATCATGTCGAATATAGGAAGCCAGTGGTTTTACGGCACAGAGACAAATCTTTCAGGGAACGGATGGACAGGGAAAATGAGAGCCAACCTTTTGCTTAGCTTATGCTGATAACCAGCTCTAACACTGTAGCAGTGTGAACCACACATAATGCCCCAATCCTCAGAAATATAATTATTTCTTGCACTAAAGCTGTAAATGTCATGGTGAGAGCGAAGGTGACCTGAGGATGTCTTAAACTGGAATAGCATAGCAAGGGTTTCTGGGATCAAAGGTGTTTTTGACTTGTAAGAAGATTAAAGAAAATGAATGAGCACATCTACTAATTGTGGTTGTGAGGCCACTGACCTGTCGCTCATTTCATGCAGCACACTGGTTTAGATATGGTACCATTCTAGCTGAGAAATGGTAGTACCATAGTTTGTGTAGACCCAGCTGGACATCATCATCCTCTGGGAGTCTTCTGGACCATGAGAGGGGCTTCTGTGACATAATATTGATGTCAAAAATATCACACTATACCAATATCACAGCATAAATATCATAGTGCTAAATATCGAGTTTACATGCTTAAAATGTACGCCGCAAAAATATTGTCTGCAAACTATTGTGGTACTAAATACCAACATTGTATAGGTATAAATATATATTTACCAGTACTTAATTTAAAAATAAATAAGTAACATAATATAAATTGAAAAATAAAAATGCTGTTTTGAAAAAATACTACCATATTTTAAAATTAATAAAAATAAATTAATGCATAATACACAATATATAAATATACATACTAATGTTTAAAACAAATTAAACACATATTATTAATAACTAAAAACACTATATATAATATACACATATAATAACAATTAGAAATACATATAAAACATAATTAGTCAATAATTTAAACTGCATTCTAAAACATATTATTAAAATCCATTTTAATCACAAATGACTAAACACAATCACAATTTATAAAAAGCCTAGAATTAAAAACTACAACAATTGATAAAAATAAATATGTCTGTAACAAAAAAGCAAGTATTTTAAAATCTAAATCCAAAGTAATAAACATAATACATTTAAAATAAATATCAAAACAATTAAACTCCATTAAAATAAACATTAAACTAAAAACATAAATAAAATAAAAATAGCATTCCAAATTAAACTAAAAAATTTAACTATTAATTCAATTTGAAGGAACAGAATTTACCACCCCCACTTGAACTAAAAAAGTGAAGGGAGCATGTTCCTCTTAAAAGCATATCATTTACTATTCACTCTCCAACGTAAGCTACAGAACAGAAAGTGTTAAACTTTGGAGGTGTCCGATTTACTATTCCAATTCAAACCTGACTAACAGTAGGGAAAATATTGGTTACTGGCGGGAGTTAGAATTAATATTCCTTCTCCAACCTAAGCAACAGTGATTAAAGTATTGGACTTTTGAGGCGTGAAATTTACTATTGCCACTTCAGCCAAAACAACAGCAGGGACAGCGCTGGACTATGAAGAGGTGACTTTCTCTATTCCCTCTCAAACCTAAGCAACAGTAGGGAGAGTGTTGAACATTAAGAGGTCAGATTTACCACTCTCACTTCATTGTAGGAAACAATGGGGAATCATTTAACTTTTGAAGGGCCAATTCTACTATTCCCTCACCAATCTAAGCAATATCGATGAATGTTTTGGACTTGGAAGGGGTCAGATTTACTATTTCCACTCCAACCTAAGCAACAGAGGGGAAAGCGTTGGACTTTGAAAGGGTCATATTTAATATTTCCACTCATGTGAGAAAAAGTAGTTAAAACATTGGATTTCTAAGGGATTACATTTACTATTCTACCCAAACCTAGCCAACAAATGGTGAAGCGTTGGACTTTGGAGAGGTCAGATTTACTTTTCCCACTTAGACATAATCAAAATTTGTGAAAGTATTGGAATTTGGGTGGTCAGATTTACTATTACCACTTACTATTCCCACTACAACATAATCAACACTGGTGAATATATTAGACTTTGGGAGTTCAGATTTACTATTCCTACTCCAAACTAAGGGCCGTATTTAGAGTTTTAAGGAAAGGCAAACGCAATAGTGATGTAGTACCCTCTCCGCCAAACCCTCTGTCCACCTGCCTGCATTATAGGCAGACGGACTTCAAGTATGTCAGACACAGAGCCAACTCTGGCTCTGTGACTGACATACTCCTCCGATAGCTTGACATAGTACGAGCCATCGGAGATTTACATAAAACACTGTTCGCTCAATTTAGAGTGGATGGTGTTAACCTGTGGTTAGGGACAGTAAAAAAAAAAGACCCCCTCCACACCATATGAAAGAACTGCTGCGGTTTGGGGCTCATTATTTTTTGCTTTTTTAAAGACAAAACACTGCTTTGGGATTTTGTTTTTATAAAAGCAAAAAGGTGAAAAAAAAATTGATGAGCGGCCATCATGTTTGACAGCGCCATCCAGCAAACTTTTAACATATTAACAGGAACCTCTGTAATGGCGGTTCCTGACCATGACTATAGATGTCCACAGGGCTGGCAGACATCTCTAAATGTTGAGTATTGAATCAAGGAGATAGAGTATTTTACTACATCGACCTGATTAGTGCAAACTGTGCTCCACAGTTTAAATCAATCCCTAGGCAACAGTAGGGAAAGCATTGTTGTATGGGTCATATTTATTATTACCATTAGAAACTAAGCAACCCTATGTTAAATATTGGACTTCAGAGGAATCAGATTTTCTATTCCCACTCAACCTCTGCAACAGTAGGGAAAACATTGGATTTTGGAGTGTGAGATTTATTATTCCTGCTTCAACCTTAGCAACAGTAGTATATTAGTAGCTTGAGGGGAATGTTCCCAGAGGTATAGGAAAGGGAGAAGAAAGCATTCAGCAAGAGCCAAGTTCAGATTTATTTTGAAGGTTGTCAGTATTGTTAGTTCCTCTGGTTCTGGTGTAGTGAATTAATAGTTTTGGACCCATGAGTGAGATGATTTTGCCTCCTTACATTATCTAGTTCTATTTTCTAGTGTAATCAAGTTACCTCTACTAGAGCTCAGATTCCCGTCATGAATGTTCTTCAGATTTATGAAGTCCTTAAAGTTAGTCTGCAAGAAAGATTTATTAAGAAATGTTTCCCGCCGTATTCGTTAGCAGTAACTGATTGAAAGTAGCTGTGGTGTTATCTAGCATCATTGGGCACTCAATGATTTTTAAATCCAGACAATCCATACTTAATATAATAAAGAGAGAGCCCAAACCTTTGAGGCGGGTAATCTCAAGAACCACAGCACCAATCACAACACCCAATACAGCGTTGGAAAGGGCAGTTGCAGCAGAAGGACATAGGCTATGCAGACGCCCACCATATACATTTAAAAGGTAAAAGAACCGTGCCAGCAAAGTAGTCCCTTGTGGGCGTGTCTGCATTGTGCTGTGGGCATGTGCTGGGGGCATGACAAAGGCTGGGGGCGTGTGGTACGTTCCGCCCTTCATGCCATGTCTCATATCATGTTCTGTGGGCGTGTGCTGGGGGCGTGGGCGTGTGTGGGGCGCGGGGTTACGGAAAAAAAAAGCGAGCGTTGTGCCCAATATTTCATTGTTTTTTTCTTCCCAGGTTCTGCACATTCCAGCTCCGGGTATCCACCCTGCTCCCTTTAAATACCCCTGCACCCCATAATCATAACCCACCCTTACTCCTTAAAATACCCCAACACCCTTAAACACTAACCCATCTTAACCCTATAAATATACCCTGTACCCCAAAACCCAAACCTATCCCTAAACCCTAAAAATACCCCTGTACCCCAAAACCCAAATTTAACCCTGAACCCTATAAATACCCCTGTACCCCAAAACCCAAACCTACCCCTGAACCCTAAAATACCCCTGTACCCCAAAACCCAAACCTAGCCCTGAAACCTTAAAATACCCCTGTACTCCAAAACCCAAACCTTCCCCTGAACCCTAAAAATACCCCTGTACCCCAAAACCCAAACTTAGCCCTGAACCATAAAAATAACCCTGTACCCCAAAACCCAAACCTACCCCTGAACCCTAAAATACCCCTGTACCCCAAAACCCAAACCCAGTCCTGAACCCTAAAAATACCCCTGTACCCCAAAACCCAAACCTAGCCCTGAACCCTTAAAATACCCCTGTACCCCAAAACCCAAACCTACCCCTGAACCCTAAAAATACCCCTATACCCCAAAACCCAAACCTAGCCCTGTACCGTAAAAATACCCCTGTACCCCAAAACCCATACCTATCCCTAAACCCTAAAACTACCCCTGTACCCCATAACCCAAAACTATATCTGATCCTGTAAAATACCCAAACACCCCAAAACATATACCTCAGTACCCCAAAACATACACCCCTATACCCATACTTACCGCATCCAAACATTTTTTTAAAAAACATGCTTTTACAATACATGCATTTACAACGAATTTCGTTGTAAATGTATGCGTGGTAAAAGTATATAAGATGTAATGCCATGCGTTATAATGGCATTGCGGAGTCATGGTACTTTCGTAATGAAAGTATGCGGAGTGATGGTATGCGGAGAGAAAGTTGCGAAATAATGGGTGTTTACCCTCCCCCGGTAAGTACATTGGTGGCACGGCGGCCCACATTTCCAGCAACATACTCATATTTTTTCACCACCGATTTGAAAAATGCACAGGTCTCTCTCATTGATGGCCAGCACCGACATACACTTTTAGACACACCTCCGGCCACAAGATCTAGAATTGCGAACTTTAGAGCTGGGGAGCTACGTTCGAATGTCGACATCAGCTCAACATCCTGTGATTCCAGGCAAATCGCGTTGTCTTCCCGTGCCTACCACAAATGAATGTGTTCTTCTGTAATGTAAATTGTGCTCATGCCATGTTGTCGAGTTCACGCTATATAATATTGCAAGGAAAAATAAAGTCGGGAAACTCGAGTTCACACACTACTGAACGCGCACTCTTAAGTGCATCAGCAGTGCACTGTGAATCGGAGCGTTTCACAGGCCTGTCACAGATAAAAAATGCTATCAAAACGAAATCCTACAAAACAATATATTACTAGCCGGCAGCAATTCATACCCGGACAACGTCGGGACAGGCTGCTAGTTATGTCATAAAGAGTAAGGTTGGTCTTGAATGTGGGCATGTGCCTTTTTTCAGCTGAAATCACGCTGCCTCCCTAGAATGAATGTGTGCCTCAATGAGTGAAGGAATACAAAAAAGGCACTAATCAATTCATTTTTTGATCTTTTCAGTTGTACTCTGCATTTCATGTACAAAAATGTTCCAACTAAGATGATTAATATTCTGTCAAATGTCATAACTCACGTGCACAGAAATGTAACTCAAGCAAATATTAATACAATGCATGCTGTGCTTACAGAAATAATTCTGGATTGTCTGCATAAAATGTATAAAACAGCATACAGATTGAAACGGTGAAAAGAGAAGAAGGGGTTTGATTTTGGTTCCATGTACACAGTGGGAGAGTGGTGTTGTGCCAGGAAGAAGTTTTCCCAAACATGATGTGTATCTTAAAATATGTGATGTGGGCAAGTGAAAGGATGGTGACATCAGTAACTGTGGACTCAAAGTTTATATATCTTGAAGATTTGTGGACTCGGAAGAAAATTAAGTGTGAGTGAGGTGTACAACAAAAGGCAAATTGTAGATAGCAAAGACCACTTATCATAGCAACAAATCCAGTTCTGTGACGGTTTTTTCATTTTTGTATATTTAGTGGAATATGTGGGAGCTGCCCAGACCAAGTCTGGACAACTATACATATTTGCAAACATTTTGCAGGGCCATTCTCAGTCCAGATTCACTAGTTAAGTTACTTGTAAAAGAGGTTGAAGTACATGAGGTTTCAGGGTAGGACTGGGAAAGAAACAGCCCCATATATGACATGAGAATGTGTGGGGAAAGGGGTTTCCCCAGAGGTAAACATGGTGTAAAAATGCTACTTTTACAACTACACCTTTCCTCCTGATTCTTTAATGTGGAAATGTAATTTAGTGCATGAGTAAATATTGACAAATGGATGAACTTCCATAAATGTACTGTTGTAGATTTCACAAATGACTCCTAGAGATGTTTGTGAATCTCAAACAATCGGAAACATATTCTACATATAGGAATAATCCAAAGAAAGAAGATGTAAAGAATTTAAAAGCAGGACATTGTGAAGTGGGCCCTTGAGATAGGGGTCAGGTCAGCCATTTATGATCTGCGTATCTAGTAGATAGTACTCCCTCTGAGATCTGTAAACTAAACCACATTGATTGACTGCAGGTAGTGGCATTCTATAATACAGAGGGATAAAGGTTGAAATCAAGGCTAATGGCAATATGGCGATCTGAAGATGAATGCCTTAATCTGTAATTGATGGAACGCTTGAATTCGTTCTCAGCCACTGAAACATTACTCAGGGCAGAATTTCGGTCTATATGCAAATCATCCTTGGGACTGCTGCAGTAGAACAGTCCAGCCTGAACTGACACGTCACATCTGGTCTGACTGCAAGTAACCTTAGACCATGTTTGGCCTTGTGGGGGCCGAGTGTTGTACATACCTGTTTCACTTAGGGTATTTCTAAGCGAAAACATATAAGTGTTGTATGAAAGTTCCTCAGGTCATCTTAGCCACTGATACTTACTTTAAGCTGCCATGAAGTCCATCTTTTTTTGTACAATGTGACAATGCAGAGAGGTACCTAACCCTATGTAAATCAGCCTTAGCCTGCTAGATAAGGAATATTGCAGCCTGTACTGCTTGAGCATGTCAACTCTAAATGTGAACATAAGAAACCTATGACTGGGCCTTGTTAGTGTGGCACATCTTTATTCTAAGGAAATAGCGAGCTATGCAGCCAACATCTGGGCTTGCCCATCATATGTGGAGCATCTTCTGGGAAAAACAAAAAGTGATGGGTGGAACACAAATTAATTTCAGCCACGGGTAATTCCTTCGACCTTCTTTTTAGTCCATCATTTTTCGCTTACTGAGTTCATGCAGATAGGGACAAGCATTATGCAAATCAGACTTAGTCCTTATGTAATGGAAATATTGTAGCCCAACTATCTGAAAAGTTCCCTCTCAATGGGTACAGACTTGCTTTTGCCTACTTGGGTTTTATCTGTGTAGTAGTTCAGATAGAACACTATGCCACAGTGAGCTACATATGTGTATACCGATAACACTGGGGGCCTCTCATTGAGAAAAGCAAAAATTGATCGATGAATCTCTTGAACTAGTCTTGTGCTATAATAATTACTCTAGCAGCATTCCAGTCCACCACTTTGTTTTTACTCAGTAAGGCACACAGAACAGGGGCGAGCCATATACATAGTCCATCGAGAACTGGAACAGAAGAATTCCAAGCCCAGTTTTTGGCTGTATTGGGTCTCATAAAAAATGTACAGCTTGTATCCTATGGTGAGATAGGGAACCTAAATCTGAGTATTTCTATCACACATATGGCTTTAAAATGAGAACAAAAAGTGATGGAAAAAATTATTATATAGTCTCTGCCACGTATAGTTACTCTGGGTCCGGTTCTAGAAATCTTTTTTTTACTGTGGCACTACAGACAGGGATGAGCTGTTTGAAACTCAGCCTTCACCCTGATCCGAAAACATATAGTCCTGCCTGATGTTAATGGCCAAGGCACAGCTGAACAGGAACACTTGTTACCCCAGACCAGTTTTCTCCTTAGTCTGCAATTGTACAGACTAGCGAAGAAACAAAGGACTGATATTCGGGCCAAGGTGGTAGGTAAGATTATTTCAAGCATTCTATCACTTTTTGTGGTTGGCAGGCTTCAGTCCACTGCCTACTGGTCCTAGGTACAGTAATATAACTTCTAGGTGCATAATGGTAGAGCTGGGCTTTTTCAAACAAATATTTGCCATAAATCCTTATACTATTGATTATTTCCAGAACATAGATTTCAAATGCTCAACTCACATTGTGACAACTGCAAGAAACTTTGCATTTTTCGCTTGGTGTGCGCTTATTTATGTCTTAAAATACTTTTCTACCTTTGTCCTGTGTCATTGATGTTTTAAACTAAGATTGGGCTATGTCTAAGAGCATTCAACTATAGAAATCAAATAGAAACAATCCAGAGTGAACATCATTTTCATGGGACAAAGCATCCAGTGCCCTCTGATCCCAATTGTCATGTCAGTGCCCATGATGCAATTTGGACTACTTGTCTCGTATTTTGGAATGTGTTGTCACTCCTTTGCTGCATCAGGAGTGATACAAAGGAAGATACAGACAAAGGTTTGGATTAAATGCTCTATATTGTCAAAATATTGTAGGCAAATTAGTAATTGGTACAGTGTGCTTCACATCATACAGATCCTATGCTAACTATCTCAAGAAAGCCCTAGTAATTCCTGTTCACTTCCTTTCCTGCAGGAGGGAGGCGGTGGCCATTAGTGCCCTCACCTGGTTACGTCAATTGGGCCCTAGAGTCACACTGCTACCCAACACCTCTATGCTTTTAAATAAGCAAGAAGGAAAAAGCCCCAGCTGCCCTAGTCCTCCTTTTTCTTGAAGAGATATTTCATCTCAACATCCTTATTGAGGAACCAGAACCCTATACGTTTTAGAAAACCTTGGAGGCATTGGGTTTTCTGACATATTCACTGGGTAATACGTTACGATCTTCATTTCAGGGAGTATATCAAACAGGACCATTTTATCTCTTGAATGCCAGTACATTTCATATGGTGATGTTCTCACCTGGTCATAAGACTGTGATCCTGCTCCTTTTTACAGCACTTTCTTTGAGATGTACATTTTAAATGGAATGTTAGATGTTTTCCTGCACTCTCTGCATACAAGCGCCCCCTATTGTGTTTTGCTGTTACTCCCCTTAGTTTCTCATAGTTTCTTAGTGTGCCTTTAGATTGGTTGTTTGGATTATCAGTCATGATTTATAGAAGTGTAGAATGTATAAAGTGATTCTTGGAAAGTGCACCCCTTGATGGCAAGTAATGGAGCAATGAACAATAGGGGAGATCCCAGAGTTTAGCCCCTTCGCCGCGGGGCTAATTCCCCCGCGGCACTGGGGGGAGGGGGGCCATGCTCAGCGCCACGGTGCTTGTGACGAGCTTGGCTCGTCACGCTGCACTGTGGCGCTGTGCTCATGACGAGCTGAGCTCGTCATGACCACGCCCGTTTCCACAGAACGTTCAGCACAGCAGGGGAATTATCCCTGTGTGTGAGCGCCATTGCGGTCATGACGAGCTCAGCTTGTCATGAGAACAGCACCCCCGTGCCTAATGACGAGCTGAGCTCGTCATGAGCACGCAAGGTGTTAATTCAAATCATCCACAATAAGGCAGAAAACAACTAAGTTCTACTATGTGTGGGTGGAGTAATGCGCCTTAACGTGATTTTTTTTGTTTCCTTTGTAATTGCAGAATGAATGAATTGTTTCTGATATCCACTGTGATATTGTCCTGACTTGGGGACACATCTAGAAAAATACTGCTTTCTGGGGTTATTTGTCTTGTACATCTTTTCTGTCTGTCAATATCCTGAGTCTTGTTGTGGCTCCGCCTGCCTGGGTCATTAGTTTCCTAGCAAAGTATGTTGAAGTATCCATTTCTGATGCCACTCCAGATGGTGTATCTTGTCCTGAAGACGATATGATACTAGAGGGGAAAACAATTCTCTTGAAGAGTGTATTGTCTCCATCCAGCTAGGAGAATACCATGGCTTGCGCTGTTGTTCTGAACTTGGCTTCTGGAAAAAAAAGGGTTTTACTTTCTTCAGGCAGGCAAACTTGCACCACTCTGTTTCACTTTCCTTGGTGGTGTGATGTTTGATATTGAGATCTGTGTTAATGGTGAAAGCAAGAGATATTACATTGTCTTTTAGCAGGGGTTATGTCATCTAGGTTTATGTCAGAGAGGTAGGATGGGTTTGTGGCTCTTTGGAGCTGTTAACAAAAGAGGAATTCAATATCCATCTGGTTGAGCTTCAAGTAGGTGCCTGATATGCAATTATTGATTAGCTTGAACCAGGGTTTGAACAACTAAGTGGCATTGGTTGAGGAGCTTTTGTTTTGCGGAATATATGGAACTTGATGCTGATGTCAGTGAGTAGGATCCGGGGAGGTCCATGTAGAGGAGGAAGATGGTGGGGAGAAGGATGGAACCCTGGATTACATTACAGGTGACAAGGAGTTTCTGGGATCTGTTAGTTCCTATTTGTGTGAGTAGGTGGTTGTTGACAAGCTATGGTTGATGGTCAGCTTTGTTGAAGGCTGTATGGAAGATTAGGAGACAGAGGTCATTTGGATAATTTATGAGGGGAGTAGCATTAACTACTTTTAGAGTAGCTGTCTCTCTCTTGACCCAACTGCCCCTGCATGTTTTCATTTTTGCACGCATATCAGGTGATTTAAAAATGGTAGTTACATCAGTTTCAGTCTCACTAGAGTTCAATAATAATCCGCCACAGCTGGTTGAGTATCCTCTATTTTTGGCAGGTGGCTGGTGAGCTAAGTAGTCCAATGAGTCTTTGCCCACTCTTTGTACTGTGGCATAACTAAACTCTTTCATGTAAATTATTCCCCTCCGAATTCTTGGTGGTATCTTTGCGTTTGAATTTTTTATATTTTAAGCAAGGCTTAGGTATTAGTGACTACAGTTATGCCTTTGCCAAATTGAAAGAGGTGGTGGTGTTGGCATTCCCCCAGGCACACCTTCTTCGGCAGTTAGTAGTCATACATCTTATCTGCCAGGTTTTGCATGGCATATGACTCAAAGTGGCACAATAAGCCCATTCCAATATGTGATTGAGCAAATAAGGACAGTGGGCTTGTATCTATGTTGATTCAATGACTAGGTGAGGGAACAAAATAAGCCAGATGACCCACATATGAGACTTCTCCTTTAATGGTATTAAACGCCTTCTCACAATCATACAACATCGGTACAGCTTTTTGAGGTCAAGTTTAAAAAAAAACGAAAGCTCCTTTGAGCTGTTCTTTTGTGTTATTTCTATATGGTCTAGGTTGTAACTTTTGGCCTACTAGCATTTGGGCTGCTATGTTTATGTATACAAATATCCCAGCATTTCCCTTCTGTCTTAGGGTAGGACCTCGCAACTGATGTGCAGCGCAAGTAATATTTTTTATCTTTACCTCGAATGCACCATGAAGTGATGTGGTTGAGCCATGGTTGGACTGCAAAATTGATGTACAACTTGACATGGAAATTATTCACTTTTTCTGGTTTGGTTTTGATAAAGGGCCTGCCCATGGAGCTGGCAGTTACCGCAGGCACCTACATGTATGAATCCGATTATATATTTGTTGGTCTGTTGTTTTTATTATGTTATCCTTTCATGAAGCAAATTAACAACCTCTATCAATGTTGCAGGAATTCAGAAGCTTATATTTGTTAATGAGCACATCATGTTATGCTGTACCATTTGGTAATGGTTTATGTGGAAGATTTGCTCATTATAAAACATGCCCACCACTCAAGGATAACCCTTATTCCAGTGTGATCCCGGATCCCAGCCATCTCCAGGATGCATGCCTAAGTGGTCTCATGGAGGTTATCACGTGGAGGCATTGTTTTGCATTTGTTTGGGAAATGTTTGAATGTTAGAACCGGGAGTCTCTAGTTGGCAGAGGTAAGTACCTTAGCCCAAGTAGAGACCCTCACCTCCAGTCAGGGTGACGGAATAACCCTCTGAGATAACCCCTGCTCACCCTCTAGGTAACATGGCGCGAGCAGTCTAGGCTAAACTCGGAGGCAATGTGGATAACCTTTGCACTTAACACAACAATAATCTCCAATCCACCACAAACTGAGACCACACAGGTAAGTATATTTTATAAAAAATATAACTTTATCTAGTTTCAGCAAGTAATTAAAGCAGTTGCATGATAAACACTTCTTTAGAAAGCTGTTGCATTTTTATCTTTACGGGCGGCACTTTAATCTTAATAATAGTGCTTGTACATAGGAAGTTCTTATGCAAAAAAAAATGTATAGTCTCAAGTTCCTTAAATCAGTAGTTAAAAGAAATATGGCCACTGATTCCTAATCAAGCGCTCTCCCAAGAGCAGGGTAAACAATGCCAGCGGTGAGCAAAAAGGGCCCCTACAACGAGCCCCTGGGGTCAGGGACTCTAAGCGCTTCCTGCGCGTCTCACCCGGATGCTGGGGGAAGGGGGACTCCTTTTCTGGCGTTCGGGGCTGCCACGTGCGCCGGATGGTATCAGGCGCTTTGCGCCCCGTAGAGCACACTCGCTCCCTGCCCCGGCCGGTCCCCTCGTGCTCTCCCGGCCGCTCTCGATAATCCAACGAGCGGCGGGGATGCAGCACACCTCAGGGGACGCCAGGCCCGGGGTAGGGAACACACGCGTACTCACTCCCTCGGCGAGGACGGGTCAGGCCGCTGCTCCGGCTGTCGGCTCCTCGCTGGGGGGGGTCACCGGCTCAAGGCTCCTTCGGCGGCTTGAAGGCTGCTCCACGCTTGGACCAATCAGGTCGCGGCCCTTCAGACGAGCCCCTTCAGTACCCGGGAGTCAGCCAATGGCAGAGCGGCTGCCGGGACTCGGCTCTGACGATGCGGGGCCGTCAACCAATCACGGCCCACCACCACTGATGACGCTGCGCCGCACGGGCCAATCCCGTCGCGGCGTTAGTGAGGGGGCTCGGCTCCCTCCACCAATGGGAGCGCGGCGCCTTCGTTCTTTGGCACCTCGGCTTCCCAAACGATCGGCGATCTTGGGGGGGTATTCCTGGACCCCGGGCCGCGGTGGTGATACAGCTCACAGTGGTGTTCAGTGCGCCTTGCACTGGGAAGGCCCACAAGTCTCCGGGCGGGCCCCACACACACGCGTGTCGATGAACACGCCGATCTTGGCCCCTCAGCAGGCTTGGTCAGCGCGGCGCTCTCGAGCAGATGAGAGAGAGCAGCCCACGCGCTAAGCAGGCAAACTGCAGGGTTTCACAATCTCCTCGCCACACAGCAGCTCCAGGGGGGGGCACAGCAGGATCTTGTAGTCCTCGGGCAACCTTTATGTCCCTGGGTTGCAGACAGGGGGCCAGCTCTTCTCAGGCCCTTGGAGATTCAAGATTGTAGACACAGCACACAGCAGAGTCTTGCAGTTTCAAGCAGGCAGGGTCACAGCACACAGCAAAGTCCCTTTCTCCTCCTCAGCTTCCAGGTAGACAGTAGAACAGGTCAGCCCTTAGAGCACACAGCAAGGCAATCTTCCTTTGGTTCTCTAGCCGTCCTCCTTCCAGCCGAGGTTCCTTCTTGGTTGCAGAATTTCAGAATCTAAACTTCTGTAGTCAGGGGTCCTTTCCTTATACCCCTCAATGTCTTTGAAGTCCTTTGAAGTCTTTGTGCATGGAGGCCCTTGGTCCAGTCTAAACCAGTTCTGGGGGTTGCGGAGCACTGAGGTGTCTCTGGTTTTCTTCTTCCTGTCAGCTTCAGGGCCAGAGGTGTCAGTTGACCACCAGGAGGGAGCTAACTTGGGGGAGGTAGGCCTTGGCACAGCCCAGTACTTATCAGGCATTCCTTCCTCCCACCTCCCAGGCAGGCAGATGTGCCCTTTCATCCCCGGGATGGCTCCGACCCTCTCCTCTGGGGCTCTGCAGCCCCCCCTGTCACATCCAGACCAGGCAGGCATTCCACAAACCCAGGCACACAGAAAGGTTTAGACAAGAGAACAACGACTTTCTAAAAGTGCTATTCTCCAACACAGGATTTAAAAACACCCTTCACTAAAAGATGTGTCATTAAGTTCTGAGTTCAGGGATATCTTTCACTTATGTCCCATCTTGTTCCTATGGGAAGATAGGCTGGTATCACATGGGCCCAGCCTCCTCCATGTTAATCTATGGAGCAAGATAGCCTTTCAGCAGTGAGCACATAAAATGGCTGCGGCCCACTACCAGAGCATATTACCTGCACTAGTACATGCTCTACCTTATCCATACACTGCACCCTGCCCAGGGGGGTACCTTGAGCCTTCCATAGGGGTGACTGGTGTGCACAGACAGGGAAGGGTTAGGCCTAGCCAGTGGGGACACTGGCCAGGCTGACATGGCAGTCACTGACTGCACACTGGCTCTGCGCTGGCAGGCCTGAGTCACCATTTTAAAGCTCTCATGTGGGTGGCGCAATCTGCGCTACAGGCCCACTAGTAGCATTTGTCATCACCAGCCCTGGCACACACAGTGCACTTTACTAGGGACTTCGTGGTGATACAAATATGCCAATCAACATCACAATTTACAGAGGGAGCACTTACACTCTGACACTGATCAGCAGTGGCAGAGTGCCCAAAGCATCTCAATCAGCAAAAACGAAATCCAGCACAGCATCAAAACACATGAGTCAGAGGCAAAACGATGGGGGAAGAACCACGCCAAAAGGTGTCAGGTCTAACACGTGTCCCCTCCAGCTGAAAGTGGGGAGAACTACCCAACCTCTTGGGAGTCCTCATCACTAAGGCGGAAGAATCTGGACAGACCGTCAGCATTGGCGTGTTCTGTACCAGGGCGGTGCTCCACCGTAAAGTGCATCCCCTGTAGGGAAATGGACCACCTCAACAATTTTGGATTTTCACCCCTCATCTGCATTAACCATCTGAGGGGCCTGTGGTCGGTCTGAACACGGAAGTGAGTCCCAAACAGGTAGGGCCTCAGCTTCTTCAGAGCCCAGACCACAGCAAAAGCTTCTCTTTCGATGGCACTCCATTTCTGCTCCCTGGGGATTAGCCTTCGGCTAATGAAAGCCACTGGTTGGTCTCCGCCCTCATCATTAATCTGTGAGAGCACTGCTCCCACGCCTTGCTCTGAAGCATCAGTTTGCACAATGAACTCACTGGAAAAGTCAGGTGCCTTAAGCACCGGTGCTGTGCACATGGCAGTTTTGAGGGTGTCAAAAGCAGTTTGACAGGCCTCCGTCCAATTCACTTTCCTGGGCTGATTTCTAGATGTCAGCTCTGTCAAAGGGGCCACGATGGTGCCATAGCCTTTGACAAACCGTCTGTAATACCCTGTGAGACCTAAAAAGGCTCTCACCTCAGTCTGGGTCTTGGGGGGTTCCCAAGCCAGAATGGTATCAATCTTCGCCTGTAGGGGCGCCACCTTGCCGCTCCCCACCTGGTGTCCCAAGTACACCACAGATCCCTGCCCTATCTGGCATTTACTGGCCTTGATAGTGAGGCCTGCCTTCTGCAGAGCCTTCAACACATCAGTGAGGTGTTGCAGGTGTTCCTCCCAAGTGGAGCTGAACACAGCAATGTCATCAAGGTAGGCTGCGCTGAATTGCTCCAGCCCTGCCAGTACCTGGTTGACCAATCTCTGAAATGTGGCGGGAGCATTTTTCAACCCAAAGGGCATGACACGGAACTGGAAGTGCCCCTCTGGTGTGGAAAATGCTGACCTCTCCTTTGCCCCGTCAGTTAAGGCAATCTGCCAGTACCCTGAAGTCAAATCAAAAGTACTCAGGTACTGGGCAGCTCCCAACCGATCCACCAGCTCATCAGCTCTGGGGATGGGGTGCGCGTCAGTCTTGGTGAGCGCATTGAGCCCACGGTAGTCCACACAGAACCGAAGTTCTGGGGTGCCACCGGGGGTAGCAGCTTTCTTAGGCACTAAGACCACTGGGCTAGCTCAGGGGCTGCTGGAGGGCTCAATAACCCCAAGCGCCAACATCTTGGAAACTTCTTCCTTGATGCTAGCTCTGACCTTGTCAGCCACCCTGTAAAACTTCTGTTTCACAGGCATGCTGTCTCCAGTGTCCACGTCGTGGACGCACCACTTGGTGACACCTGGGGTCAGGGAGAACAGTGGGGCGAACGGACCCAAGACTTGGCGACAGTCCTCCTGCTGTTCTGGGGTCAGGGTGGGGGAGAGGACCACACCATCCACTGACCCATCTTGCTCCTTGACTGCCAGGAGGTCAGGGAGAGGATCACTATCCTCCTCCCCTCCAGCATCTGTAGCCATGAGCATAGTCACCGCCGTCCTCTCAAAGTGGGGTTTGAGGCGGTTCACATGTAGCACTCTCAGGGGCTGCCTGGGAGTCTTCAGGTTAACCAAATAGGTAACCTCGCTCTTGCGCTCCACCACCTCATATGGCCCAGACCACTTGTCACGGAGCGCACAAGGCTCCACTGGCGCCATCACCCACACTTTCTGACCAGGTTGGAACTCAACCAGAGAAGTGTTCTGGTCATACCACCTCTTCATTTCCTCCTGACTAGCCTCCAGGTTCTCTTGAGCGAGCTTCCTGAAGCGCTTGGTCTGGTTGCGAATGGCCAGCACATAGCTGAACACATCCTGAGGGGTTTTCCCATGGGATTTCTCCCACCCCTCTTTCACCAGAGTCAGAGGCCCTCTGACAGGGTGGCCATACAGCAACTCAAAGGGACTGAACCCTAAGGATTTCTGAGGCACCTCCCTGTAGGCAAACAACAGGCATGGCAACAAGACATCCCATTTCCGCCTCATGGGCTCTTCCAGGCCCATAATCATGCCCTTCAATGTGCGGTTGAATCTCTCAACCAAACCATTTCCTTGAGGGTGGTAAGGTGTGGTGAATTTGTAGGTCACCCCACACTCACTCCACAGGGACTTTATATACTTAGAAATGAAGTTTGTCCCGCGGTCCGAAACGACCTCCCTGGGAAATCCCACCCGGAAAAAGATCCCCATCAGGGCACGGCCCACCACTGGGGCGGTGACTGTCCTGAGCGGAAGGGCTTCCGGGTACCGAGTGGCATGGTCCACCAAGACCAGGATAAACCTGTTGCCTAGGGCTGTCTTGGGATCCAGGGGCCCCACGATGTCAATGCCCACCCGCTCAAAAGGGGTGCTCACCACGGGAAAGGGTTGGAGGGGGGCCACGCGATTCCCTCCACTCTTGCCACTGGCCTGACAAGTCTGGCAAGATTTACAAAAGGCAGAGACGTGCGTCTTCATCTGGGGCCAGTAGAAATGGGTGACAAGCCTGTGATAGGTCTTGTCTTGCCCCAGATGTCCTGCGAGAGGCACGTCATGAGCCAGACCCAGTAGGAAGTTCCTGAAGCGCTCCGGTACCACCAGCACACGGGCTGCACCGGGCTCAGCGAACTTAGGCTCACTATACAGTAAGTCATCCTCCCAGTAGATCAAATGCTCCTTGGACCCCAGGCCTGCGGCCTGGTCGGCAGCCTGCTGCCGCACACCAATGAGAGAAGGGCACTCCTTCTGAGCCTTGCAGAATTCCTCCCTGGAGGGACCACCCTCTTGCTGCCACTGGGACAGCTCAGGTAATTCCCCATGTTCGGCCACCTGCTCCCCTGTAGGTTCCAGGGCATCCCCTTCCGGGTCTGCCTCCTCCTGGACCGTGGGAACAGTGGGGGTCGGTTTCCCGCGCCCTCTACCCCTTCCTCTCTTGGCAGGTCCCTGGGCCATTGTTCCAGGCTCCAGTTCTGCTGGACCGCCCTCTCTGGCTGTCATTGCACGGGTGGACACACAGATTCACGCAGGCAAACCCAACATCTCCAAGTGAGTCCTGTGCTCCACCTCCTTCCATGGGGAGCTCTCCAGGTCATTACCTAATAGACAATCTACAGGCAAGGCATCACTTACAACAATCTCCAAAATACCGGAGACTCCTCCCCATTCAAATGGAACTTTTGCCAACTTGCAGTAGCGCACTGAACTGTCAGCTGCCACCACAGGCCGGAGTACCTGGGGAATAATTTGCTCTTCAGACACCCACCGACACCTAACAGATGTCACGCTGGCCCCTGTGTCTCTCAGAGCCTCCACCTCCTGTCCATTGATGGTCACCTTCTGCCCGTATTTCTTAGTGTTTTGGGGCAGCAAGGTTTCCTGGGCCATCTCTTGGTCTCCTAGAGAGACAAGGGTCATCAATGCTAACCCCTTCTCCCCACTAGAAATCAAATCCCCTCCCAAAGGTACACTGGCTAACGCCGGAGCTGGAGCTGGAGCACCAGCGGGTGCTGATTTCTTCTTTGGACAGCTGGGGGCAATGTGCCCCACCTCCCTACATGAATAGCAAGTAGGCGGGGTCTTTTTGTCCTGCGTGCCTTTATGGGGCCAGGACTACTTAGGCTTGGGGGGTTGAGACACCTTCTCCTGGGAACTACTTTGGGGCCCTTTAGAAGACTCCTTTTGATTACCCGTTTCCCCCCCACTCTTCTGCTGGGGACCCTGTCCACCTTTGGCTGGGGTACTTACCACCCCCTTGTGGACGCTGGTGCTCGTCCACCGGTCCGCCTCTTTAGCAAGCTCACTGGGATCAGTTAACTTGCTATCCAAAAGATGCTGGCGCAGCTCTGGGACACATAAACTACTTAAGTGCTCCCTACTAATCAAGTGACACAACCCCACATAATCAGTAACTTTGCTGCCCTTCATCCAACCTTCCAGTGCACGCGTGTACATACTCACACACTCCACCCAAGTACTTGAATCAACCTTCTTGAAGTTCCTAAACTTCTGGCGGTACTGTTCAGCAGTGAGCCCATACCTGAGGCACAAAGCCTCCTTCATGGCGGAGTAGGATAAAGCATCCTTTGCTTCCAAGGGTGCCAAAACATCCCTCCCAGAGGCCTCAAAATGCTTCCACAATCCTGCTCCCCAATTCTTCTCAGGCACCTCATTCATCTTTAAGGCAAGTTCATACTCTCTGAACCACGCATAAATATCCTCACCCCTCTGATAATTCTGTACCAGATCCTTTGGTATGTATACCTTACCCGCCTGTACTGGTTGTGCGCTGCCACCATTAGAACTGGACACCCTCTCTTTATATTTGATGTCCAACTCCTTCATGCTCCTCTCATGAGCCAATTGGAGCTTCTTCTCCTCCAAAGCGAGCGCATGTCTTCTCTCCTGCGCCGCTCTCTCCTGCGCCTCTTTCTCAACTGCCAGGCGCAGTCTCTTCTCATCGGCTTCCGCTCTGAGCTTCAAAAGCTCAATCTCATGGGCCCTAACTCGCTGATTCTCCTCTATTTCCTCTGGAGACATAACCCTACTGGAGTGGTCGCTGCCGGTCCTAGACCCTGGCTTCCTCACTGGCAATTCACTGGGCAAAAACCCGTTCTCCGGTGTGTCTCCCTCTCCAGTAGCAGCTTCCGGGTCACCATGTTTGGCCTCCCACCAGGCCCTCAGAGCTGTCCGTAGCTCTTCCTTATTTGCGCCGCCCCTCACTGGGCATTCAAGCTGTTTGCAGACTTTTCTCAGTTGCTCCTTGTTATAGGTTAACAACTCCTGGATTTCAAATTCCACTTCCACGTCTCCATTCACGCTTGGCGCTTTCCGAGACATGATGCTTCCTAACCTTTTCAACTACAAAGGTTTCACCAAAAAGAAAAAAAATCTCGTGCAACCTGTGCCGCTAAACTAGACTAGTGATGTACAAGAGATCACTGCCAGTCAAGTGCAATTATTAGTTCAAAATCCGCACCGCGAGCCACCAATGTTAGAACCGGGAGTCTCTAGTTGGCAGAGGTAAGTACCTTAGCCCAAGTAGAGACCCTCACCTCCAGTCAGGGTGACGGAATAACCCTCTGAGATAACCCCTGCTCACCCTCTAGGTAGCATGGCGCGAGCAGTCTAGGCTAAACTCTGAGGCAATGTGGATAACCTTAGCACTTAACACAACAATAATCCCCAATCCACCACAAACTGAGACCACACAGGTAAGTATATTTTATAAAAATATATAACTTTATCTAGTTTCAGCAAGTAATTAAAGCAGTTGCATGATAAACACTTCTTTAGAAAGCTGTTGCATTTTTATCTTTACGGGCGGCACTTTAATCTTAATAATGGTGCTTGTACATAGGAAGTTCTTATGCAAAAAAAACATGTATAGTCTCAAGTTCCTTAAATCAGTAGTTAAAAGAAATATGGCCACTGATTACTAATCAAGCGCTCTCCCAAGAGCAGGGTAAACAATGCCAGCGGTGAGCAAAATGGGCCCCTACAACGAGCCCCTGGGGTCAGGGACTCTAAGCGCTTCCTGCGCGTCTCACCCGGATGCTGGGGGAAGGGGGACTCCTTTTCTGGCGTTCGGGGCTGCCACGTGCGCCGGATGGTCTCAGGCGCTTCGCGCCCCGTAGAGCACACTCGCTCCTTGCCCCGGCCGGTCCCCTCGTGCTCTCCCGCCTGCTCTCGACAATCCAACGAGCGGCGGGGATGCAGCACACCTCAGGGGACGCCAGGCCCGGGGTAGGGAACACACGCGTACTCACTCCCTCGGCGAGGACGGGTCAGGCCGCTGCTCCGGCTGTCGGCTCCTCGCTGGGGGGGTCACCGGCTCACGGCTCCTTCGGCGGCTTGAAGGCTGCTCCACGCTTGGACCAATCAGGTCGCGGCCCTTCAGACGAGCCCCTTCAGTACCCGGGAGTCAGCCAATGGCAGAGCGGCTCCCGGGACTCGGCTCTGACGATGCGGGGCCGTCAACCAATCACGGCCCACCACCACTGATGACGCTGCGCCGCACGGGCCAATCCCGTCGCGGCGTTAGTGAGGGGGCTCGGCTCCCTCCACCAATGGGAGCGCGGCGCCTTCGTTCTTTGGCACCTCGGCTTCCCAAACGATCGGCGATCTTGGGGGGGGTATTCCTGGACCCCGGGCCGCGGTGGTGATACAGCTCACAGTGGTGTTCAGTGCGCCTTGCACTGGGAAGGCCCACAAGTCTCCGGGCGGCCCCCACACACACGCGTGTCGATGAACACGCCGATCTTGGCCCCTCAGCAGGTTGGGTCAGCGCGGCGCTCTCGAGCAGATGAGAGAGAGCAGCCCACGCGCTAAGCAGGCAAACTGCAGGGTTTCACGATCTCCTCGCCACACAGCAGCTCCAGGGGGGGGCACAGCAGGATCTTGTAGTCCTCGGGCAACCTTTATGTCCCTGGGTTGCAGACAGGGGGCCAGCTCTTCTCAGGCCCTTGGAGATTCAAGATTGTAGACACAGCACACAGCAGAGTCTTGCAGTTTCAAGCAGGCAGGGTCACAGCACACAGCAAAGTCCCTTTCTCCTCCTCAGCTTCCAG
This sequence comes from Lissotriton helveticus, assembly GCF_964261635.1. NCBI lineage: Eukaryota > Metazoa > Chordata > Amphibia > Caudata > Salamandridae > Lissotriton > Lissotriton helveticus. The sequence continues at coordinate 1,383,300,315 of NC_136063.1, read as the reverse complement.
GTAGACAGTAGAACAGGTCAGCCCTTAGACCACACAGCAAGGCAATCTTCCTTTGGTTCTCTAGCCGTCCTCCTTCCAGCCGAGGTTCCTTCTTGGTTGCAGAATTTCAGAATCTAAACTTCTGTAGTCAGGGGTCCTTTCCTTATACCCCTCAATGTCTTTGAAGTCCTTTGAAGTCTTTGTGCATTTAGGCCCTTGGTCCAGTCTAAACCAGTTCTGGGGGTTGCGGAGCACTGAGGTGTCTCTGGTTTTCTTCTTCCTGTCAGCTTCAGGGCCAGAGGTGTCAGTTGACCACCAGGAGGGAGCTAACTTGGGGGAGGTAGGCCTTGGCACAGCCCAGTACTTATCAGGCATTCCTTCCTCCCACCTCCCAGGCAGGCAGATGTGCCCTTTCATCCCCGGGATGGCTCCGACCCTCTCCTCTGGGGCTCTGCAGCCCCCCCTGTCACATCCAGACCAGGCAGGCATTCCACAAACCCAGGCACACAGAAAGGTTTAGACAAGAGAACAACCACTTTCTAAAAGTGCTATTCTCCAACACAGGATTTAAAAACACCCTTCACTAAAAGATGTGTCATTAAGTTCTGAGTTCAGGGATATCTTTCACTTATGTCCCATCTTGTTCCTATGGGAAGATAGGCTGGTATCACATGGGCCCAGCCTCCTCCATGTTAATCCATGGAGCAAGATAGCCTTTCAGCAGTGAGCACATAAAATGGCTGCGGCCCTCTACCAGAGCATATTACCTGCACTAGTACATGCTCTACCTTATCCATACACTGCACCCTGCCCAGGGGGGTACCTTGAGCCTTCCATAGGGGTGACTGGTGTGCACAGACAGGGAAGGGTTAGGCCTAGCCAGTGGGGACACTGGCCAGGCTGACATGGCAGTCACTGACTGCACACAGGCTCTGCGCTGGCAGGCCTGAGTCACCATTTTAAAGCTACTCATGTGGGTGGCGCAATCTGCGCTGCAGGCCCACTAGTAGCATTTGTCATCACCAGCCCTGGCACACACAGTGCACTTTACTAGGGACTTCGTGGTGATACAAATATGCCAATCAACATCACAATTTACAGAGGGAGCACTTACACTCTGACACTGATCAGCAGTGGCAGAGTGCCCAAACCATCTCAATCAGCAAAAACGAAATCCAGCACAGCATCAAAACACATGAGTCAGAGGCAAAACGATGGGGGAAGAACCACGCCAAAAGGTGTCAGGTCTAACAATTTGGTAATGGTTTATGTGGAAGATTTGCTCATTATAAAACATGCCCACCACTCAAGGATAACCCTTATTCCAGTGTGATCCCGGATCCCAGCCATCTCCAGGATGCATGCCTAAGTGGTCTCATGGAGGTTATCACGTGGAGGGATTGTTTTGAATTTGTTTGGGAAATGTTTGCAATTTTCTGATTTACTGAACGACTCAGATTGCATGTTCCGGAATCCCTGCTAGAATTATGCAGTGCTTTGAAAATAGAGTATGATCTCTCATGCCTTCACACTTCCTAGGAGATAAAAATAGAAGTATACTTGAAGCCAGAAGTCAGCACTGGGTCATTCACACAGAAATTAAGATAATAAGTTAAAATTAAAAATAGGTGGTGCATGGAAGATACGACAGTCGGACCAGGAGAAGGCATAACTAAGTCGTGGTGTGAAAGTGAAGGAATGGAAACTGGGAGACATTTTTGTTTGCACTATCCATGAAACAGAAATAGAGAAAATACTATCAATGAAAAAAGCAAAGGGAATACTTGCATTATACTAAGAACCCTCAAAGAAGGGTGATATATCTGTCTGATATGTTGCATCCTGTCACAAGGCTAAATACCAATCTCAAATCGGTCTAATCAACAGCCTTAATAATAACCTGTTTTACATAGTGCTTAATACTGCAATGTGGCTGTCAAATTGTCAAGCTTTTGGATTGCAACAACCCAGATCACAAAATGGCAGCAGCGTTTAATTGCTTTCTGTGCAGAGAAGCTTTCCTTGACTTCGGCGTTGTGTGCTGTGGCTTTATTGAAGTTTGTAATTTGGTGAGAGTTGGATCTTATGAAGTATATTCCATGGTGCACCAGGATAATAGGAGTCGATTGGATTGCTGCCTGGCTCTCGTTTACAGGTAGTTTTAAGGGTATGCTTCTAACATATGACACCACACCGAGCTCTCACGCATGTCTCATTTTCCTTACTTCGGAATTCCATAAGTGTTATTGATCTGAATTATATAGGGGTGTTTGACCTTTTAGGGGAACACCTCCGAGTTCTGCCTGGATTAGCAATACCTAAATTGGAAAATTCGTATATATCTAAGGCGCAATCTCTGTGAATGTTTGCGGTTGTCATATGATTCTGGGTTATCCGTCACAAAGGATATCATTGGGGCTTCTGCTAGGCATATTTCTGCAGAGCAGGGTAGAAAGTTGGCTTAGGATAGATGCTATGGCTGCCTCACCTGTTGTAGCTCTGCCTTTCTCTGCCACAGTCTACTGTTTTCTAGCAGGGACTGAAATCTGATTGTGAAATATTGTGGAACACACCCTTTGTCATTCTCCCTTCTATATTTCTCATATCACCCACGTATTGTGTTGTTTTTCGCAATTAGTTATTTTTGAGGTTCCACTCTGAGGATTGCAAAGTGTTTTTTTAATAGGATTGTTAAATCTTTCTGAAGAATCCATGAATCTATGAAACCTAAACGAGTAAATTTGATGATTTTGCACTGTTCAATGAAATTCTCTAATATATACATGTTTACAAACAACCTGCCATACATAACATTCAGACTCATTTATTGTGTGATAAAGAATATTCTATGCTGAGATGTTTGTATTTCATGTAAGTGATATATATATATATATATATACATATGGTTTTACTAGGCCTGTGCATTTGCAAATCTTTACTAGGGTTAGAAAGTCCCCTATGGAGCATTAACATTTTTGAGTCTTCCTTGTGAAAATATAAGTTTTGCTGAAAACACAGAGGCTCACGTGAGGAGAGAGGAGGAGCAGTGGAAGGGGTTTGCTGATGGAAAGACAGACTGCTTGTCAGAGCTGTTAGACCTCAAAAATATTCATCCTACTTCTTAGTGGAGGCGACAAGAGTAACTTACTGGAGTACCAAAGCAATAGACGTAGTGTTGTGTTATGTTAGAAGATGTATCGCGTTAGAAACAGGGAGACATCTGTGGGGAATTGTGAGACTGTGACACATTTGGATGCCTGAAGAACGTCACTCATTTACGAGAAAAAAAGCTCCACCAACAGATATACATTGGTGGAGCCAGACGTTATTCCAGTGATTGTCAGAAGTGCCCACAGAACTTACAACCTGAACCAAGCAAACCTCCTAAGATGCCTAAGATAATTGAAATTCATATCATAGCATGCATTACATTAGAAGACAAGGAAGTAAACAGAGTAATTTTCCCAATGTAGTAATGCAAAGCTAACTATATGTTTATTTTAAATCTGCATAGAGTTTCCCTTAGAATTTGAAAATGGAAAAATGTATTCAGCAAATCAGACATTGCAAGACTAGAGTGCTTTTCATTATAACAGTATGATGGTAGTTATAGCATCAAAGGCTGCTCCCCACCTAAGAAACTTTAGAACATTAAGGGGCTTATTTACAGTTGCGGCTCGCGCAGAACAGGGGTTGTGGGTTTTGTGGGGGAGGGTTGAGGATTAAACAAAAATAAAAAATAAAAAACGTACCTTCTCTGCCGCAAGCCTCTCCTCCTCTGCTGGAAGTACCGGAAGCACTCAGGCTTCCAGGATCTCCTACAGCATCGTGATTGGCCTGAGCATCCTGTCTGGACGCCCAAGCCGTGCCTGGGGAGGCTGGGCATGTTCTCCACAGGGCTGTGCAACACAGCCCAATGGGGAACATGCCAAGTGCGCATGATGGTTTGGCAGGCTCTAGAGGGCTGGCCAAACTGTCTGGTGTACTTAGAGGAGTGCAAACTATTCCTCCCCTGCTCTGGCGTCAGAGAGCGAGCCCCGCCCGACTCCCAATTGGAAAAAGGAAATAATATTAATGTCTTGCTATTATCATTTTTATTTTCTTTTTTTCACTGCTGCAATAGCAGTGGGGCGATGCTGCTCTGCCTTAGCGGAGGAGCCGCCACTGATTATTTACAAGCCCCTTGCGCCACAGGTGAGTCAGTTTTAATATAGGAGAAAGTGAGGGACCGGCGGTGCAAAGGGCTTGTAAATAAGCACCTATGTGATAACGAAACACAGCCAATTCCAGCAACAGCTCAGTAGCAAAGAAGGTTTTTTGTGAAATCATTTAATTAACATGGTCTGATACTTTTAGCAACAGCAAAGGTTTCCCTTCCTGCACTTAAACAATCTTTAAATGGTTTTTTGAAACTTCTATGTGTGCTGCTTAATGCAGCACACATAGAAGTTGCAAAGCTTCATTTTTTTAAAAATTATTGTTTATGTGCCAGGAGGGCCACCTTCCTCCAGCACAAAGGTAAAGAGGCACAGATTTACAATATTTTTGATTCAGGTTTAAATAATGTTTTCAAACAGACTTGACGCAAAATCCAGGTTTGTAATGTCAAGCAAAAAGCTGCCTTGCATTACTTTGCATCAAGGAGGCGTTCCATGGGTGACATGGGCGTATCCGTGCATCCACCAATAGATTTTGATGCAAGTTCATATCTTGAAAAACTTGTAGCCATGAATTTGCACCAAAATCTTGCCGGTCTGTGAGGCTGACCTAATGACGGGAAACATTTATATTTCTCCTCGTTTCACCCTCTTTGCAAGAGTGCTGTACTGTGTAGCACACATTCAAAGAGAAGATTACCTTTTAGCATAGCTTTTATACAGGAAGCTGACATAACGATGCACAGCAACTTTGCTTGGCACCCTGCCATGTGCCAAATCTATGTAAATCTGGGCCTGACTACGCATAAGGAATATGGACTCAAGATACATTTGCATAACACTGTTCGCACAAACTTTAGTGCTCACCCTTCCAACGATTTTCTCCATCCCTTCAAGGAGTCGTTTGGTTTGCTCTTCAATCTCCGCTGCCTTCCACAGGATGGTGTCTGGAGCTTCTTTGATACCCTGCACCTCTGTGACGATGTGGCCCAAGGGGTCATTCCAGGAACGTAGCACCCTGAGCACCAGATTCAGCAGATCGTCGTGCTGCAAATGAACAAGCATGACATGCAGTAAGAACACGTGATCCACAGGAAAATGTCAGCCGCGGCCCGTGCACGTAAGAGCGGTGGGACCGGGTGGGAGGATTTCGACAGGCGGTGCCGAAGGAAAATTAAATAAATAATTAATTTCCCCTCATCGGTTTACCTGCACGGGCCGCGGCTGGAAAATTGACTCTTGGCGAATTCATGGGGCTAAGTCGCGCATGTGTAAATCCCACCTCATTCATTCATGAGGTGGATGGACAATGGCATGGCATTCCAAAGCAAATTATCACCATAGTGAGAAAGCTTTTTTTGAAAGCATTGAAAATCATAACACAAATGATTGATCTCCATGCTCTATTAGCCTCATGCTTCATTTTCAGACTTCCTGAAGCCATACAAATACCAAAGAGAATATTAGCTTTTTAAGTCTTGATAGTGACTCTTCTCATATTTCATAAATGTTATGGGCCTATCAATATTTATTCATTTTACAGTAACACTCATGTGATTTATTCAATAGGGTATATGGTGAAGGGGTTCATTAAATAGTACCAAATGCGACTTGGCACAAGTTGTTCCAAAATTAGCTTTGCCTAAAATTGAATTTAAGCCCATTTGGCTAAATGGAAGCACAAGAGAAATACATCTAATTTGCTACAACTAATCATGATTTTAAAAAGTTTTCATTCTTAACTTACAAAATGAATTCTTAAGAACAATGCTTTACAAACAAGCATTAGGAAGGCATTAGGGTTCGGTTTGTTTGAGTTTAAGATAATGGCATTGTATATGGTAATGTGCACTGACAGCTGCTGATGATTGTGCCAATTGAAAGAGTGGCTGGTGTACTGTCAGCTGTTGGTGTGTGTGTGTGTTTAGTGAAAGTTGCAGTGACATTGTTTGTTGTGTGCGTGGGTGTTTAGCGGCACGGATGCATGGTGGAGTTTTTTTTGGGTGAAAGCGTACATTGGTGGTTGTTGGTGTTTGTGCATGGCGAAAGCATTCATTGACGGCTGGGGGTGTGGTGTTGTGTGTGTTGTTTTCTGTGTACTGGTGAGTGTGTGGTGGTGAGTCTGTGGGGGTGAGCCTGGGGAGAAAGTGTGGTGGTGAGTGTGTTGTGGTGAGTGGTGACGAGTGTGTGGTGTTCAGAGAGTGAGGTGTGTGGTTTGTGTGTGTGCTATGTGTGTGTGGTGTATGTGTGTGTGGTGTGGGTATGGTATGTGTGTGTGGTGTATGTGTGTGTAGTGTTTTCTGCACACTCACACACTGCCCCTACACATTCACACACTGCTCACCCACACACTCCCAATGTCACCCTGCATAGTCACACACTATTTATACTGCACACTCGTTCTGCACACTCACACAATGTGCACCCTGCACCCTTACACACGGTCTCTGCAGTCACTCTGCACTCACTGTCACTCTACATGCACTCTGCACTCATTCACTCTGAATCTGCACCCTGCACTCTGAATTCTGCACTCACTGCACTCTGAATCTGTACTCTGAATCTGCACTCTGAATCTGCACTCTGAATCTGCACTCTGAAACTGCACTCTGCATTCTCAATCTGCACTCTGCATTCTCAATCTGCACTCTGCACTCTCAATCTGCATTCTGCACTCTGAATCTGCACTCTGAAACTGCACTCTGAATCTGCACTCTGAATCTGCACTCTGAATCTGCACTCTGATTGTGCACTCTGAAACTGCATTCTGAATCTGCACTCAGAAACTGCACTCAGAATCTGCACTCAGAATCCGCACTCTGATTCTGCACTCTGAATCTGCACTCTGAATCTGCACTCTGAATCTGCACTCTGAAACTGCACTCTGATTCTGCACTCTGAATCTGCACTCTGAATCTGCACTCTGAATCTGCGCTCTGAATCTGCACTCTGAAACTGAACTCTGCACTCTGATTCTGCACTCTGCACTCTGAATCTGCACTCTGAATCTGCACTCTGCATTCTCAATCTGCACTCTGCATTCTCATTCTGCACTCTGCATTCTCAATCTGCATTCTGCACTCTGAATCTGCATCCTGCACTCTGAATCTGCACTCTGAATCTGCACTCTGAATCTGCACTCTGAATCTGCACGCTGAAACTGCACTCTGATTCTGCACTCTGATTCTGCACTCTGATTCTGCACTCTGATTCTGCACTCAGATTCTGCACTCTGAATCTGCACTCTGAATCAGCACTCTGAATCTGCACTCTGAATCTGCACTCTGAATCTGCACTCTGCATTCTCAATCTTCACTCTGCATTCTCAATCTGCACTCTGAATCTGCACTCTGATTCTGCACTCTGCATTCTCAATCTGCACTCTGCACTCTCAATCTGCACTCTGCACTCGCACTCTGTACTCTGAATCTGCACTCTGCATTCTCAATCTGCACTCTGCACTCTGAATCTCAACTCTGAATCTCCACTCTGAATCTGCACTCTGAATCTTCACTCTGCATTCTCAATCTGCACTCTGCATTCTCAATCTGCACTCTGCACTCTCAATCTGCATTCTGCACTCACAATCTGCACTCTGAATCTGCAGTATGCATTCTCAATCTGCACTCTGCATTCTCAATCTGCACTCTGCACTCACAATCTGCACTCTGAATCTGCACTCTGAATCTGCAGTCGGAATCTGCACTCTGAATCTGCACTCTGAATCTGCACTCTGCATTCTCAATCTGCACTCTGCACTCTCAATCTGCACTCTGAATCTGCACTCTGCATTCTAAATCTGCACTCTGCACTCTCAATCTGCACTCTGCACTCGCACTCTGCACTCTGAATCTGCACTCTGAATCTGCACTCTCCACTCTGCACTCTGCATCTGCACTCACAATCTGCACTCTGCACTCACAATCTGCACTCTGAATCTGCACTCTGCACTCTGCACTCTGAATCTGCACTCTCCACTCTGCACTCTGAAACTGCACTCACAATCTGCACTCTGCACTCACAAACTGCACTCTGAATCTGCACTCTGCATTCTCAATCTGCACTCTGCACTCTCAATCTGCACTCTGCACTCGCACTCTGTACTCTGAAACTGCACTCTGAATCTGCACTCTCCACTCTGAATCTGCACTCACAATCTGCACTCTGCACTCACAATCTGCACTCTGAATCTGCACTCTGCACTCTGCACTCTGAATCTGCACTCTCCACTCTGCACTCTGAATCTGCACTCTGAATCTGCACTCTGCATTCTGAATCTGCACTCTGCACTCTCAATCTGCACTCTGCACTCGCACTCTGCACTCTGAAACTGCACTCTCCACTCTGAATCTGCACTCACAATCTGCACTCTGCACTCACAATCTGCACTCTGAATCTGCACTCTGCACTCTGCACTCTGAATCTGCACTCTCCACTCTGCACTCTGAATCTGCACTCTGCATTCTCAATCTGCACTCTGCACTCTCAATCTGCACTCTGCACTCGCACTCTGCACTCTGAATCTGCACTCTGAATCTGCACTCTCCACTCTGAATCTGCACTCACAATCTGCACTCTGCACTCACAATCTGCACTCTGAATCTGCAATCACAATCTGGAATTAAAGCCTCCTGCTATACATATTCATGAAGGGGAGGGGAGGGCGGACATCTGCACGCTGTGTCCCATCATAGAGGAATGTGCCATGTAACATGGGCTGTACCAATGCAAGGGGAGCTCCCTGGCTACCAGATCCGCACTTACAGTGAGCTAATTAGCCCCATAGTAGTTACTATCGTGACACCCAGTTCCTTTTCTTTCGACCATGTCCGCGCGGAAGTCGCAATTGCGTCCTCAACCGTTGACATAAAGTCTGGAAAACTGCATTGTGGGAGCTGTAGTATAGTCGCACTTCCATTAGACCGATTCCGCGGAAGGCAATGATCTGTAGTGGAAAATCCCCGGCCTAGACACGCTGCTCCCAAATCCTGTCTAACAGAGCTTGCCACAGCAGAGCGCCTCAATACGGTTTAGTGTAGGCGCTTGACAAACACATTAAACTCTACATTGGAGTGGCTGTGCCAGATTCTTTTGTACTGATAGGGAGTTTGCAGACCGGCATCTCTCGCGCCTTTATATGACAGCCCACTCATCCCAGGTTAGCAGAGGGCACGACAAGGTCTTCAGTCCTTGCTAGGGCATGTGGAAATGTTTATTTTATTCGTGTTTGCTGATTGGAAGAGAAGAACGCGCGCACACAATGGCCACGTGACGACTTTGTGGTGGTTGGTGACACAAGGCCGGGTGGCTAGAAGCGCTGTTAGCTGCATGTGGCGCTTTACACAGACAACGGGATACACACTAACTAGTGCTTGTTTGGGAGAGTGCCAACAGCAGCACATGGTGGCTGCTATATTGCGTGTGAAATTCGATTTCCTTGCACACCCCGAAAATATTTGCGGGGTGTTCTCTACCTAGCATTCCCATCGAGTGCAGAAGGGAGGCGTCTGGGCTGAATTTGTATGAAACATCCGACAATGTTAGTGACAAGCCCGGGGCTGCTTTAAATGACACTTCGCTGAGAGCTTCCACTGGCCCTTCTTTTCTATTTTATTTTAAATGCACGGTGTTGTGTAAATAAAGTTGACCGTGTGTCTCCATCGCTGGACACGTAATTTACAGATGGGCGTTTCATACAGAGGTAATTTTTAACTAAAATGCACATTTCTGCCGAGTGACCGCAAAGTCCAGATGTCCTTCATATGCCCTTGTAAAAGCTTTGCTTTAATCAACTTGTAAATGTCCACGGATAAACAAAAAAATAGAAGAATAAAGAAACATTTACGTTTATAAACACCATATTTGCTGGTTTCTCGCACGCGCCCGCAAAACTCACTGCTGAATGGTGAACGCACCCCGGCCATCTGGATTCACTTACCGAGGCACCCTGACAGCTCCTAATTGATATTTATGGACTGCCGCGCTCGTAACCGCAGACAAAATGCAGGAAATGCCCAACTGGAAATATATATGGCCTATTGCGTTAAGGATATTACAAACACGGCACCGCGAGGACCAATCACCATAAAGATGGTAACATAAAGCACTGAAAATGCTCGCGCACTGATGAATTTTTCAAGCACGATCCAGAAACCCCTTAACAATACGGCTCGCAGCTCCGCCCCACTTCTGACGAAGTGGTGACGTCGCCGAGCCCTAAAAAAGGATGGCTTATTAAAACAAATCGTGCATTGGGGTTCTAAAATTGAAAACAGGCATGTAACCTATCTGAAGTGAGGCTAAGCAGGACATTTCATACTGTTTGCTCTAATTATTATTAACAAGGATAAGACGTTTAGTATGTGTATACTATATATGGACAGTTTTTTTATTATTGTTACAGTTATTATTAATTTTCTCAATTTATTTCCAACCTCCAGCTGACACATTCATCACAGGCCGTTGTCGGTCTACCAGACTCTCCTGTGGGCTCTGCACCATAGCAATGAGAGACAGCCATAATATAGCCCCAACAGCAGTGCTTAATTTGAGCCGGTAGTTTCAGGTGGGGGCAAGTGGCACTCATTTATGGGGACCAGCACTTATTTTTCCTTACCAAACTTATATCTAGAGTAAGAGAGAGAAAAACACACAAGGCAGAAGGAATGACGAAGAGAAAGATGGAAAAACCATGACAAAGGGTGGAAGCAGGGATGAAAAAAAGCTGCAAAAGTGCGATAAAGGGACTCAGAGTATCTGGTGGTAGATTACAGAGGCATGAGGTGGGCTTATTAATAGGCAGCATTTGTATTCAGCACCTCGACCTTTGATAGCTCTGGCTGAGGGCTTCTGAGCAAAAGTCTGGGCCCTGGCATTATTATTTTACAAATTAAGCACCTCCCAGCAGAATATCCCAGCAGCAGATGTGAGTAGGAGGTGTGGTGCTGTTACACTGTAGCAAGGCCATTGGGCAAAATTATTTCGGGGCCCCCTTTTCGGAACAGCTTCGAATTTGTGATCCTATTTCAGCTCTTTCATGCCCTTTTTGGCCAGGTCACTGACAGCGCACATGCACACTCTTCCAAATTCTAAATGTGTTTGCATACAGTATTTAGGGATAGTGACTTGTGTTTTCAATATTGTAACACAACAGCAGCTCACTAATATTACTTTAAGTAATCTCTGGGACACCCTCCCATTTCTCATATGTGATGTCCTGTTTTGATCTAATAGATTTTTTTTATGGATGTTGCATGAAACATAAACACATTTCTCGGCACAATTTCTGTAATAGATTCTATCTAACACATCACACACATAAAAAATATATTAAATTAAAATGGTATTTAAAACAATCTGTTTAAGAATTATGCAAGGCAAGACTCTGCAGAACGTACCCGGCTTTTCATGGGGGCCTCTGAAAGGCTGGGGCTTTGGGCCAGAGGCCTCTTTGCCCATGCCTTAAAACGTCTCTGCACTGTAGGTACATCAAAGCAAAGTGTGTCTGCATCCATCCACACCAGACAATCACTGAATGCTGACCTCGTAAAGAGTCGGATTAAATCAGACCCTAGTGTCAGCAAGTTTCCCTCGTAGAAATAGATAAACTCGTTGACTTCGGTTCACCTAAAAATAGTATGTTGTCTCTTGCCATAAAAACATGAAAAGTAGAAAATCCATACTATCCGGAGCCACTCCCTTTTTGACACAATAACCAATTGTCTCACTGGTACTGCGTAGTGCAGAAAAAAATCAATAGCACATTTAATATAAATGTTTGCTGTACAATAAATAATAAATACACCATCATGGCTGTGATATTTCTAATATAATTTGATCTTTTCTATCTAACAGAGATTCGACTTTCTCCAAAACATGTTCAGGCACTTAGACTTTTTTGTTCTAATGATTTATATAGGTTTATGGTAAGATGAAAGACACAAAAAGAAAGCAGAGTTGCTGTCATCTCATGATATTGAAGTGGTCAGCATATGCATCATTACTAGACAGTCTCTCAGGGCTATTTTTACTAAGATGTAGCGCTGTGTTTGTGTCACAAAAGTGAAGCAAATCGACGCAAAAATATTTGTTTACTAATTTACTTTCCAGAGCTAAACTTGTTTAGTGCTGGAAAACCCTTGAACGATGCTCACAGGAGCACACAGTGCTGCTTTGCGTTACTTAGCCCAAGGGGGAAGGGGTGGGGGTACCATGGGTGGTACATGAGTGTTGAATTTGAATTTAAAAACATTTATTGAGCGCACTTATACTCAGCGGTTTCATGGCGCTTTAAGGACTACGACTAGCGGCAACAGCAGACGGACAGACTAGGCAGCGAAGGCTCTGGAGAATAAGAATGTTTTCAAATTTTTCCGGAACTCCAAATAGGAGGATGAGGTTCTGAGTGTCATAGGGAGGGAGTTCCAGAAAACAGGTGCAAGGGCCGCGAATTTCGCCCCGCCAGCTTTCTTTTTCTTGAAACGGGGTGTAGCCAGGAGTGCCATATGGGTAGAGCGGAGTTCTCTGCCTGGCAAATAGGGCCTGATGGCTGAGCAAATAAACTCAGGGGCAGTGCCCATCCTGGCCTGAAAAGTGAGGCAACCTGGCTTGAATAGGGCCCGCTCTCTCACAGGCAGCCAGTGCAGCGACTTCAGCAGTGGGGTAACCCGGTGGGATTTGGGCAGCCCATGGATCAGGCGGGCAGCCTGATTTTGCACTAGTTGCAGGCGGTGTATAGCGTAGGCCGGCGCGCCATTATAGATTATGTTCCCATAATCGAGGCGCGAGAGCACCATTGCCATTACAATTATCTTACGTGCAGGGAGGGAGAAGAAGCGGGATATTTTCCTAATTGTCCGGAGGGAGAAGAATCAGGAGGATACCACCGAGCTGACCTGGGGGTGTACAGAGAGTTGAGAATTGAGGAAGATCCCAAGGGTTTTAACTTTAGGAACCGGGAGTGGGGGGACACCAAGTGAAGGGGGCCAAAAGGAGGGGGACCAGGGGCTGCAACCACCTCCTGTCAAGACCAACTCTGTCTTGTCAGGGTTGAGTTTGAGGTGGTTGCAGTTCATCCAGTCCTGAATGAATAACATAACGGTTTGAAAATTCTGGGCAGAGGAAGGGGAATGGGAAAGATTGAAAATTAGCTGGAGGTCATCGGCGTAGTTGAACACCGTGACTTCGAGCTGCTGCAACATAGAAATGAGGGGATAGATGTATAAATTAAACAAAAGAGGGGATAAAGAAGAGCCCTGGGGGACGCCGCACTCCACCTTTCGAGAAGAGGCAGCGAAGCCAGCGAGATGGACGGCCTGTGCCCTGTCGCACAGGAAAGATTTAAGCCAAGAGAGGGCTGAGCCCTCTATGCCCGCCGCCTTGACACGGGTGAGGAGGATGGAGTGATCCACCGTGTCAAAAGCGGCGGACAGGTCCAGCAGGACATGGGCTTGCGAAAGGTTGGTGTCAATACCCTCGCGGAGTCCGTCCATCACTGAGATCACTACCTTCTCCGTGGAGTGCAGAGGTCGAAAGCCCGCCTGACAGGGAGAGCGGCAATGGTTTGCCTCCACATAGGTGCTCAAAGTGCTGGTGACATGTGTTTCTAGGACCTTTCCCAAATAGGGCAAAAGGGAAATGGGGCGGTAATTGGATGGGGATAGGGGATCAGCGCCAGCTTTTTTTAGAATCGGGATAATGACCGCTGATTTGTGAGAGCTAGGGACAACACCGTTACTTAATGAATCATTGAGGAAGGTGAGGGGGGGGTAGGGCAAGCCGAGAAAATCTCTCTTAGGACGTGGGCGGGACCAAAATCCAGGGGGGAACCTGACTTCACCCGTCGGAGCAGAGGAAGAAGTGAGTCCTTGGTCAGCAGGGGGATACTAGCCAAATTAGAGGTAATTGATGGAGGGTAAGTATTGACAAATGTTGACGAAGGAGGTGGTATGTTAATTTTGATCTGCGCAACCTTCTCAATGAAAAACTCATTGAGCGAGTTGCACAGATGTTGGGAGGGGGGAGTCTTAGCCGTTGCTCTGTCGGATGCTGCCAGTTCATGAACGGTAGCAAAGATCTCTTTGGACTGGGACTCCGCCGCTAGTATCCTGCCTGAGTAGTATTCTGTCTTAGCCTCGAGGATGCCTTTTTTATAAGTCTGTAGGACAGAGAGGTATACAGATTTTAGTGAAGGACAATAGGCTCTCCTCCAGGCTCGCTCAGCTCTCCGTGCAGCTAATTTTTTCACCTTGAGGTCAGAGTTGAACCACCTGTTAGCTGCATGGGCCCGTTTGACCGTGATCCGTCTCAGGGGGGCGAATTCATCGCCCGTTTGAGTCAGTCAGTTATTGATGGTTACCAGTTGAGCTGGGGCAGCAAGACCTGAGAGGTCAGGACTGGTCTTGGACAAGGACGAGCAGAGGGACGGCAAGTCGGTTTTGCCCCATTTCCTGATCCAGGTGTTCTTGGGGAGCAAGGGATTAATTTCGGGGGCTAGGGCAAGGGAAAATGAGATAAGTGAGTGGTCCGACCAGGGGCAGGGAGAGATTATGGGGGGCGTTGTGGGGACATTTAGAGCCCAAATTTGGTCCAACGCATGACCGTGAATGTGGGTGGGGCTATGAATATGAGGTACAAAATTGAGGCTGGTCATGAGATCAGTAAACTCCTTAGAATGGGAGCTTCCAGCAGGATCGTTTGGCCAGAAATTGAGGTCCCCTAAGACTAGAACTGACGAATTGTTTATCGCCAGTGTAGCCAGGTGCTCTTGGAAGCTGGGAATGAAAGATGGGGTGGGTCGTGGGGGACGGTAGATGAGAACGCAGGTCATGGTGTTCCCATGCAATCACCGACAGTATCTGACACTAAACCCTAGTTGCTAAATAAAGTAGACATGGTTTAGTGTGCAAAAATAGTGCCCATGTCAACCAGGAGCTAAGAAGGAGAAATGTTTTCATTTCTCCTTTCTTTTCTGACTTTGTATGTGTGCTGCACTGTACAGCACACATACAAAGTGGAAAAGGTTTCTAGTTAGTCTAAGCATGGTATTTTGCACTTGAAGGCTTCCCTTCCGGTACAAATCCTATGCTAGACTCACAGAGACACCCTTGCACTATGTTGCAAAGGTGTGTCTGTGGTGCAAGACAGCATATTTCTGCACCAGCGCTAGGAAGAGGGGAGGAGAGTGCCATATTTCTGTAAGTGTGGTGCTCTCCTATTCTCTCCTTCTCCCACAATGCAGCATTTGTGGCTGCTGCACTGCGCTTGTGAGAATTTAATAAATCTGCCCCTGACTGTGAGTTAAAGTTTGTTGTTAGCTTTTGAAGGATGTTGACCCCGTTCAATGTATTCTTCTTATTTGATATCCTTTGCCAACTCTCTGTTCAAGCTGATGATACTATTCGCTTAAATTCTTCTCATAAAAAAACAGAACTCCTACACTGTCAAATGGTCTTGGATGAATTTGCAGCTCTACATTCGAATTTATTAACTCATCTGCTGGCCCATTAATCAGGCCACTTTTCTAACCTTTTTTCTCAATGAGTTCACTAATTCTGCTGTTGTTTTGGGCTTGCTATTTAGGTCAGCACATTTTTTAATACTGGTATGTATAAATAGCTAAATGTCAAAAGAATATCATCAGATGGATGCATCAGTAAGACCAATTCCTATTCTATAAGCGCATATGATAATCATTGCAAATCAAGTAGATGAACAGTACCAACATGCTGTATTGTGATTGATTCTGATGAAGCACAATTAAAAATGACACATTTATTGATTGAAGAAACAAAAATCTGAATGTACACTTTGCAAACGTTAAACACAGTGACATATGAAGACTGAGACAAGTGTAGTAGAAGCACCGTAAAAGCGTGCTTTTAAAAATTAGATAGAGAAACCATACATACAAAGTAATGCTAATACATGGAGTTGCTTTGTGTCAGAGTGCACCATTTAGAAAAGTCGGTGTAAAAACGTGTAGAAATTGTGCAAGTAAGGTATTTCTAACATTAGCTATTTACATGTACTAACGTTGGTGGAAGTTCTATATATGCTCTATTTTGAATTGATTTTATTACATTATAGTTGATGTTGGTTTAGAATTATTTCATTTAAACGTGTAACACCAACTTAAAGGCTGCTTGGAAAATGCTTTTCTGTAATGCTGACCTTTCCCTTAAATAATACAATACCCTATTTACATTCAGTGTAATGTTACTTTATTTGTCCTGTACATGTATCAATTTTGACATTCCTGAATGTTTCTTCGACGTTCACCGTGAATCATGTCTGTGGGAATAGGGCTTCAGCTATGATATGGATGGTTACTTTGCATCTCCATACAATGATGTTAGGCCTATTAGGGACTTCCAAATCTTTCATTCTCATGACCAGCATGGGAAAGCATCTCACTGTTGCAAGTGTCCTGGGTGACATTATGTGAATCTGAACATACAATAGTCTTTCGATGGTGGTGTGATGCTGTATCACTGGGACAATTGTTGAAACTTTATAAAAGAAGAAACACCAAAGGAGGGGCATCACCATATTTTTGTTATCCCCTTGCGAGAGGATGCTATGCTGATCGATTTTTGAGAACTATCTCTTTACTTAGACTGATTTGCTGAGGCTACTGTCAGTAGGTGATGGACTGAACATTCTTCGTGTAACCATTCCAAATTTCCTTTTCTTTTCTTTACCTTTGGTCTGTGCTAATGGACTCGCCGTTAGTAGCATTTACATTGGAATCTTTTACCTTTCTTCGTAGGATTTGAGCTGTTAGAGCACAAACTATCTTTCTGCCTAAATGGTGGTGGGACTCTATAACTCTGAAGTTTGATATTATAATACACATCCGATAAAGCCTGCTTAAGTGTTTGGTGCTTTTATATGAGCTGTGTTATTCTTAACTGAATTTCTCAAACGACTGCTTGTTGCAATGAATTTTGAACCTTTAATAACAACAACCAAATTAATCTAAAAATCTGTCTGAGTCTATTTATGAGTCCTGTTCTTCTTAAATTTAAACTGTGCTGTTTACTAATGACTTAAATATGTTGTATAGAGAAAGAGGAAACTGTCAGAACATTAGCTGTTACTTCTTTTGAGTTACATTGCAATTGAATAGCTTTTGGTTTAAATAATCATAACCCATTTAATTTTCCTGTTTCTATTCTTTATTTCCACATTATTGCCAAAGGAATCTATGATTATTTCTTCTGTAGTGGGAGGACAGAAATGTCAGCGTCCTATAAACCTGATTGATTCAAGTACTCCAGGCACTTTGACTGACCCGTTACTAGTGGACATGTTGTGCCCCTTTATAAGTCTGGGTTTCAGATAAATATGGTTCACAATTTGACTGTACCTACTGGAGAAAATACAGTCCAGGGAAGTTCATCAGACTTGAAAACAAGATCATTGCTTCATGCACCCATGGTTAAGATTCAAACTAATAAATAATGCTGCAGCTCTGAATGCTGTTACAATCAGACAGAATTTGATCAGACACAAGGAATGGTATAGAGGTTTCCACCTTTATAATGCCCCCAACCAAGAGAACATCCTGAAATGAATTACTGTGCTTCTGACATGACTGTGCCAAAGGGTTTTCAGTTCCAGATTCATCCGTACAAATTATGCAACCTGGAACATGTGTAAATTGGAATGACAGGAGTTTAAATTTAAATAATATAAGAGAGCCATCTGGGTTTACTCCTCAAGAATTCGAAGAAGGGCTTGAAGGATTCAGAACCCCTAAAATCAGAATTCAGTAATGGTTCCAGCATCAGCTCCGATTTCAATTATGAATTCAAATTCACTGTACACTTAAGTTTCTAGTACTCCACCTTCTTCGATTTTGGTTACGCGTTCAAATTCAGTCTAAACTTCAGTTCAGGAAAATAAAGCGAAGTAGAATTAGAAGAAATGATTCAAGGAACACTTATCCCTTCAAGATTAGATATTTGTCAGGAGGAGAACTATTGTCATACAATGAGCAACTTTGACCTATGAGAGATTGGTTGAATTGGCTCAAAATCTGGTATAGACATTCGAAATTCAAAGATTTCGTAAACATCCTAAAGGCTAGATTTTACTGACAAAGATATTGAGAATATGAGGGCACCAGAAAAGAAATCGCAGATAAAAGAGCTAATGCTTTTAAGATGGGAGGAAAAAGAAAAATGGGAAGGCTGATGGTCGAAAAAGAAGGAAACAAAGCGAGTTAGAGTGCCATCATCACCTGATGTTTTTGGTGGTAGTGTAGGAGAAGTAAAAATACTCCCTATGAGAGAAGTACCTGGATAAAGTTATGTTCATATGCCATGGACAAAACAAGACATTTTGTCAATTACAAATGATTTCCCTAAATTGAGAGAACATCCTTCAGAATGGTACAGAAAAGTTGAAAGATTTGTGAGGATTCCACATGTTTTGTGGATTGATTTGAATACTGTTTGAGGTCGTGGCTCCAGGAGATTTGTAAGCTGAATGTAAAGTGACTGTGGCATAGGATTGAGGCTGAACGCAATGTAGACACGGACCGACACGCTGCTCTATGTCAGGCACGAGATCTCATATGGTCCTGATTTAAATACTGGCACCGCTTTGAGACTACGCATCGAACTTAGTCTCCATTTTGAAAGCTGGACTCATATTGAAGATTGTTGTGCCACACGATTGCACAAAGCAACACAGTCAGCGGATTTTCATTACCCACACCGACATACAAGGTCTGATTCCCTAGGTCAGCTGTAAAGTGGTTATATTCTCAGACCGCCTTCTCTGACCACGACGCTTATTCACAAAGCGGTTCATCATACACAAGTACTATTGTGGTGCAGCAACCTGTGCTCCTTCCATTTAAATAGCCTGATACTTAGTCCAGTACTCTTTGAAATTTATCGTGGCTCTTCCTGAAGAAGGCGCTTGTACGCCAAAATGTACAAAGAAGAATTTACAACTATACTACATCTCAGCCACCTGTGATTTTTTTCATTGGAACTGTTTTTTATTCTTGTCTTTAAGTAATTGATTGTTTTATGTTTGTGCTAGGTAATCAATACACTATTTGTACATCATGCCATGCACAGTTATTATTATGTAGGTTTATGTCACCATTTTTAACTTTTATATGAATAAAATGACAACATTTTATCTGTCTTTTGTCTGGTACACTGAACTTATGTGGCTATCATTTCGCCATGTATAGGACTTGATTCTGAATAAGTCCAGAGTTTCCTAGGAAAGTTATTTGTATTATAGCCTGAGTCAGAACCAGAAAGGAATCTTAGAACAGGAGAACCATTTCCAGTGGTAATGAGGAAATACCAGCAGGAAATAAATCACCAGAAGACTCCTTTTTCCCATAAAAAGATTAATGTTTGCAGATTGACAAGACAATTCAAGTACTGAAAGAATTAGTACATGCCATTTATGAAAGATTAGTGCAGGGTTTTAAACAGTATAGTGGACCAGACACGATTACAGACTGGGATGTGGGACATTTTGTTTACAGGTTTGTGTTCGGTATGAGACCTGAGATTTCCAACATGATTCAACAGCAAATACTTTACTGGTAGAGTAAGTCTGTGCACGAAATATTGTGTCATGCAAAATATTGTGGCAACGAGATTGAGATGAGGCACAAGAAGCTCAAGGAGAAATTGATGATTGCCCAGATAAAAGTGATGCAGAAAGGTTAAAACCAGATGGGTTATAATCAAGCTCTGGCGATGCAGGGTGTTAATGGTTTTCAGCAGCAGAATTTTCTGTCCCAAAGTAGAGTTCATTGCAATTTTGTAGATCCTAAAACTGGTATTGATGTGTCGATTTTGAAAAAGATAATACCATGTCATGCTTGCAGGAGATTTGGACATTGGAGTCGTGAGTGTAGGTCTTTTATGAATAATGCAGGAAATCAGATTCAGAATGTGGAGTATACACAGTCTCAAGGAATTAACACAGGACAGACTCAGCAAATGCAAGCGCCAAAAAATCCCATGTCACAACAGAATGTTCAGGTACAAAGATTTAATGCAAATCAAAATCAACGGATGAATAGAAATTCTTTCCAAAATCAGAATGGAACACAGCAGTATTTGATCCAATTGGATTACAGTGATCAGGGCCCATTCGAATGACTTTGCCTCAGCAAGGAGGAAAATTGCATGCTTGGGGCACCCTTAGAGGAAGGCCAGAGTGGTCCCTATGTGGATAGAGAAATGGATGGGAATCATGTCTCATTCCTTGTCGACACTGGTGCTACTCGCTCTACTGTAAAAACAGGAAAGGTTCCAAACCTACCACTCTTGGGAGAAAGTATCCAAGTTTTAGAAGTTACTAATAAAAGTTGTGGCAGCCTACAATAAACAAACAGCCCCCTCTCTACAGTTCCAGGACTGTATGAGAGAAGTTGACAGATGGATGGGACTACATTGCCTGAAGCTCCACTCTGAAAAGACCGAGTTTATTATTTTTGGTTATCTAAAATCTACATGGGATAACCTGTGGTGGCCAGCTGAGTTAGGCGAAGTACCCAAACCTGTGAAAAAGGCAAACAAATTGTATGTATGGATTGATAATAAATTAGCATTATCCGACCAGACTAATGCTACTGTCTCCGCATCCCATTATATGATTAAAAAACTTAGGAAAATGTTCCCTTATATTCCTACTGACACTAGAAAGTTGGTAGGTACTGCACTGGTCCAGGCTAAACTGGATTACTGTAATAGCCTATATCTGGGCTTATGCAAGCAGTCTCTTAAACAACTCCAGTATGTTCAAAATATGGATCACTGACATAATATCGATTACACAAATATAGAAATACCAAAATATCGAAGAAAAAATATAGAATGCAAAAATATCGAATTCATATCTCCAAACAGGTAAGTACATAAATATCTAATCAAAAATATCGTTGCAAAAAATATAGTTATCGAAACATTTTTATGTCTTAAAAGTAATTCAAAATTAATGAAATAATAAATATAATTAACTTAAACATACTTACAATACTTAAATAACCTTAAAATTAATAAATAATTAATGTAAGTTACAAAAAAACAATTTAATTTTTTAATACATATATATATATATATATATATATATATATATATATATAACGTAATATTAATAAAAAATATACAATATTTTTACCATACGATAGCGGGAGAGTAAAATTTACTATTACAACTCTAATGAGTGCAACAGTAGGGAAAGCGTTGGATAGCATAGGGGTAAAAATAACTATTCCCACTCCAGTGAGTGCAACAGTAGGGAAAGCGTTGGATAGCGGGAGGGTAAAAATTACTATTCCCACTCCAGTGAGTGCAACAGTAGGGAAAGCGTTGGATAGCGTAGGGGTAAACATTACTATTGCCAAACCAGAGAGTGCAACAGTAGGGAAAGCATTGGATAGTAGGGGTAAAAAATACTATTCCCACTCCAGAGAGTGCAGCAGTAGGGAAAGCGTTGGATAGCGGGAGGGTAAAAATTACTATTCCCACTCCAGTGAGTGCAACAGTAGGGAAAGCGTTGGATAGGGGGAGGGTAAGAATTACTATTCCCACTCCAAAGAGTGCAACAGTAGCGAAAACATTGGATAGCGTAGAGGTAAAAATTACTATTCCCACTGCAGAGAGTGAAACAGTAGGGAAAGCGTTGGATAGCGGGAGGGTAATAATTACTATTCCCACTCCACAGAGTGCAACAGTAGGGAAAGCGTTGGATAGGGGAGGGTAAGAATTACTATTCCCACTCCAGTGAGTGCAACAGTAGGGAAAGCGTTGGATAGGGGGAGGGTCAGAATTACTATTCCCACTCCAGAGAGTGCAACAGTAGGGATAGTGTTGGATAGCGTAGGGGTAAAAATTACTATTCCCACTCCAATGAATGCAACAGTAGGGAAAGCGTTGGATAGTGTAGGGGTAAAATTTACTATTCCCACTCCAGTGAGTGCAACAGTAGGGAAAGTGTTGGATAGGGGAGGGTCAGAATTACTATTCCCACTCCAGAGAGTCCAACAGTAGAGAAAGCGGTGGATAGTGGGATGGTAAAAATTACTATTCCCATTCCAGTGAGTGCAACAGTAGGGAAAACGTTGGTTAGTGGGAGGGTAAAAATTACTATTCCCACTCCATTGAGAGTGGGAAAGCGTTGGATAGCTTAGGGGAAAAATGTACTATTCCCACTTCACAGAGAGCAACAGTAGGGAAAGCATTGGATAGTGTAGGGGTAAAATGTACTATTCCCACTCCAGTGAGTGCAACAGTAGGGAAAGCGTTGGATAGGGGAGGGTAAGAATTACTATTCCCACTCCAGTGAGTGCAACAGTAGGGAAAGCGTTGGATAGGGGGAGGGTCAGAATTACTATTCCCACTCCAGAGAGTGCAACAGTAGGGATAGTGTTGGATAGCGTAGGGGTAAAAATTACTATTCCCACTCCAATGAATGCAACAGTAGGGAAAGCGTTGGATAGTGTAGGGGTAAAATGTACTATTCCCACTCCAGTGAGTGCAACAGTAGGGAAAGTGTTGGATAGGGGGAGGGTCAGAATTACTATTCCCACTCCAGAGAGTCCAACAGTAGAGAAAGCGGTGGATAGTGGGATGGTAAAAATTACTATTCCCATTCCAGTGAGTGCAACAGTAGGGAAAACGTTGGTTAGTGGGAGGGTAAAAATTACTATTCCCACTCCATTGAGAGTGGGAAGGCGTTGGATAGCTTAGGGGAAAAATTTACTATTCCCACTTCACAGAGAGCAACAGTAGGGAAAGCATTGGATAGTGTAGGGGTAAAATGTACTATTCCCACTCCAGTGAGTGCAACAGTAGGGAAAGCGTTGGATAGCGGGAGGGTAAAAATTACTATTCCCTCTCCAGAAAGTGCAACAGTAGGGAAAGCGTTGGATAGGGTAGGGGTAACAAATTTATTCCCACTCCAGTGACTTAAACAGTAGGGAAAGTAAGGATTTCATATATGAATAAAAATAAATTAAATATCAATACCAATAACACATTAATTAAAATTAATTACCAATTTAGTATTATGTAATAATTAATTAATTGGAAATACAAATAAATATTAGTTATTAAAAATCAATTACCTATTCATCATTAATTAAAAACGAATTAATTTTCAATAACAAAAACAAATTATTAATACAAAATATTACCCCCTAATAATGAATTAACAGTAAATTAATTATGAATATACAAAAAGTATTTTTAATATGCAATTATTACAATTACATTATTTCCCACCCTATTCCCCTATAAACCCACAACCTGCTACAGAAAATAAATTAATACAATTATCATAATTATCAAAGAATTAATTAATAAAAACGAATTAACAATTAATAAAAATGAATTAATTACCAATTAAAAAGTAATTAACAATAAATTCAAAATAAATACCAATAAATAAATACAAATATTTAATTAATTACAATTAAATTACTTCCCATCCTATTTCCTATAAACCCACAACCCACTACAGAACTAAAAAGCAAAATTAAATTAAAAATGATGAATAATTGTTAAAAATGTATATTTAATTTAATATATTTCAATTACTTCCCACCCTATTCCCCGATAAACCCACAACCCGCTACAGAATAAAATTTCGCAAAAATTAAATAAAAACATACATTACAAAAATAATATACACTTTTCACACATATACTAACATACAAAACACTTGAAAAAATGTATATACTTCGATATTTTAAACTTCAATATTTTAAACTTCGATATTTTGACAAACAATATTACTTAACTTCAATTCAATATTTTTAACAACTATAATATGTCCATTCGATATTTTGGCAATTCTATATTTTTACTTCGATATTATGTCTTAATACCTCAAAATACAACTGCCCGAATGCTGGGCAACCTCCAGAAATATGATTATGTCTCCAAGGAAATTCGCAGTCTCCACTGGCTTCCAGTGGCCAAACAAATTGAATTTAAAACCCTCTGCTTAGCATTTAAGGTTTTGAATAATACAGGACCGCGATAGCTCAAAAGGTTTTTTGCCTGGTACCACCCATCCAGACAGTTACGGTCCTCAGGTACGAGATTGATGAAAGTACCTAGAATACGCACCACGACTTGGGGCGGCAGGAGTCTTTCTTATGGTACCGTAATGCTGTGAAACACACTACCAGCCGAGCTGAGAGGAGCAACCTCCCTCACCATTTTTAGGAAAAAGCGAATAAATGTGGCTTTTTCATAACTGAGGAACTTGGAGAAATTACTGCAGTCAGTAGCGCCAAGACACCCCCGTGTATTGGTGCGTTTAATAAGTTACATTAACATTAACATCAACTAAGTTACTGTTTTGCAAAACTGAAGTCCTGAACTTAGGACATCACATTGAGAAAGGAGAGAGTAAAGTGTCACAAAACTCTCAGAGATTCTTAACATGAATCTTCCACCTACCCAAAAATAAGTGCGCGTGTTCTTAGGAATGGTGGGCTATTGCAGACAGTGGATGGGAATCATGTCTCATTCCTTGTCGAC
This sequence comes from Lissotriton helveticus, assembly GCF_964261635.1. NCBI lineage: Eukaryota > Metazoa > Chordata > Amphibia > Caudata > Salamandridae > Lissotriton > Lissotriton helveticus. Next base: position 1,383,275,642 of record NC_136063.1, on the reverse strand, counting down.
ACTGGTGCTACTCGCTCTACTGTAAAAACAGGAAAGGTTCCCAACCTACCACTCTTGGGAGAAAGTATCCAAGTTGTAGAAGTTACTAATAAAAGTTGTGGCAGCCTACAATAAACAAACAGCCCTCTATAGAATGCAAAAATATCGAATTCCTATCTCCAAACAGGTAAGTACATAATATCGAATCAACAGCGAAACCTCTTCAGAAGTTGACATTCAAAGACGTGTCTGATCAGGTATCCCAGGGTGAGAGTTGCATGACTGCCTTCACGGAGCTGTGAGAATGCCATTGCGGGCACCAGCTTTGGAAATGCCTGATTACAATAAGTGCTTTGTGTTATTTTGCAGTGAAAGAGAAGGCTGCTCTCTTTCAGTGTTGACACAAATGCATGGAAGCATTCACAGGCCTATAGCCTACTTTTCGCTGACCCTTGATAATGTTCCGGCAGCACTGCCTGGATGTCCGAAAGCGGTTGCCTTTACATGTGTGAGTCTTGAGCAATGCAAAAGTATTGATATGGGTCATCCACTGCCAGTATTTGTGCTCCATTTAGTGGAGATACTGTTTACTCACACACAAACACAGTACCTGAACAATAGTTGTTTGACTAAGTACGAGCAAATATTTTTGGGTGCAGAGAACATGACGCTTAAGAGGTGTACTATGTTTAATACAGCTGTTTTTATGCCATTGCCTGGAAATGAAAACTTGTCTGATCAACTGGTGTATAATTGCACGGATGTAAATGAGTTGGGTATGCAGCTGTGTCCTGATATTCGTGACGAGCCATTACCTGAATCTGATCATGTGTTGTTTGTTGAAGGTTCATGTTTGGGAGACAATGAAGGAAATCTGAAAGCTGCTTATGCAGTGTGTTTAGCTGTAGATGTTAAGTTTCGGGGTTATAAGGAGTGTTTTCTGTGCAATTTACAGAGCCCAGAGCTCTGATACAAGCATTATAATTGCAGAACAGCTCAGAGTTACAATTTATACCCATAGTGAGTTTGGCTTTGGAGTCGTAAATTACTTTGGGCAATTGTGGTCACAGCGTGGGTTCATGACATCCTCTTGTTCTCCCATTAGGAATGGAGAGTGTGTGAGGAGCCTTTTGCAGTCCCTAAAATTTCCTGTCCAAATTGCTGTTGTGAAATGTGTCGCTCATCGACAAGGCACTGATTATGTTACAGTAGGCAACTGTTATGCTGATGAAATGGCACGTTATTGTGCCTTGAGTGCACATACAATTAAAGAGGAAATATTGAAAGACACATCTACCATGACAGATTGTAATTTGATGTTGTCAGCCTAAGATATGTGGGAGGAGGTGAGAAAACTGCAAGATGAGGTGAGAACAGTAGGGTTGGGTGCGAACAGATTGCATCAAGAGGGACGGTTACATGTGTTTTTTCATTTATGGCAGACCAGTGTTGCCTGATAGCTTATTGTCACCAGTGGCCAATAATGTGTCTTTTCCAACATTTGTGGTACAATCATAGATTTAGAGTAACTGCAGAGACATTATGCCATTGTTGTGTAGTGTGTCAACAACAAAACCCAGGAAGGTTGTCAAGAGTCATATTGGTAAATCTGCAGATCCTTTCAACTTTCAAGATGCTGGAGAAGTTTTAGAATCATTCACTTTCTTTGCATAGGAAGCCTGAATATGTATGTGAAAATGATGTCAGCTATTGTTATTCTCCTACTTGCAGTTGTCTTGCCTTTCAGCCCTTGTGGTCCAGTATCATGGCTAGATGCCCACTTTTCATCCCAAAAGAAGGGGTTTGGGGCATTAACCTGTGGTGCTCTCTGGGCCAGTATGCAAAAAGTGTGGTACTGGGTGCCCGTTGAATTGGTGTTCAATGTAGTTCTGCACATTGTGTAGTCTTCTTCACTGAACATCACCATCAATCCTTTGAATTAGGACTATAATAGGGTGATCTGCCTGTAATTGGAATGCCGTTTTACTGACATCTTAAGAAATTATATCAAAGCTAATATTTTATCTAGTAGGACATTTTTTGAAGTAGCTCATTCTTTACACTGTATGTATGCAATGAGCATCTTTGTAATCTCAGGGCCTGATTCACAGAACTAACTTAAGACAAAATCCTAAACTTCATACCATTTTGGTATTCACAGAAGGCACTTACTCATTTTGGTATTCACAGAAGGCACTCATGGGCATATGTAGGAAATTCACATTTTGCGATTCTCAAATAGCGATTTTTAAGGAATCGCTATTTGAGATTTGCAAAATGGAATGTAGGTAAAAAATCGCAATTTTTTTGCGAATCTCTAAAATTCCTTAATTGCGATTAGTAAATTGCGAATCGCAATTGAGGACGGAGCATCCCATTCATTCCTATGGGCCAAGAGGCCCATAGGAATGAATGGGGATACATTCTCAAGTTGCGATTTTCTATGAGAAAATCGCAATTTGCGAATCGCAATTCCAAGGGTGCCAGGGTGTCCAAAGGACACCTGTTGCACCCCTGGAATGTGCCTGTAAGTACATGTGGCGCACATACATGCCCTAAGGGCATGTCTGTGCGCCACATGGCACTTTGAATTTTTTTTTAAAATGCATTGTGACAGGAAATAGCAAAATACATCTACTTGGAGTAGGTGGTATTTTGCGATTCCTTAGGCCAAAATCGCAATGTCTAAGGTACCCCTACATAGCATTTAAGGAATCGCAAAATTGCGATTCCTTAAATGCTTGAGCAAAATAAGGAATCGCAATTTTATTTTGATATGTGGCACCTACATACCAAAAGGCCATTTGTGATTCACAAACGCCGGAATTCTGCGAATTCCGGCGTTTGCGAATCGCAAACGCCTTCCTACATATGCCCCTTAGTCATTTTGGTATTCACAGAAGGCACTTACTCATTTGGGTATTCACAGAAGTTAAGAGTCCTAACTTTAGGACTCCTAAATGCCTTCTGTGAATACCAAAAGTCTTAAGTTAGGATTTTTCTCAGTTTAGCTGTCCTAAAGTGAGGAGTTCTAACTTTACTATTCCTAAACTGAGAAAAATCCTAACTTTAAGACTTTCGGTATTCACAGAAGGCATTTAGGAGTCCTAAAGTTAGGAGTCCTAACTTTACTACTCCTAAACGGAGAAAAATCCTAACTTTAAGACTTTCGGTATTCACAGAAGGAATTTAGGAGTCCTAAAGTTAGGAGGCCTATCTTTACGACTCCTAAACTGAGAAAAATCCTAACTTTAAGACTTTCGGTATTCACAGAAGGCATTTAGGAGTCTTAACCCGTTTGCGTCAGCCGCGATTCCGCGCTAGTGCGGCACTTCCGCAAAACGGGCGGGGCTGCGTCGGCCGTTGGACGTGCGCAGCACTACGAAGGTAGTGCTTGCGACGTCCAACAGCCGACGTCAGCACTTAAGGGGTTAAAGTTAGGACTCCTAACTTCTATGAATACCGAAATGAGTAAGTGCCTTCTGTGTATATCAAAAAGAGTAAGTGCCTTCTGTGAATACCAAAATGGTAGTAGGTTTAGGATTTTGTCTTAAGTTAGTTCTGTGGATTCTATATTGTTCATGATACTTGTATTGGTCTTTTGCATTGACTGCAGCCAGGATTGTCTCTCTGTCTTATTTGTCTTCAGTTTGAACAATAGGAACATGCACCGCTCGCCCTTTGTGATTTGCTTTCCTCTATAGAGACATGGCACTTTAGAACTCATCAACACATAGCAGTCATCATTCTGAATATGGGCAAATAGTTTATAGGTATAAAACACAACAAAATATATTAAATTGATCCCTTCCATACTAACTAGCATGTTATTCGATTACATCATTTTTGTGCTCGGTGAAAACATTTTAAATTCTCAACCAGTATAGCATTCACAGCCTTCTCAATTAACTGTTGTGGGTATTTTAAACTCTGCATCTCCATATCCTTCATGGTACCCTTCAATTTTTCAATTTTTCATTCCTCTTGTATAGTTTGGACAATTTTTTTTATGTAGTCATGGATCACTCAATCGTGTTCAGCACATTGAGCAATTTGTGTGTTATTTAAAGTTTGGCAGATGGGATACTATGCAACAACTATAGTGGCTAACCTGTTTAGTTAATTACAAGTGCCATAGGCTATAATGCACTTGTCATAATGCAGACTGGATGTTGGCCACGTGTGTGAAGGTGTACCCTAGTTGCCAAACTCTATATAGGACCCTGGCAGTGCAGAAGGCCTAGAAGTTGGGTGGTCAAGACATTTCAGTGTTTGTCAAGAATACATTGGGCAAAGAAGTGTGTGTCCTTTTCATTTGTCCTATGTAGTGTAGGGTTTTTTGCATAACAGCATTTTGATGTATTTTTTTATCATTGGCATCACCATTTAAAAATAAGCTTCTGGACCAGGAGCACAAAAAGTCTCCCAACTGGCAGAGATAATTCAACATATCCACTATGTGCTTTTGAGGCCTCCCCTTTGCAACCTCTAAACACCCATCCTCATTCACCTTTGTCTTTATCCATTTCTGAGAGTTCCCTTCACCTTTCAATTGTCCTTGCTGACATTGAGAAATTGTAGTAACCTGTTTTTTGCCCTTCCCACTAGTTAACCTACCTGCTAAGCAGAAGTATCCTGCAAACACAGTTCATTCACCTGTACTCATAACTCCAGCAATATCATTCAGAAGCACTTTTATAAAAAGGATGATCCAGTTGCCCTCAAGGGCATTCTCTCCACCAGTCCACTCAAAGGACCCTCCACCACTCCTAAACACCTGTTGCTGTAGGACGCAACATGAAATGTTTACTTCATGTTGCCATAATGACCGAATATCTCCAAGGACACTTGGCACAGAGAGGGATCATTGTAACCAACAAGCCACTCATCGTCCTGGAGGATGCTGTATTAAAAAAACAAAATGGTACCTATGTGCTTCGTAGTGTACCAGGGATCAGTTAGTGATTATCATAACAACTTTCAGATGCATTACTGGTAAAGATAAAAATGACAGTGGCAGCACTAAAAACTCAGGTAACTCTAACAATCTTTAAAAAGAAATTGGAGGAAGTCAATAAAAAGTTAACAGAGTTTTAAGAATTTATGACAGAGTCTAAAATATCAACATTTCAAAAAGACCTGCAATAATTTTCATTCGAAGGCAGATTCCCATACTCAGAACCTGATTTTCAATCTTGAAAACAGATAATTATGACAGTTCCTCCAAAGAGAGTCATTCCTACAAATCTGATTGCAGGTACAATGGTCCCTCGCAGGATAGGCAGGGTGGATAAATGTAAATAGGTAAATGTCCAGTATTTGTAAAGCAAAAGCACATGCCTGAGGGCGTTAAGGCACTGGGGGCCGTCGGGAAGATTAAGCAAGCTATTGCCCAGAGTAACATGGTGCTGGGCTGATCTGCCGCCGGCGCCTGAACCGTGAGCCCCTGGGTTCCGGAATCAGCCGCACTAGCTGCTGCACCACACCTCTTCCACCTCTTGGGTAGACAACCCTGTAGAAGTCACCAACGGTTCCATCAACAGTATGGACCACCACAATACAGCCCCACTCCGCACTATGTCGATGGAATGCATTTATGAAACAACCGCAACACACACTCACAACTTCAAATGGTTTCACCCTACCAAACCTTTTTTAAGTGGAGGAAGAGGAAGGTGGAGCAGAAAAAGTGCAGACTGATAATACAGTGAGATCAGATAACCTAACAACAAGAGAAGGAGAGTGAAAAACAGCCAAGAATGAGCAAACACTAGTTTGGGGGTTAAGCTAAGCAATCACTCTTTCTCTGGCACTCAGATACAGCTACTTGACAACTGTCTGGGATTTACCCCTACCACATAGGCAGATATATTTTATATTCACGAACAATTTTCAGAGTTCTTCCAAAAAAAAACCGAATTGAAAGCCTTCGTTGTGAACAGTGTCCCTCAAGTAGGGGTCAATTACACCAATGCAGATCAGAGAAACAAATCCTGGTTTAACCCCCTAATGATCTAGCATGCACATGAACTATTGGCATTTAAATAGGTAGTCTCACACTATACTGATCTCTGGAACAAGGAGAGAAGGAATGTGTTTCATACCTTAACCAAAGTAGAGCAAGAAGCACTAACCAAAATGTCTTCCCTTGATTTTATGTTAATAAACCATCAAAGTGTGAGCATTCATGACAACATCATCGGGATAACACTAGAAGTTTGAAAGGTCAGGAAGACCTATATTTATATACTGGCAAAAGTACACAGGAGAGACATTCCCCTACAGGAGGCCTTTATATCAGGAGTTGGGTTAGCTTTAGTGCCTCTGTTGAAGTTCACAGGCTAGTTCTTGAGATCATTGGTCTTGAAGATGCTGTTATATATCAAGGACATCAAAGACATCTTAAACACCCTAAAGGGGATGCATTTTAATCCACTTCTTGAGTTACTTGTGGCAATAAATATAGAGGCATTGTAAACAAGCATCTCACAGGAGGAATCACTAAGGGTACTAATAACGACTCTCAAATACACAATGAGAATTTTTCACCTGTGTTAAGTTTGTGCTAGACAGCACACACATGGCTGTAACACAAAATTACTTAAAATAGGAGGATGACTTCTTTTTACAGGTGCATGGCAAGTCTATGGACAGTACAATTGCACCAAGCAGTGAATGCCTGAATGTCCACAATTTTGAGGGCACAGAAAAACAGGACCTTAAGTTCACTAACTAGTTGAACAACAGAACCACTTATCTTATGTTTTCCATGTCTATGAGCAGGACAGATACATCATTCTTTGAATTAATAATTAAGGCACAGAATGAAACGGTGAAATGCAATCTTTTGTATAAGCCAACAAATAGAGACAACCTGGTCAGATACAACAGCTTCCATCGTAAGTCATTAAAAGAGAACTTAATAGCAGGGCAGTATTTTCTGACTTCATAGAAATTGCATATATAAAATTAGCTATAAAAGCATGCAAGTAAATTAGCTGAGAAATTGAGTGAGAAGGAATATCATCATAAGATAGTGCAGAAGGCCTGGAACGGGCTCAGAACAAACCCGAGGAACAGCTAGACCACACCTTCAACATAACTGAAGTTGATCACTGATTTTATTACAGTGTATTAGATCCACTCCAACTGTTTGAAAAAAAACATCAACAAGCAAAGGCAGGGATTCATTACATCAGGGGCACAGAAGTATGAGAAACCTGTTTTTCTTTTAGCACAAGATCACTGGTTCGTTTGAGACCATGGACAGCTACACCTAGATATACTATAAGAACTCTTTGATACCTTCCTCTTTGGTGCCTTCCTCCTTTGGCACTTTCCATTTGGACACTGACGTATCTGTCCTCTTACAAGAAGGACAAAGCAACAAGATCTAGACCTGAACTCACCTCTGATTTTAAAGAATCATACAAACTGTGATACAAGCAATGATCAGTATATTGGAATGATGACGGCATGAGCAGGACTCGTATAAAGGAGCATAGGAGCATATTCAGATGCAAAAAATCGATAACCAAACTCAGGAGGCTTTTCTTGGAGAAAGGTCACTTGGAGAATGACCTTGATTGGTACATGATTGAGAGACTAGATCAAAATAAGTCCAACATGAAGTCTAAATTGTTTCACTTTTAAGAGTGTTGGATTCATCACTTCAAAACACAAGGAAGGGACTGAATGCTGAAGATGGCTTGGACCCAGTTATACCCAGATGACTATAGCGTGAGGACATTTTATAACAGACATCCGCAATAACCCATGGCATAGAAATGAGTTTATGAGAGGCATTGGAAAGAGAAAAAATAATAATGTAATAATCCGGTAGTAAGGATGGCAGTTCAGAATTTTACCTTTCATATCAGACATAAAAACTTCTTTTAATATTCTTCGAGAGACGTTGAAAATCATAAAATTAATAGGTTATATATGGAAGGAGCAATGACACATAGTAGCGCACACACTTAATCTAAACATGGTAAGGCTTGACAATGACAACTGCAAGAAACTACATTTCCCAGAAAGCTTGGGTGGTGAATGGGCATCCTGTAACATGACCAACTGATGTTTTGCCCTCACACACGCGTGAGGCAACAACCCAGAGGGCAGAGAATGACTCCTTGATAAACTCTTGTCTGAATTGGGGGCCTAGTTGGTGAAGGCCTGTAGGGAAAAACACAAGGCCTTAAATGTAATCCACTCATCCACTGGGAGACAATTATAGTCAGAGAGATGGGCCAAAACAAACTGGATTTTCAGGGTATGGAGCAGCAGACGGGCTGCTGCTTTTTGAATGATTTGCAGTCATTTAAAGGAGGTCTGCAAAATACCTAGATACATGACTTTCCCAAAGGTCAGGTGAGAAGTCATCCACTATAGTTTTTTAGTATGGTCAGCAAGAGTTCAGATTATCTTTTACGGCTTCTGAGGAGCCTGAAACAACAGCCGGACAGCTTTTTGATCTAGAGGTCCATAGTGAGACTGGTGTCTATCGTGATACCCAGGTTTTTAACTGTTGACTTTGGAACAGGACAAGGGTCCAGCCAGGTCATCAGGCCACCAGACAGGTGTCCAGAGACAGGGCCCATTCTCTACAATCAAGACTTCTGTATTTCGACAACTGAGTGTCAAGACATTCCGGCCCATCTAACTAGCTACTACTGAGAGGAAATTACAAAAGATTTTTCCTTTTATGGTGATGATAAAAATACCAACTGGGTGGCATAAGCATATGAGAGCAGGGTGAAGTGATCTGCCAGAGGATGAACATAGGTAATACAACAAATTGGACTCAGTAAGACCCTGAGGTACCCCACAAGAGATTGGTAGAATGCCAGAGAAGAAGGGTTTATCATGGACTTGAAAGCTCCGGTCCCCCAGCCCAATTGTCTCCTAAGCAGTATGCAATGTGATTGTACATCGAACGCAGAACTCAGGTTGAGCTGAATGACAGCCACTGATCTGATGCAATCAAGAATCCATCTGAGTTTTCCCGACAATGCAAGTAAAGTAGACTCAGAACTGTGGAGCGGGCCGAAGCCAGACTGGGATTCAAAGACCAGGTAGAGGAATTTTAAGAAAGCAGAAAGCTGTCAATTCATGTGTTTTTACAGCAACTTCCCAGGAAAAGGCTTGCAAAAGTATGGGTCAGTAGTTCTCAGTTCTGGTATCATCTAGCAAAGGTTTTGTTTTTTAGCAATTGGACAACTACTGCATGTTTCCAAGCAGGAGGAGCCCATAGCAGTGGTGATGTACACGTTTTCATAGAACTGAAAAAGGCCAATGAAGCAGCTTTTAAAACATGAGGTCAGGCAGAGTCCAGTGGGGAGACGAATTTAATAATTCTAGCTAAGGCCATAATATCCTCATGAAGGATTCCAGAGAAATACAGACCCATAGGGGTTGGTAGCTCACTACCGGATGATGTGTGGTCCTATTCAGAGTATCCGTCAGAAAAGCAGGATAATGTCCCCAATTTTTTAAAGAAAAAGCAAGTCAAGTCATTACAACTAAGGAAGATAGGTGCAGCCCCAGGAGCTTTGGAACAAAGGTTGAGGAATGTTTTAACAAGTGAGAAGATCTCCTTGGTAGAGTTCAAGGTTCGATCCATTTTGTCAGCAACAAATGTAGAACGGGCGGACCTGACAGCTTTGTGGTAAGTATTGATTACCTCTATAAGTTTTCTTTGGGTTGGATCATAGTTCCTATGCAACACCACTAATGTAATAAAAATTGTCTCAAATAAAGGATGCTTACATATATGCATATATATATAGGTGTGCTGGTCAGCCCTCTTCATTCATTGGACTGTTTAACTAATCTAATTTACTTTCTGCTTCCACCCACCATGGCATAAGCGCTGGGTAATAGGGCAATCCACTTGATCCATTGACTCTCTTGGACTGCGGATGACTGCATTTCTCCTGATCACATGTACATATTAATTTAACAGTAAGTGCACTTTAGTGCCAGGCCTGGTGAGCCAATTCTTTGTATTCTCAAACTTTTTTTTAGATTTACATTTTGTATTAATGTTCTACCTTTTTTATTTTTCATTGTTTAAGAGTTTGTAATTACAGTAATCCAAAGGTATTAGTCTTAAGGTGATGGATTTAGAGGTAGATCTAAATTGCCCACAATGTCATACTTTCAGCACAGACTATATGTATGTGGCTTGATTTTGCCCACCTATTGCATGGCAGTGGGTCCAAGTGTTTGAGATCCTTTAATAAATAATACACATAGAAATACTTCCTTACCACCTCATAGCTCTACTAGGTTTTGTCAAGAAGATACCATAGGGAGTGAGAAAATACACAGCCATGGTGTATCTATTAGCAAAACAGAGGGTAGCACTAAAATGGTGGAAGGGGGCAACTGCAAACATTAAGGAATGGATTGGCTATTTAATTTATTGTAACAATAAAGCAGATACCTACTCTGCCACGCAACCAATCATTTCTAAGGGTATTTGAAGACCCCTCAAAAACTATTTAGTAACAGAGAAAACAAGAGTAAATTAAAGAGCCTTACTATGGGAATCCTAGATGTGCCCAAGAATGATGGAATGATAACAGGATTGTGGTGGGCACTCTGACTTAATAAGATAAGAGCACTATGTTATATAATGATCTTGTTGGAGGGGGAGGGTCTGTGGGACTATACTTCTGATTGATTCATTGTTCATATTACATATGGGACTGAGGGTGTGCTTGAGCTAATTGATGCCTATTTGGATCTTGAATGTTTAACTAATTAAGCGATATTTTGCTCTGGCTCTAATGGATGAAATTTGTTTGATTGACCTTTATTTCTGAGGCTCTCTGTGGTAAACCTGTAGAGGATGAAACACTCCTTGAAATTTAATTAGGCTACAATACGATATTATTTCAGGTTGTTGTATGTACTAGGTATAAGTATAGTTATATGTAAATGTAAGAAAACCTAAAAATAAAGTTTTAAAATGTGATGCAAAGTGCAATAAATTCTCTTTTTCTGAGCTTCTATAAGTATCATATTTTACTGATGTACATTAATACTAAAGAGGTTTGTATATCTGATCTTAATACACCTGACTGCTAGAAAGCACTCTTACTGTGGTTTTAAAAAACCTATGCTTAAAAAAAATGTTATGTTGCAAGCTATGACTGCTAAAGTTAGATAGTGTTAGACCTACAGCTTTTGGTGCTGTCTTACCCCAAACGTTTTGCCTTTCTTCCTTATCTCCTGTTTGCTGAAATAGAATTTTGTTGGCTTTAGCACACTGTAAACTCCCTTTACTATAACTCCCTAGTAAAGTGGTACCCAGCGCATGTACACTAAATGCTACTAGCGGGTCTTCACCACCTATTGCGCCACCCACTGAAGTAGTTCTTTAAAACATGTCTCAGGCCTGCTATTGGAACTTGTATGCAGTTTTATACTGCCAATTCTACCTGGTAAAATACACATTTTACCAGGCCTTTTAATACTAATAAGCTATGCCTAAAGTAGGCCCTAAACAACCCATAGGGCAGTGTGCAGTGTACTTAAAAAGTAGGACATCTACTTTAAAATTTGATATGTCCTAGTAGTGAACAGCTCCCAAATCTATGTTTCACTACTGTGAGGCCCACCTCTCCCATAGGAGGACATTGGGGTACCATATTTCATGTAATCAGTGCTAATTTTTGATTGGGATTTTAAGCCACAATTCTGAAAATGCCACATTTAGAAAATTGATTTTTTTGTCCAAACCATTTGGTGCCTGCAGCCTATGTCCTGGCTCACGTGACTGGAAACAGATTTGCAGGGTATTCCTCTCAGACAGTGAGACAAAGGGGGACTGGATTTTGGCATGGTGGTCCTTCCTGCAAGGATTGGAGGGGGGGACTGCCTTCAGCACACTCAGTACTTGACACCAGTCATTTGTCACCCTAGACCTCTTGGAGTCTGGGCAGGGGAGGAAGGAAATTTCCAGAACCAGATGTGGGGGGACGTCTGAATGTTTCTCCCACATCAAAATGTGGCACAAGGTATAAACATTGGACCCTCAGACTAACTCTTCAGTTCACTCCTGGACCTGCGGAGGACGCCCAGAAGGACTGGCTTGTACTTCAGTAGACTGCTCTGCTGCTTGAGGCCTGCCTTGTACCCTCGGAGAACTGTTCTGATGCTTGAGGCAAAAAACTGTAACATAGGACTTAGAACATTATCCACCAAAAACTGGCTTGAGAATTGACAGGACACTTAGACCTGCCGGCATGCCGATTCAACCAAGGTGCATCGCCGGTTGGCCTGACATTATGGTAGCTTCTGCTACATTCTTTTTTACAGCAGCAAATCCTGTTCAGTTCCAGCTCTCAGAAGGTAAGAGGTATCCGACCTCAAGGAGCCCTAATCAGCTACTGCCTGCAACTGTATTTGCTTCAGATTTTCGACATCCAAAAAAGTGACAACGGTCAAACATAGAATTCTTCACTGCGACTTCGTTCAGTGGTTCCCTGACAATGATGCTGTAGCGTTGGAACATTATTCCTTCGACCCCATTTTCTTAGGTTATCATTAGTTACTCTATAAAACAGCATGGTTGCCAATTTCACTCTCTTCAGTTGGAGTTGCAAACCGCTGGAGCGAAAGCTGCAATTCCATGGGCTCATTTGAAAGGAATGAAGAAGCCAGGAAGGAGATGATGTTGCGTTGGAACATTAGTCCCTCCACCATCTCTACCCCAGGTTTTTAGGTTATCTTCAGATACTCTGAAAAACAACATGTTATGATTACATTTCTTATGGCGTTGGGGTTCTGCATTCCTTCTCCATGGTTGCCAACTTCACTCTCTTCAGATGGAGTTGGGAACCACTGGAGAGATAGCTGCAGGACGTGGACGCCTTCTCCCCAGACACCGCTGGCTGCCTTGCTGAACTTTACCTTCTCAGACATTTTTCTTCAAAATGTCTTTTAAGTCTGAAGGTAAGCCATGACCAGGCCCAAACCACGGTGTGTATCCAAATAGTGCACTATCACAGTCAGCCATAACTTTTGACTTTGTCCTGGTCTTGCGTGACTAGATGCCAGGGGTTTTAAAGTATACAAAAAAGTGATAGATGGAATGCTGGAATTGGTCTCAGTCACCGGTATTTACTCGGGCTGCATCCCAAACCATTTGTTTTTTTGCACACCATGTCACCTCGATTTGGATCCAGCTGTATTGAAATCAGTCTTAACCCTGCTCCATTCAAAACAGTCCAGCCCGATCTGCCAAGCCAGGTCCTCCCTTAACTAGAATGCAAGCAACGTAGGACCGGTGTCGCCCTAGTTATGGGCTCATCAGTCGGGTACAGCTTGTTTTCAGTGGCACAGTGTGCACGGGATCTACGTCTAGGTCTTCATGTGACCCACTAAAGTATACAAAAAGTGATTGATGGAGTGCTTGAAATGATCATAGCCACTGGTAATTACTAGGGGCCATATCTAAAATCAATAATTATGTAGCCCACCATGTCACTTAAGTTTGGACCCAACTATATGCAAATCAGTCTCGACCATCCTCCATTCAGAACAGTCCAGCCTGAACTGCTAAGTCAGGTCCTCCCTGAACCAGAACACAAGCAATCCAGGATCAGTTTTGCCCTAGTTGTGAGCTCATTAGCTGGGTACAGCGTGGTTTCACAGTGCACCCGAGATCCATAGCTGGGCATACCACAATAAAGAATATCACCAAGGTTGTTTTGTTTGATTTGATGGTAGGCATGCTCAGAATAAGTGCTAGTTGGGGCAATTGTGGATGTATTATAGGGGTCTGTGAAGACCCAAAGTATTTGGAATACAACTTTAGATGGCAAACGTGCATATAGCATGTGCTAGTCGGGACAGTTGTGGGTCTATGAAGTAGCACATTATTTCTCTAGCCAAGTTATTATCATTTTCGAAAATTCTAATATCACCTGTAATTTCAGAACTTTTCTGCTTGAGGGGGTTTTCACGTTAAATGCGAGAGCGTCTAGTCCTTTTTGAGTTGTTTTGACAAAAAAACAGATTGACAACATTCTTCATATTTCAAAGTCCTCAGGCAAACGATTTTAATGTTAATTTGAGAGAAAACAGCACATTTTGTCACTCATGAGAAAATATTGCCAGAAACCTCTGTTAACTTTGGGGACAAAAAAACTCAATCTCTAGAGAAGACTTTGATCACCTAACATAAATTTCAAATAACCTAATTGCCTCAATCGTAGTTGTTCATTATTCCATCAAATGCGTCTCATAGAGAACCTATTGCTATGCCTATGACGGCACAGCTTATGCACGACACTGCACATTTTTACAGACCTGCCCATTAGCAATGCGAGAGTGCATGGATTCTTCTGTGTTGCCTTCTCAGAGATAATAAGGACACTTTCAGTCTTGTTACTTGTAAGCAACTGACACATTTAATAGCATTACCTTCCACCTCTGCAGCTTCTTGGGAAAAATAACCCCCCTGTGGAACTCCCAGGGTGGACATGGCAGCAGCATAATTGGAATAATATTGTGAAACGCATGCTTTTTATGTATTCTGAATACTTTTACTAGAGTTATTGGTAGGTCATTTCGAATGTTCGCTTGCACATAACTACAGGCACTGCTGTTCCTATGCTTGCCATTTGTACACTCCTTCCAGGACCATCTTTTCACATTGAAAAGCTTGAATCTTGTTACTGATACACCCACGCATGCTACTCCTACACAAGCTAAGTCAAAGTAGCCTAATTTGATCAATCTTATAAATGTCACGTGGAATGGTATTCGCGTCATATGCTATGCACATGAGTGCAATTTGACTATACAGTGTCAATCACTCAATCAATCAACTCATTTATAAGGGCACACACTAAGAGGCGGTTTAAGGCATGTGCGAAGTATGTCACTTTCTCTATCTCGCCTCCATTTCTATATTTCGATAACTCTGCTCCTTTCTACTTACTTCTAGCTCTGACTCTGTCTCTCTTTTCCCAGCGTCAGCTTAAGGATTTCGGGGCCCCTGAAAATCCATATTTCCACTGTGTTTGTGATCACATTTTTAAACGTTATTTGGTATGATGAGGGCTTGAATAAGCAGGAAATGGTTAATAACATTCAAAGTTATTCCGAAAGGAGGACCCCAAATTTTGTAGTGTTGTGTGTCCCAAAACTCCTTGAGATGATACTACTTAATAAACATCTCTCGGCATTGGCATGAAAAGGGGTGACCTTGGTTAGTGCCACAGTAAGTGAATATCCCTCACCGAACAATGACGGATAAAAGCATATGGTTCAGATAGAGTTAATGCACTAGCAACTATGGGGCATATTAGCAAGAACCTCGTTAAAATTATTGCCGTTTTAGCGGCATGGCTTGCTAATATGCGTTAAAGAATTCCAATAGAAGCCTAGGTTAGATGTCCTGCATATCTAACCTAGGCTTCTATTGGAATTCTATAACGCATATTAGCAGGCCCAATATCGCCGTTTTAGTGGCAGTTTCCTGCCGCTAAAACGGCGATAATTTTAACGAGGTTCTTGCTAATATGCCCCTATGTTCCCATGATTTCATCTATATTCCTGTGCACAAGCAGACACCCAAAAACTCATCCCTGCATGCAAATGGATGCTATTGATGTTGACACTCTACATACCAACATGGCAAGACATTGCCCATTCTTCATCAATACATAATTGATGGATTTACCATCATATGTTCAGACCTCAAGTTGACGACTATCTTGCGATCAGTGCTGTCCTCTCCTTTCAGTGGGTGACATCAAGAAGCTATGTTCAAAGATTATCATAGTTTGAATCCAGAAGCTGAGCTCATTGTTATATGGTTACACATATTTCTGTTGATATTCTTTGTGGAGTCCGGGCCTGGTGGCTTAGTGGACTAATGCGTCCACTGTAGGGCCTGTGTTTGACCTCATGTTCACAGTTTCAAACCCTGGCCGGTCCATTCAGCCTTTCATCCTTCTGAGGTTGATAAAACGAGTACCTTTGAGTTGGCAACAATAAACATCTGTTATTCAGCCCCATGATTCCCTACAGGGTGAACATGCACTTTACAAATACCCATGGTATGTTATGAATTACTGTGAACAATGATGTAGCTAATTTGGAAAACACGAGGCTAAAGTAACTCTAATGCGATGGAGACAAAATTGAATGAGGAGGTCCTAAAGCACTGCTCCAACAGAGGCACACACATATAGAATCATCAATGAAGTGAATAAGAACAAAGTTTAAGGTCATAATAACCCAAATATGGAAAAGCTACTTCACCTCTACTACACCATAAGCATGTAAGAAAGCAGGGGAGTCTGGGTAGCCCCCTATCAAGTAATCATTAGTGCATGTTTCAATTTGTCCCATCAATTAGTAATTCTTAGTCTTTCAACTTGAAAGCTTTTTCACATTTGCAACCAGAAATCATGCATGTCAGTCCAGATTTGCACCATTTCTTGGAAAATGTGGCTTCATGGGCACATTTGAACCATCAGCCATTAATTCAAGTACATATTCAGATTTGCAGCATCACTCAGTAATCATAAGAGCATGTTGAGATTTTTATAAACACTCACTGATTTTCAGAACATACCCATATTTTCAACATCACTCCCCCATATTGGCACAGTCCATTTACAAACATCAACACAAACATATTTGCCACTATTAGAAAAATATATGTTCATATGTAAATGTTAGAGGTCCTCATTTAGAGGGTGGCAGTCAAGTCCACTAGGGGTGAGAAGGCTACAACTTCTTGCAACTTGACGAAGGTCCACCCACTAGATTTACAGATCCCACCACACACCTGTGGTAATTTGTGAGCCTTTAAAGAAACTGTGGCGGTGTCAGTGGCTCTGAGGTTGAAGAGACTGCCAAGTGGGTGACCCATTTTATGAACCCATTTGGCAAACTTATTTTGCTTTTCAAGAATAAACACCAAAAGCGGGCATTTGTTCCTTAAAGACAAAAAAAAATCAATGAACCTTATTAGCGGGGAGTTTTCTTCCTTCATGGGTCTTGGACTACCATGACTTTATTGGCTCTCCAGGGGAGTGAAGGCTGGTGACAGGTGTACCAGCCTAACTGGGCTGAGGTGACCGCCACTATTACATGGTGGTCCAGTGGCAGAAGTAGAGAAAGAGAACACACCTCCATTTTGAAACAACAGACTGCATCAAATCTATAACGAAGTAATGAAGTAAATATTAAGAGCATCATCGTATGCACTAAGGAAATCAGATGTTATTTCTAGGATGCTGTTAATACTGATACCTCAGGGAACATTAATTACTGGGTGTACTGTGCCCACCTGATTCAGTATTTTTCAAAGAGAATGAGACATAGTGTGAAAATGATGTTGCACCAAATGTTCTGTTCTATATTTTTCAGGCCACCTTAAAAAGTTATTTGCACGAGGATCAGGGGTTTCCTTAATGAATGGTGTCCTAATCTTTAAGAAAGAGAATCAAGAGTTGAGGAGCAGGATGATGACCCATACAAATCCCCAAAAAGTCAGGTCAGATACAATACACACTGCTGCAAAGTCACCAAGCCAAGAAAGTTAGTCTATTAGCAAAAAAAGAAAAAATAGACCTCTCAGGAGAGAAAACTAAAGTGAACCGAACTTACCCTGAACTGACTGAGATATTTTTTGTATAGATGAAAAGTGCAAGATAGAGTATGAAGGCTATCCATATATCATGCAAGGTCATCACTTTCCATACTTTTTCCTCTGGGGCTGTATGCTTGGGATACACAAGGTTTCCTGCCAAACTAGACTGTCTGAGGCTACCCTTTAATAAGGTGGAATATGGCCACCTGTGGGGGCATTACATTCTGGCCCTGACCCTGGTCTGTGGTATCTAAACTCCTGTCCAGAAACAGGGAAACAGATCCAATCAAAGTGATTAGAAATTGCAAGATGGCTAACTTGTAATTGGCAGTATGCTTCTACGCATCGGCCTTAAAACTGTTATTAAAGTTGGTGCCCCACTTTAATACTTGAAAGAAATTCATCTTAGCTAGACCTGCAAGGATCCTCCTATGGCATCTTTATGAACCGAGAGCCGAGTGCTGCTCATTTTCACTAAACTGCCACTTTTCTGGAGCCCTACCGTTGCAGTACTTGTCACCCATGTGCTGGTGCTTTCTATGTCTTTTTCACAGATCAAGGTGACAGTACACCAACTCTACAAATGTGATGACTATACCTGGCCAGCAGAGCTCCATGCTTCAGCATTTTCTTATGTTACCTTTGTGGGACCTCCCAATTTACCTAATCATTATCTCAATACCCATTAATCTATGCCCAGTATGTCCTGAAAACAGGGTCTTCTCAAAAGCTGTGGTGGCAAGGTGCTAAAGAAATATCACCTGATCCTGCAGCCCAGTGCAGTGTTCCAGCAAGTGGCTGCCTTGCTTGGTAGTTGAATCATGAGCCCAAAAACAGTATTCGCTGGTGAGCTTTCAAACTGGTGCTGAGTAACTAACTACCTCTAATAGGACATAGAAAGCAAGCAAGCAAAGCCAGCAAGCCTGCCTTCTTGAAGTTGGTGTAGGAGACTTCTTGCCAATGCTTATTCAACAGATAGGCACAATCATATGAAGAACACACTCAATATGCCAAGATGGGTATCATAACCTTAGCCAGACTATCATCCACAAAGTTGCAATATAACATGAAGTATGAGCACCAAGTCCCCATAGCACATTCACCCAGCCTAACATCAGCTACTGAGGTATACAAGTATCGACAGCAAGCACACATCTTTATTCACATTTTGATCTTTAATTGTCACTGTCCTTTTTCATGTTATTAGTTTTTTTTCTTTTGGTATTTTGTTCTTTGTTTCTTACTTTTTTTCTCATCCTTTTCCATTTTATCTCTCTTTTCCCTATCATCTCATTTTGTCTTCCTTATTCCTGGTTCCATCATTCTTTTAATTCTTCCTCTTAATTTCTATCCTTTTTTACTCCCTTTTTACTTTCCTTCCTTCCCTCCTGCTGCTTCAATCCATGTATCTTCTTTTCTTTACTCCTCCATTCCTCCTTTCCTGTCTCTGCACCTCTCTCTCCTTCCATCATTATTCCCTATGATTCCACTTTGTTCCCTCAAAGCCTTATTTCCTTTTTTCTTTAAATCCATTCTCTCCCATTCCTCCTTTTCATCTGTCCTCCCTTTCTTAAGTTTTCCTCCTTTCAGACCTTCCTCTTCAGTTGGGCTAATTCTTCAAACAATTAGGAGGCCACAAGTGAAAATTCCATGATATCCTTCATTATTTACACACAGCTTTCATTGACTGCCCTTTAGGTAAAACAATTGTAAATATGAAGTAAATAATAACTCATTAGAAATAGTGATCATATCCTCAGACTAGGAACTTTGTAGGTCAGAAATCATTAGCAAAAATACCTTCTGACAGACCTATTGTGCCCTTAATATCGCTGACCAAAATATTGTCCCATTGGAGGTGGATTTTCTGTTGTAAACTCCAAGGGAGCACACTTTTTGCAAATAATATTCAGACACAAATACTTCCATCAATCGCATTTCTGATTATGATACTATGGTATCACACCTGAAAGGATGAAAAGTTGTACCAGTCCTACTCAGATTTGAACCTTAGACCACAAAGATAGAACAAATATACAAGGCAAGCACTTAGGGCTTTGCTAACTCCTCTATTATTTGTTTAAAAATTTTTCTTCTGTCCTCTCACTAAGAGTTGCATCAAATACTGTGTCATTTCTTCTCTTTTCCCTCCTGCAACAATAGCAATTACTCTTGCACTCTGTCCATACAAAATATCTACCTGGGCAGTAGGCCCGTCTGATAGTTCTGCAGCGCACTAAGTTAGTGTAGAGCTTTATTTATTCTGATTTGTCATAGCAAAATTGGCAGCACCTGTCCAAAAGCCCTCTGTGGGTGTTAAGGAGAACCCTGATTTTCCAAATACTGTTTTTGCCTGAGTCCCGCTAATAAGGTGGCTGAGGTAGTCTAAACCTCAACCACTTGGCTTTTTAGAGTGGACCGTCGACCAGAGATGATGGGTTCCTTGGGAAACTTGCCCTTTCTGCGTGGTCACACTATATTTTTCACCTTTTGCGGGACCCTATTTTTTTGCTGGCTGTAAACTGTGCACTTTACCACTGCTAACCAGTGATAAAGTGCCTTTGCTTCCTTTTCAACAAGGTCATATCCCAGATTGACATATTTAACTTGCCCATAAGTCCCTAGTATAAGGTACAAACTATACACAGGGCCTTTCGTTTACATATCACTAGTGGACTGTAGCACCCTTCTTCCTACTAACTACAGTGACAGTACAGGCCTTCTATTTGTTGCCTAGCTGTTGCAGTTTTAAACTGCAAATTCACACTATCAAGATAGTCCCTTCTGACAGGTCCTAAAACGTTCCTTTTAAATATTTATAAATCACCCCTACATAGGCCTTATTGCCAGGAGGCAGGGTGGATGGTGTTTAAAAGTAGGACATGTAGGAATTTAAAGTTACACATGTCCTTAAAGCATGATCTCCCTATGCACAAGCCTTCTGCAGGGTATGCTTACATTTGGCAGAGGTTGCCATCTGATTTCCTGGTTATTTGAGACAATGATCGCCATGCACCTCAATGGCTTACCCCACAGTAGAAAAGCATTACAGGCTAACAGTTGCAAAAGAAGAAATGGGAAATCACTTTAGAATGTACCTATCTCTATCCAGGAACACCTCTTTTAAATGTTCCCATTTCACCTACCAGCACACCACATATCTTACCCCTCACAAATTGAACATCATGCTGCACACCAGTGCACTGGACTGCACCCGATTTGTCATGGTTGATGCAGACTATGTGCACATGGTCTTGAGGTGGACATAGTTTTGGACTAACACAGCAGACATAAAAGAGCATTTGACAGGCAGAGACTCCACACTGCGGAGATTTACCTACTGGACCTATGTAGAAGAAGAGTATCTTGTAAAGTCGAAAGTAAGTTCCTAGACTCTGACCTGGGCAAAGCCCACAGAAACATTGCACTACACTGGAAGTCACATTCAGCAGAAAGCAGAGGTGGAGAACTGGACACTAGAGGGAAGTTCCCTGCAATTGGAAGAGTACAAGGGTACATGGAGGAACGCTTGGTGGAACAATGGAGGGATGTGGTGGCAAGTTTCACTGAACCAGAGGCACCTAGCCACTAGAGACAGGCCTAAGGATGTAGTGTGTACACTGTGACCCTGACATTCAGAAGTTAGATGAGAGAGGGAACTAACTGCCTCCCCCATAAGAATTACATACTTCCAGTGGTCACTAAATTGTTCATGCTATTGTCGCTTTCACTCCACACTATAAATAGATATACACATGATAACCAAGACCCATTACCCACGGCCATGATTGGCATTGTTAGTTATATACAGTTCTTATTAATAATACTTCAATTGAGCAACTTGATTGAACACTTACGCTTGTAACACCCTGTCTTATCTATAACTGTGCAATGTGAATAAGAGTCAAGTATGCTTCTGCCTTCAATATCACATTGCTAAATAAAAAAGCTCAATAACAATCTTTAGAGTGAAAAAGCCCCAAAAGCTATTTTCAAAGTAGTTAGCAGAAAACCATTTTAAAGTAGATTTCTGATTAATATTATTCATTCAAAAATCTTTATTTCGATCGTTGAGATCATAAAAGATATGCAAGTAAACAACATTAAATCATTAAAAAAAAATTAAAATGGATTCAGAAATTTTAAAATTCGAGAAATCAAAGTTCATGGTTACACAATACATTTTTAGATTAGATTAAGAACTTGTGGATCGTGCCGCATTGGAGTCCCTTATGATTCTTGCCCGTGATCTCCACATTGCCGCCAAGAATTTCGCCATTACAAACACAGTTGGGGCTGCAAGGTCAGTTTTGAGCACTCTATAGGCTGAGGCGTAAGTCCGAAAGCCCAGGTTCCTTAGATAGGGAACCAGCCAATAGCTCCTGATTTTGCTATAAGCTTTGCAAAACAAGACCACATGTAGGTCACTTTCCAGCTTGTAATTACATGCAGGACAATTGCTCGAGTCTAGATTCCCGTTCCAGGTTTTAGTGAAGGACCTCAAGGGAAGAGAGCCGTATCTCCACTGCAGGAAGATCTTCCTTACGTACACTGGGGACATAGCGTCTAAAACATATTCAGGTCTGTAGGAGTCTTTTACTTTAATAAAACTGTCAGTTAGAGAGCCTTCCCGGATTAGACTCAAAGATCTTTGTAGCATGAAGCTATAGAACAATTTGGAGAGTTCTTTCCTCGGGAGCCTTGCGGACATTAGTTCTGGATTGCACCATAGCTCTGGAACTCCAAGGGTCGTGCACATGTCCCTGATGTACTTGAGCCATGGAATTTTGGACACTTGAATTAATCTAAGGAGCTCCTGTAGTTCGCTTCTATAATGGCCCAAATCCTGGCTGCTCCACAGCCGCCTCCAATAAGTCAGAGGTTTAAGGCTTAGTTCTTCGGTGATAGGACGCATTGCTAAGTCCATTCTCAAAAGGAGCAAAGGTGTACTCAGAGGAAGGGCCGCCAATTGTCTAATAAAATTGTTCTCTGCGACCTGTATAGACTGTAGCGGTGTATGTCCCCAAAGCTCAGCCCCATAGGTGATGCCTCCTCGTGCTTGGGCTTTATAAATGTTTATTGCAGGTGCCAGTGGACGAAGGGAGGATTTTTTTGCAATTCTTGTGATAGCGCCAGCCCTCTGAATTAGTTTTGTGGTTGCCTTGGTTTTGTGTGGCAACCAGGTTAGGTTTTGATTGAGGGTTATGCCTAGGTACTCGATCACTTCAACTCTCTCTAGGGGTGTAGATCCCAAGCGGGGATTTGGGCTATTTTTGGGCTTTTGACTAAGGATCATGAATTTAGTCTTCGAGGGGTTTATTTCTAATCCCCTTTCATTACAGAACTCCAAAAATCCGTCCAAAACCCTCTGTAGCCCCATTGGTGTTTTTGACAACAGCAGGGTGTCATCTGCAAACATAATCGCTGGCACCCTGCTGCTGTTCAATTGCGGGGCATCGATGTTAGGGATTCTACATAAGTGTTCTATCACCCCGTTCGTGAATAGACAGAACAGGGTCGGCGCCAACACACAGCCCTGCCTTACCCCGCGTTGGACAGGAAACCTATCTGTCAGCCTACCGCCCTTTCCATATCTTACACGGGTGTAATTATCTGTGTGTAGCCTGATAAGAATCTGGAGGATGTCTCCAGGGACGCCCATGTCCCCCAGTACCGCCCACAGCTTGGCCCGTGGGACCAAGTCGAAGGCGGCACGGAGATCCACGAAGACAGCATACAGTGACCCCCCTTCCAGCAGAGCTGTCTTCCAGTATAAGATATTTAGTCTGAGTATTTGATCCACGGTTGACACTCCCTTCCTAAAACCTGCCTGGAGAGGGCTTAAAATATCAGTTTCGTCCATCCAGCGCTGGAGCCTATCGAGGATTAATCTTCCAAACAACTTTTGGGTTACATCAATGAGGCTGATTGGGCGATAGTTGGCGGGGAGCAGGGGCGGCCCCTTTTTGTATATCGGGACCACCTCTGCTCCCAGCCAAGTATCTGGAATTGTCATTCCCCCCAGCACTGCATTGAATAAAACCATCAAGTAGGGTGCCAAAATCCCAGGTTCCTGCCTAAAAAGATCACCCGGCACCCCATCCAAACCCGGGGCCTTTCCAGAAGCAAGACCCGTTATGGCCGCCTTAACATCTTTTAGAGTGAAAGGGGGAGATGTGTATGTGGTGAGGCTATTGGAAGTTGGTGTTGCTAACTCATCGTGTACAGGGGCATATAGTTGTTGGAAAAGATCCTGCCAAACATTGGCCGCTATGTTGGGTTCGATTGCAGAGGGGAGATCCCCGCTCCCATGGTTGATTATTCTCCAGAATCTGCGGGAGTCCCTTTTAGCTAGGGACTCCGATAGATTCTCCCAGTGCTGTACGTCCCACTCTATTCTAGCGTTAGCTATGAGCGATTTGTACGCACTTCTTTTAGAGCGGATCTCCTCCCTAGTACCTCCTTCTTTTATGGTGAGTAGGAGGTCTCGTTTTGCCAGGCGACAGGTACTATTATACCAGGTGTTCTTGGTTTGTCCCTGTGCTCTAGGTCGGCCTGTGCTGAAAAGATCAGTTTCAAGCTTCTTTATTAAATGAGCATGTACTTGCGCTATGTCCTCACCTCTATCTGTTGGAGAGTCTGGATTCCACAGGTCAAAAGCCTCTTCAAGGATTGGAGTAATCCCAGCATAGAGTGAGGCAAGCTTTTCCCCACTAGAGGCGAGTTTTTCCCATTTTATCCGCCTCCTATTGTTCTCCAGTAGATGTCCTCCTTTCCAGTTCTCCTCGCCTGTCACAGTCACCCAAGGGATGGTATACTCTAGTTCCAGGGCATTGTGGTCACTATCGTGCCTGGGTATTATTTTAAAATCCACCACCCTTTTCCATGCCTGCAATTGTACCAGGAAGTAGTCTGTTCTGGATTGCCTCCCTGCTTTATTGAATGTGCATTTGGACGGGATGTCGGACCTAGTGCGGCAGTTACAGGCTTTCAAACCATAGGTAAGGTTTAGAGTGTTTATCTGTATGGCAAGGGGTGTCCATGCTCTGGGAGGGGGTGCTTCAGTCTGAGGAACCTGCCAACTTGAATCCTCCTCTAGGGAGGGTCCATCAAGTAGTCCAGGTAGTGGCTCAAAGTGTGAGTTGAAGTCCCCCCCTATTAGATAAGACATCTCCGGAGGGATGGTTTCCAGAAGGGTTGACAGAGTTTCTATAGTTTTGGAGGTGGACGCTATTTTGACCGGCCTAGAGTAGATGTTTATAACCAAAAGTTTAATAGGACCCGGCCATTCAAGTAGGACGGCCAGTATATCTACCGAGTCTACTGGATATCTTGAAGCTCGGCATCCTAAGTCCGTAGCGACCCAGGTTGCTAAGCCTCCGGAAGGTCTGCCTTTCCCACTCCAGACAGCGGGGATAGAATATGTCTGGAAGCCCCCAAAGGAAGACTCTTCTCTTGTCCAGGTCTCTTGGAAGAGACAGACGCTTGTTGGTTGCGTTAGATCGGCCCATGTGTCCGTATCTATTTTGTTAGTTAGGCCAGCCACATTCGAGGAAAGAATTTTTAAGGTTTGTGGGGTATTTTGGGTGTCAAATTGTTTGGCCGTGGGTCTTATGTTTTCAAGCTGTGGGGCACTATCCATTTGCCCCTCATCCAGTGGTGGGCCTTCTAGGGCAATTTCCCTTTTATGTGGCTCCTGGGACAGGTCTAAAGACCCAGTAGTGGATTTCTCCTGCCTACCGGTCGGGGGTGCATAGTAACCGCTTTCATACCCTGCTGATTGCGTTTGTGCCCCTTTTATGGAGGCCAATTGTCAGTCCACCATTTCAAGACACTCATAATGATTAAACAGTGGTAAGAATGGTGGCTGAAGAAATCTCGGGGGCCATGGTTCCTCTCTTTCAAATCCACCCCTTCCCATCCCTCTTCTATGAACAGTTTCCCATCCCTGGGAATCGCCGTATGTGTTTGGGCGGAAGGGGGGTATTCGTGATTGGTTGTAGGGGATTCTCCTCCTTCCCGGGTTGCCCTCCCAATTATCATGTGAGTTCTGATAATGTCCTCTGCTCTGGGCATTTGTTGCATGGTCGTTAGGTGGATAGAAGAATGAAAGGGGGACAGGATGAATAGCGCTCCCTTCATCTTCCAGAGCTGGGCTGCATATGAAAGAGACAGTTCTTGGTTCTCTAAAACTCACTAACTCACTAATAAGCAATCGCCACTGATTGTTTTGGGTCTCTTGCCTACCCACGAGACTCTTCTTACCATGCGAATGTCGCTGGTCATGCCTCTGGGGAGGGGTCTATGTGCTGAGAGCCAGTTAATGACTTTGTTTTTCAGAGACTCCCCTGTTTCATATGAGTCTGATTTTAATTCGGGTACCCCAATTAAGATAACAGTATATGGCGCCACGTCAGGTGGAAGATTGACTGTAAGTGTTCTTGGTGGGTTTGCCTTTGAATGATTCGAATCACGTGTATCTTGGTTGGTGATCAAGGGGGGTATAGGGGAACTCTTATGTTGTGTATTCAACTGGACGTTATCATTAACTAAATTTAAACGCTGCTGCGTAATAGGGAATTGTTTGGTGGAGCCAGAAGTCGCTGGCGTTGCTGAGATGGGTTTTAATTTGGGTGGTTGGTTACTGTGTGGTTTGATATTTTTGTCACGCGCTGTATTTGCTATCACTACCTCTTTAGCTTTTACAGGTTTTGGAGAAACCGAGTTACAGTTATGTTTTGGGTCAGTGTTGGGTAGCGTGGGGCGGGAAGCCCCCGGTTTCCAACAGTCCATAATCTGTAGGGCGGTTTTCTCGATTTTAATTAATCTCGCCTCCATTTTCATCAGGCGTGCTTCTAGCGGACTTATGATCGTTTTCAAAAGGTGGCCTATATCAGCTAATGATATGTCCTCTTCTGCTATCTCAGGATTGTGTTCCATGTTGGGAGGTGGCTGGTCAGTGAGGGTATCACTGGGCAATTGCTGGGAGGGATCAAATGCTATCACCGCTGTCACTGGTGGAGTTCTTTCCTGGTTAGTATGGTCAGGACTAGCTGTGTTGTGGATTTTCCCTGTTTTTCCCTTTGCTTTTTTGGACTTCCTTTCCTTAGTGCTTTGTTTCCCCGCTATCCTTTTTTGGATGGCACCCTCCCTTATCCCCCGATTGGCACTAGGTGACCCTACTAAATTTGGGGTATCAGTTGTTGTGGCCGATTCTTCCCTAAGTAAGATGGGGCATTGAATGGTTAAATCAGTATCCTCCCCCGTATTTGTTAGGTTGAGTGGTTGGGTGATTTGTGTTAGAGGCAATGAGAGAAGACTCATGTCCTCTGAATCACTTATTGTTCCCTCAGAAAGATCTATACTCGTAGGCCGTTGTGCCCCACCACATGCACCCAGTTGTGAGCTATCTATAACCCGCCTATCTTCGGGAGTTTTTGCCATCGCTATTACACCCATCGATGACCTCCTGACCCACTCTATTTCTTGCGAGATTCGTCTTTCTAGAAGGGTGATATCATCTATCAAGAGGGAACCTGCTTTCAGAAAATAGTTGTCTATTTTGCCTTGGTTTGAGGTGGCTGTTGTGGGGCCGTTGGCTAACAGGTTGGCTTTGCTCCTGGTCTCCATTTTGCTCATAGTGGGCAATATGGCTCAGGGGCGACAGAATAGAGGACGGTGATATAAGTTTTGCCAAGATGTGGATTTAGGCAGTAGTACCTGATGTAAATAGGGTGGCCCAGTCCAGTCTCTAACGTTCTCGAACGGCCTCAAACGGCCCGCTCTTTGCCCGGTCTTCGCCCCGAGCTGCGTCCCGCGCACGTCCCGCGTCGCGGTGGTAAACAGGCCAGTAATATACGAGGAGGTTGGGGGCTTGGCCGCCGGGGGAAGAGGCACGAGCTGTGTGAAGCTGAGGATGCTGGTCCTCGCAGTCCCCCGGTAGGCTCCACGCACTGGACACACGCTTGGAGGCTCAAACCTGTGCCGTCCTCAGCTGGGAGCGCGTGTGCTCTCCGCCGACTGCGGAGCCGCTCACACCAGCAAGGACTGGCCACAGGGAGCAGCTGAGCGGCACCCGCGAAGCGGGTGTCGCGAAAGGTAGAGGGCGAACTGGAAGGGCAGGCAGGCAACAGCAGAAGTCTTTGGCAGCCCTCACGGCAGAAGGAAAATCCGGTATGAGTCACCCACACAGCCAATGTTCTCAGCGCTGTTATTTGCTGGAAGCTGGGGGCGTGGCCACTGGGGGAAGAGGCACCGGCTGTGTGAAGCTGAGGATGCTGGTCCTCGCAGTCCCCCGGTAGGCTCCACGCACTGGACACACGCTTGGAGGCTCAAACCTGTGCCGTCCTCAGCTGGGAGCGCGTGTGCTCTCCGCCGACTGCGGAGCCGCTCACACCAGCAAGGACTGGCCACAGGGAGCAGCTGAGCGGCACCCGCGAAGCGGGTGTCGCGAAAGGTAGAGGGCGAACTGGAAGGGCAGGCAGGCAACAGCAGAAGTCTTTGGCAGCCCTCACGGCAGAAGGAAAAT
Source organism: Lissotriton helveticus (assembly GCF_964261635.1). Taxonomy (NCBI): domain Eukaryota; kingdom Metazoa; phylum Chordata; class Amphibia; order Caudata; family Salamandridae; genus Lissotriton; species Lissotriton helveticus. The sequence continues at coordinate 1,383,247,509 of NC_136063.1, read as the reverse complement.
CCGGTATGAGTCACCCACACAGCCAATGTTCTCAGCGCTGTTATTTGCTGGAAGCTGGGGGCGTGGCCGCCGGGGGAAGAGGCACCAGCTGTGTGAAGCTGAGGATGCTGGTCCTCGCAGTCCCCCGGTAGGCTCCACTCACTGTACACACGCTTGGAGGCTCAAACCTGTGCCGTCCTCAGCTGGGAGCGCGTGTGCTCTCCGCCGACTGCGGAGCCGCTCACACCAGCAAGGACTGGCCACAGGGAGCAGCTGAGCGGCACCCGCGAAGCGGGTGTCGCGAAAGGTAGAGGGCGAACTGGAAGGGCAGGCAGGCAACAGCAGAAGTCTTTGGCAGCCCTCACGGCAGAAGGAAAATCCGGTATGAGTCACCCACACAGCCAATGTTCTCAGCGCTGTTATTTGCTGGAAGCTGGGGGCGTGGCCGCCGGGGGAAGAGGCACCAGCTGTGTGAAGCTGAGGATGCTGGTCCTCGCAGTCCCCCGGTAGGCTCCACGCACTGGACACACGCTTGGAGGCTCAAACCTGTGCCGTCCTCAGCTGGGAGCGTGTGTGCTCTCCGCCGACTGCGGAGCCGCTCACACCAGCAAGGACTGGCCACAGGGAGCAGCTGAGCGGCACCCGCGAAGCGGGTGTCGCGAAAGGTAGAGGGCGAACTGGAAGGGCAGGCAGGCAACAGCAGAAGTCTTTGGCAGCCCTCACGGCAGAAGGAAAATCCGGTATGAGTCACCTGTGATTGGTGATCCTCCTCTAGCCAATCACTAGCCACGGTTGGCGGTTTCCACTGTGGTCAGCCACTGGGCTATACAAGCGCACTCTCCACCTGCCTCGGTACCTTCCCATCGGCTCAGTTGAAGCCCGAGGTACCGACAGACAGGTGGGTTGAATGGCGCTCGGTTAAGAAGCTACTTAGCCCTCTGCAGCATCTTGTTAGAGTGATGGCCTGTTCTTCTGGAGCACTGTTCCGACCTGCTTTCCTGGGCTGGCATATCTTGCTCAGTAACTTTAGGTTGGGCAGTTCATTTTCTTTTTCTTGCTCCATCTCTTGCTCTACTATCAGCTGTTGCATTTGGTGCTTTTACCTCTTTTTAGAGAACGCTAGACAAGTGTCATCTGTCAGCTTTGTCTGGTCCATGGACCACATCCTCTGTCCACTGTTTTATGTTTAAGTAGGTAGTTTGAGGGAGATTCATAACGAACATAGAATTAATAAATCATTGATCTGTTATTTGAAAAAGAATCATTTGAAAATGGATATTTCGCTACCTTTTCTATTTCCTCAGAGCGGGGCCTCTATTGACCTGAGTGAGTGCCAGACGAGGTGAGGCCTTTCCCCATAAATTCCTTGGGTGAGTTTTAACAATCAAGTATTTGTTCCAAATGGGATCAAAGGCCAATATATGTGATGTTCATTGTATACATTGCTGTTTTTCACATCTTTTACAAGATCTTTCCTCTATGGGCCTCGGCCTAAAAAACGCACAGGCGACTCACGACAAAGGACAGCTACTCGATCCCATATTCACTAACATCCAAGATCTGAGCACTCGCCCCCACGTCCCCCTCCCTTGGACCGACCACTTCCTGGTCCCCTTCGAATGGCACATTAACATCCCTCCACCTCAACCTCCTAAATTCAGAACCCTTATTAGACGCTGGCATAAACTGGTCCCAGAGGAATGGGCAGCTAAACTAAGTGAAGATACCCCTCCCCCCTCTCAAGACACTATCACTGCTGACACCAAATTTAACACATGGATCTCCCAATCTCTGGACGACATCCTCCTGAAATCCAGCACCCTCAAACGTACCAAGAGAGTCACCCCTTCCCCCTGGTACACCCCCGAATTAAACTTACTACGGAAGGAATGTAAGAGGAACGAACGCTTATGGAGGAAAGATAAAAAGGCAGACAAAAAAGATATATTTCGGGCCTCTTTAAAATCCTATAAAATGGAACTCCTCAATACTAAAAGCGCCTTCTACGAAGATAGAATTAAAAACGCCTCCTGCTCGGCACATGAAACCTTTGCCGTCCTTAAGGAACTCCTCCAGGCCCCAGACCCCCCAGTAAAACCTCTGGACCCCAAAGCAGCGGAAAGCAAATGCATTAAACTTTCCACCTTCTTCGACGAGAAAATCCAAAAAATTCTCGCGGACCTACCCCCAATCACGGCTGACAACCTGGGCGGGGATCCTTCTAAATCTCCCATTTACTGCCCTCACTCCCCTGATGGCAACCTACCCTTTCTGGACACCTTTGGCCCAGTGTCTACGGAAGAGGTAGCTGCGACATTGGCTACAATTAAAAGTGGCTCTCCTCGCGATCCCGCCCCCCTCCGTTTTCTGAAAAAAGTGTCTAGCACCATCCTCCCCCCCCTCACGTCCCTCATTAATTCCTCCCTCTCGCAGGGTCTAGTCCCTCCTAGCTGGAAGGTGGCAGTGGTCAAAGGCCTTTTAAAGAAACCCTCTCTAGACCCCCTGGACCTAGCCAACTACAGACCTATCTCCCTCCTCCCAGGAAATAGCAAGATCACGGAGAAGCTAGTGAATAAAAAACTATCACTATTCCTTGAGAGCAACAACCTACTCGGGACCTCCCAGACAGGGTTTCGTCCAGGACAGGGCACTGACACAGCCCTCCTGGCAGCAGTGGAGAAGGCCAGAAGCATTCTGGACACGGGAGGATCAGTGGCAGTGATCCTCCTGGACCTCAGTGCGGCCTTCGACACTGTGAGCCACCACACCCTAATCCAACGACTGGGAGACATCGGAGTAAGGGGCACGGCCTTGAAGTGGCTAAAATCTTTCCTAGACGGACGCTCCTTCCAAGTCTGGGAGAATGACAGCCACTCCCCCGCAATCCCCCTCCGTTGTGGAGTACCGCAGGGCTCATCTCTCAGCCCTACGTTATTTAACGTGTATATGTCCCGGCTGGAGAAACTGGTCAACCCGTTCGGCGTCTCGATTATCAACTACGCCGACGACACCCAGCTGGTGGTAACCCTCTCACACCCGCACCAATCCCCACCCGACCTTCACAGCTGTCTCTCGGAAATTCATAACTGGATGAACTCCTCGGCACTGAAACTGAACGGGTCCAAGACCGAGATCCTGCTGCTCGGACATAAAGAGCCCTCCCTGCCGCCTGACATCTGGCCTGTCTGTCTAGGTGACCCCCCTACACCGAAGGAGGAGGTCAAGAGCCTGGGCGTATGGCTCGAAAAGGACCTGAGCTTCAGATCACAGGCCAAAAAAACGGCAGGAATCTGCTTTGGACTCCTTAGGGCCTGCAGAAAGGTCTTCCCCCTGCTCCCCGCTACCTCCAAGAAACTCCTGATTCAGGGCCTCATTATGGCGAGGCTGGACTACTGCAACGCAATCTACCTGGGTGCCCCCGAAGCCACCCTCAATACCCTGCAGAAAGTCCAAAACGCCGCGGCCCGCCTACTTACCGACACCCCCGCCAGATCCTCGGCAAAGCCAGCCTTGAAGCTCCTGCATTGGCTCCCAGTCAGAGAAAGGGTGGCTTTCAAGGGGATTGGTGTCAGTATAACGCGTTGTATTACAACGTATTCCGTTACAACGCAGATTTTACAACGCGGGATCCATTACAACGGATGTCATTACAATGCATGGCATTACATCGTAGATGCTATTACAACGCATGGCATTACATCGTAAGTATAGGTAAGTTGAATTTTTTGTTAAAAATGTTATTTGGTTTATTGTAAATAATTTTTTTTAAATAATTTAATTAAAAGACATTTAAAAATTGTCATTAATTTAATTTAATAAAATAATATCTATTTAATAAATGTAAATATAATAAAAATTGTAATTAATTTAATTTAATTAAAAAAAGTAATTAGTTTAATGTACATATTTTTTATAATGAAATTAAATTAAATTAATAATATTAATTTATTTAATTTAATTAATTTAATAAAAAATGTTATTAATGTAAAATAATTAATTTAATTTATTAAATATATTTCAATTAATTTTAAACTGGTAAATATAATTTAATTATCCCTAAACCCAAACCCTGCCCTAAAACCTAAAAACACCCCTGTACCCCAAACCCCAAACCCTACCCTAAAACCTAAAAACACCCCTGTACCCCAAAACCCAAATCCTGCCCTAAAACCTAAAAACACCCTTGTACCCCAAAACCCAAACCCTGCCCTAAAACCTAAAAACACCCCTGTACCCCAAAACCCAAACCCTGCCCTAAAACCTAAAAACACCCCTGTACCCCAAAACCCAAACCCTACCCTAAAACCTAAAAACACCCCTGTACCCCAAAACCCAAACCCTGCCCTAAAACCTAAAAACACCCCTGTACCCCAAAACCCAAACCCTGCCCTAAAACCTAAAAACACCCCTGTACCCCAAAACCCAAACCCTGCCCTAAAACCTAAACACACCCCTGTACCCCAAAACCCAAACCCTACCCTAAAACCTAAAAACACCCCTGTACCTCAAAACCCAAACCCTGCCCTAAAACCTAAAAGCACCCCTGTACCCCAAAACCCAAACCCTGCCCTAAAACCTAAAAACACCCCTGTACCCCAAAACCCAAACCCTGCCCTAAAACCTAAAAACACCCCTGTATCCCAAAACCCAAACCCTGCCCTAAAACCTAAAAACACCCCTGTACCCCAAAACCCAAAACCTACCCTAAAACCTAAAAACACCCCTGTACCCCAAAACCCAAACCCTACCCTAAAACTTAAAAACATCCCTGTACCCCAAAACCCAAACCCTGCCCTAAAACCTATAAATACCCAAACACCCCAAAACATATACCTCAGTACCCCAAAACATATACTCCTATACTCATACTTATTTAAAAAATCACTTAAATTAATATATTTAATTTATAATATTTAAAAACAAAAATAAATATTTTTTTTATAATTAATAATAATTAAATCAATTAAATAATATTAAATGAAATAAAAAAAAATTAAATACTTACCAATACTTACGATGTAATAGTATGCGTTGTAATAGCATCTGCGATGTAATGCCATGCATTGTAATGACATACGATGTAATGGATCCCGCGTTGTAAAATCTGCGTTGTAACGAAATGCTACGTAAAAGTTGCGTTGTAGGTGTAACATACCCTTTCAAGGCCCTCTGTCTGGCCCATAAGACCCTCCATGACAAAGGCCCACCCATCCTCAAGGATTTCATCATCCCTTACAATGCGAGTAGGGTCCTCCGCTCAGGTGGAGAGAACTTCATCACTGTTCCCAGAGTCAAAAAGGCCCGGTCCGGAGGACGCCGCTTCTCGGTCCACACGGCCAAACACTGGAACAACCTTCCTCGGAGACTGAGAACTGAACCTAATCTTCTCCAATTCAGGAAGGCCTTGAAAACCTTTCTCTTTCCTTAAATCCCCCCCCTTCGATTCTGACCTCTCCTGAGTTCTGGTTCTAGCGCTGGGATGCTCTAGGGTTACTACGCGCTCTATAAAACCTTAAAATAAATAAATAAATAATGTCTCGTGTCTGTTGTTTCAATTTTTCACACAGGTGAGAATCCACTGACCTACTACGTGGTATACGGTAGGCATCCACATAGTTGGTGTTTTTTTTGACAAGTGATAGATAACTTGTATAGTATTTGTTGCAGTAGTACTTTACATCATAGGTCCTGAAGAAAGCCTTTACAGGCTGAAACATGTCGACCAGATCCATTTGATTGATAGTAATATTTGTTTAATACTATCCACATACTGTTGCTTTTAATATTACCTCTGTGATGACCCCCCTAATAAAGTACGTTGCTTTGGCATCACACTAGGTAATTTTAACTCACTTTTTTTCTTTCTTTCACACTTTCTTTCACTGCAACCTCTCCCATCCAGCCATGTCATATATACATCTTTTCCGTCACTGGAGGATCTGTTTCTAGGGCTCCTCACAATATCATCAGGTGAGAGACCTAACAGATACCAGTTCTTGTACATAAAATCCCAGATGACGAGTTTCCGCCAAGTGGTGGGCTGATGGGATTATTTTTGTCTTGTTCTCACACTCTATCTCTTCTTTGTTCAGACAACTGTTCATACATGCACCACTTTGGAATTGGCATAGAATATTGAGCCCATTGTAGACCTCCAGTATCCCTTGTGTTTTTGTTAACAGTTAGATTGGGGATAGGATACTTTGTAGGTCTTTAATTTTGTTTCCCCTATAGACCCTCTCACACAGTTGTTCCTTGTTAGTAAAGTGACTGCCCCAAACTTGATTTTAGTGCTAGAAGTGGAAGGACACCAGGATTGGCATTCTAAACTCCCCACACACACACCTACAGGCCTCCAAGCACAAGTTTAGAGTGGGCGAATACTTCCACCATACTCGAAATACCCAAAGTGGGTAGGGTTGGACCCAGTAACTTTTGCCCTAATGATTAGGGCATGCCCAGCAGTCATTCACACACACTACCGTGTGCCAGGCATAAATGTGTCATGTCCAGGCACCCACTTCAGAACACTTGTGGACCTAAGGAAGAGCTGAAGCGGATTGAATCTGCTTTCCACAACCTGAGAAGTGCACTGAAAAGACTGGACCTGCTCTGTCTTGTTACAAGGACAAAGACTCAGACTTCAAAGGTCATAAGTCTGACCTCATGTTAAAGCTCCAAGGACAAAACGAAGTACAAGAGGCTTTTCCCATCAACTAGGGGATTGGGATAGTTTATAGGGCTAGGGCAGGTAGAATACACTGCATGATGGCCGATATTGAGGGCTCGGGCAGGGTATGATCTTTACAACACATGTCCCTTTACCAATCATGTCTTCACCACAAAATTGCATGGTACAGGCATACGTGGTGAAAGCATGCATGGTAAAGACGCAGTCCTGATTGAGACTGTGTGGTTCAGCCATGCGTTGTTGAGGAATGCTTTGTTCCATCACACAACCATCCACTATACTTTAAATAACACCCTTTCTGTCTTGCAAACAAAATAGGAACTGTCAGAAAGAAAGCAGAAGTAGCTACTGATTGGGTAAGGAGCTTCATCAACACACATAGTTCAATAATACCATCTCATATTTTGGGGCACTGCCAGGTAAGAACTAGAAGTATTGTGCTATATGGTGCCTGATACTCTGGACCATCAACGCACATCAACACAATGGGAACAATCCAGCAAACAGTCTAGATCCAACAGTAACCCTTAGCCTTTCATTGATCATTCGTGAAGGAAATCTGTTGAATAGCAACCACTGAAGCAACTATCATAAACAAGAGCTTCACCATACAACAGAAAAACATTTCATAGATAACATTTACCAGAATATGCGGAGAGAACAAAACAATCTGGTCAGTAAACTGCTATAATAAAGAAGGGATGAAATTAGGAACCCCTCAAAAAATAAAATACTCTAGGAGTTACATCAACCAAGAGGATCAAGGAGATTTTTGATGAGAAAGTTAAACAATTCATTCAAGCAGACTGTGGGCATGTCAAGGCATTTAAATGAAAACACAACAATGGATTTGAACATTATGGCCAATTCGATTGTCGGATACTGTGGAACGGAGACAAAATGTTGTCATAATTTAGTCAGAAGTGAAAATATTGTTGATGTTCATGTCCGCGATCATCAGCCTAAAATCGCATTAAAAATTGCATCTGATCATATTAGTTCTACGAATGCTAATTCAAAGACACTGAATGAACTGCAAACAAATGGAAAGAGTTTACCTACCTAGACCTCACTGCCCTCACACACATACATCTCTTAATACTTCTGTTATGGAACATTCAGGCTTTCCTTCTATTTACAGTGCCCTAATTCTAAACCCTTTTATAGGGTGCATATTCATTAATATCCAAATTTCCAAGCAGAGTTTGATTTTTATTGCATACTATGCAATTGTGCACTAAGCGTTTTTCTAATACATGGTATTCTGCAATCACTGTATAAAAACCCACCAAGTTGCAGAATATAAAGAAATTAAATTACAGATCTCTCCTACACAGACTCCAGACCATCCAAAATGCCACAGCCAGACTCGTCCTCGGGACCCCATGCCACAAGCACATGACCTAACACCTTCGAGACCTCCACTGGCTCCCGGTTGAGAAGAGGGTCACCTTCAAACTCCTCACCCACGCCTACAAAGCCCTCAACAACATCGGACCCAAATACCTCAATGATAGACTCTCCTTCCAAGTACCCAAGAGGAACCTCCGCTCTGGCGACCTCGCCCTGACAGAGGTCCCCCGCATCCACAGGAACAGAATAGGTGGCAGAGCTTTCTCCTATATTGCAGCCAAGACCTGGAACAAGCTCCCCATCAACATCAGATGCTCAGAAACCCTTCACACCTTCAGGAAGAACCTCACGACCTGGATCTTCGACTAATCCGGAGCCCCCCCCCCTTCCCCAGCGCCTTGAGACCCTCATGGGTGAGTACCGCGCTTTATAAACCCCTGATTGATTGATTGATTGACATCAGAACACAACTGTAACCAGTTATTACAGTTGGGTTTTAACATCACAATGCCTGCAGATAGAGCCATCAGCAAAGAGGACAAGGCAGGTCAGGACACGAAGCATAATTAAAGCAGATGTTTGAAGAACGGAAGACGGAAACCGAAAAATCGCTTTTCTTTTTTTGTTGTTTTTTCTAGCTGTACATTAACAAGAAGAAACATGTTTAATTTTTGCTCTCTTTGAGAAAAGCTAGAATCTTTCTTTAACACAACTAACTTGTATTAAACTACTACTGAAATCTTTCTTCAACAAATTTCTGACAGCTTTTTTGATCTTTTTAATTTTGCTCTAGAATTTCTATTTTTATTCTTTATGTTTGTAAACATGCTTACTGTTTTATATGAAAGAGCTACACACCAAAGGTTTACGTGGTCTGTGAGCAAGGTGATGGTGTGACCATGTATTATAAGGAATAAAGTACCACCTGCTGTACACGATAAGAATCTTGTAAGCCTCCTCAGAATTCCATAACGTTATTCCTCCATATGGTCATGGAACTCCTCGGTGACTTCAATATCCTTATGATGTAGGGCAATAGTTATTTTATCCTACATATATACTTCTTTGTGTTCCATTTAACAACAGTGCACAGTAGAATTGAAATTACCTTGATCCTTTTTTAATTGAATTTGTCACAGAAATTTGACAAGAAAATTTAAAACAAACACATTTCAAGATAATGATTTTTCACTAAATGAGGTAATATCATATTTCTTACACCCCGGCTCAGATTAAGTGAACTTTAGCATGACGGTCACACAAAAGAAAACAGTGCTATAATGACACATAGCGGAGCAGATGGCAGTGTCAATCAACGTTCTCTTGCACAAGGATTTTTTTAGCAAAGGTTAACGAGGGTGTTGCACTGAAAAAAGTACTCCATCTCGTATTGTGAAAACCCAAATAAGAGCAATATATGTAGCACAATATGTGAAACTGGCCATAATTGGGTAGCTACACCAAAAACATCCTTAGAATTAAACATAAAAACAGATCAACTAAAGTAGCTAGATCGGGCTTTAAACAGAATTATAGTACCAAATGAAACCCAACCTTAACAATTAGCAAGCTGATTATAACATGATAGTTCTACACTGAATGCCTGATTCAAAAATGTAAATTTACACTTTTGTGTAAGTTTATGATTATTTACTACGTCCTATCTTTTAATGTGCAGAGACTCTGCTGTCGTAAAGATACTTCTAGTTAGATAATACTAGTAAAAGCAAGTGTGTAAGTTTACCTTTGTGAATCAGGCCCTAGTGTGTAATTTTTGTGAAATTGTGCATTGTATGCAATTTACCCTTGGGTAGCTGTAGATGTGTAAAAATATGTACAGGAAATGTCTGTCTCCACTGCAAATTATTTGCAAGACACCTCTCACTTGCCTTTGTGCCATGGTACAACACTTTAGCATCACATTAAAATGAGCATGGCCTGCAACATTAAGTAAATATGAAGCTACACAATTTTCTCACATTTGGACACTGTGGTATTTGGTATTTTCAATCTTTATATACAGGAAGGCAAAATAAGACAGTGCCGTGGTTATCCAGTCGTCATTTAAATAGTTTTGGACACCGATTCTTAACAACAGTTTCCCCATTGAGGCTGCCCTGTAAGGATCTACTGCCCCATGAATCAGAGAAAAGTCTTGTTATCCCCTTCTGCTTTTTTATTCCCTTAATGGAAGCAGTGAAATTGATTGATAAAAGGACCAATGACTGATCCTGCAAGAAGACCGAGAAATGTCCTGCGGGGCCACACTCCAACACACTCCAACCTGTCAGATGCAGCCTGGTGGGTAGACTTTACAGATTGCTCTAGGCTAGGAGACTTGACATCTATTCCTTGCTTTACCTCATTGTAAAAAGATACTGGAAGACAGCACTGTCTTAACAAGCATTTGCAATGCAATAGGTCTCGTATTTACGAGAGTTTGAGCTATTTGCATTGTAAATGACAATTCCTTTTATTTATGTGTTGGTTTTAAAACAGATAAATAAAAAGCATTGTCATTTACAATGTCAATAGCTTAAACTCTTGCAAATGTGAGACCTATTTCATTGCAAATGTCAGCACCCGTGCTATACATTTTTTTTAAAAAGCATTAGGAGTGAGCGGGGAACAGCGTTTTACAATAAAGTGCCTTTACGACGCTACCATTACAACGCAACTTTTACAACGACTTGCGCTGGGGGGCGCTCTAGGATAGGGAATAGTTTTAATTTACTATCCAACACCTTCCCTACTATCCACGGGGACTGGAGTTGGAATAGTAAATTAAACTAGTCACTATCCAGCACCCCCACAGCAAGTCGTTGTAACGACTTGCGTTCTAAAACCTGCGTCGTAAAGGCATGCGTTGTAATAGCATGCGATGTAACAACATACATCCGGAGTGAGCGTGTCCTGCCTGCAACAGCATGCAAGATAAAGATATTTGAGAAAATAGTGCTCGAGGCTGTAATTAAAGTCCATCGAGTAACAACACAATAAATAGGGGGTGTGGCAAGTGGAGGTTACAAAATGAGACAAGGCGGTACTGAGGGGGGACTTGCAAGCCTTTTCACCAATGAACAGCCACAGTTTACAGTGGACAATGACACAATCCAATGGGAAATATGGGGGTAGAGTGGGCGGAGAGTGGGTGGAGCTTCAAGTCCGTACCTGAATACAGAATGCCTTGCAGAGCAGTGCATGTGCTGCCCAGGCTCGACTTAAAAAACCGGACATGCACTCCCGACATAGAGTCATTTACCTGAGGAAGGCAGCCCAAAGGCATCACTATTGGAACCAACCCTGCCTCAAGTGTGCAGTGAGCAAGCTGAAAACTATGGAGCTAGAAGACATGGATTTTAGTCCTGGCTTGTCAATGCAATCAAATTGAGTGCTTTTCTAAAATCACTCTCTGAACATATTCCTCTGCTCCTGTTTTTTCGCAATTATGATTACTTAAAATCAGGCTAATCTATAGTAGTATGTGTCTCTGGTAGTATGTGAATAGTAGCAAAACTCGACTGGAACCAATGACACATTAAATTACTCCCTGGGGGAGAGGTGGTGGGATAAAGCACCTAGTTTCATAGTCTACTAAGTTGTACCATAACGCAAAAGTTACAGACCATGTAGTAAGCGTTTTTTCTCTGCATCATTGGTTCGCCTTCTTGACCAATCTGTTTGACCTTTGTTTGATTGTTACTATGTGAGAACGTTGAAACAAGCTCTTAAACTGGAAATGAGAACCACTGACACTTTCCCATGACATTCTTTCCAGTGTCCTATAAATGCTTTCATGATGGTCATTTTATCATAATATCAGTGTTAAATGGAGGAAAGGTGGCAGGTAGGAACTACCACTGTCCCAGATGATCAAAGACAAATCATAACACACTAGTTAGAGGGCAAGATGGCTCAGTGAGATGAACGCTCACCACTGACGAATCCAGTGATCAGAAGGTGACGAGCTTGAACACCACCAATCAATCAATCAATCATAGGCATTTATAACGCGCACTACTCACCCGGAGGGTCTCAAGGCGCTGGGGGGGGGGGGGGGGGGGGGGGGGGTTCCGCTACTGCTCGAACAGCCAGGTCTTGAGCTTCTTCCTGAAGGAGAGGTGGTCTTGGGTCAGGCGTAGGTCGGGAGGGAGGGAGTTCCAAGTCTTGGCGGCCAGGTGGGAGAAGGACCTTCCTCCTGTTGTCGCTCTTCGGATGCGGGGGACGGCGGCGAGGGCGCGACTGGCCGAGCGGAGGTGGCGTTTGGGAGCGTAGAAGTTGAGGCGGCTGTTGAGGTAAGTCGGACCTTGGTTGTGTAGGGCTTTGTGTGCGTGGGTGAGGAGCCGGAAGGTTATTCTTTTGTTGATCGGGAGCCAGTGCAGGTCTCTCAGGTGTCTGGAGATGTGGCTTCGTCTGGGGACGTTGAGGATGAGTCTCGCCGAGCCGTTCTGGATACGCTGGAGTCTCTTCTGGAGCTTGGCGGTGGTTCCGGCGTAGAGGGCATTGCCGTAGTCCAGACGGCTGGTGACGAGGGCCTGGGTGACCGTCTTCCTGGTCACGGTGGGGATCCACCGGAAGATCTTACGTAGCATGCGCAGGATGTTGAAACAGGACGAGGAGACGGCGTTGACTTGTCTGGTCATGGAGAGGGAGGAGTCCAGGATGAAGCCCAGGTTGCGTGCGTGGTCTGTCGGTTTGGGTGTGTTGCCCAGGGCGGGGGGCCACCAGGAGTCATCCCAGGCGGAGGGTGAGGAGCCCAGGATGAGGACTTCCGTCTTGTCTGTGTTCAGTTTCAGGCGGCTGGTCGTCATCCACTCGGCCACGTCTTTCATCCCTTCGTGTAGGTTGGCTCTGGCGGCGGCGGGGTCGTTGGTCAGGGAGAGGATCAGCTGGGTGTCATCGGCGTAGGAGATGATGTTCAGGTTGTGTTGGCGTGCGATGGCCGCAAGGGGGCACATGTAGACATTGAAGAGGGTGGGGCTGAGCGAGGAGCCCTGAGGGACGCCGCAGATGACTTCCGTGGCTTCTGATCTGAACGGGGGCAGGCGGACTCTCTGTGTCCTTCCGGCGAGGAAGGAGATGATCCATTCCAGTGCCTTCTCCTTGATTCCGACGTTGCCGAGGCGCTGTACTAGGGTGCGGTGGCAGACAGTGTTGAATGCCGAGGAGAGGTCCAGGAGGATGAGGGCCGCTGTTTCTCCGTTGTCCAGCAGGGTTCGGATGTCGTCAGTGGCAGCGATGAGGGCGGTCTCGGTGCTGTGGTTGGCCCGGAAGCCTGACTGAGATGGGTCGAGGGATCCAGTCGCCTCGAGGAAGGCTGCCAGTTGCTTGTTGACGGTCTTCTCGATGACTTTGGCTGGAAACGGGAGGAGCGAGATGGGGCGGTAGTTCTTGAGTTCGGTGGGGTCCGCCGTTGGTTTCTTTAGTAGAGCGCTCAGTTTGGCGTGCTTCCAGCTCTCAGGGAAGGTGGCGGTGTCGAAGGAGGTGTTGATGATGTCCCGCAGGTGGGGTGCGATGACACCAAGACAAACTCAGCCTTCCATTATTCAGAGGTCCATAATTTGAGGGTCAATCTTTGCTTAATAATATCAGGGTATATTATCAAGGGCCTCACCTCCGCTTTTTTGGCTTTAAAAGCCAAAAAAGCGGAGATAATTTGTTTGCTCTATTTACAAGGCAGTGCTAACATGCATTAGCGCATGTTCGCAGCCTTTTTCCCGATGCCTCGCTTTGCATCTCTAATGAGATGCAAAGTGGGCGTCACTGGGCGTATCGTCACTGATTTAAATAGAAATTATTGCCATGAGTACATCGCGATATTTACAATGCGACCCACAAATAGGTTAGCGATTTTAAAAAACGCGCTACCTGTGCTTTTCTCCCAAAACTAACGTCTGGTAAAATACTGACTAACCCTCTTTGTCCTATGACAGGGGGATCATGCGGCCGAGGGCACCTTTGCCTATTTACAAGGTTTACGCCATCTCTGTGGTAGTATCGCTGGATTTCCAGCGATATTCCCCTCACAATGCCGCTATCGTTGGAAATATTATCGCCCTGGTGATAGGTATCGTTAATAACGCGCTATCTCAGCGATAACACCCAGGGATAGACGGCGATAAATAAAAGCGCCTTAAGTGCGCTTGCGATATTGATCGCCGTCCGTTGGTAATATGCCCAATCATTCGTTATTTACAGCGCTTAGCAACTGTGTAAAATCTTATATTATGTTTCTAGGTGACTAAAACGCTGCCTGTGCTCTTACATAATGATCATTATAGAACTTTGTGGAGTTTTCCAACTTTCAGCACATCCCTTAGTGACAGACTTTGGATTACTGAAGTCACAAAGTTGTATTTTGAGTCCCTGGAGTGGCCATTAACTTAATGAGACTACTGTAAAGTTTTAGGGAAGTCCCCTGTTAGTTCAGAATTTCTTCACTGGTGGTGTTGGCATTCCCATTAGTATATTCAAAGTTAAACATGTTTGACTCTTTTTCATAGGATACATTGAAGCATTCAGTGAGGACTTTTAGGTAATATTAGGTGTTGGTTGTGATCAGTTGTCATTGCTTTTAGATCTATTTAGCAGAGTAATTTTTCTTAATGAAATGTTTGATGTCCTTACCTTTTTATAATATGCATATTGTTTCAACTATGTGATTTGAGCATATAAACCTATATGTTGCATCGAAAAGATTTCCTTCTGTGAAGATTGCTATTTGGAAAAATTAGTAATCTAATCAATTTTAAGAAAAAGTGTATTAGGGCAGGGACCAAAGCTAATTAATACCGTCGTTAATGGCATCATTGGTTCTTGCCTTTACACTTCGGTATTTTCAAGGAGCTCTGCGCTGCCTAGTTTTTAGAAAATTCTGGCATGAATGCATACTACATTCACTGAGAAAAAAAATCCATTTAGGCGGAATGATTAATAAAAAAGCAAAAAAATGACTGTCTTCTTTCTCAGTGAGTGCATATCTTTGCGTTGCATGTATACATAACGACATCTACACCGCAACAATGATTTAAAAAAAAGGCATAGTTTCTCCTCAAACATTACACAAACAATGCAATAAATACACTGGTCAACCGAACTACTTCCCCGCGCGACAGTTAGGTTGTCTCACAACAAGGGACGTTAGCTTAATTGGGCGTTGCGTCAATGCCCATAGCGCCGTTCCTGAGTGAATAGCTCGATCGGGGGAGACTCTGAGGCGAGGAGGAGTATTTTTAAAGGTGTTAGACCTTAATCTGGAGGCCACAGCTCCGGAAAACAGTGTGCCGCCTGCCCAGGGGAATTAATTAGAAAGTGTGAGTGTAGAGTTTTTCAAGTGTGGAAAGAAAGAGCGAAATGAAAGGCAATAACACTGTAATGCCTCTTCCGAAGGCTGGGAGGCATACCGTTATATTTATTATTCATGGGGTTTTGTGAGCAGGAACGTTTGTGTCTGGTGTGCAGTGGCCCTCTCTCTAAGCAGTCTGCTTGGATTCGTTCATCGATTGTAATAAATGAACTTCAATTAAGTAATTAAAAAATAGCACACCGTTAAAGTGTGTTGTTGCATTTACCAACAGCTCTGCTACAAAAAATAGTCAGTATACAACCTCTCAAAAAATACAAGCAGCAGACAGCCTTTAATGTTCATGCACATTACACTTTTGTTTATAAAAGATATCAAAACTATTGGCTAACTACACGGAGATTTTCTATGACATAATCTTAGACCACTATTGGCTTACACATAAATTAAAGATGCAAACCAGTAGTAGTCGTGGAATTATTTAGTACAGCAGAAGTACTGCAATATTCAGGCGCATCTACTCATAGCAAAATCTTCCTGAATCAGGCCCTATATATTGAAAAAGAATGCAACTGAAAAGTATTCGATACCTAATAATGAGGCAGCTCTCCTTTCTTGCCTTGCCTTTCTTTCTCTCAATCACATTTTCAATAGTCACTCTAATTTACATCCTCTTCTCTTTTTCTTCTTTTGTTCCCTCTATCTCATGCCTTCATTCATCCTTACTCATATTTTCTCTACCTAAGCCTTTGTTGCCCACCATCTCTTTTCTTCATCCTATCTTAATCTTACATTTTCCACGCATACCAGTATATCAGTATGGCTTCAGCTATTCTCACTTATTCCCACAGCTCTACCTTTCTTCCTCCTTGATTCTACCTTTAATGTGTATGGCCTTCTCTTCATCTATTTCTCGTCCTCTAATAGTCAGTCCTATTTGTATTCCCTTTGCCTTTTTATTCCCGCTATTACCTTTTCTTCAAGTCGTTCCTTCATTGTTTCATCCCTCTTTCTGTGCTTGTACTGTCTCTGCTCACCTGTTTCTTCCTGATCATTACCTTCATTCCTTCTTTGTGTCTTTCACTACACAGATTTCTCTTGTTCCTTCTTACTGCAGATTTTTCGTCCTCAGTCTTCCCCGCGTTTTCTCTTTTCCTCATTTGCATTTTCTTCACCTTCCTTTCTTCCACCATTTTCGCACACAATTTAATTTCCCTCCTTAACAAAATACATGCCTTCTTGTTCAAAATCCTACCTTCTTTCTGGTAGTTCTCAAACTCTTGCCCGATCTTATTTTACTCACTTGTTCTCTTTAATCATAACATTCCAGTCGATTCCTTTTGTCACTCTAGCTGTTCTCCTTTCTGTACTTGTTTCGGCAATTTCGGCTTTTTCCGGCTGAATCTTCCTCTGCCCATGCCTCTCTTTCTCTTTTTAGTAATCCCTCCTACCTTCATATTCTCTAGATTTATTGAAGTTTTCCGCTTTCTTCCTTTCATCCTCTATCTCTCCTAATCCCACCCTGTCTCCCTCTGCTTTTCTCTATCTCTGTTCTTTTTTTCCCCTCATTCAACCTTCATTTGCCTCATCTTAATATCTCTCAGTTTATTCTTACCTCAACAGGCTACACTCACTTAACCATTCCAACTTCCCCTTTCTCCTTCACTCACATCTTCTCCTCCTCGGCTTTTCTCCCTTCCATTTTTCCCTCATGTTTCCTCTCGCCTTCATTCTTCCCCTCTCCTTCCTTTTCACTTTAGTTTCACGCTCTTCGCCAGTTTACAAGCCCATGGGCCAAGTAGGAGCGCAGCAGGAGGGCGCGCGACTCACATGAATCTGCTGGGCCTGCTCCTTGTCTTCCGGAGTGTTGAGCGAGGAAGTGTGGCAGGTATCGATGGACTTCATTATGAACCCCCGGCCTTGGGCGTACTGTTCGTCCTAGAGATAGACAAGCAGATCCATCAACAAAAAGCGCCAGAGATGTTGTCATTAAAATGGCGGCTTTGAACCTGACTGGGCCCATCATGGATACCTCTATGGGTCCTTCTGATTGAGAAACAGTGCAGATGGCGAGTGCCCTGGCTGTCAACATCTGTCATTTTGCTAGTTGTTCCAATATGTCGCTGAACGTGTTTACATGCACTTCATCATTTGCCTGGGCTGCATCACATAAATCTTGCATAATTATGTCACCCGCGGACAACATAATGTATGTGACTTTTGACCTCCTACGTTTGTACAGAAGGGGTGTTTGGGGTCACTGCCTGTTCATTAATCATGACAGGAAGCTGGGGGAATATGAATTTAGCTTGTAAAGGGACCATCCAACATTATGGAGCAAAGGGGCTCCTGCAGCAGCAATGAGTAGACCTTCAACAGCGTATTTGTTCCTGGCATTGCTGAACTTCCTGTCTTGCTTTACTTAGACCTGGACCAAACAATCCTGTGTTCCTGAGTACATAACTATTATATTAAAAAGATTACACATGATTAGTGTTTTTAAGGTGTTTGGCAGGTGCTGGAAACGAGAGAGGCCGCAAGTTTAAGCTGCAAATATCTTTCACAGCGCCTGCACCTTATTGTATTGTATTGTAATTGCATTTATATAGCGCTTACTACCCCTGACGAGGCGTCGAAGCGCTTATATACATTTTTAGGCCTTTTTCCCCAATAATCTTATGGAAAATTTTAGTCACTAGAAAGACGTTGCATTTATAGCTGGCCTATTTTTAAATCACCTTTGAAAAACATTGGCCTTTCGTCAGTCCACAAGTCGTTTTTTTTTTTTAGAGAAAGGTAAGTCTGGAAAATTGTAGTTTCAGCAGCACTTGCATCACAGAATACTTATGAGCACACTATTGATTTCAGAACTATTTACCCAATACTACAAATGCTAATTCACCACATTGTGAATCCGCTGGTGATGGATCACGTTTCTTCTCTTCCTAATACACTTGAAGCCCCTGTGACCAGTCACTCATAAGGCCTGGCTCTAGTGAAACACTCATTTTTATTTCATTCAAGGTTCATCATAGGAGATGCTGACAGAGGAAACAGAACGATTCTGCCGAATCCTGTTAGGTTCAAGGGAGAATTAGTGAGCATCTCCTCATGCATGCAATTGGGCATAGGGGCAAAGTGCTGTACAAACTGAGGGAAAATGGGTTGGTAGGGAAAAAAAGTATGGTTATAGAAAGTCAATTGTTGACATGTTTGAGTGGAATGACGTGGAGGAGATGCTATGTATGTTTAGGATGGCTCATCAACCCAATTGTTGTCATCAGTGTGTAAGGATCACGCAATGAGCTGAACATGGGATCTAAGGACCTATGCACTTTCAATGATATATACAAATATTTGTGTGTGTGTGTGTATTTCTAGTCATGCTATTTTTTGTGGATTTTCTGGATATATTTAGAGGGAGCTATAATGTAAACTCAGCCAGAGCTAGGCATAATCAGTGTGATATCATGGAGTTCTACTAAGTGTTTTCCAACTTGGGCACGGTGGAATGTCTGTTAGTTGGGCAATGACTGGGTTGGATTTCAGAAGTACGTAATCTCTGCCATGGGAATCTTTTAATGCATTAAACACCTTAATTGTCGTCTTTGAACCATGATGCGCCCTCCCACCCCAAGACCTCAAGTGTCTGATGCACCACTGGTGGCTAAGGGCTCAATAGAGGGGGGGGGACGCCACCTTTCCCTGAGCTACTGGAGAATAGCACCCTGGTGAAGTGTGCCCTCCTAAATATCGTAACCACAATATCAATTGGACACAACATTGAGGACAGAATATCGAAAATAAAATATTGACAGGTAAGTAAGTCTACATTTTCTAATAACAAAACAAATCATCCTTTGGTCTACCTAATACTGAAAACCACTCTCAATCATGAGAGTGGTGTTCAGTATTAGGTAGACCAAAGGAAGATTTGTTTTTTTATTTGTAATTAGAACCCTATTCCTTTGGTTGATAAGGGGTCCCTCTCTGTGTTTTCCGAGTCTAAATATTCTATACATACCTTCCCATATGTGTACCTACAAGCTACATATATCTTCAAGGAACATAGATTTGGAGTTAGGAATAGTAAATGTATACCTCCATGTATGCCCTTACCTTTGGATATTTTGTCCCTCAATATTCTACCCTCAGTATTCTTGTGCCATGACATTGTTGGTGTCGATATTCTGTAGTACATTTTTCTGGTGAGGGCCTGGTCGAAACCTGTTATATGGTCAAAGGGGAGTCTAAGTCCTAGGCAGTCAAAAAGTGTGGGAGGAGGAAGCAGCAGCACAATAAATGATCCTCCATTTAGAAGTAGCAAACCTGTGAACAATTATAACAATGGTACTGACGTGGTAGCCACACAGGAATAATGTGTTGGTGGATAATGGGCTGATGTGACTGGCAATCCATCTTTAACTCCAGGTATAATTTTGGGACTAAGCATTTCTAGATCCCTCTCTGTCTTGTGACCTACAATCCTCAGCTTCTGTGTAGGTAAGGTTGTATCACTAAGAACAGAGCCTTACTAGAGACGTGGTTGAATCACAGTGAGACACCCACAAACCCCAGCCTCTACTGTATTGTGTTTTGAAGCCAATTTCCCTGTTCATAGAGTGGAGTGCTACAAGGGAAGAAACGGCTAACAAAAAGTTCCCCTTAAATTTGAGTGTTTGACTGCATAGTGGTCTTAAGGCATGACTCAAGTTTACTCAAGTGGAATAAATCTATCTGAAGTGAAACTCTTTTCATCTGGTTGATGTGACCTTCACCTACCTGACCTATGACAAACTACCTTGTTAGTCTATATACGGAGGATTTTCTTAGATATAGGAGTTTGTTTGTTCTCTAAAGACAATGGAGGCTCTTTAAGGTTTGTGTTTCTTTCTGAAAGATCTTCTAGCTTCCCAGGACTGCACAACTCAGGCATAGACTTAGAAACGTCTGTATTTTTTGCTCTACAAGCTGGACCCTCCTCGGATTTTCTTCTATAGGAAGGGAAATATGACAATCCTACCAATTAGCTTTTCTACTTAACTACAGGAGTTCAGTTTCACTAATTGTCTTATACAGTATAAAGCACCTTATCCAATAATATGATTGTGTTTGCAATGTGTTGCCTTCATTTAAAAATGTAAAATGTAATAAAACAAAAAGAGTGGAATGTATATAATAGTATACTCATGTTTTTTATTTGCAGAGTTGAATCAGAGGTATGTTTCTTTAGCAGGGGGAACATCTAGGTTGAAGGTTTTTCTTTCTTTTTTTTTTTTTTGAGATACACATGACATATTTATTTTACTTCAGTTGTATAGCAGTACAAGCAGGCAGAGAAGTGCTCTCGAATTGAAATCATTGTAATGGACAAATGTACAGTGTAACGTACGTGTATTTTGGTTTAATGGGAAGAGCAGAAGCCATGAGTTGTGTAGAACAGGTAAAGCTATTAGAACATGAAAAAAAGGTGATTCTGAATTAGTGGTGGAGGGTCAGCATCACATTGTTGTCTGATACCAATAGCAACATTTAAAGCTAGACAAAAATAAATGGAAGTGCAGAAAGTGGTTGTTCCAGCAGTCAAAGGGCCTATGTGACACAGAGAAGTATCAGTCATGATTGAAGTGCTGTGGATGCAACATCATTGAGCTTTGAATATGTGTGTGTATGCGGAAAAAAAGGATCTTCTGCTTCTCAATATGTGAGTGAGAAGCCAAGATTGGTCCACATGATAAAACATATGCCGTAAAAACATTAAATAAATGTATGGATACATTTCTTATGTAGTGAGAGTAATTGTAGACATGGCGTTTATTGCTCCATTTTACTACACCTACCTTATTTACTTTAAGTAAATATATGTCCAGAGGCTTGAGGAAATATTTTATAGTATTTGCTAAATTAGGAAGAGATTGTAACTTAAAACTAAACTGGGAAATGTTTTTAGGCGAATCAGTGGTCTCTCATATTTAGGGCAGTGATCTCACAAGTCAGATTGACTTTTTCTATAGGGTGGTAGTTTTAAGTCAAAATATTGATTAGAGGAATGTCGTGCTACTATTATCTCTACTAAAGTATGTGTACTTACCACCTCGTTGTTTTGGTCATCGTTATTTTTCTACTATATTGTTGTAGCACAATCTTTAAAACTCAATATTCCAACACCATGTTACTGTAGTACAGTTCAAAAACACAATTTAATAAAGTTTACTCTAAAATAAATCTTGCATTGCACTAATATTAATTTTTTTACATGTTGCTGTTCATACATGCACCCACTATTTCATGGAATAATAACTTTGCGTCACGTCTATCATAAGGGATAAGCTCATCCACTCTTCTGCTCCCACTACCCTGCTCATCCTCAATTGGTATAAATTTATTTTGACATCATCCATTTACAATGCTTTGTTGTATTTCTGATATCTTAATGGGTATTTCTAAAAATATAGCGTCAATCCCACAAAAATAACAACATTGGAAAATGCTGAATACTTACAAATTCATTGAACATTTCAGAGGAAAGGGAGTGGATGTAGTGTGAGAGTTTCACTGCACGGTCAAAGAGATCACTTGTAGAGATTTGGCAATTAACAGCACCGTTAGGGCAAATTGGTGAAGAAGTGACACCAATCCTTGTCAGAAACATATTAGATCCCAGGGTCATCACTAGCAGCACACCTGTTCAGGCACAAACACAGAGAAACCAAAATAAGGGATTTAGTGATTTTTCAAAAGATCTGAATATTTTGTTGAATGTTATTTGCAAATGAGTCTATACTTTTAAGTGGACCATCTTGAACTCTTACAACATGAGATATGTCTACAGTTGCCTGCATCAAAGCCTTCTCAAGAATGAGAAGACACGTTTTGATGAATAGAATACAACAATACAGTGATGTAACAAGTGGAATTGAATGTAGAGACAATTGGACAAGAGTATGTACTGTTTAATACAGAACTATCATTTCACAACAGAACAAGGGAACACATTAAGGATAATGAAGATGAGGAGTCAATATTGATTCAGTGGAGTGGTAGAAAAACAGTGCCAGGGTTTGGTCTGTCTGACATTGCCAAGACACTATGATTCCAATATCGGACTCGTTATTATCTGGCGAGTCCTTTTGAGTCAACTAAATCAAACAAAAACTAGCACTCCCATGATACATTTATGGGTTCTATAAAACTGCTAGGCCGGAATTATTTTAACTTCTGACTTGGACTGACCGGAAAAGTCAATATTAGCATATATTCAGTGGTTCACAAAGAAGACATCCAGATATAAAATAGACAAAAATTGGTGTGGTAGCAGGGAAAGGCACCCAAAAGTAAGCGCTGACATAGAGAGAAATAAAAGGAAAACCAAGTTATAGAATAAATAAAAAGCAGATTATAGAGATGCAGAAGAAGTTATGTGCCGCAACAAGCCAACAGTACCTTAACTAATCACACAACTCAGAATGACAGCAACAGAATGTGTGCATGTGATACCTTAAGGCATGGGTACACACAAACATTTTCCTGGGGCCAATAGGTTTGGTCTTTGGTGTGGAAGAGGGCCGCTCTAATGCCAGCAGGGTGTTGTAGAGGGGTGGAGAAAGTGTTAAGTGGGTGTAGTGGAAGCCAAGCAAGTACATCTAGTGGCTGAACTGAATTGCACAATTTGGAACCGGACAACCTGGGGTGCAGTACACCCTAGTTACTTCCTTTCTTTAATTGAAATGAACCTTTAAATAAACGCTTTCTGTTTATTTAACATTTTTGTAATGTTAGTGCTGATTTCAGTGAACAGCAACCCAATGCTGCTGTTCCCCAGGGACCACATGGGAAGGTCAGAAGGGCTGCATGCGGCCCCTGGCCCGTACTTTGAGTATCACTGCCATAAGGAGTACAGATGAAGTTTGCACTTACATAAGCAATATCTCTATTTATGTTTTATTGTGACACATTCACCATCCTCCTTACTTATAGTGTTCCCTTAGTTATCCACCCAAACTGTCAATGACCTGTGTACCACAAATATATGTTGTCTCTGTATAACATTCTTGTCAAGTAGCTGTTCTGTGCACCGTAAGTGTTTCTCTAAACCAAAAGCTGGATGATGACAATTCCATATAAGGTCATGCAGGGAGATATATATATGCAGAGAGGAAGTAGGTAACCATGAGAGGGCCCTGAATATAGGTGGAGAGCAGCTGCTTTATCATAGACCACTCTACAACACTACAGACACTCTAAATCTGCTCATCTCAAATGCCTAGTTCTAGCAGAATTATTAAGCATATGAAAAGGCCTATGCCACCACACCGACCTATAAAAGTGGTCCAGCCTTTAGCAATTTTTGGCAGTGTCTTTGAGCACAGAATTAGCAAGTGTTATTGATGCAAACCCAGAATGTAAAATGCATTTTAACATTCTACGCACAGTTCCACAGGTTTGAATTGATAAAATACCATACAAGTCAACCTGGAATATGCCGCTGACCGCGCGACCCGCAGGGGAGCATGGGCGGGACAGCGCCTTAGTCCCACACGACGGGCGAGCAAAGATCATATCGCGCCCCTCCCTGAGCCCACCTCCTTATCACTAGCCAATGGGGAGGGCTCACCTGGGAGGAGGGGCGCCCCTTCCGGTATTTAGCACTGCAGCGCCAGTGCTCGGCCTCTCTCTCCCGCCAGGATTCTCCCTCGGCTCTGCGCTGTTCGTCGGATCACTCTATTGAGGTATGTTGCTTCCGACTTGCCTCCCCCGGCCCCGTCCCTGGGCATGACCAGGTCGTATGGGGCCCTGTGGTATCGGCCATGGGGAGTTAGTGGTGGCTGATCGCGTTTAGTTAGAGAATCGGGTATGCGGGAGAATCTTAAGATCGCGGGTAGTTAGAGAATCGGGTTTTCGGGAGAATCTTGTCTTAACGCATGAACAGCTGTCCTAACAGGACGGGAACAGTGAGCAGAGGTTGCTCACCGTTTCTGGGGTTTGCCCTATCCACTTTATGCATTAACGGAGAAATCCAGAGTTCTATGTATGCACAGTATACACAGTGAATGCATAAAAAGTTGCTCGGCTGTGCCCGAGCCAGCTTGCCTGTGCATGAGAAGGCCCCAGCACTTAATCTTAAGAACGCGCCTTTTGTGGTGTGCTTGCATAATAAATGGGGAATGTGCTGCACTGTTCTGCAGGGCAGTGGTTTAATTAGAAACAGGAACATAGAGCCGCTTGTTTGGTGAACCTAAGGGAAACCAGTAACGAATACCACTTTTAAAGCAGAGCTGGGATGCGACGAGTAAGGCAGGCTTGCCTTTAAAGCTGTTCGTACCCTTGAGTAGATATCAGCTGAGTGTAGCGTTGTATATGTTGTACATAATTTGTTTTCAGATCGCGGGTAGTTAGAGAATCGGGTATTCGGGAGAATCTTGTCTTAACGCATGAACAGCTGGCCTAACAGGACGGGAACAGTGAGCAGAGGTTGCTCTCCGTTTCTGGGGTTTGCCCTATCCACTTTATGCATTAACGGAGAAATCCAGCTGAGTGTAGCGTTGCATATGTTGTACATAATTTGTTTTCCTCCGGTGGGAGGAAGATAAAGTGTAAAATGATGTCCCTGCGCTGTGACCTATCTCCAAACGTGCCGATTGGTAATCTAGAGGGAGCGCTCGACAGCGAGGACTGCGAGGCGTCTTTAACAGCATCATGTAGCCCACTTAGTTCACCCTTAGTTGGCGCCATATCCGGCCGCCATTACCCGCCATGCGGCATTGCCGGTCCTTTGTTAACTCTTTAGACAACAGATGGTTTATCACGGTGACCTATCTCCGAAGGTTATGATGGTAATTTGATGGAGCGCTCGACAGCGATGACCGCGAGGCGGCTTTAACAGTGTCAGGCAGCCCAATTTTGCGCACTCTTGGTTGGTCCCAGATCCGGCCGCCATTATCGGCCATGCGGCATTACCAGTCCTTTGCATAATGCGCAGTTAGCGATGGGGCTGGGTTGGCGCCATATTCGGCTGGCTTTCCCTTCGATACAGGGTTCTCCCTCCATTGTGTTGTGCATTCGGGGATTTGTAGTTCTGGGGCTCCGACTACGCGCGCGAAACGGGGACTGGATGGAATGTTGCCGGAGTGCCATGAGCACGCTGAGAGCGGCTCTTTTACAGCCAGTATCGGCGGCCTAACATGTGTGGAATTCTGTAAGGTACGGGAATCCTCAATGGTTTTAGTAGGGCTCTGTGGTGGTGCACAATAATATTAATAAAATTGAGAATCGTGGGCTTAGAGCTCCTTTGATGTATACCTGTAAATTGTATCAGAACAATATCTTTTAGGACAAATTTCGACCTGTTAAATAAAACGGGAAGGGATAGAAGAACAGGTCCCGCTTTTAGGAGGGGAAATAAGCCGAGTAAAGATTCGAAGTAGGCTCATGGTGACAGGCTCGAAGCCTAGTGGGTCCACTTTTCCATTTATCAGTCAGAGATCGGACAAACATAGTGCATTGAGTAGGGTAATTGCAAACGTCTGTTATTTAAGTTAACGCCAAGACACCCGAAGCTGAGCATGCGCCTTATGTTATAACACAGCCTGCTACCAGCCTATTTAACTTTCATTTGGAACTGGAACTAAGCACGTCCTTTTGTAATATAACGGGTCCTATTGTGAAGCGCTCTGACACCTGCGGGTAAAAGTTCACGCTATTTCATAGACTAATGCACAATGCTGCAGCCTAACATGTCACAAGTCCCGTGTAGCCAGGCTTTATGGTTCTTAGTAACTGCTCTCCAAGTTGATGTCGTAGCACGTTGAGTGCTGCTTCCTGAAATATAACAACATTCGGATCAGGCGATCACGGTTTTTCACGGAGGTTGGTCAAAAAAGAAAACAAGAGTTTCTCGCGTAACCCGTAGTCGGGGATCATCGACACAAACGAGGTGATCGTTAATAGCAATAGAAACAGAAGCCATACCATGCAACCTTTCCATGCTACCGATTTGATAGCTAGTGTAATAGGGATGGGGGAGGTTATTATTAATTTGGTTTTAATCAGCGCTTTTCCCCCACGAAATATAGGTTACAGTTATTCATGGGTCAGGGAATTATAACAATTGGCAAATCGAAGAGTGCTACTCTCATTGTTAAAAGAGAGTTTAGAGCTGCTCCGTGTAAACAATCTCTGGAATGATTGTCACTGGTGATCGTGGACAGGCGCTTTATGGGTTTTCCACTTGGAATCTTGTAAATCTGAGAATGTCCTTGATGAAAAGGAGACTCGGAAAATGTTAGCACTGCGCCCCTGCTCCAATTGATCCACAAAGGAAATTCACCGGCATTGGGAGCATCTAATAAAAATAAAACCATCAGACCGTTCCGCTTGGTGGACCAGATCTAGACAATTAAGGGGGTGGCATTTAATCAAGTGGGCAGTTGTTAACTAAGTTTAATTCCTTGAGCCCCTCCCACCCGTGAGAATGTATCAGATTCATACGATTAGGATTCTGCGAATCCTACCATTTTGTAAGATTGTCTGAGTCTTCATCCTCCTGGCCATGGCAACTCATTCAATCCCCATCCACAGACATAACCGCGAAGTGCTCTCGAGGTATATTGCAGTAGTTAAATGAGTATGGCGGGTCTATTGTCCCTGACCAAGACGCTGCAGGCAAGACGTAATAATGACACATATTACTATCCAATGATAATCACAATTTGATTTGTTTTTAGGGAGTGCCCCATGTTTCACCCCTGCCGAATTTAAGTGCGGTAAGTATGGCCTGATGTCGCAGTTGGTAATTTACAAACCTCAGATGGCTAGAGGTGCCTGAGGTAGAATCAGTCAGGTTACTTTGTAACAAAAGTGACGAACATCCAATACACCTTATTGTAAGTCATCTAGGATATAATACGTTGGTAATAGGAGCGAATGTATGTGTGTCATATTTGGGAAGGGGTAATCCATCCACGAAGCTCAACTCGGGCACTAAGTGTAAGTCGCTAGTGACATGTGGAACACTGCATGGCGCAAAGGGTATACAACCAACCCAGTGGGCCATGCACAGGGCCAATTTGCCATTATATACATAAACATTGCGATTCACGAATATCCTGCAGGACATACACACTCCAAAGCGCAGGCCAGGACATCTCTCTCAATGGAAAGTAATTCAGTTCAGGTTGGGATTGAGTTTGCAACGCGAAGGCTATAGTAACCTCTTCACCTGATTTAATTTGACTAACAACATCTTCCTTGTCACATTAAGATGTAGCTCCATTCCCAAGAATAATGCTTGGATGTGCAGCTGTTCCAGTAACTGTGTGCACTCAAGGCGGGTAAAGTTTGCACAACTCTAAGGATTACCATAACTGATCTTGTTCCTTGGCACACTCGCTCTATGCATGGCCTCTAATAAGTTATCAATAAAGAAAAAATACTGTTTCACGTAATCTTGTGACCCTAATATGCTAATTCACTAGACTAAAATGCCCACTTCTCTAACTGACTTGGAGGGATGGCATTGAACAACGATATGTTATTAACATTGGTTGCTTCAAAACTTGGAAAGGCCTCTAGCAATTATGCCATATTTACAACATGAAACTGGAAGGACAATTTGACTGTAAATCCATTGTCATAATTACTACTGATGCTGTGCTCACACAGCAAGAAAACTATTCTGACTACAGGATAACTTTCACATTCCCATCACTTTTGCTTCCTGGGACAAATATCGCTGGTTCCATTGGCATCAAATAAAATCATGCAAATAGTCACTCGCCTATCCCCTGTATCCTATTTCCGAGGGAAAACAGCTACCTTATTGCATATTAAGCGAAACAAGGAAAGGTGAAAAAACTATGATAAGTTGAAGTAACCTCCTTTCAAGTTTACTGAGCGAGGAAGAGTTAAGTAATCAGACTTCAGGCGAGCAGAGAAATAACTTCTGGAGAAGAGCCAGAAAGCGAATGTCTGAGTGTTAAATTTCGAACTGGGGTAACCGTAAATACTTATAACCCCTGGAGTTGACAGTACCCCTATTATTTTGGGGGCAGGCGAAGGGAGTGCAGGTTAAGAGTTACCCAAACACGCAAAGGTGATAGGAGGAATGCTAGCAATTTGACTACCCACTGGCAGTCGCTCGGGGTAGTAGTCCAAGCTATAGGCTTTCTGACCACCATGCCACTTTAGATTAGACCCGGGCAGCGTCTTAAAATGACCAAAGAGGTGTCTGGGAAATGACCCTGGCTTACAGGTTTGAGCCATTTGCATAGTAACTTTGGAAGCTATTGCAGAATAATTTTAGATAAGATATCTTGAAAGAAGAAGAATTAGGACATAGAGTAGGCTATGATTTTAATTTAAAGGGAGACCCAAGAAAAGATAAGACACATGCGTAGAAGGTGGTAACCGAAATTCCATTGATGGCAGTAAGCAGCAAGTGGGAGCCACTGAACTGCTTTGGTCAGAAATGGTGTCCCTCGCTGGGTCTGGAGGGGAGCGAGATCGCCGGACGCGACAGAGCGGTCCCGCAGGAGGGTCAACAGATCCATGCAGAAGTTTATAGAAAAGAGAGGCCTGGGTGTCCTTAGACATGCACTACAAGAAAAGCTGAAGGGTATCATGCAGGAGGCCTTGGTAGCGATGGGCAACAGGTTTGGAGCGGGCGAGCTCCTGTGGTCTGAGGGTGGCACTCGCAGGGCTAGATCACCGGTAGCTGTAGAACATTCCGCGGGATGGTCAACAGATCCATGCAGAAGTACATGGGAAGAGAGGCCTGGGTTTCATTAGGCGAGTACCAATACAAGAGAGAACTGAAGGGTACTACGACAAAGACAGGGTACACTTGTCTAGATTGGGAGTGGAGGGGTGGTCCTCCCAATATCCCCCTATTTCACCTGGGAGGGAATGATCTGGTCACGCTGGGGAGGCGGGGTCGGCCAGGCAAGGAAGCTTTATGGTAGCCGATCCAGGTTATGCAACAGAGAAGCATGGACCAAGCGAGGATGTGTGGCTCCTCTTGTAGATATTAACAGGTAATGCCAAACAGCTTAATTCAAACTGCAGGGTTCACAGGAGGTGGAGGGCCCTGGGCGAAGTACACTATTAAGCGGGCGCCCTGAGTCAGTGAATTAGGGGTTATTCAGGTCCTAAGGTCGCAAGATCCATGTTGTTGGTAACTAGTTCTGTGAGAGTGAGACCTGCCCTTGTAGCATGATCAAGTGCATGCTGTTTCAGATGGGGCGTTACCATGCGATAACCGTGGTATCCATTATGTAATAAAGCAATTTGAGGCTCAAACTAGAACAGCACCCTGCGTACGGGGGGCCCCCACACAATACCGCCACCTTTCATCTGGGAACGGGTGGGGAGCGGGCGAGCTCCTGTGGTCTGAGGTTCCTCGCAGGGCCAGATCACCGGTAGCGGTAAAACATTCCCGCAAGAGGGTCGTCAGATCCATGCAGAAGTTCATGGGAAGAGAGGCCTGTGTTTCATTGGGCAGGTACCAGTACGAAGAGAAAACGGAAGGGTACTATGATAAAGGTGCACTAAACAGCGACCGAAAGTAGCTAGGTGGGTGGGGGGCTCTGTCATCGACGGGGGCCTCCTCCAGAGCTGTGGCGGAGTACAGGGCGATCTGGAAGCAGATGGACAGTAAGGGTACCTCTGCGGCAGAAGGGTACAGTAAGGGAACCTCTGCCTGGCACAGTAAGGGTGCCTGAGCCAAGGACCTGGAGCCGAAGGAGGTTCCGGGAAACCGCGACGGCGGGGGGCCTGAACCGACCGGGGGTGTGCCCCACCGCTCCGCCCTGACAGGGGGGGCGGGAGTATAACGAAATGGTAATGTGCTGCACCGTCAGAGCATCGTCTCGCCGTGCAAGATGGCTCCTTAGGCATGCGGGTCAGCGAGGGGCTGCCTGCTTTGGATCGCCTGTAAGATGACCCACCATAACGTCGTACCTGTGTTGTATGAAATAAACCTGCAGCAGTTCTTTCCCACAAATATGTCTCCTGAGTTTCTTTGGGAAGTGTAAGTGTGTAATTGGCAAGCGGGGCGAACGCATGGCGGTGTGGGCACTAAGTAAAAGTAGCATGACACGTGTTTCACTCTTATAAGAGCTAGCCAGAGAAACATAGCATTGTTCAGAGACAAGGTAGCACCCAATATATGTCCAAACAAAGCACTTTCAGGCTGAGAGTGCTGCATAAATTATGCAAAAACAAAGTAAGAAAATACTAAAACCCTGGGTAGTCCACAGGGTTTAGGTGGGGTACTGTTCCATTTTATGGCGCACTTGAAAAACACTGAAGTTTTACATTTGGTCACCACAAATGTCTGTTTTTCTAGCACAAACATTAAGCATAGGATAAGCCCAGTGCTATCCACACCAAGCTTAAAAAGTAACTAAGCCTTTTGCCATTTTTTTAATGCCTTTAAGCACATCATTAGCAAGTGTTATCCAAGCTTAGCCTAAATTACAACCAAGGATTTCAGATAGAGTTTTTCATCTTTAGATTGATAAAACTCCATATGAGGTAACCTTGAATCTCTAAAACAGTATCTCCACAGAGCATAACTAAAAGTACACCCAGGTTGATTATGTCATACAATACACAGCCAGTAAATGGTGAAGATACAGGATGAATTTGCAGACTGTTTCATAACTGTGTCGTTTGTCATGGTCTGATCAATAGACAATGTGAGCAGCGAATGTCTCTCAGAAAATAGCATAGCTGATAATGAGACACCCCCTTACTCCAGATGAACTGGATGTGGAAATGGGCTTGTAGAGTTGAATTCAGATGTTATTGCAGGATTATTGATCCATGGCATGTTATCAGTTAAAGTGCAGATATATGTTAAGTTATTTTTTTCTGCCAATTGCAATGATAGTGAACTGTAGTGAGTTTACATCAGTCAGTCAGTCGGGAGGAGTTGAATCAAATTATTATATATATATATATATCATGCTCAAAAATGTCACCCAGGACCCTGCACTCATGAGTGGGTGCTCCAAAACGTGAGGATGATATTGCAGTAAATCTGCACACTTCTTTGTAATGGCCAGCAGTTGTGGCAAAGATCTATCTATCTATCTATATGTAGCTATCTATCTATCTATCTATCTATCTATCTATCTATCTATCTATCTATCTATCTATCTATATATATATATATATATATATATATATATATATATATATATATATATATATATATATATATATATATATATATATATATATATATATATATATATCATTAGGGTAAATATGCATGAGAAGACATATACTAAATCCATACCTACTCATATATGCTTACCTTCAAGATATTTTGGGAGTCAATATTCTGGCTATGATATTAAGGAATCAAAACATTTAAAACTTGATAATCTGGTAATATACCTAATAACATACTGACTATTGATCCGGGTTGTGGCTGTTTTACAAAATAGCTGAATGTATCACTGTGTGAATACGGATTCCTCTGCCATATGTGTGGCGCTTTTGAGGAAGCAGTATTAAAGAGGTAGATAACGTGACTGTGATGCAAATCGGAATTGTCACTATGGACAAGTCAAGCACCAAAGGACCAGGCACCCCAATTCCCCAAAATGATCGGAAGGTCTGACTACTTCTTCCTGAGCCCAAAAGTGTTTAATATTAACTTCAACAAGGTATATCCATGTATGTATGCATGTAGATAATTTGTAGAGCGCAGCAATCACCCCCGCAGGGGTATCACCGCACTGTAGAAGAGAGTCAGACAAGCCCGAGCCACCACAACTAGATTTTAAATAATTCCGTCTTCAGGAGTTTCCTGAAGCGAGTGAGACTGGGGCATTTGCATAGGTCCTCATGTAAGGAGTTCCAGTATTTTGGAGACAGATAAGCAATAGTTTTGCCACCTGATCGAATTTTCTTAAAGCGGGGCACCACTAGCAGCCCCTTTCCTTCCAATCTGAGACGTTGATTTGGGCAGTAGACAGTGAACTTGTCTGCCAGATAGCTCGGGCTCTTCCCATAGAGTGTTTTATGGGCGAGACAGCAGGGCTTGAATTTTATTCTTTGGTGAATTGGGAGCCAGTGGAGGAATTTCAACAATGGCCATGGGGAGGTGCAATGAGGTTTCTTGAGAGCCAGGTGTGCGGCCACATTCTGGACAATTTGCAGTCTGCTAAGCAGTGATTCGTTTGCAGATGCCAACGAATCATTACAAGAGTCCAGTCTGACAAAGATTAAGGCCTGAATCAAGGTTCTGCGTACATAGAGGGGCAGCCACATGAACACTCTGCATAGAACGTGTAGCGAATGGAAGCAGGTCCCTGCAGTGGCCAAGATATGATTCTTCATAGATAGCTGTGTGTCCAGCCGAACCCCTAGATTTTTAAACAGGGGATGGAGAGGGAGCAGGGCCCAACCCTGGCGGCCACCACTCGGGGAACCAAGACGTTTGTGCAGCACCAAACAGCAGGATCTCTGTCTTTGTCGCATTTAGCTGCAGGAAGTGTTCTGTCGTCTATGCAAACATTCTCTTTTGAAAGGTTCTAGATACAAAGAAATGAGCAGAAACATCCATCCACAGCAGCACTGTCTAACATTGGGTGCCTATTGCCTTATTTCCCAACAGGCATAGAGCAAAACAGCCAGTTAGTATTACATTACTCTATTATAGGCCATAGCATATATTAACACTCAAATCAGCGAGCAATATTACTAAAGTAATTACAAGTTTTTAATGCGGTGCAGTTTTGAGCCAGATCTATAAAGTAGCTGTGTTGCAAAGAGCCTTCGGTTTTGTTAGTGAACTTTCTGACATTCCCCTCTTTACTTTAGTCTTTGCCAGTAGAATGATTTTCTCTCGTTAGCGATTTCGTTTTTACTGCATAACAACTACTCGTGTCAAACTTGGCCAAACAAAAAAAAATGCATAATTTTTCTTTGCCAAATACCTTCTTTAAGAGCGTTTCCATGAACAATGGCACATATGTGCAGTCTTTTTATTTGCAAGTTTACCTTTTAATGACCTTTCCCTACACACTCGGATTGCACAGGAGAAGAACACAAAGGACCTCAGTTCGAGTGTCTTTGTAATTTGAGTTTGAGTGCAAATAGTTGTTTACTCCATTGACGGGGTAACAAGTAGTGCAGATTTACTGCATTGCTGAGTTGTTTTTGACAAGTAACCATTGCCAAAAAAATAATAAAATGTATATATGGGAAAGATGTCAGAACTTTGCAAAAGGCAGATGCCACGTGTTATGCCTCGATTTGACTTCTCCAACTCAGTCAGCTTGAAATTCCCAACTGAGAGAAATACCACAATAACAGTAACATTATTTTCCAAGGGTTATTGGACTACAAAACGAAAAAAAAGAACTTTGCAACCTTAGTCACCCTTAGCATTAAGATGCAAGGAAACCTCAACTCTTTGTGGTGCAACTAGGCAAGATTAAAAGAGTCACATTGAATGTGTCAGGCTAAGGTGGTGCAAAACCGAGAAAAGGTTAAGCACCTTTAATAACTGATATGCCCACCACAAATTCACCCAGAAATATTAGGTCTGCCTTCATAGCAAAAATAACTTTGCAAACTTTATCACCCCTAGTATCGAGATGCATGGAATCCTCAACTCTTTGTAGTGCAACTAGATAAGATTAAAGGAGTCACATTGAATGTTTCAAGCTAAGGTGGTGCAAAACCGAGAAAAAGTTAAGCACCTTTAATAGCTGATATGCCCACCACAAATGCACCCAGAAACATTAGGCCTTCCTTGATAGCACCCTAGTACATCGCCATCTCTAGCACTGCATGATATCTCTACTGAGAGCAGAATGCATGATGGAATGCCCTCACTCCCACTATGATAGGAATTAAGGGGCATATTTATGAAAGGGTTGTGTCCCTCTTGCACTACACAATTGGGCACAAGAGTGACACAACTTCTAAGTTTGGTTTGTCAAGCTACGCAAAGGCACCTTTCATGGCCTTCCGTAAATT
Organism: Lissotriton helveticus; assembly: GCF_964261635.1. NCBI lineage: Eukaryota > Metazoa > Chordata > Amphibia > Caudata > Salamandridae > Lissotriton > Lissotriton helveticus. Next base: position 1,383,213,187 of record NC_136063.1, on the reverse strand, counting down.
GATGCGTTGCATTACTCTGCCCCAGAGACGTGTTCCATAGATGGAGCATTGGTGCTCTCATGCATCCACCAATGGATTTTGGTGCATTCCTAGATTTACCGTTACTGGTAGACCTGGGAACGCGTCAAAAAGCTACACCTACACAGGAGCGGCGTGACGAGGAGTTATATCTTTATTTCTCCTTGTTACTTCTTCTTTCTATGTGTGCTGCAAAAATGCTTCAGAGAATAGTTGTTGTGCAGTAAGGTGTCCCTTCCTGCACAAAAACAAACCTGCATGCAATGCAGGCACCCTTGCACCATATTGCCAGGGTGCCTGGGTTGATGCTAGGCAGCACATTGTGCGCCAGCACAGGGAAAAGACAGCAATGCGCCATATTATGCTACTTTGTGCTCGCTCTTGTCTTTTCCCTATCACTCAGAGCAGCAAGGGGACTTGATGTGTTGCGTGATTTTTTCATAAATATCCCCCTGGGTCTGCAGAGATTTATGCCTCTCAGTGTTTCTTGTTTGCAGTGTCCTATGTTGAAGAAAGGCTTCTCTGTTTTACCAAGTTGTCTGATTCTGGCAAAATTGGTTCATGCCCCAGGATTTCTTCCTATGTTTTCCAACCAGAAACTGCTTATATACTGACTTAGGCACTCATTACGAGTGGCTGGGATGATTCCGATATGTGGTGTAACTACTGTTACCGCGCAAATCAAATTTATGAGTTTGATGGCTAACATTTTGTAACATATGAGTGTTATAATGCCTTTTTAATTACCAATGAATCGTTTTGGCCACCACAAGTGTGGAAGGGTATGCTCAGATGTGAGTCCCTTGCTCACTGCACCATCAGGATTCAAGCAAGCCGGGCCGAAGACGGCTGTAATGCCAGAAACCGGTCCCCGGAAGCTTGTTTCCTTTCCAGTAAAGAATTGGCTTGGTAGTTTGGTCTGCCCTGTTCCCATGGTGCACTGGGCCAGGGTCAGACTAATTTGCATGTAGCCAGGTTCTGAGCTGGGATTGTGCAGTGAGCTAAAAAACGGTGCCGGATCAAGCCCTGATCTTTTGACTGGGTAGGAGTGTTCTGCTTAATTCAGATACTCTGTCCATCACCACCCCCTTTATGAATCGTTTTGGCCACCACAAGTGTGGAAGGGTATGCTCAGATGTGAGTCCCTTGCTCACTGCACCATCAGGATTCAAGCAAGCCGGGCCGAACACGGCTGTAAAGCCAGAAACCGGTCCCCGGAAGCTTGTTTCCTTTCCGGTAAAGAATTGGCTTGGTAGTTTGGTCTGCCCTGTTCCCATGATGCACTGGGCCAGGGTCAGACTAATTTGCATGTAGCCAGGTTCTGAGCTGGGATGGTGCAGTGAGCCTAAAAAACGGTGCTGGATCAAGCCCTGATCTTTTGACTGGGTAGGAGTGTTCTGCTTAATTCAGATACTCTGTCCATCACCACCCCCTTTATGAATCGTTTTGGCCACCACAAGTGTGGAAGGGTATGCTCAGATGTGAGTCCCTTGCTCACTGCACCATCAGGATTCAAGCAAGCCGGGCTGAAGACGGCTGTAATGCCAGAAACCGGTCCCCGGAAGCTTGTTTCCTTTCCAGTAAAGAATTGGCTTGCTAGTTTGGTCTGCCCTGTTCCCATGATGCACTGGGCCAGGGTCAGACTAATTTGCATGTAGCCAGGTTCTGAGCTGGGATGGTGCAGTGAGCTAAAAAACGGTGCTGGATCAAGCCCTGATCTTTTGACTGGGTAGGAGTGTTCTGCTTAATTCAGATACTCTGTCCATCACCACCCCCTTTATGAATCGTTTTGGCCACCACAAGTGTGGAAGGGTATGCTCAGATGTGAGTCCCTTGCTCACTGCACCATCAGGATTCAAGCAAGGCAGGCCGAAAACGGCTGTAATGCCAGAAACCGGTCCCCGGAAGCTTGTTTCCTTTCCAGTAAAGAATTGGCTTGGTAGTTTGGTCTGCCCTGTTCCCATGATGCACTGGGCCAGGGTCAGACTAATTTGCATGTAGACAGGTTCTGAGCTGGGATGGTGCAGTGAGCTAAAAAACGGTGCTGGATCAAGCCCTGATCTTTTGACTGGGTAGGAGTGTTCTGCTTAATTCAGATACTCTGTCCATCACCACCCCCTTTATGAATCGTTTTGGCCACCACAAGTGTGGAAGGGTATGCTCAGATGTGAGTCCCTTGCTCACTGCACCATCAGTATTCAAGCAAGCCGGGCCGAAGACGGCTGTAATGCCAGAAACCGGTCCCCGGAAGCTTGTTTCCTTTCTAGTAAAGAATTGGCTTGGTAGTTTGGTCTGCCCTGTTCCCATGATGCACTGGGCCAGGGTCAGACTAATTTGCATGTAGCCAGGTTCTGAGCTGGGATGGTGTAGTGAGCTAAAAAACGGTGCTGGATCAAGCCCTGATCTTTTGACTGGGTAGGAGTGTTCTGCTTAATTCAGATACTCTGTCCATCACCACCGCCTTTATGAATCGTTTTTAATTACCAAGCCATGGGGATTAGGTGTGGTAAGCACCAAAGTATGCATGTTATTCCCTATTATTAAGGGGCGGGGACAAACTCATAATTGAGTGCTATTCATTGCACCCAATGAAATTCAACCCCTGCAGTTGGATTGCATCAGGTGCAATAAATGTCGGCTCATTCTCTGTGTCACTCACAGTGAGGGCCTTACTCTGATAATGCCATATGAAAAACTGCACAATCAGATTTGCAAAGAAGCGGCATCTAGAGGGCAGGTAGTTCCTCGGCCTGAAATAGTAGTCTAATGGTTTCATTAGAATCTCTGCTTTACTATTCTTAATTCCATTTATACCATCCTGATAATGATAGCATGGGTGGAGTTAATAGTAGTAAATACATATTTCCCTTACATTATAGTGGTTGATCGATGTAGTGGATGAAACATTATCACAGGTCGAGATTAATAACCTCACCAAAGGCCTCAGTTAGAAGTAGATTATTAATTCTGATGGGCAAGGTAACTCATAAGAATTAAGAGTTGTGGTGTTTCACACATAGATTTCAGCTGCTGAAACCAACCCAAAGCAAAAATAGGGGAAAACATATGGGGATTGGTGCGGATACAGATTCCTGCATTTTACTTCCCATAAACTTGAAGTCTCCCATTATTTCCCCGTCCCTGGAATTACTGGGACTCTAGGAATGATTTCACAGTATGCAAACTCTAGGTCATTGTGTCACACATTATTTAGTAAAAATGAATTGATGGTTTGAAACCAACAGTAGATGCAGTAACTTTGAGCTCTTTCTCCAGTCTCTCATTTGATGGTCTGTCAAGTCACTTAGGGCCTCATTTATGGGTTGTTTGCCGTAGGACAGTGCAGCAGGCCTTGCTGCTGCACTGCCCTAGGGCAAAAAAAAAGGGCAGGAATGCACCGTATCTATTAGATACAGTGCATTTCTGTCCTTTTCCCCAGCACCGGTGCACAATTGGCTCCCGTGCACCAACGCAGGCCCCTTTGCACGATGGTGCAAGGGTGCCTGTGTTAAGCGGATGAGAACGCAGCACATGTAGAAAGAGGAAACATGAGGAGAAATAAGGATATTTCTCCTCGTTGTGCCTCCCTTACGCCACCCCTTTGGAGGCTTAAGTTTTTGGCACTGCCTCAGACTTACAATTTCTCGTAAATTTGGGACAGTGTCAAAGAGCCAAGGATGTGGCTGGGAACACCGCCAGCAACATCCATGGAATGCCCTTTTCAGGTAGTTTACTGCATGAAAGGGGCACGTATTTATAAGGCCATGAAAAGCCAGGTAACGTGGCTTTATGTGGCCTTAAAAATATGCCAGTGGCACATTGCGCCACCGGAACGTTCCAGCGGCGCAATAGTGCTCCCTCAAACAAATTTGAGAGATGCAAGTGATTTTCCTGCTAAAGGAAGGAAATTCAGGTTGAAAGGTCGTACTACATGTTGCATTTTCACACGCTGTAGTAGTTTCTTTGGGTGATGCCTGGTAAAATTTTGTGAAACTCTGGCATCTGAGATCCCTTCGTACCATCACTGCTCGATATTAAAGCTCTAGGCGGATAGTCGGCTGCAGGTGATAGAATAATTCGGTAGTTTTAATATTACAAAATCAATTAATAATAAGTTTCTGCATTCAGCTGCTTTGTCGGTGAACATGCAGGCACAATCGTAAAACCAACATTTTTGGCCGAGGTCGTTGTCTTTAAGTTGAATTCCAGCATGCACATACAAAAAAATAGGCTAAAACAAATCATCTTACAACTGTGTAGTTCTCTTACATAATTCTATTCTCCAAGTGCTTGATAGCAAAGACAAATACGTATTAGCTCTTTGCAAACGAATTTATTTTAGTGTCTCCATTCTATAGCTCTTTTATTCGCTTTCAGAAATATATGCGTGTGAGTTTTTTATACTTTAAAAGTATGCATTTATAATCCTGTCTGACGTTTGTGTGCACCACCTCACAAAGTCCTCCTCCCTAATTTACGTTCAAACCTTCAATTCAGTGTTTCACAACCTTAGCCTAAAAAGCCACAGGTTCGCATACTTGCTAATCCTATTTTCTCTCACAACATCAACTGCCATTCAGAGAACCCAGCAAGAGCAGGAGAAAATAATGGAGTAAAATACTTACCCTTTAACGTCTGCCTTTTTATGTCCATGGTACTTGTCATGGCTGCCAGAGTAGCACGCTGTGTTGGAAGCAAAGCCTTTGTACATTTTCTCTCCTATTCACAACTTTATATATACTTTGAGGTCCATGATTTCAATATTCAGGGATCCGTCCAGACCTAAACTACTCACATAGTCATTGCCGATATAGTGTGTGCCTAATTATAAACATCAAATGGTCACCTTGCCATTCATATTCAAGACCATATTGGGACAAAGTGGGAAATGTTTGTCCGCAGGAAAAGATGGTTAATTAATGTTTTTTTTTTTTTTTAATTAAACAGGAGGGCTTTGGAAGACCTGAAAGGGTTAGGTGGAATATTTAAGGCAACAAAAAGAACGTCATGAGTGTAAAATGGACATAATCCGAACAAAAATATATAATTCAGACATGTCTATATTAGTACCACCAACAGCAAAAGTAATCAGTGGGTTGGAATTGTATTTAAAAAGGATTGCCTAAGATTCCTATTGCAGTTCATGTATGTTCGTGATCATGTATGTTCGTGATTCAGTGCTGAGGTTTGGATCGTACAAGTGGGAGAACCAAGTTCAAAGTCCACGTAAGACTTGTGCTTCGCAGCCAACACGGCGCAGGTGTGCTATAGTAATCACAACATTGACCCACTAGGAGCCTCTTTAATATTCCCTTGTATATATGATTAGGCATCTAATAAGAATTAATGGCCACATCAGAAATATGAGATATACAGCAACTCTGTGGATCTGTTTATTTCACTCAGAGATTCAACTTGCTAATGCTAAAAGAAGGCAGAGTATCCAGAAGAAATAATGAGGAAAACATTGTAATTTTCCTGGGATTCAGGATTGTAAATACATATATCCCAATAATTCCTCATTTCTAAGAGGATCGTTAGGGTTCCACTTGTAATCTCTATTAACTTGGCGCTGCCCTCCCCCCCCAATAAATTGCTGGTGCTCCTGGCATACGTAACTTAGGGGTCATAGGGAAATAAAGTTCATTTGAAAATGAAGGAACCTTGTAATGAAGCCACATTTGGTGGAAATAAGGAGAGGGTGATGTATTTAATTCAGGCAATTACTTGTAGTGCTTTACTTGTGTGAATTGTGTTCCTTTAAGTAATTACATTTTGTGAAATGCTGTGCATTACGAGGCATGCAACACTCATGCATAGGCAATTTTTAACCCACACTAGAAAATCAATGGTGCCACTTTAGGATGAAAGACCAAATCATTTTGGACCGTGCTGAGATTCTTTTTATGTGGGACCACTAGCCAAAGGGAGTTCTGTATCTCATATCCGAAATGTCTAACATCTTGTCTTACAGAGCCACAGCGCTTGATTAGTCAGTTTACTGATTTTGTGAAAACACTAGTTAACATTTTGGAAAGATGAACTTACTGTTGACAACAGAAAGTAAGTTACACCTGAAGATCAGCACTGCTAGGATGACCGTTTCTGCTATAACTGCGTCCATGAGCCTTTATATCTCATAAAAAGGTAAAAGGACACTGCTGGCTTGACTCCTGCGCATCTGAGTACTCAAGAGCTTCAAGCAAAAGATTTTGTCTTAGTTTCTGTGGCGTATGGATCTGATCAGCATTACTCTCACGTAGAGCCGTATCACATAGTAGACTAATTTACCCCTGTGCAAGGCAGCATGGCGGAACTGACTACTAGCCTCTACCCAGGGCATTCTAATTCAGTCCACCACCAATTACATCAACCTTAGTCTGACGTGTGTTTTTCACCGACAGCACTCTTGACTGCACCAGCTTTCTGCCAAGTGCTTAAATGGGGGTCAATATATGTATGTCATATTTGTATGTAAGTAGCATTTGTAGAATTTGTACCTAGTCAAAAAGTATACAGTCACTGAGTGTTATGAGAGGTAGCTGGTTATTGAATTGTTGCTGTTATGGATGAGTACATGCATGAATATTATGGACATTATGGGGGTCATTAGGAAGGCGGGCGAACTTTGTCTACCAGAAACAGATGTTTAACTTTGTAATCTGGGAAAATAATGCACATAAGGAGGAAGTAGTTTTCTCTGCTGCTACCCTAACCACATTAAGGTATTAAAGAGTCTTTCACATTGTCCTGGGTGTGATCTTTGCTAGAAAGAAGCAAAGAAAACCAACACAGCACTCTTTCAAGTTAAACGTCCATAGTCTTACTATCTCACTGTATCCTAGGAACGAATGTACTGAAACTGAAAATATACAAAGCATGAGTATGCGAAAGCACAGGGACCGGGAGCAAGATCAATTAGGTTTCCATTTTTTAATCCAGGGCCTCTTCAATTCAAGGTATGTGCGCACTGTTTCAAAGTTAAACCCTTGCAGTACAAATAGCTTAATCCTCAATTCCAGACACTCCCAGGAGTACTTTTTGATTACTCCTGGAATCTAACTTAATTCAGGAGTACTATGGTAGAAGCTGATAATAGTAGCAAAATGATTGGGAATTGAGCCCTATCAATGTACATGAAGTTTTTGTGAGAGTATCAAGCACAGACTCTCAGTCTGACCAGTTATACAGGGGAAACATCGTTTACCACGCAGGGATTACATCGGGATGTCATTACATCACGGTTTTTACAACGCAAGTCGTTACATGGATGGTGCTCTAGGACAAGGAATAATATAATTTACTATCCAACACCTTCCCTACTGTACATAGACTGGAGTTGGAATAGTAAATTATACTACTCCTATGTCCTGCACCCTCCAACGCAAGTTGTTGTAACAACTTGCGTTGTAAAAACCGCAATGTAATGTACCGCGATGTAAATGTATGCTTTGTAACGTCATACATCCGTTATACAGCCAAATGCAAACTTTAGTAAGAGTCGGTGATGTGAAATGGAAGGGTGAATGCCAGATTGGAGAAGACTGAGGAAGGCACTGAGGTTATATAGAAATATTTAGATAGGTAATTTAGGTTATTTGGAATGAATTGAATATATATCGGCAATTGCTTAAGAGATTCAGTAAGAAGTATACGTTTTAATAATAGTGCCAAGCATTTAAGCAGGCATTCAAATTAGCAATGGCCATATAATTACAGAGTGCAACCTTCAAATAGGCAGAAGGATAGTTCATAGACTAACAGATCAAATAATAACGGTATAAAAAGGTTCAATTAGTGTCTATTAAGTATGAGTCTATTAGCATAGTCAGAATTCAAGGAAATAAGTAAAGTTCTGCAAAGAGGCTCAGTCCGCTTCATAAAGCATCTCAAAGAGTCTGTCAAATTTGTTGTCTTTCAGTGTCTGTGCGTTGCATGCATCTGCCTTGAGTGTGTGTGTTGTTCGTTGCCTCTCCTTTGGGGTTTCTTCTTTTATAAGTTCTTTTGTAAAGTCCTAGTGGGGTAGCATCACACCACCATCGAAAAACCATCACATGGCTATGGTCACATCATGTCACCTAAGATGATTGAAACATCAAGCTGGTTTCCCATGCCTGTCATGAGAAACAAAACTTTAGCAAGTCCACACAGACCTAACGTTGCTAGAAAAGAAATACAAAGTTGCAGCTTACGATCATAGCTAAAATTCTATTCCCACAGGAACATTTTGCTGTGGACATTTGACAAAATAATTAAATACATCAAGAGACAGTAGTGTTCAGAACAAACCAGCTACATTACATTTTGCAACTAAGTATCCATTGTATTGAATCAGGGGAAAGCTCAACACCAGAGAAAAAGTATCTTAAAAAGAGGGTCTTTAAGTTAGCATCGCACAGTTAAATGATATAACCCTTTTAACTCTACCTCAATTTTAATTAAAATAAATCATTTCACAAAAGAACATATATGCTTCAGAAATTATTATTACATGGAAATGACTATAGTTAGAAATATCTTACTACCATAAATGTTTGCGTTATTCATATAAATGCAGGTTTTTCAAAAACATTTTCTAAAATAGTAAGAAGGTTTTCATAAACAATGATATCTAATATCGTTCTGTAAAATATCAAGTTTATACTTCATTGTTCACAGAGTTTTGCACTGTCTTTTCTAACTGGAGCATATTAGCAAAAGCATCAAAACACTAGGCCACTTTATTTATCATAAATTACATTAATAAGCAAGTGTCATTAGTGCAACTTCCTTCATACGCATTAATATTACTGTTAGTATGTTTTCTTCATCTCACATTTTAAAGCACACTTTTAGGGTGCTTCTACTACACTTGTCTCTGTTTCATGTATCACTGCACCTGTTGTGTGCAACGTATACTTTTAACTTTTCGTGTTTACTATGTACACATGTGTCCTGTATTATGATTTTCAAAATCTCATTGGATCACTACCAAATTGACATATTGAGGAGAGGCCTCAGAAGAGCTGTTAGGTGTAGATAATGTAGGGGTGATCTGCACAATACTAACAGTTGAGCAGAGGAAGATGGATGCTGGGAAGTTCAGTGGGTACTAACAATAAAAAGTGTAATCATTTCAGGGTTGAAGTGCCCCAAAGTGGAGATCACAAGAAGAAGGAAAGGTATGGATATATTGCATAATCACTGTGCACAAGAGCATGCAATGAGCAACTGGTGATCTTCCATTACTATCAGTTCGGCCGTATGTATGAAGAATTTCCTGAAAATCAACAGCTTGATTTTTCTTTGAAAGCTGATAATGAAAAGAGCCAATCCAAGTTCAGAGGAATAGAGAGCGAGCTCCAGATTTAGGGGAACTGCTAGATAAAGATGTATTTCTAACATACTCCCTTTGGACTTAGGGATCTCCAATAGTAGCTTGCCTTTGCTCCAAAGATTGTTGGCACTTTCCAAAAATGATAGGTTTGTCTCCAAAGTAATTTAGAGAGTTTATGTTCTAAGATTTGTAGTTCTGGAAAGCTTTTTTAATATGCTTTAATGTTCCGTCTGGAGCCAGTGCATCAGGTGTTGAGATTACACATCCTTCACATGTTGTACTGCCTTCAATGCCAGTTGATGTTTTTTGGCTGTCTCATTCTGCAACTATTCATATAGTCCAGCCTGGAGATCCCCATGTCCTGAGCCACTGAGTAGAGATGTTAAAAAATTTTCAGCAGCCAAAGGAGCCATTAGGATGGCAGTCAGAAAATCACCCCGACTGCCATGGAAGCGGAAACAACCGCCCGCAGGGACCGTGGAAAAACCGGTAGTCAAATTAGGAACAACCGCCAAAAAAGACCGATCGCGGTGGAAGCGGGCAAAGAAAAAATGCCCGTTGTCTAAAATCCGACAGCGGCAGTCGGAAACTCAGCGGAGAATCTACAACCCGCCGCAAGCATAGCGGAGACACCGCACGGGAAATTAGGATATCCCCGATGGTCCCGCGGTATGATCCACTGTTTCCAACCGCAGCAGTCGCACACTGCAGTAAATGGGAGAGCCAGCGGAAGAGCTGCTGCATAGTCACCTCAGCGGACGATCCATACAAAACATGGCGGACGATGCTAAAACCCTACAATAATGCCAAACATTGCACTAATAAAAGTAGACATGCCCCTCAAAGACACAAAAAATATCCAAATGAAACAAATACATGCCAAACTGAAACACAATACCCAGGACAACACCCACAACACACCTGACACCAAAACCCCATTTGGACACACTCACATAGCTGAGTATAAAACCAGCCCCTTCACTGACCACAATCCTTTGCAACACCCCAGAAGAGAAGGGCATACACCGGATCTGAGAGGAGAGGCAAAATAACACAGCTTACTCAACACTACCACCATCACACCAGCACCAAGAAGCCCCCAGTACATAACACACCTCATACACTAACACCACACCCACCACCCACACCCCAGCACCCACAAACACTTTGCACATCACACACCATGTCCACACATAAAATACCAACATTCTTAGAGAGTGAGTTGACAGTCATGGTAAATGAGATAGTCAGAATGGAACCACAACTGTTTGGTAGCCTGGTCCAACAGACACCATTAGCCACAAGGATGCACATGTGGGAAAGGATAGTACAAACGGTCAATGCAGTAGGGACCATCCCGCGATCCAAGAAGGAGATCGTGAAGCGGTGGCATGACCTCAAGAGGGTTGTCAAAGAGAGGAGGAGCAAGAACTGGGAGCTGGCTAACCAGACTGGCACTGGCCCTCCCGTCCCACCAATAACATTCACACCATGGAAGGAGAAGGTGCTTGCCATTCTGCATCCTGAGAGTCTCACAGGAATATTTGGGGGAGTGGAGGCTGGTAAGTACAAACAAATGTTAACCAACACACTGATATGTACTGTCTTGCACAAGCAAAAACCCACACCACCCAAGAGAAATCCCATATATCTGCATCAAACACCCACAAAAACCTGTCTCACAGACCCAACAGTCACTCACTACCAGTTACCCTAAATGTAGATACCAACATTATCATGGGAGCATGAGCAAAGGCAGCCTGCACCACTACTTCCACCATACCCCCTTTCCCACCCCCCAGCAGGATGGAGTACTCCCTCCCACCCACACGCAGTTAGAAGCCATTGCATTGTTCACCGAACAAACTAACAGGTAGGTAGCCATCTTGCCTGGGAGTGTGTTTGGGGGTGGGAGGCCTGTACCTCCCACTGCTCAAACCATGCCCCCTGGCCCGCACCCCAGCAGGATGGAGCACTCCCTCCCACCCACAAGCAATTGGAAGTCATTGCAGTGTGCACCTTCACCTAACAGGTAGGCAGCCATCTTCCCTGGGAGGGCTGTTTGGGGGTGGGAGGCCTGCACTACTACCCCCACCATGCCCCCTGGCCCACACCCCAGCAGGATGGAGCACTCCCTCCCACCCACAAGCAGTTGGAAGCCATTGCATTGTTCACCAAACAAACTAACAGGTAGGTAGCCATCTTCTCTTGGAGGGCTGTCTGGGGGTGGGAGGCCTGCACTACTACTCCCACCATGCCCCCTGGCCCACACACCAGCAGGATGGAGCACTCCCTCCCACCCCACCCAGAAGCATGTGTCAGCCATCACACTACCCTCATCAAACTCACAGGTAGGTAGCCATCTTCTCGGGGAGGGCTGTTTGGGAGTGGGAGGCCTGCACTACTTCTCTCACCATGCCCCCTGTCCCACACCCCAGCAGCAGGGCCAGACTGGCTACCGTGCAGTTATGTGTGCTATCGAGCTGGGGGCTAATTTCTCTGTGGTGTGGGCTTATTTCGTTGATGGGGACCTGCGTGCGCTTTTAAATAAAAAAAGCAAAACAAATTTCGTTTTGCACACACAGGTCCCCATCAACGAAATCATCCCCCTGCTCGGCAGCACAGACAACTGCCCGGTAGCCAGTCCAGCCCTGCCCAGCAGGATGGAGCACTCCCCCCCCACCCAGAGGCATGTGTCAGCCATCACACTACCCTCATCAAACTTACAGTTAGGTAGCCATCTTCTCTGAGAGGGCTGTCTGGGGGTGGGAGGTCTGCACTACTACTCCCACCATGCCCCCTGTCCCACATCCCAGCAGGATGGAGCACTCCCTCCCACCCACAAGCATATGGCAGCCATTGCAGGGTTCACCTTCACTTAACAGGTAGATAGCCATCTTCCCAGGTTGTGCTGTTTGGGGGTGAGAGTCCTGCACTACTACTCCCACCATGCCCCCTGCCCCACACCCCAGAAGGATGGAGCACTCCCTCCCACCCACAAGCAGTTGGAAGCCATTGCATTGTTCACCAAACAAACTAACAGGTTGGAAGCCATCTTCTCTGGGAGGGCTGTCGGGGGGTGGGAGGCCTGCACTACTACTCCCACCATGCCCCCTGGCCCACACCCCAGCATGATGGAGCACTCCCTCCCATCCACAAGCAGTTGGCAGCCATTGCATTGTTCACCAAATGAACTAACAAGTAGGTAGCCATCTTCCCTGTGAGGGCTGTTTGGGGGTGGGAGGCCTGCACTACTACTCCCACCATGCCCCCTGGCCCACACCCCAGCATGATGGAGCACTCCCTCCCATCCACAAGCAGTTGGAAGCCATTGCAGTGGTCACCTTCACCTAACAGGTAGCTAGCCATCTTCCCAGGTTGTGCTGTTTGGGGGTGGGAGGCCTGCAGTACTACTCCCACCATGCCCCCTGGCCCATACCCCAGCAGGATGGAGCACTCCCTCCCACCCACAAGCAGTTGGAAGCCATTGCAGTGTTCACCTTCACCTAACAGGTAGGTAGCCCGTACGTGCACACACACATTTGACACTAATGAAATGCCACCATATGGCAACACCAGCCCTCTCATTGCACAAAAATGCACACATACCCCGTTTGACACGCACAGTGTGCACACAAGTAAGCAAAGGGAACTGTCACAGATACCAAAGAGTCACACACCAATGTACATGCACAATGAAGACTGGGCACAACCATGCACAGCACACATTGATGAGTGCATTGCCATGTGGCCCAATCAGTATTTAGGAAGCATGTTTTGGCTTATGAATCAAAATATGTACATGACATGAAAAAGTCAGGCAGTACAATACAATGCCCAGTCCATGGCCAGATGTGACATCTGCCAGGTCAGACAAAACAACAATGACAAGATGTTGTGCTGGTCCCTACATGGCAACAGGTCCCGGTGAACATGATTCCATTACGATTTGCATGGTATGCATTGATACCTCACAACATGTACAAGTAATGTTTGTACCTCTGCACCATGTTAGGAGGCACAGTAGTGCAAATAGAAAACAATGTGATGATCTGTCAATTGTGTAATGTACAGACAGTGGATGACACACAGCTAACAGAATGCCTGCAGAGTGCACAACAATGACCATTCCCCTTCTAATCCACAGGTGACCAAGAACTTACTGCTGAGGACAACATCAACGAGCAGCAGAGCCAGTCTCCCTACCCCCCGGTACATGGACTCTTGGATAAAGACTCCCAGGATTTTCAGGACAATGAGCTCGAGCCCGGCCCATCTGGTGCGCCAGGGAGCAACAGGTCCCAGGACCCCATCCCCCCCCACCACGTCTGCTACAACACCAACTGCACAGCAGACCCCTGCTGTTCTGTCCTGTGCATCCACCATCACCAGTGCCACCTGCAACACCCTCCCTGTCCCAGGGATGTCCACCCCACACCAACAACTGAGGATGGCAGGGAGAGTGTGCGTGGACCCACAGTGGCAAGGCGACAGGTCCGTGGCAGCAGGGCAGGTGGGAGGGCCAGGGTCACCCTCAGAAACCAGGAAGCTGGGACCCCATCCTTAGAACACATCACCAGAGTCCTTAGGGCACACGAACAGGCCCAGGGACAAACTGGCCAGTCGGATGATCTTTTACGTGAGCTCATCTTGTTGATGAGGTCCATCGACACATGCATTGGACAAATGGACCTCATGGCGTTACTGAGGGACAGGCCTGCGTCTCAACCAACACCTCCTCCCCCCTCTGTTTTGCCACAGGATGACAGTTCACCATCCTCCCTTTGCGGCCACGGAGAGGGGTGAGTACCCAGATGCCGCTAGCACCACAGCACCACAGCAGGGCCCACCCAATGCAAGGGGCCGTCCGAAGAAGAGCCTGGGTGCCTCTGGAGGCAAAGCACCAGCCAAACGCCGGTCACGGAGTCAGCCCTGATGGCAACCCTCTTCCCCACTGCATTGACTGTTTGGACTGTTCTTCCCCACACTGCCTTGTGAATGGCACCTGTCTGTTGGACTGGGTCACCACATCAAAGTGGTATCTACTCTTACATCTCATTTACCATGACTGTCAACTCACTGCCCCATCACCACCTCCATGTAAATCTGCTCAGCCCCCTCACATGTCAACTTTGTAAATAAAATACCTTACACACTGTTTTTGTGTCAGATTTGTCTTTAGTGCAGGATGTACAGTTTTCAAAATGTCCATAATGTATCTGAAGTATGTACTGTATGTAGGCAAGGATAAGTCAATCAATCAATCATACCACTTGTATAGCGCACTACTCACCCGGAAGGGTCTCAAGGCGCTTGGGGGGGGGGTCCGTTACTGCTCGAACAGCCAGGTCTTGAGTTGTCTCCTGAAGGCGAGATGGTCCTGGGTCAGCCGAAGGTGGATGGGGAGGAAGTTCCATGTCTTGGCCGCCAGGCTCTTCGGATGCGCGGCACGGCGGCGAAGGCGAGGCTAGTAGATCGTAGCTGGCGGGTGGGCGTGTAGAATGTCAGGCGGTCGTTGAGGTACTTGGGGTCCAGGTCGTGGAGAGACTTGTGTGCGTGGGTAAGGAGCCTGAACGTGATCCTCTTGTTGACGGGGAGCCAGCGCAGGTCCCTCAGGTGGCCGGAGATGTGGCTGCGTCGGGGATGTCCAGGATGAGTCGGGCGGAGGCGTTCTGGATGCGTTGGAGTCTTTTCTGTAGCTTGGCTGTGGTTCCGACGTAGAGGGTGTTTCCGTAGTCCAGTCGGCTGGTGACGAGTACCTGTGTGACCGTCTTCCTGGTTTCAGTCGGGATCCATCGGAAGATCTTGCGGAGCATGCAAAGGGTGTGAAAGCATGATGAGGAGACGGCGTTGACTTGTCTGATCATCGAGAAGGAGGAGTCCAGGATGAAGCCCAGGTTGCGTGCGTGGCCTGTTGGCTTGGGTGCGCTGCCTAGGGCGGGGGGCCACCAGGAGTCGTCCCAGGCGGAGGGCGAAGGTCCCAGGATGAGGATTTCCGTCTTGTCCTAGTTCAGTTTCAGGTGGCTGTTCTTCATCCACTTGGCGACGTCTTTCATCCCTTCATGTAGGCTGGGCTGGTTCTGGCGGTGTTGGGGTCTCTGGTGAGGGAGAGGATCAGCTGGGTGTCGTCGGCGTAGGTGATGATGTTGAGGTTGTGTTGGCGTGCGATGTTTGCAAGAGGTCTCATGTAGACGTTGAAGAGGGTGGGGCTGAGTGATGATCCTTGCGGAACGCCGCAGATGAATTCGGTGGCCTCGGATCGAAACGGGGGAGGCGGACTCTCTGTGTTCTTCCAGCGAGGAATGAGATGATCCACTCTAGTGCCTTCTCTTGAATGCCGATGTTGTTGAGGCGTTGAACTAGGGTGCGGTGGCAGACAGTGTCGAACGCTGCAGAGAGGTCCAGGAGGATGAGTGCCGCTGTTTCCCCGCTGTCGAGCCGGGCTCGGATGTCGTTGGTGGCTGCGATGAGGGCGGTCTCGGTGCAGTGGTTGGCTCTGAAACCGGACTGTGAGGGGTCGAGGGATCCGTTCGTCTCGAGGAAGGTGGCAAACTGTCTGTTGACGATCTTCTCGATGACTTTGGCAGGAAAAGGGAGGAGCGAGATGGGGCGGAAGTTCTTGAGGTCGGTGGGGTCCTCTGTTGGTTTCTTCAGTATGGCGCTGAGCTCGGCATGCTTCCAGCTCTCTGGGAAGGTGACGGCGTTAAAGGAGGTGTTGATGATGTTCCGGAGTTGGGGTGCGATGGTGGAGTCGGCCTTGTTGAAGACGTGGTGGCGGCAGGGGTCGGTTGGAGATCCGGAGTGGATGGTGTTCATCGTGCGGGCTGTGTCTTCGGTGGTCACCGTGGTCCAGGTGCGGAGGGTGGCGGTGGGGGGTGTTGGCTCTGCGGTTGGGTGTGTGGATGGTGCGCCGAAGCTGTTGTGGATGTCGGCGATCTTGCGGTGGAAGAACGAGGCGAGAGAGTTGCAGAGATCTTGTGAGGGAGAGATGTCGTTGTTGCCGGTGCTGGGGTTGGAGAACTCCTTGACGATGCTGAAGAGTTCCTTGCTGTCGTGGGCATTGTTGTCTCTCTCTCGGAGGAAACAGGTAGCAGATCGTCGTGAGAAATTCCTTGCGTTCGCACTGGGAATGTGCCCGAGCGCTTTATCCTGCATCGTTCTATCCAAAGCTCTTCATGAGTGAAATACTGCCTGACATACCATACGAGACGCGCTTTTATTACCACGAATTTGAATATTGCGCTCTCCTTAAACTTGCCTTTACTCTTACGGAATTGATTTACGTGCTTCCTGAATCAATGTACGCACTTTCGGACATTCTGGAGTACCCCTCTCCTGTAATTTCCTCATCGAGACTTCTTGAGATTTCTTCTTCCAGCCCTTCTAAGTAACGTCTGGGCTTTTATTACAGAAACACTTCGGTCTTCTAGTCTGTTGCCCAGCCAAGTTAATATGGAACTGTAACAGCTATTTACCTGCGCCCTGATGAAGGAATTCCAAAATCCGGCACTCTTTCCGAAACGCGCGTCGGCGCTTTTCCCTGTCTGCTAGTCCTGAATGTGTTTATAGTGTTTTTTCTTATTATTATTATTGTGATGATGTACATTGTGTATGTATGTGAGTATGAATGGTCCTTGTAACTTAGGGTTACTGTTTTCTAGTGCTGGGCCAATATGGCAACATTGATCTAATTATATTAAATAATGTGTCTGATGTTTATAACCCTGCTTGAACAAATGAATGTCTTTTTTATCTATCTAAATAACTAAAAATAAAATAATTTTGATATCCGACAGTGTTTTTGTGGGCAACTTCCTTTTATATGTATAATTTTGTGCTTTAAAAGAATAGGAACTTCCCAGTCATGTTTTGATTATTTGTGGGCGTTGTTGTCCACTCGTTCCTTCAGTGATTTCTTCTTGGTGGTGCGGATAAGCTGGTGGTGCTTGCGGGTGGCGTGTTTGAGGGCGGTCATGTTGTCAGTGGTCTGGTCGAGGAGTCAGGCTTTCTCGAGGGTGCGGCAGGTCTTCTTGGAGTTCTTGAGTTTGTCGGTGAACCAGGAGGCCTTCTTGCTTCTGGGTCTGCTGGGCGGGTTCTTCAGTGGTGCGAGGTCGACGGCACAGGCGGTCAACCACTGCGTGAAGTTGTGGGCTGCTTCGTTGGGGTCCGTTGTGCTGGCGGGTGGGTTCTGGCTGAGGGAGGTGGTGAGCTGGTCGGCGGTGATCTTGCTCCAGCTCCTGTGAGGAACCTGTTGTGGGTGGTGGTGGGTCGTGGTTCTTCTGAAGCTGAAGTGGACGCAGCTGTGGTCGGTCCAATGGAGTCAGGTGGAGTGGCTGAAGGTGATGTGCTTGCTGGATGAGAAGACGGGATCAAGTGTGTGGCCGGCGTAGTGGGTGGGTGTGTTGACCAGATGCTTGAGTCCGAGGTTGGCGAGGTTGTCCAGCAGGGCGGCGGTGTTGCGGTCCTTGTTGTTTTCCAGGTGGAAGTTGAGGTCCCCTAGGAAGATGTAGTCGGCGGAGGGGAGGGCGTGCGGGCTGATGAAGTCGGCGATGTCTTCACTGAATTGTGTGCGTGGTCCCGGGGGTCTGTACACGAGGGTGCCTCTGAGCGTCGTCTTTGGGTTGGTGTGTATCTGGAAGTGGAGGTGCTCGGCAGCGGAGAAGGTGTCGTCGGAGTCGGTCGTGATGCGGAGGGTGTTCTTGTGGACGATGGCGATGCCTCCTCTGGTCTGGTTGACGCGGTCCCTCCTGATGATCTTGTACCTGTCCGGGATGGCGATGGCGATGTCGGGGGCTGAGGAGACGTTCATCCAGGTTTCCGTGAGGAAGGCAATGTCTGGTGATGTTGTGTCGAGGAGGTTCCAGAGTTCCACGGCATGTCTGTGGACGGAGCGGTTCTGAGGCACTAGGGAAACACAACAGAACAATTGTCACTGGTGTGAGTGTGGCATCACAGACATTACACTACACCAACCATCAGCACGCACACAACACAATGGGCAAAAAGTGTCAACATACACGTCCCGTATACGTTCACAGATGACATGTCACAGTCACATATCCACACACAGGTGACTTTACATCTGTCTGTTCAAACCATTCGCACATAGCCCTTCACGGCAACAGCAATCTCACCAGACAATGTATATGTTGGACTTCGTCACCCACCTTCAAGTGAAGTAGCGGGTGATGAGCTGTTGATGCGTGTCACCACCATCCTCCTCTCCACTGTCCACATCACTAGACTCAGGTTGATGTACAGGTGGGGGCCTTGGGTCCTCATCATCATCCATGAGCAGGGGAATCTGCTTGTGAATGGCCAGGTTGTGGAGCATGCAGCATGCCACTACGATCTGACCCACCTTCCTGGGCGAGTATGCCAGTGCACCTCCGGTTTTGTCCAGGCAGCGGAAACGTGACTTCACCACACCAAAAGTACGCTCCACCACATGACGTGTCCTCCCATGGGCCTCATTGTATCGGATATCAGCCGGGGTCCTGGGATTCCGCAGTGGGCTCAGCAGCCATGGACGGCTGGGATATGCAGAGTCACCTAGGAATGACAAATACACATTGCAATGTTGCACAGGCAGAGAGCAGCAGGTCACACACCCAGCACCCCATACAACTAGGCATACTCACCCACAATCAGTGCACGCTCGGGAAGCAGATTGGCCATCAGCCGGGGCACAATGCTGTTCCTCAGGACATAGGAGACATGGGCTGAGCCGGGGAATCTGGCACACATATGCGAGATGATCATATCTGCCAGGCACACCACCTACACATTGATGGAGTGGTAATGTTTTTGATTACGAAAAATTTTCTCACTTGCCTGCGGTGGCATAAGACCGACATGAGTGCAGTTTATGGCACCAACGACATGGGGGATGTGCCCAAGGGGATAGAAGTCTCCCTTCCCAGCTGGCAATTCAGCACCCCTGGGGAAATGCATATATCTGTCCTTGTAGATCATGATGGCGGACAGAACATCACGCAGCACCATGCTGAACATTTGTTGAGACATCCCACCAGCGCTGACCACGGTCTCCTGGAACAATCCAGTGGCAAAAAAATGGAGGGCTGCCATCACTTTATAAGTTAGGGTGAAAGCTGTTGGATATGTCCGGCAAAGCTGCAGGTGGGGCTCCAACGTATCACAAATGGTCCTCAGGGTGGCTCTAGCTAGACAGAATTTGCGAATGATCGCGACATCCTCCATTTCCTCCAGCAGTGTCAAGTGACGAATCAGATTCCGCCTCCTCCTAGTTGAGATGAAAGTGGACACATGTCAATGACATCCATCATGAGATGGCCACAGCATATCCCGTACAGAATGACACAGAATAAACAAAGACTGACTTGACAAATGAGTGACACACCAGGTCACATGGGTGGACGTTTGAGCCACACAGAGGGCACACCTCTCTATTTTCAATACACAAGTGCCTCAAACACTACATAGGTCAATGTGAATGCACATAGTTTCAGGGCCACATTTCACATGTGCACGCCTGGGAGCGTGGCATCCAGCCAATGTGCAACAAATCAACACCACTGCCTCATACTCATCTGCTGTACCTGTCACACCTCAATGCATCATTAAAACTTTGTACACATCCACAACACAATGAGCACAGTTGGCGGTGAACTGACAATTGCGTGTATGAGCAAACAGAAAAGCACAAGTAAGTAACTGCATCATACAGTGAGACAAGCCTTGCCGAGGTCCTCACTGCCCCACAACTCATTGATATGTGTACACATTGTAGAGTCATTTACGGAAAAATCCGCATGGATTTACCAGCTACTCAGGTTTGTTGATATATTTTGAGCTCTGGGTCTAGTCACCTCTGTGTTGTATATGCACACAGGAAGACGCCGTCACGGAGGAGCAGGGAGGCCACTAACGACAGATAAGAGCCTTTGACCATTGAAGAGAGAAACCCTGACAGTGAGGCTGTGCACTATCTACTTGCCGTTGATGCCCACTTTTGAATCAGCCAAGAACGAAATAAAGGTCAGTACGAGGGCGATCCAAGCACTATGTCCGTAAAACAGAGGCGATTACCTAACATAAAGTAGGAATTGTCTAATATTTGTGATAAGACGTTTGAGGCATGGTTATCTATGTATTTCTAGGTTGTGTAATCAACACCTTTTAAAGTCCTGCCCGAATTACTGCCCGAATTGATGGTGGCTCCTCCGTGCATATACAACACAGAGGTGACTAGACCCAGAGCTCAAAATATATCAACAAACCTGAGTAGCTGGTAAATCCATGCGGATTTTTCCGTAAATGCTTCATTTCTGATTTAAATACAGAAAACAATGGAGTCAAAAAGTTGTAAAGTCCTGAAGAAGGTGTGAAAAAAGAAAAAAGCACCGAAACGCTGCGTCGACTGTTTTTTTGATTAAATTTTGACTTTTTTATATGACTGTATAACTGAGGTTATGAGTTTTTTAATTATTTTTAACATTGTGATAACATGCTAGATTGTAACCCTATTGGGAGGTGAATAAATCATCATTGATTATTTTTTTAACATACAAAGCTCTTCTTGTTTGGTATATTCAAGTGTGTTCAAAAGTTCATTCTAATAGGTTGTAATGGCACTAACTGGCATGTACAGCCCACAGATCGGTAAAGAATAGACCCCCCTGACCCAGACCACTCCTAAGAGGTTTCACATCAGCTATTTGCTGTTTTGCAGAGACAGGGTTGTTTAATATTTCTACTGTTTAATCCCCCTCCCTGTTGCACAAAACCAGGGGTACCTCCAATTGTTTTTGCTTACACATTGTAGAGTCCACTACAACACTGTCCTGCCTCATCAACCATCTAATGCCTTTGTGACATGTTAGGGACTACAGGCCAATGTACGTCACACATACACAACCATGGTACATGTAGGCACCGGTGGAGTCAATGGAACATTGGCATTGTGTGCACTATGATGTGTCCTTCACCATGTGGCCACTGTGCACTGTTGAAGTTTTCCCGATGGACATTGCCATTTTATGTGCTCCAAATCACGGTAGCTATTGCCTGGCCATGGCGGTGTCTCACTGGCACCCCCACTGACACAGGTGCGGTAGTCACTGGCATGGAGACATGCCCAAATGGCACCTGGCATGCTCCGCCACCCAAATTGCGGTGCCTCATGCCATTGTATGTGCCCCAAATCGTGGTAGCCACCGCCTGGCCACTGCGGTGTCTCACCGGCACCCCCCTGATAAAGGTGCGGTAGTCATTGGAATGGATACATGCCCAAATGGCGCTTGGCATGCTCCACCATCCAAATTGTGGTGCCTCGTGCCATTGTATGTGCCCCAAATTGCAACAGCAACCGCCTGGCCACGACAGTGTCTCACCGGCACCCCCCCCTGACACAGGTGCAGTAGTCATTGGAATGGACACATGCCCAAATGGCGCTTGGCATGCTCTGCCACCCAAATCGCAGTGCCTCATGCCATTGTTTGTGCCCCAAATAGCGGTAGCTACCACTGAGCCACGGCGGTGACTCACCGCCATGAAGCATGCCCTAGAGCCAATGGGAATGATGATTGCGGTGGCATGATGCAATTTTGAAAATCACGGTAGGCTTGCTCTGCCACTGCGGAAGCGGACATTGGATGCTTTTGAAAGATGCACCAACACGGTAGTGCACCCCGGGCCCCTGCGGTGTCTCACCACCATGGAGCATGCCCTAGAGCCAATGGGAACGATGATTGCGGTGGCATGATCGAATTTTGAAAATGGCAGTAGGCGTGCACCACCACCACGGAGGCAGTCATTGGATGCTTTTGAATGAGGCAGACCTGGACAACCAATTGTTGTAGATTGGCACCTTTGAAACGACCCCAGGGGGCTATATATGTGTGGGAGTGAGTCTCACCTTTCCACTGCTCCCAGAGTCTGCTGCCAGAGACCACTCATCTGCTGCTGCCTCCAGGAACTGCTGCCTGAGACTCTCATCTGCTGCTGCCTCCAGGGACTGCTGCCTGAGACCCCTCATCTGCTGCTGCCTCCAGGGACTGCTCCCTGAGACCCAACATCTGCTGATGCATCCAGGGACTGCTGCCTGAGACCCCTCACTCCCCAATTCCACCACAGGTGTTCCATGTCCAAAGGGATAGCAAGTACGGAGACAATCCTTGCCAGTCCATTCACAAGCGAGGAGCTGGAGGTCCTGCTGGACAAGGTGCTCGCACAGTACCCAAGGCTGTATGGTGCCCCAAATGTCATGGTAAGTAATCAGAAACAGAGGTGTAGGGCAGGGGTCACACATGTAGTTGGACTGCTGCAGTACATGCCTGACGGCATGGGGTTGTGTCATGCACTGTCAAACAAGCTGCCTCCAGGGGGAAGGAGTGTGTGTCCCCATGTCACAGGTTTCCCTGTCTGCAGTTGTAGGTCTGAGTGAAGTGTGTTGCATTGTCAGTCAGACAGTGACACAGTATGTTGGCCATGCAGGTGCCATGACAATGATTGCTTGGCTGAAAGGCTATGTATGCCCCTGTTGTCCAACTCAGTGTGAGCCCAGATGCTCTGCACAGTGCACGCCCGCCAATACGAGATCACATCACTGCACTTACCGCGTCCTTACTCTTGTTTTTTCACAGTGAAATCCAACTATGCACCATCTCAGCCCTGAATAATTGCACACGACCACACTTGTCTAGTTCTATATTGTGTTTGTGAGTCCATGTCCCCAATGCCACACACATCACATACTGATATGTTCACAGGTATGCACATTGAGTGCTGCACAGTCTTGCACACAGTGAGTCTACCCACAGACACAGCTCGATATGTGATGTATGTTGAGCCCAGACATGCATAGGACTGGAGATGTGTGCTTGCCAAATAGGGGGTACAGTGGTGTCATCCTGCATGTGTGTGAGATGTGCAGGAACTCTGTACGCCCTCATAAATGCATGCAATCACATCAGCTTAGCCCATTCAGAGTGCCCATGTGAGATGTACCTCAGGGTGAGATTGACAGAGATTAGATTTGGTAATGAGTCTGTGTCTTGCAACTGTACTGATAGATGTTGGTACATGACACTGTGTCACTGATCATTTCCCCCTCTTGTCTCCCACGCCTGCAGCTCTAGGGTCACCAGCGTAAGGCCGTGTGGAGGGCCATTGCAGCAAAGGTACGAGCTCTGGGGTTATCTAACCGACTGCATACCCACTGCCACAAGAGGTGGGACGACATCATCCGGCTGGCAAAGAACGTGGCAGAGATGACCTTGGGGCTGCTTCCTCGCATTGGGCGGTTGACATGGGGCAGCATGACACCACTGATGCACTGCATCTTGGCAGTGACTCATCCTGAGCTGGATGCACGTCTAAAGGAGCATCAGCAGCAAGGCAGGGGTGAGTATTTGGGGAGGGTGAGTTTGACTGGGAGCGGATGCATGTGTACAGGGCCTGTGCCAGCAGTGGCCTATGTGATGTTTGTGGAGTGATGCAGTGCATTGTCATGTAAGTGGCTGCTGGGATGTGTGCCAGTGTCATGCATTTGCCCAAACTGTTCTTACAAAGGTGATCCTCCCTGCTGTGCATTCCCATTGCCGTATGTGTTATGCTCTTCATGGTTATTCAGCATTGGGGTAGTCTGGGGAATCGCTTTGGGAGAGAACAGCAGTGTTCCAAATCTGAATATGACTACATCTATGCGTACATTGAATGCACCATGAATGTTGAGGCCTACACATCTGACAACAATGTGCACTAGTCTTTGGGCCCCAGAGTGTAACATGGTGTTTGGCATGGGTTATTAGCCATTGTGAACTGTCATGTCGTAATAGGTGTCTGTGTTGTCACCTCCTCTTCCCTCAAGGTCTGTCAGTGGCAACAAGTGGTGTGCCCACATCATGTCCGTAGGTGTGGGCATAGCAAGCTGTGTGTCTGGTAGACTTCAGCCACGGGCAGGGTGTTGTGCTGTGTGGCCTTAACATGGCTCAGTCATGGCAGATTATCAGGGTTACCTGCACTGTTGTGGTATATGTAGTGAGTTGCTGCAATGTGATTGCAGAGTGTGATGTGCAACAGGTAGATTTGGGCATGTTTTGTACTGCATTGATTGCATTGCTTTGTCCTATTGATGCCACTAACCTGACCCTGCATCTCTCTCATGCAGATTCGCCAGTGGTGACGGAGGGACAGGAGCCGGACACCAGTGGGGTTTGACTAGCACTAAGTATGGGCGAATTTTGCTAATTCGCAATCCGCGAAATTGCGTATTTACGGATTCGCAATCTGCAAAATTCGGGAACTCTCGCCAATTTTACGGATTTATTTTTTTGTGTTCGCAAGTGTTTCTGCCATTTCGCGAGGGTTTTTTACCAGTTCGCAAACGCAAACTTACTTGTCGGGTAGCAACGGTTGCAACCATGTTGTTTCTACGTCTGGTTCATCACAGCACCCTCTTTTTCACCACTGCCACCCCCTGTTTCACCACTGCCACCCTCTGGCTCACCCATGCCACCCTCTGGTTCATCACTGTAGATTATGGGCGGAAAAGCACACCTGCCCTGCCTCAACTGACATGATTGAATTAGGGGCTGATTAATGTGTCACTGAATTTGAACTTCCAGTCTGGCACCTGCTTCCTTATCTGTAATTGCTTTCTGTTGCAGTGTAATTTTTTTTAACAGGACCTTTGTGGCATACTTGTAGCTATTCTCTGAGCCTGCTTTGAGGGTCAGAGCAGGGTCATAGAATAGTTGCAAGTAGGCAACTGAACTCTGGAGGTGCCCCTCAGGAAGCACTACAGGGAATGGTTACTAATGATAAGATTGAACTTTTGCACCTGCTTAATGCTTTCAGTTTTGCAAAAATTGTTATTCTGCAATTTCGCGCGATTTGCGGGGCGCAAATTCGCGCGAGATCAAATTCGGAAGCCGCGAAATCGTGCGAATATACGATTTTTTTTTTGCGGTGTGTTAGTTCGCGTGATTTTTTGCATTTTTGCAAGCCGCTTATAGTGCAACGTTCCGAAATTACCCTAGGGGTCGTACATGGGCGCGGCCATCTTGTTTGCGTGACGTATTTCCGTTTCCGGGCGCTATGTGTAATCTCGCAAAGTGTGCGGCTCGCTAGTACAAGTTCGCGTGTGATCGCGGGGGAAAATCTAGCGCGAACTTACCCACGCGGTCGTGAACGGGCGCGGCCATCTTGTTTTTCATTCATTGTTATGGTTCTGGGCATGCTTTCTGTATCCTCTGTCAACCTCTGCCATCCTTTGCTTGTTTGAAGTTTTTTTTATCTATTTTACTTATTATCTATCCCTCTATTTTTCTAGCTCTATATTTTTGTGGTTTCTGCTACTTTTGGTTAATTTTAAACTACTTTTTTAAACTCTTTTCTTTTCTTCTTCCCTATTCTATTTCTTATTTATTATTTACCTTCCTTTCTGCCCAGACCATGGCAAAGGGGTCCCGCACCCCGTGCCCGGCTCCTGGGCGGGCATTTGAGGGGGGAGCAAGTCATAGCCCGGGAGATCTTTAGCACGGAGGAGGTGGCCGCACTAGTGTTTTATGTCCAGCGCCGCCTCCCCAGGACCATCATGGCAGGCGGCAATTTCGCTAGCGGCTACAGGCTCCGGGAGCACCAGAAGCGGTGGGAGAAGGTGTGCCGGGCCATGTTTCAACACTCTCGGGTCCGGCGCACCTACAACCAGGCCACCCACCGTTGGACGGATCTCCTGGACTGGGAACGTGACTTGCTCGACCTGCTCGGCATCGAGATCCCCGGGCTTGGGGAGTAGTAGTAGCTAGCTATTTCATCACTACTCTGTTTTCTCCTGCTCTGTGTGTTTTTATATTGCAGATTTTTGTTTTTTACCAAGAGCAATAATGCTGCCGATTACATTGTAGGTAAATTATATTTCAAAATCTTCTGTGCATTTCAGGTGCACTGCTCTCCTTCTAAGTAGCGTTGCTACTATGCTTATTTGTTTTCGATTTTGTGTTCATTTCATTGGCCTGAGAAATTATGTATGAGTGTAGTTTAAAGAACTGCGTAATGCTAGACACTAAGGGTCAGATTTTCAATTACCGGCGCATCCCTGCCAAGTAGCACCATGGGCCCAAAACGTCACCGAAGCATTACGCATCTGTGCCGTAAAGGCGGCGCATTGCTGGAGTTGCGTCGCAACGATGGCGCAGCTCCAGCAATGCTCTGGGGTGCCCTATCTCCCCAATGCTGCATGAAGCCGTACGTCTGCTTCAAGCAGGCACAGGGTTTGAGTCACGCATCATTGTCCTAAAAGTGACTGATTGAAATCTTGTAGATTTCCCTCAGCCACTTTTAGGATGCGTTCCTGCGCAGGAACGCCCCCCCTTGCGCCGGTACGCCCCCTGATGGCGCAGGGCTTTACAACGTGATGCATCTCCCATATGTGTCACGTTGTTAATATACGCCGCACCATGGTGCCTCTTTTGTTCTGCGGCTGCGTCACAAAAGTCACGCAACAATGGAGAAAAAGAATCCGCCACGGGCTTGTAAATCTGCCCCTACAGACTCAAGTCCAGTCCTTCCTTTGTACACCTGGCAATAAGAAGAAATAGTGGTGGTGGATTGATAGTTTGAGTATTTTAATGACTGGTTGATGTAGTAGGAAACTTTTTAGTGTTGTCGCTGATCTGCAATCACGATGGAGTTTGTCTGTCACTTCGTGTGCTGCGGACTGCTGCCTGCCAGTCCTAGGCGAACCTTTTTAGTAGTTTGTTTATTGAGTTACATAACTTTCCAAGTCGACGGTCCGCAAATCAAGCAATACTAATATGGTAGTAGACCACATGAGATAGGTCAATATATCCCGTAAAATAGTTGTCTATTTGCTATTTCGCCAAAATTGTTTGTTTTTGTTCTTTTGAAATGTTTGATTTGGTTGACAACAATCATCCATGTTTTCGGGTCTTTCTTTCTTTCATGTTGTACATCAGCTCCCCCCAGGGGCAAGTGGACAGAGGAGGAGGGGTTATCGGCTGCTGCTGCTGTTCAAGGCCAGGATCGGTCAGGCGAGGGCTCCTTTGCTGGCCCCGGTAAGTTTTAATTTTAATATAGAGTACCTATTTTTTCCTGGCGTTCCTCATTCGATTTTTTATAAATTGTCTTTGATCTTCTTGTAGACTGTATCTAAATTCTTATCCTGCCTCTATTATGACTCCCTGTGGTATTACTAGATTATTCTTATTAGTCTGTCTGTGTAGCTAACTAAGATTGCACATTTGGTAAAAGGTGTTAAACGAAACTTCCATTCTAGTCAGCAAGAGCTCTATGCACTGAGTCCTCTGGGATTGTCCATAATGTCTTTTCAAGTCTTCTAAATGTTTATGCTTTGACAATTACCAACAATAAAAAGGTGAATGACCACCAAGAAAGAATAAGATACTACATTACTTTTGGTTTGGATAGGAGGACAATCCATACTACTACTGTTGCAGGGACAAATCTGCACAAACAGAACTATGGACACTAAATAGTGCATTCTTTATCAATTATAATAGGCGCAGGTAAACTTTCCACATACCTCAGTGATATCAGACTTTGAAGAACCCCCAATCTCCTTACTGACTAGATAGTGTGGCAGAGTCATTTAGCTCCCAAATTCACCGATGATTGATCCCCCAATGATGATTATCCAACGCAGGACAAGAGTACGGAGTCAGAGTCCAGAAGTGTCAGAGGCACAGACTCATGCTTGGAAATTGCAAAACCTTTTGCTCATTCACTCTTGACCAAAAACCACGGAGTCTATTTAAGTTTTAAAGCTTTATTAAAAGTAAAAATATTTATTAAAATCAAGCTTGTCATAAAACATAAACGGTTGATTAAAAATGGGAAAGTGCTTAGTCATTTATTTCACACATTTATTGTGGGCGAGCCGAGCCCTCACCTGGTTTGAACTTTAATTTTTCTTTTTGGTGCTGAATCGTTGGTCACTCTGTCCTAGTGATGATGATTTGTTCTTAGAAGTGAAGCTTCTGTCTGTTATGAGAAAAATGGTGTGTGTTAAAAAGCAAGCATTCATCAGTTGTGCCAAAATGTGCAGCAAGACAACACCCTTCCCTGGAAAAAGGGAAATTTTTACTTTAGAGTAGACAGTCACAAATTATTAGATTGGTTTCTGTATTCACATTTCTTCATTCCTAGACAAAATACTAGTGAGTGGTGTATGTCTATGACATCTAACATTCTTAAATGTACTTTGTAGGTGGAACATCTGGTGCTGGGCCCAGCGCCGAGGTGGAGGAGGACACTTCTGGGGAGGAGGCGGTGCAAGTGCCGGACGAAACTGCTGTGCGGGTTGCCACGGTAGTGGCTGGCAGTGGTAAGCTCTTATATTCCTTACTTATTGAGATTGCAGACTGCATAGTGTGCTCTCTGCACGGGTGTAATATATATGTTCTACAGTTAAGTTACTATACTGTTAAGCAGACTTTCAAATTTAAAACAACGTTTTTATCAACCAGGTAGTAGCCTCCTCTAAATTTACTTCAACTCAGCGGTGATTTTTTTTTCGAGAATCCAAATCAGATCTGAGATGAACTTGATGGATGGGATGAACGAAAAGCGAAAGAAGGGTGTAAGTAAGTGTGGAAGGACGAGCAAGTTAAAAGTAATGATGACTGACAAAGAAGAATGATACGTGTTTGATTGGTGCTCGAGGTGGCTGGGAAGGAATATGATGCATGGCTGGGTGAAGGATGAAGCAAGGATGGGTGGAAGGAGAAGAGCCTGGGTGGGTAAAACAGAAACTGTATGTGTGCGCAATATATGCTTTGGTTAAAATTCAAATGCAAGTCAAGCACGGATGTATGGCTTGCGGTTTCCCAAATAAAATGAAAAAGGTTGTTTTCCCGTGAGAAAACGTAAGGTTTGTCCAGATGAGAGACATGAAGAAGAATGATTGACATATAGTTTGAATGGATGGATGCCTGGATCATGGTACTATCTGACTCTTAGATAGCATATGTGTATCTAGAGAGAGTAGACGGTCACTGGATGAACTAAGTGTTACTTTGAAGAGCATGTAACACCGCACCCGCACGTCCGTCCCAGTGTAGGAAAGGC
This sequence comes from Lissotriton helveticus, assembly GCF_964261635.1. Classification (NCBI taxonomy): domain Eukaryota; kingdom Metazoa; phylum Chordata; class Amphibia; order Caudata; family Salamandridae; genus Lissotriton; species Lissotriton helveticus. The sequence continues at coordinate 1,383,183,762 of NC_136063.1, read as the reverse complement.
AAGGAAAAGAAGTTGTAATTTTGTCCGAATACTACCATGAATAGTAGCAGTAGTTTGTATTGCAAGCACAGCATATATCCGGCTATTACGATGGCCACTCACTACCTCTGTTAATAAGTTTAGTAGAACTCGGTCATTCATGTGTGGATGTATCACTGTTCACTCAATAAAAAGCAAAGCACCTAAAGTCATCCCATATGTAAGCAAATACATACCATGTGCAGTGATAGATAATCCGATTATTTTTCTTCTTCATTTTCCTTTTCTAGTATTCATTGGCACTGTAGGGTGAAAGTTAAATTAATTAAGCAGTAGCCTTTGTAACAAAGTATTCTCAGTGCCACCCGTAATAGAAAAGTAAGAGCATCACCACCTGCATGTACTGGACTGGTACAGTAACGCAAGTCTGTCTCACTCATCATGGCGGGCGTCTGTTTTTCTCGGGTGCAAGTTGACTGCGCTGGCATTATGCCGGCTTGCAGAAGTTAACGTACCAATTTTGCTATACAAGAGAGAAGAAGAAGAATAAGACAGGTGTACTGTCATAGTCGACTCTAATGGAGTGAGTCCATAGTGCTCGTAGAATTGATTCCTTAAACTCCCACTAATGTTAGAGCAAGGATGAAGAAGTGGGAGGTTAGATAGATACTGGCCACAATAGTTATGTACTGCGCTTGCAAGTTGCTAGTTCTACTGTGACACAACTTTCTGCTGAATCATTTTGTGTTAATCTTAAAGTGCATTGGTTACAGACTATGTCTTTCTTTCTTCATATAGATGCTCCTTCCAAACCAACACGGAAGGAGCTGGCTAAAAGGGCCCGGCAACGGAGGCTGGAGGCAACTGTCGCCGAATATTGGCGGCTGGTGGCCCAGGAGGAGGAGGACACACAGAGTACATCGATAACATCCACATCGACACCTGCATCCTCCTCCGCACTCCCTGGGTCAGCCGGTCAGCACAGCAGGTCTCCAGCGGTACGGAGCCGGGGTACCGCAGCCACCCGCCACCGCCGAGCAGCAAAGAAATCAGCTGCCCCCCACAGCAGGTGCAAGGCACGCGTGCACCGCCTTTCACTGAGGGTGTCCTACCTCGAGCAGGATCTCCTCAACACCAAAATCCTGCTCGAGACCCTCCGCAAGGAGTATGCCGACCAGGCCCGAAAAGTCAACAGCAGCCAGCAGTAGGAGGAGACTGTCCCTTGCCCCTTTTTTAAAGACTTCTGGGGGGTGGGAAGTGGGAGTTGGGTTTTCTACTTCTTTGGACTTAGTTTTCACGGACATTCGTTGGGGTTTGGGAGGGGGGTGGGTTGGGTTGGGTCTTGCGGGAGATTATTTATGTTAGGGATATATAAATATACTTTAAACTTTATCTTAGCATACGTGTTTTTTACTGCTTTTGAGGCTGGTGGGTGGGGGTTTAACAGTAAGCTTGTTTTCCTGAAACTTAAGTGGCATCTTGATTCAAGTTGTGTAAGTACTAGTAATTGCCCAAATGTTTTCAAAACTAAGTGCCTGTCACAGAGTAAGTGAATTCAATAGTCCTAGGACCGTCAGTCTCTCGTCTCTCCTAATACTCCATTATACTACCTCCCCCCAAACGCTTATCTTAACCGTAATTTGTGTTTGGAAATAGGGCTAGGCACAGGGCTGGCAGCACGGGAAATGGCGATTAAGGTTGGCAATCTTGGGCGGATGAAATGTCATCATTGCGGTGGTACTTGTGGTGTTACACAGTGGCAGTTGCCGCATCCGAAAAAAAAAAATGAAACCTTGTTTGTCCTTACCGTAGCATTAAAATAGTACGATAGAGAATATAGCAGGTGACAGTACACTAGAACAGTGCCACAATGTAGCCGAACAAATGGTAAAGTATTGAAAGTATAACTAGTACTTGCGTTGAATTTCTTTGACATTGGCTACTACTACAAGAAATAGTACTGAAGGTGAAGGACACAGCAGCGTAATAATTTGCCACGTCTAGGATGAGGATGTTCTTGATGACCAATCAAGTTGATGACGCACATGAAAATCTGCTTTCATTTGCCAATAGTGACTCAGTGTCAAGCTGAGTAAGAATATATCCTCGGATTCCTTCACCAGCCTGTTGCTATGACCTTATCCTCCCCAGCAAGTGTTTGGAATTATTGCTGTCATTTATTCACACATCAATCAAAACCACACAACCCGGGGGAAGAGGGTTAGGGTTTGGAAAATGGATGGGAATGGGGGTTTTTGGGAAAGTTTTGTTGAGAGAAGAAAAAAAAAACACAGCATGGACAAACAATAATTGATGATAAACAAATCTTTGGGTACAAAGCTATCCATAAATCTTTTAAGTGACATAAAGGAAGGTCATACACTACTGCATGCATGGTTACTGAAAAGTAAGTAGTACTTTCGACAACTGTGAATGAAAGAATGCGACAGTGCAGGGCTGCAGTAATAATTATGCGTTTTCACTTGCCTATCTCTGCACTCAGAGAAACACTTCTTACATTAAATTAGGTTTAAAAAATAGCAGAAGTAAAACCTATAGAATGGCTGCAGGGATGAATTCAGAAGCAGAGATCAGAGAAATGCAAAGTCACACTCATAGAAGTTCACAGCAATAACATTACTTAAAAGATAATTAGAAAAGAACGGATACTGTATCTGTATGTTTTTGTAGTTGTCCTGTTGAATTTGGTAAGTTGCATGCATCCAACCATTCCTCCTATTAGCGGGACTCCTCCATTCCATCTGACGCTCCGTCCATCAATGTTGGTGACCAGAAGACACCCTGTCCACTGCCTGCCTGGCGGATGCTGAATTGCGGCTCGCTAATGTGAAGCCTGACCTCTTCCTTTTTTTCCCATTGCACAGGCTGAAATTTGGCCTGTAATTATTGATGGAAAAACAGGAAGTGATATTAGAACACCACTGACAAATAAATATAAGGTATGCACGCTGTGTAGTGCAAAAAGGCACACTTTGAGTTTCCTAATAGACAGTACAATATTTTTGAAAGTGCCTACTCTGTCTGAGTCTCCTTTTGAAGGATAAATAAGTATGGGCGAATTAATTTAGCGGATCTTTCCCCTCAAGCTAGGTGTACTGTAAACTGTGTTTTAGAACAAAATTAGACCTTCCCAGCAGTGCTCCCAGACCCTTACTAAACCCAGTCGCAAAAATGTAGAAGACCCCCAATCAGATCTCCAAAAACGAGGCCTAGTAGAAAATGGTGACAAAACGTACTTTGAAAGTAAAGTAGGCCCAAATCCCCCCTTACCCACCATGGATTGTATTCAAACCACTTGCAAGCAAGCAAAAGTATCCATACCCAGCATTGCTCCAAGACTCGCAAACCCCCCCACAAACACCACCAGTAACCCCCACAAACAGCCCCCCGAAAACGGTAGAGTGAGCAAAATCTCAGAAAATGCAAAAACTTTTTCCCCAGGGATTGTCTCCAAAACACTTTCTTTCGGGTATTAGACCTTTCCAGCAATGGCCCCAGAACCGTCAACCTGGGCGAAAACAAGTTTAACCTCCCCAACCAACCAAAAGGAAAAACCCGGGAAAAGCCACACTTAAAAAACTTTGGGCCTACCTGAAATTCAGTCCAAATGCGCTCTGCAGCTAGGCCCTAACTCCCCTTTTCCACCATGGATTTCCTGAAAAACAAATGCAATCAACATTAGACTGTGCCAGCAGTGCTCTCAGACCCCAAAACCCACCCACAATCACCCGGAACCCCCCCAAACAGCACCTCAAAGACAAGCAAGTCAGCAAAAACGCAAAAACATTTTCACCTCCGTTTTTGTCCAACCCACTTTTATCCGGTATTAGACCTTCCCAGCAACCCAGGCGGAAAGAAGTAGAAGACCCCCAAACAGCCAAAAAGCAAAACTACAAAAATGGGGACTTAGAAATTTTCAGGCAAATTTCCAAAATCACTCCACGCACGCTGTGCAGCTAGGCCCTAACTCCCCTTTGCCATCATGGATTTGCTTCAAACCTCTTGCAATCAAAACTATCCATACCCAGCAGTGCTCCCAGACCCCAAAACCCACCCACAAACACCCGGAACACCCCCAAACAGCACCTCAAAGACAAGCAAGTCAGCAAAAATGCAAAATAAATTCACCTCCGATTTTGTCCAAACCACTTTTATCCGGTATTAGACATTCCCAGCAATGGCCCCAGACCCCTGCAGCCACCCGCAAAAAATCAGAACACCCCCAAACAGGCAAAAAGCAAAAATGGGCCTACTACCTTCAATTCTGGCCAAATACGCTGTGCAGCTAGGCCCTAACTCCCCTTTTCCAGCATGGATTTCCTGAAAAACAAATGCAATCAACATTAGACTGTGTCAGCAGTGCTCCCAGACCTCAAAACCCACCCACAACAACCTAAAAGCCCGCCAAACAGCACCCCAAAGACAGGCAAGTGATCAAAAGCGCAAAATCTTATTCTGCTCCGATTTTTTCCAAACCACTTTTATCCGGTATTAGACCTTCCCAGCAATGCCCCAGACCCTTCAACTCACCCGCAAAGAAGTAGAACACCCCCACAAGTGCAGAGTCTTTCTTCATTGGGCGTAATCCAGCCATCTGCTTTGAGGGAAATAGGAGTCTGGAGGAGGAGGAGGATAGAGGAGCATGTTCTTGTGAACTGGTGAACATGAGGAATGCAGACTGCGGCACCTTCAAATCAATAAGCAAATAAGTGAAGACAGTTCTGCCGATGGGCTTGTTTTTGTGATTAGGTGATTAAAGTTTTTTTTATATAGATTTTGCAAAACAAAGAAAGACAGACACACAGGAATAAAAGTGAATAAGGACGAAAAAGAAAGTTAGTGATTTATTGACTCATTTTCAGGGCTCGGTGTCAGGGAAGAAGAGCTCGTCCTCAAACTCTGCAAATTCCTGCGTGCATTCTCGTATTTTGTAATCTGGTGGTATGAGGTGCTGATTCATCTTGATCATTATTAACCTCTCCACATTTTTGGGCGAGAGGCGGGTCCTTTTGGAAGTTACAATGCCACCAGCAGCACTGAAAACACGTTCAGAAGACACGCTTGCCAGTGGGCAAGACAAGTAATTTATAGCCAGGTTGGTGATCTCTGGCCACACATCTCTTTTCCCATGCCAATACGACAATGGGTCATGAGAAGGATGGACCTCTGTTGAGTCATTCAGATAGGCCTGCACCATCGACTCAAGGTTCTCCAGGGTTCCTCCACTTTGCTTACTTTTTTCTGGGACCATTTCAGAAGCAAACCCAAGCTGAGTTAGCCAATCCTCTTCTTCACACAATATTACTGTTGTGTCTGGTGCAGATGATACGGTTGCTGGTGTCGTTAACGGCTGAGAGGGAAAATCACTCACTTCTGCCACAGCCACAAATGCAGAAGTGGATTTTTTTGACTGCGGACGGCCTGCTGATGCTGATTTACTGCCATTTCCTTCAATTTCCTGCCGTTCTCTTTCAAACCGAGTGGCTGACACAGCTAGCCAATGTTTGTACTTTGTAACATCTGCGTCATCAAAAGGAAAGAATACTCTGCCTGCCACTGCCTTTTTGTACCGTGGATCCAGAATAGTAGCACACATGTAATGCTGTTCTGTGTGGATCCTTTCAAGACGATCATCGCGAAGTAGGCGGTGTAATAACTTGTCCGCCAACTCAAATGCTTCTTCCTTTCCATCTTTTTCAAACTTAGAACACACCGCCTTCAGTCGGTGTTCTAGCATGCGCAACAATGGGATAGCTTTTCCCAAATTACAGTCCTCCCTGCTGACTGCACGCGTGAAGATCTCAAAAGGACGAAGCATGTATGTCAGGCTTTTAACTAGGTCCCATTGCTCCACCTGCATCCTCATGTCTATCATAGGTGTACCCAGTTTAAAGAAATACTGATCGACTACTGCATACTGCTCATACAGACGCTCAAGCATGTAGAAGGTTGAGTTCCAACTTGTTGCCACCTCCTGGATGAGTGCTTTCACTGGCAATTTACGTTCATGTTGCAGGCACCTCAGCTGCTTCCGGGCCTTTAATGAATGGTTGAAATGTGTGCACATTCTTCGGCAGGTGTTCAGTAACTCGGAGACTGGACTTACTTCACTCAAGAATTTTTTAACAAACAGGTTTATACAGTGCGCCAAACACGGCACTCTGAAATAGTTACCCATATCCATGGCCTTAACTACATTGGCGCCATTATCCGTGGAAACATAACCAATCATGCGTTTTCTTGGGGACAGCCATTCAAAGACCTTTGTGTTAAACTCATGCAAAATGTTTTCTCCTGTATGACTTTTCTCCATGGCAAACATGGCTATTGTTGCATGTTTCCGAGCAGCTTTATAAACTTTTTCCTTGTCAACACCTGCGTTTATCTTTTCTTTAACCCCTGAAAAAGAGACCCAGTGTGCAGTGATGCACATGTAATCAGTGGCTGCGCAACTGGTCCACATGTCTGTTGTCAGATGTATAGTGTGAACAGCACTCTTCTGCAAAGCTGCCCCAATCACCTCCAGCACATCTTCATGTAGTGCTGGAACCGCAACTCTGGCAAAATAGAACCAGCTAGGAACCTTCCATTTAGGGCAGAGCGTTGCCACCATTTCAAGAAAACCCACCACTTCCACAAAAGAAAAAGGGAGAAGGTCCAGCGCTAGCATTTTAGCCAGCTTAGTGTTATACAGACGCGCCCTTGGGTGGTTGCGTTCATATGGCGCTTCTGAAAACAACATGCTTCTAATGGTGGGCTGGACCATTTTACGGGATGATGATGACTTCTGCGACCCAGTTACGCTCAGTGATGATGAACTTTTTCGCATTGGTGTCTCACTCTCTCCCACACTCTTAGTGTGGCTCATATATCTTGCAGGGGGTGTGCTGCTGACAGGGGTACTGGGTGTAACTGAAGAAAGGTTTGACGCTTCTTCCTCCTCATCATCAGCAGATGAAACATCAACAGATACAATTTGTTGACTTGCAATTTGGGCATTTCATTTGACAGTGTGCTGTCTCTCAAGATGACCTCTCTGGCCTCCGGTACCATAGTTGGTACCAAGCTTACCACGACTAATTCGAACCTTACAAATGGTACAAATGGCTATGTTTTCCCTTGTTGGGCTAACACTAAAGAAGTCCCAAACTGCGGACTTCAAATGTCTGTGGGGGGCGGAGGAGGCGATACTGGGAATGCTGCTAATGCCAGGTGAACTGGAAGATGTGTGTTGCCGAAATTTAGTACGTTGTGCACTTACAGCACCACTAATTGAGGAAATGGAGGTCGAGGTGGATGGAGGTCCCTTCTGGCAAGAAAATATGGAAGCTGTAGGTGGTGGTGTACTAGTTAACTGCATTTGTGGTGGTCCCATTGCCACGTCGCCATCATCATGCTCAGCAGCATTTCGGGATAGGGTAGGGCTGAGGCTGGAGTGACGCCTATGATGACTGCGTCGTCGTCATGAGAGTCTTCATCAGCAGGAGTATACGCCACTTCGTCTTCAGGGTCATCATCACACTGCATAACTCTGAGACTTTCGGGGACCTTCCTTTTCCGCTTAGCTACCTTTGTCAGATCATGGTGTGCCTCACTCTTAGGCAGCACTTGTGGTTCCCAATTTTCATCCATATCATCAGAAGCAAGGGGGCTTGAAGAAGAAGTAGACACCATCCTTGATCTTTCCCTTGCTGGGGATCTGGAAGACAATGAATCATCAGGAGGAGTGGCTTCCTCATGTGATACCTCGGCTTGAATGTCGATTTCCTGATGTGCCCCTACTTCGGGAGGAACAACTATTGTGGGCACTTGTGCCGCTCCATGCACCTCTGCTTGCGCCTCTCCTTGCGCCGCCTCTCCTTCCACATGTACTTGGGCTTGTACTTGCACATGTGGTTGTTGTTGCGGCTGTGGTTGTTGAACACTCGTCAGATGAGTTACAACAACCTGTGTTGATTGAGGGATGCTGCTACTTTCTTGCGATGAGCCAACATCATTGGTCGATGGTGATTGAACAACTATACTGGCTGCCTCTGCAGCACTCAAGGGCTTGGACCTAAGTTGGCGTGGTGGTGGTGGCACTGAGCCCAATGGAGCGGAGGTGCTGCTCCCAGCTTGGTCCCCAGCAGACCACACTGCTGCTGCAGGCGTACTTTTTTTTCTCCTAAAAATGCGGCGGTCGGCACACCAGTCTCCTTGGTAAGTGGCGCCACTTGCTTCTTCTGCTCCTTATTGGCAACTTTCTTGGTAGAGGAGCTACGGGCAACTTTTTTTGGGGCCATCTTCTTCAGATGTCAGAACAGCAGGCCGCAGTTGCAGAAGTTGCAGAGGTGTCTGTGGCCACACGTGACGTTGTGCTGCACACACCGCAGCAGGACTTCTTCCTGGCACTGATGAGGAACGATGATGCTGATGATTCGTCTTTCTGCACCTAAAAGCAAACGAAGCCAGAGGAACATCAGTTAAATAAATTTTGCATATGTAGCGCTTCAATTAATTGTTTGCAAGTAAGCATTTTTATTATACCCACCCCCCAAAATGGAAAGACCAATAAAATGCACCACTGACAGAGTACCCCTGGGCATAATGGATGAAAGCATGGCAGACTGGGTGCAGGCCTATGGCACAACAAAGCACACTGCCTGGCTTCAAAATGGCCCCTAGACCCCCAGCCACATGGCCAGGCCCTGCCTGGACCAGGCCTCAAAATGGCCCCCACCCAAATAGCCATGCCCCATCAACACCACGAAAAATCGAAAAACACACAAAAATCACCACAATCCAATGCCATCCATGCCCTCCATCATGTTTACATTCAAGACACCCCACAGAAAGACTAGGCCCATGCACCACTGAGTGAATACCCCTGGGCAAAAGGCCCCAACAACAGCCAAAAAAATCAAAAGACACGAAAAAATCACCACAATCCAATGCCATCCATGCCCTCCATGATGTTTACATTAAAGAGACCACACAGAAAGACTAGGCCCATGCACCACTGGGTACCCCATGGCATAATGGATGAAAGCAAGGCACATTGGATGCAGGCCTATGGCACAAAGCACACTGCCAGGATTGAAAATGGCCCCTTGACCCCCACCACATGGCCCTGGACCAGGCCTCAAAATGGCCCCCACCCACATGGCCATGCCCCATCAACACCCCAGAAAATCGAAAAACACACAAAAATCACCACAATCCAATGCCATCCATGCCCTCCATCATGTTTACATTCAAGACACCCCACAGAAAGACTAGGCCCATGCCCCACTGAGTGAGTACCCCTGGGCAAAAGGCCCCAACAACTGCCAAAAAAATCGAAAAACACACAAAAATCACCACAATCCAATGCCATCCATGCCCTCCATGATGTTTACATTAAAGAGACCACACAGAACGACTAGGCCCATGCACCACTGGGGACCCCTGGGCATAATGGATGAAAGCAAGGCACATTGGATGCAGGTCTATGGCACAAAGCACACTGCCAGGATTCAAAATGGCCCCTTCACCCCACCACATGGCCCTGGACCAGGCCTCAAAATGGCCCCCACCCACATGGCCATGCCCCATCAACACCCCAAAAAATCGAAAAACACACAAAAATCACCACAATCCAATGCCATCCATGCCCTCCATCATGTTTACATTCAAGACACCCCACAGAAAGACTAGGCCCATGCACGACTGAGTGAGTACCCCTGGGCAAAAGGCCCTAACAACAGCCAAAAAAATCGAAAAACACACAAAAATCACCACAATCCAATGCCATCCATGCCCTCCATGATGTTTACATTAAAGAGACCACACAGAAATACTAGGCCCATGCACCACTGGGTACCCCTGGGCATAATGGATGAAAGCAAGGCACATTGGATGCAGGCCTATGGCACAACGCACACTGCCTGGATTCAAAATGGCCCCTTCACCCCCACCACATGGCCCTGGACCAGGCCTCAAAATGGCCCCCACCCACATGGCCATGCCCCATCAACACCCCAAAAAATCGAAAAACACACAAAAATCACCACAATCCAATGCCATCCATGCCCTCCATGATGTTTACATTCAAGACACCCCACAGAAAGACTAGGCCCATGCACCACTGAGTGAGTACCCCTTGGCAAAAGGCCCCAACAACAGCCAAAAAAATAAAAAAACACACAAAAATCACCACAAGCCAGTGGCATCCATGCGCTCCATGATGCTTACATTAAAGAGACCACAGAGAAAGACTAGGCCCATGCACCACTGGGTACCCCATGGCATAATGGATGAAAGCAAGGCACATTGGATGCAGGCCTATGGCACAAAGCACACTGCCTCGATTCAAAATGGCCCCTTCACCCCCACCACATGGCCCTGGACTAGGCCTCAAAATGGCCCCCACCCACATGGCCATGCCCCATCAACACCCCAAAAAATCGAAAAACACACAAAAATCACCACAATCCAATGCCATCCATGCCCTCCATGATGTTTACATTCAAGACACCCCACAGAAAGACTAGGCCCATGCACCACTGAGTGAGTACCCCTGGGCAAAAGGCCCCAACAGCCAAAAAAATCGAAAAACACACAAAAATCACCACAATCCAATGCCATCCATGCCCTCCATGATGTTTACATTAAAGAGACCACACAGAAAGACTAGGCCCATGCACCACTGGGTACCCCTGGGCATAATGGATGAAAGCAAGGCACATTGGATGCAGGCCTATGGCACAAAGCACACTGCCAGGATTCAAAATGGCCCCTTCACCCCACCACATGGCCCTGGACCAGGCCTCAAAATGGCCCCCACCCACATGGCTATGCCCCATCAACACCCCAAAAAATCGAAAAACACACAAAAATCACCACAATCCAATGCCATCCATGCCCTCCATCATGTTTACATTCAAGACACCCCACAGAAAGACTAGGCCCATGCACCACTGAGTAAGTACCCCTGGGCAAAAGGCCCCAACAACAGCCAAAAAAATAGAAAAACACACAAAAATCACCACAATCCAATGCCATCCATGCCCTCCATGATGTTTACATTAAAGAGACCACACAGAAAGACTAGGCCCATGCACCACTGGGTACCCCTGGGCATAATGGATGAAAGCAAGGCACATTGGATGCAGGCCTATGGCACAAAGCACACTGCCTGGATTCAAAATGGCCCCTTCACCCCCACCTCATGGCCCTGGACCAGGCCTCAAAATGGCCCCCACCCACATGGCCATGCCCCATCAAGACCCCAAAAAATCAAAAAACACACAAAAATCACCACAATCCAATGCCATCCATGCCCTCCATGATGTTTACATTCAAGACACCCCACAGAAAGACTAGGCCCATGCACCACTGAGTGAGTACCCCTGGGCAAAAGGCCCCAACAACAACCAAAAAAATCAAAAAACACACAAAAATCACCACAAGCCAATGCCATCCATGCCCTCCATGATGCTTACATTAAAGAGACCACACAGAAAGACTAGGCCCATGCACCACTGGGTACCCCATGGCATAATGGATGAAAGCAAGGCCCTTTGGATGCAGGCCTATGACACAAATCACACTGCCTGGATTCAAAATGGCCCCTTCACCCCCACCACATGGCCCTGGACCAGGCCTCAAAATGGCCCCCACCCACATGGCCATGCCCCATCAACACCCCAAAAAATCGAAAAACACACAAAAATCACCACAATCCAATGCCATCCATGCCCTCTATGATGTTTACATTCGAGACACTCTACTAGTCGCACCCCTGTACCCTCACAGGAGTGTCACCCTAGGCACAAGCTTCAAACGCTGAATCCCAGCAATAATAAACAATGTCGTTCGTTCTGTGGTTTAATTGGTGATCTTTAATTCTTATTTTCACCAATTCATTCGCTTTCAGTTCCAATCAATTCATATTAGGCGTAAATACAAATTATTCCAATGCATTTCGGTGCACTGGGCACCTTCATCAGGGAAACGCCTGAAAATTAAACACATAACATGATTTGTAATCAAAAGTTTTCATCACTATCTCTAAATTCAAAAAAGCATATTAGTTCATCATATACTTTGTACCCCTCAAATGTCAACCTGAGGAGTTATTCTGATAAAAATCATAATTTTCAAGGTTTATGCTGCCTGCTTGTGGATTTCTTGTGCGAAATTGCAAATTTTGCAATCTCGCAATTGCTAGATTGTTGCTGCCCGCAGCATCTACGTGTTCGCAAGTGTTTTCTCCCGCAATGCGTGATCACGGGCCTTTATGACGTACTCGCGTTGCCAAACTCTCGCTGTGAAAGGTGGCAAGCCGCGATGACGTAATCACGGTCGACAAACTCCCGCGGGATTCTGCAGCAAGATCCAAAATGGGGCAGCACACACAAATATGGAGAAAAACAACTCTTCAAATGCTGAATGACGGTAAGTGAACGCTGCGCGCCGCAAAATTGTATAGTATTCTATTTGGCAAGTGCGACCAAGCAAAAAAATCCGCTTCGCGCAAATTTTTCGGTAAATTCGCGAGAGTTCGCGGATTGCGAATTTGCTGAAAATCCGCAAAATCCACGAGCGGAACGGATTTTACGCCCACGCTTAACTAGCACTACAGCTGCACAGGAGCCCAGTGACACAGAGGTCACCAGCGCCTCAGAGGGGGACCGGAGTCTGCAGGAGGAATCCCTGCCTGAGACACAAAGTACCACATCATCTGATGCCAGCGGGGATGCATCCATGTTGGCGGACACAGGGAATGCAGAATCTGCATCATCTTCTGCCACACAGCCGCCAGGGCCCACCCTACCATCCACTTCCTCTGGTGCTGCCCATAAGAGTGGATGAGTTACATTCACACCTGGCACCTCTGCACCTGCACCTGTCCCCCTACTGCCCTCAGTGCTGAGTCTGTTGAGCTTCTGCGCCAGCTTTGTGTGGGCCAGACAACCCACCTCAATGCCTTCAGTGACCATGACAAAAAATTTGCCCAGGTGGTTGCCTACATGGAGGGCATACACTCTGACGTGGGTGGGCTACACCGTACTGTCCAGGCTTTGTCGTCCACAGTGATGTCTGCCCTTCAACAGGCACATACTCCCATTTCTGCTTCAGGGCCTTTGTCCACCCCCCAGTTAGTGGCCACATCTGATGATAGTGGCCACGGTTCCCATGCGCCACAGTCACGATACAGCACAAGAAGCACCCAGCAGAAACAACCCAAGTGGGCCCGCCCGCAGACACCATCCCCACAGAAGAGCAAAGCCACCCTAGAATGCAAAGACAAGAGCCCATCAGGGAAAAGCAAGTCCCAAAAAGCAATGAAGCAGACCTCAGGCTCACATGCCTCAGAGGCATCCCCAGCTAAGGACTCTCCTGTCCCTAAAACTTCACGCAAAGCAAGGCATGCACTTTCTGTGCCCACTGAGGAGGTGTTGTATGGCCAGGGTACACCTAGGAAGGGCTCAGAGCCACATTCCCCCAAAACATCGACTGCCATTCCAAGCCCAGTGAAGCAGGTGAAGAAGGGCACTGTAGGGGGTACCCCTGGCAAACAGGGGAAGGGGGCACTGTAGGGGGTACACCTGGCAAACAGGGAAAGGAGGGCCAGAGGCAGAGCCAGACGAAGCGTTCCGCAGGATCCAGCACATCACCAGAGGGAGTGCCAGTGTCTGCACCTGATGTGGCTCTGTTGGTGTGTGTGCCTGTTGTGTCAACACCAGTTCCCATTAACCACAGTACAGGGAAGCCATTCAGAACTCCCAAGAAGTAGAAAGGCTCCACTCAAACCTCTCCCACCCACACAGTGTCTCAGGTCTACATGACTCCACCTCCACGTGCCACTACACCACCTGGTCCAAGCAGCCCTCCGGCTTGCCAAGCCACTGATTGCCCTACCTCACCTCGGCCGCTCTCTTCCCAAGCAGGTGCTCCTAATGTCCTGACACACAGCCATCTCCCAGTCCGCCTGTGAGTGATTGTCCTCCTCACACACCTGTCTCTCTCACAGGTGGGTCTGTCCTGCCCATTGTAACCCCCCTGACTGTGCTGCTGCCCATGGAAGGGTACAGTCACACACACTCCCTGTGTAGATTCTCATGTACTCACTCTGTACTTTGCCATGCCCACTGGGCTTCCTGTCCTACCCTCGCCTGTGCAGATTCTCATGGATTCGCTCTGCACTTTGCCATGCCCACTGGCCTTCCTGTCCTGCCCTCACCTGTGCAGATTCTCATGTACTCACTCTGCACTTTGCCATGCCCACTGGCCCTGCTACTCTGCTGTGTTGGACTATTTCCTGTGCAGCCTCTCATGTACTTGCTGTGAATTTTGCCCTGCCCACTGGCCCTGTTGCTCTGCTGTGTTGGACTATTTCCTGTGCAGCCTCTCATGTACTTGCCGTGAATTTTGCCCTGGACTCTGGCCTAGTTGCTCTGCTGTGTTGGACTATTCCCTGTGCAGTCGCTCCTGCACTTGCTGTGCACCCTGAACTGCCCACTGGCCCTGTTGCTCTGCTGTGTTGGACTATTCCCTGTGCAGTCTCTCATGTACTTGCTGTGAATTTTGCCCTGGACACTGGCCCTGTTGCTCTGCTGTGTTGGACTATTCCCTGTGCAGCCTCTCATGCACTTGCTGTGAATTTTGCCCTGGACACTGGCCCTGTTGCTCTGCTGTGTTGGACTATTCCCTGTGCAGCCTTGCATGTACTTGCTGTGAATTATGCCCTGGACACTGGCCCTGTTTCTCTGCTGTGTTGTACTATTCCCCGTGCAGCCTCTCATGTACTTGCTGTGCACCCTGAACTGGCCACTGGCCCTGTTGCTCTGCTGTGTTGGACTATTCCCTGTGCAGCCCCTATGTACTCACTCTGCACATTGCCATGCCCACTCCATGCCCACAGGGCATTCCTGTCCTGCCTTTGCCTGTGCAGCTTCTCATGGATATGCTGTGCATTTTGTGCCTTGCTCTTCTCTACTGTTGGTGCCTATCTATGCAACATGTGAATAAAGACAGTTACTCCTGTTGTCTGTTTTGTCAGTGTCCTTACAGAATAAAGTTATTTTGGTGTGTGCATATGTTTGGCTGTGCCCCATGCTCTATGTGGCACTTCAACATTGCCAAGGTCTTTGCTTGCCTACTCTTTTTTCACAGGGGTGACAGGGACTTCAGTTCTTTCTGACACTGATACTTGTGGCACCTGTGGTGTCAATTTAACCTGTGTTGCAGTTCTCATTTTCCAGGTTTTCAATTGTTGGCTACATTGTTCACATGTCAGTTTGGGGGACACTGCCAGCACAGAGTGTGACTCTGTGCACAGGTTTGCATGCAGGCTGGGCAATGTCATCATGCATGTGGCTCATTCCTTCATGTGTGCCCAGCTGTGTAGGTCAATGGTCATCTTGTGATGGCCCGCCATCCTGGTCCCATGGCCTACATGAGATGTGTGCTCTTGGGTTGTCAAGAGGTTTGCAGTGTGTTGGTATGCCCATGCAGTTGTGTTTGACTCCTACTTGTTATTTGAGTCACTTGTGAGTGTGCAGAGTGTGTGACTGGCACAACAGTGTCGTGTTTGTTTGATCATCCATGTGTCTTGGTTTTTTTTTGTATAGACTGTGCAGACCTGCTGCTACACACTGCCATTGTGGTTGTGTTTCTCAGGCATTGCACGCACATGGTGCCTTTTATCCTCCTTTATGGCATGGTGCGTGTGGTGTAATGCCATCCCCTATGTGTGCTTCTTGTACGTACTCTTTGTGGGCCTGGACTCCCTCTGATTGTGTTTTGTGCATTCCTGCCATGTCCACTGATGACGTACAGTACACTTCACTTGGATGTCGGCTGTCCCCTTGCTTTGTGTGTGTGTATGTGCCTCCTCATCACTTCATTTGTGACATTGTGCTGTGCGGTGCATTTGTTTGGGCTGGGGCTATGGACCACTCAGGTTCTTTCCC
This sequence comes from Lissotriton helveticus, assembly GCF_964261635.1. Taxonomy (NCBI): domain Eukaryota; kingdom Metazoa; phylum Chordata; class Amphibia; order Caudata; family Salamandridae; genus Lissotriton; species Lissotriton helveticus. The sequence goes on along the minus strand of NC_136063.1, from coordinate 1,383,167,824 downwards.
TGATTGCTCCTTTGTGGTGTTCTTGTGCTGTTTGGCAGTCATGGTTGCTCATCCGCTGTTCAGCTGTGTGTGCTGGCCAGTGATACGTTCAATTTTATTCCACCATTGTGTCTCAGATCTGAGCATCTGTTGTATGTGTTGTATGTATGTGTGTTGGCTGTTTTGTTGCTTCACTTCCTGGGTGTGCTGTTGTGTTTGTGCTGTGCTGATTTGTGTTGTATGGATTGGTGTTGTGTCACTCATGTCTGTGTGTAGCTGGTATGCTTGGTGTGCACACACTGATTGTTGTGCATACAGTAATGTGTGTATGTGGACTTGACATTGCCTGATGTGCATCTCCTGATGTCCTGCAGTGTTTGTTCAGTGTGTTTGGTCTGTGCAACTGTAGTTGGTTTGATGTGGCTGTGTTGTTCTTTGATGGTGCACTTCTTGTGTGATTTGTGGTATGTTGTGTAAGCTTTGTTACTGAGTGATGAGGTTGTGCACTCCTGTTGTGTCTGTGCTCAAATTGCCTTGCCACAGTTTGGTTGAGAGGGTATGTCTGTTTTTGTTGTGGTTCTGTGTGTGTTTCTTTTGTGTTGTGTGATGTTTTTGTGCAGAAAGGTATTGTGGCAACCCTGTGTGTGAGTGATGAGTGTGGCTACACCCAGGGTGTGTGTTTTTGTGTGTATGGACTGGCAAGTATTGGCAGCCTTCAGTGTGTATGACACTGGTGTTGTGTGCTGCTGTTGTGAGGGGGGTATGTGTGTACATTTCTCCTGGTGTTTGCCAGTAATGGAGTATGTATTGGGCCCTGTGTGTTGTGCTGGTTGTGTAGTCCTGTGATGTGGTTGTATGCACGTGTGGCGGTTCCCAGTTTGACTTCCAGGCCTTCCTTTGTTCCATGTGCCTTTGGTGTATGTGTGTGTGTGTCAGTGTGTGGTATGTGTGTGTGAAAATGCAGGCTGTGTGTCCATTTGTTCCTTGTATGTGTCCATTTGGTGCCTGTACTCATGTTTGTTTCCATGTGTGTGATGGTGTTGTGGTGAGTGTGTTTCCCTTGCCCTGTGCTACTGTGCTGTGTGTTGTGTGTTCCTGTGCAGCCACATCTGCTGTGGCTGTCTCCTTGGTTGTTTTTTGTGTGGTACAGGGTGTGGTTTGACCAGGCTTGTTGTTGTGCATGGGTGTGCACTGGATGGGCACATGGCATGTTCCTACATGGGTTGTGCTCATGTGTGGTGGTGGGTGGTGTGGCCCTTGGGTCTTTGTGCCCTGCCCACGACTTGGACTGGCCCTGCCTCCTTTCTTGTGCGCATGTATTCCCTTGTGTTCTCCGCTGTGATGACTTGACCGAGACATTGCTGCATGATCACGGAAGATGTGTGTCCAGGATGCAGAGGGGTGACTTGGTGACAGGTGGGTCATGTGTGGGTGCCCTTGTGGATGTGTTACTGCCCCAGCAAGGTGTCTGTTGTGGATTTGGACCCTGTGTCAGCCTGTGTGTTGTGTGTTGTATTTGTGTAGTTGCGTACCTGCGGCGGCGTCTGCAGCGGGCCATGAGTTTATAGTGATGTAGCAGGTACAGCACCGGGAACACGTTTAAAGAGGGGGCCATGGCGGTCGTGACTGGGTGGAGGGGACTGGGACTCTGGTTTCGCACTCCGCTGTCGTGCTTCCGCCGTCTCTGATTGTGCAGCGTCTCCGCTGCGGTGCGTCTGCTTGTTTGGGGCATCCTAATTTGTGGAGTGGGGTGGATGTCATTCCGCACGGCGGTGAGTCTCCATTGGCTCACTCCGCAGTGGTGACGGGCACACTTTGTTGCCGGTGCGCATCGCACTGTGGCGGGCGGGAATTGACCTATGTTTAGAAATTGTAATATGGCAGATGTGTTTACCGCTGCTCGAGGGCGGAAAAATTTGTTTTTCTGCACCGCCGACATCCTAATGGACCCAAAGTTCTTAATTGTTGAATATTATTACATTTTTAAAATTGAAGCACAGAGTGTTTGAGCAAGTACTATGGTTAAGAGGTATTTCAAGATCTATAATAGCTGACTGTTGTGGATGTAGAGGTTGGATGGTGATGAGGAGAGGAATAATAACTAAAGGCCTGATTCCGAGTTTGGCAGTCCAACCGCTGTAACACCTCAGCAGCGGTCCAAAGAAGACCCCAGCGGCAGTGGTCTCCCGCCTGCTGTATTACTATGTCTCCCATGGGCTGGAGGTTGTCTTTCTGATGGCGGTGAATGTTTTTTCATATTTGCCGATGCATATCTTTATATTCTGACTGCACAAGTGTTGAATGTACACAAATGCATGACACGTGAAAAAATACCTACTACCCAATGCTGGAGTCTGGACAATATGTGCCCCGTCCATCCAATGGGTAAATACTACCAATTGGACCTACCTGAATTTTGGGCCAAAAGGGTTGTTTTCTTTGGGTGAAAGATGCTGCTGTGAAGGGGGTACCTGGAGAAAGGGATCCATGTCAGAGACTGAAGAGAAGAAAAGGAAATGGGTGAGTATGAACCTCAAATCCTTAATTTCCTATGACTCAAAGCAGGCGGCCCCACCACCACCGCGGTCTGTTCGTCGGAAAGCCAACTCATAATTAGTGCGGCAGAGAAACTTCTCTGTACTGCTGTATGACAGCTACTTTCCCCAGACCGACACCATGGCAGTTGGTGAATGGCTGACGGTGGTGGCAGTGCTTTGGTCGTCTTTGACTCTGAAATCCGACAACGTCATAATACAGTGGGAGGACCGTTTAGTCGGTGCCTATAAATCAGATGCTACCTCAGCAGTGAGATTGTCAAACTCGTAATCAGGCCTTAACCCCTTCGACGCTCATGACGAGCTGGGCTCGTCATGAGGTAGCCTCCTCGCACGCTCATGACGAGCCCAGCTCGTCATGAATAAAGGGATTTACGAATTCTCAGCGTGCCAGCTGAATTCCGCCCGCAGCCTAGAGGTTAAGATTTGGGAAAGGAGTTCTAAGCAGTAGAGACGTGTCTACCTCTGATCATCACCAGGGGATGCTATGGCCTGCTATTATCTTGAGAAAATTCTGATTATCATCAGCTTAATGTGTCTAACAAAAATAAATGTGTCCTTCTTTAACCCGTTGCATGCTGATGACGAGCTGGGCTCGTCATGAGGTAGCCTCCTCGCACGCTGATGACGAGCCCAGCTCGTCACGTAAAGTGCGCTTTTGAAAATCTCAGCGTACGGGCGGAATTCCGCCCGCACGCATGCGGTTAACAAAACTGGTGCTCATGTAAAACGCTCTTATACCCGATTTTTCTGGTCTAGTTCGTGCTATATAAAACTCCACAAAAAAAATCTGTTCTCCCAAAGGGTCTCCGTCTATGGTAAAGGGTGCAGTGGAATAGACACTAGGATCTTATTTAGGGTGTGGAAGCCTGAAGTGGGTTAGATTCCTTAAATTCATGATAACCACCTTAACTTTGCTCCTCTAATTGAATCCACTACCCACAACACTTTTAGCCATTTATTAACCCTGATAACTGCTGAAGCTGTCTCACCCCAGTGCTTAGCCCTTTATGGCTATTTGGGGTAGTTTGTGCTTAGATCTCCATAACTGTTTTCCACATAAGATATCCACACCAAATGTGCATCTTTGTTTACAACATCCTGGGGATTCCAAAGGTTCCCAGGGTTTGTGGATTTGCCTGGAGGGGACAGAGAAAAAAGGCAAAATATTACTAAATGTCGAGTTTTTGGAGGAAAATTGGAAAAAGTGCCCACACTAAGGGGTCTATTAGGATGGCGGGCGGATGGCTGCCGCCGGTCCGGCGGTGGCAACCGCGGGACTGGCGGCGGCCATCCGCCCACGATCGAACCCCGGAAAACCGCCGGTCCGATTAGCCTCACAGTCGTGACCGCGGCGTTGTGATTTTCCACCTGCCACTTTTCTGCCGGTTGCAGTCCGCCCGTTTGCCTGGTGGGAGGAGCTGGACTGCTACAATTGTGGCGGATCAGGGCAAAGCACCACCGGCACAATTATGATGCCGGAGGTAGCCAGCCTTTCCACTGCAGTGGAATTGCCCTGAAAAGGGATGCGGAGAATGTCTCTGGGGGCCCATTCCGGGTCCGTAATGTGTTGGGGGGTGTGTGGGTGCACTAGTGGGGTACCCATGGTACCCCCCTACATGTCCCTGTACCAGGTGACAGGCACTGTGCAGTGCCTGTCACACAATGCAGGGAGATGCAGGACATGCTCCTTTTAACATCGCGGCGATGCTGCTGGCATCAGCGATCGCTGCAATGTTAATCGCCAGAATCCGACCTCCGCGGTCAGATTTCGACTGCGGAGCATCCTAATTGGACCAGCGGTTATGCTGCGGTCCTTGCGGGCGGTCTTTTCCCGCTACCATGATGGTCTGGAGATTTGCCGACCGCCATCCTAATAGACCCCAAAGTGTCTGTTTATTTTCTTTAAAATGACATCAATGAAAGGTTTGCTGTGCTAAATTATACATCTTCCCAGCTTTCAGGAGCATGCAGAGCTGAATCAAAAGCACTGTCTTTTTATCACAAGTTTGAGATTTTTCAAGAGATAGCACATTTTTCCTAATTTTTGTATTTCCAACCTGCTTACAGTTTGGTGTAAAATCCATGGGTGATTCAGGAAAGCTATAGATGTCTGAAAAGTAGACACAACTCTGAATTCAGCAAGGGGTCATATGTGTAGATCCCCAAAGGTTTTTCCCGAAAAACTAACTTTTAAATAAAGAAATGTTGAAAATGAGTAGGTAAAAGTGGCCCTTTGTAACATGTTTTCATATGTACTTTTTTGTCATGATGTCCAATTCAAAAAAGCAATATAATATTATGTCCACTGAGCCCTTCTGGTTGTGGGAATATATAGGGTTTGAAAGTTGTCCAAGATACTGTGGTACCCAGAGCCAGCAACTGAGCTGCACCGTACAATAGTTTTTCATTGTGTACCTAGTAGAGACAAATTCATATGGTGAAATATGAAGAAGGAAATATGGGTTTCACAAATACCTATGTATTTCTGAAATGGTCACAAGATATGGCGTTTCGGAGCAGTGGTTATTTGTACATCTCTGAATTTATGAGCACCCATACGAGCATTTGATTCAGAGGGCATTTTTTTAAATGTCTTCTTTCTCATACATTGGCATACATTTGGAAGGCATAACTGCAGCGATTCCAATTGGTAATACCAAATGGTCTACTATTCTGTGTTCCCACATGTCTTTCAATCAAAATGGCACCTCACACCCAAAACACAACTGGACACATCACATGTTTCCACTGAAAACTGACCATTTCTTTCAATGTGGGTAGTTGTGGATTTTGGGCTCTAGTTCAGCCGGCAATTTAGGAAAACCTATAAAACCGGCACATTTTTAAAAACTAGACAACCAGGGAAAACCGGAGTGGGGTGACTTGGGTGGCTCTTCCCCATGTTTTGTTGCCCAGAAGACTTTGAAAACCTCAAACTTTGACGAAAATTACACATTTACATCACTTTTCTGTGAGTAAGGCTTCTGGAATCTGCGAGGAGCCAAAAATGGAAACTTCCAGAATCCTCAGGAATCCTCAAAAGTCATAACACCCAGTGTTCCCCCCTTGTATCACTATAAATGCTGCCCCACATGTGTGGCTGGGCCTAGTGCCAGCACCTGGAGCAGATCAAACGAAGATCAAGTGCAGTCCCCATTGACCCTGGTTTGTTCAGCTCCTGTCATGGGCACTAGCTCAGCCACACAAGTGAGCCTTCATTTTTTTTGGCACAAGGGGATTCTGGAGGTTTCTTTCACAGAAATTTAAGGAGGTTTGCAGGGCATTGGGTTTTAAGGTTTGCAGGGCATTGTGGACAAGAATATTTTTTGGGACCCACACAAGGCACACCACTCTGGAATACCTTGGTTGTTTAGTTTTCAAAAATATCTGCGGTTCATAAGTTTGCATGGGTGGCGCCACAGCACAGCCTCAAATACTGCAGCTACTCTATTGTTTAGCTATCAACATAGTGCTTAACGACCTTTTGTGTGAAGGTCTCTAACCCACTCACACAAGTGGGGTACCTTTCTTATCAAGAGAGGTGTTGGAACTTAGGGAGGTATGAAATGTGTGGTTCCATGAAGATTCCAGGACTTTCCTTTACAGGAATGGGAGGAAAATGTATGTTTTAGCCAAAGTTTGAGGTTTGCAAGGGATTCTGGGTAAAATTACCTGGTGGAAGCCACACAAGTCACACACCCATGGACTTCACTGGTTGTCTAGTTTTCACAAATGTGTGGATGTGGTAGGTTTCTTTGGGTTGGGGCACAGATAAGCCCCATAATCCACAGCTACCAACATAAAAAAAACCTGGATGTTTTCAAGTTGAAAATTTTGATGTATCCATTTTGTGTTTTAAAAACTATCCAATCATGAATGCTGCCCCCCCCCCAAAAAAAATGGGTTCTCTTTTGATGTGGAGACATGTGAAATTGCTAGGTAGTTATGTAGTTTGCGAATTGCAACAGATTTCAGAAATATCCATCCCAAATCTATACTACTATTATAAAGAGAGAACAGAAACCTTTTGGCAAGGTAAACTCGGGAACCACAGCGCCAATCCACACACCCAATACATTGTTGTAATCCTCAGGGTGTGTAGATGGACATAGGCTGCATAAAATAAAAAAAAACGTAAATTAAAAAATTAAACTTTAAAAACAAAGTAGTCCCCTAAAAGTAGCGCCGGCCGCGATGTAGCGCTGGCCGCTAGCGATGTCTACAACGTGCGTGATGACGACAGGCGGGGAGGAGCGGTGACGAGCAGCGAGGAGTGGCGGCGAAGTCCGGAGAAAGGGAAAGAGCGGCAGCTCAGGTAAGGCAAAAGGCAAGGCAAGTCGAGGCGGGAGGCGGGAGGCGGGAGGGGATCTGGGCAATGTCGGGGCAGGCGTGTTAGGAAAAGGCAAAGGCGAGGCGGGAGGCGGGCAGGAGCCGGTCTGGGAAGGTTACATGAAGAAACGGAAACGTTGGGTATTTTAACGTTGGGTATTTTGAATTACCACAGCAATATTTCAGGCGGGAGGCGGGAGCCGGTCTGGGAAGGTTACATGAAGAAACGGAAACGTTGGGTATTTTGAATTACCACAGCAATATTTCACTGAATATATTGCCTTCTCATGTGTAAGCCTACGGTCTCATGTGTAAGCCTACATGTAGAAATAAACAGTATGTAAGTGCTGGGGGCAGCATTTCAGGATTGAGCCAGCGTTGCCCGGGGCAGAAGGGGGCTGGGGGCAACATTTCAGGCTTGGGTGCACTCCTGCCCCGAAATGCTGCCCCCAGCCCCCTTCTGCCTTAGGCAACGCTGGGGCGGGCTGCTAGTTGTAAATAAAGAACTGATCTTAGCCGTTTACCCAAACTTTCAAGTTTCGCAGGGTATTGCGGGGAAGTAAGTTGGATCAATGCAAGTTACACTATGCTGGACACCTGCTGGTGTTCAGTAAAAAAAAAAAATTAGGCGTTGTTACTGAGCTTTCAAAATAACATCACAATTCATACAGGCTGATTTTGGCTCATTCAGAAATGCTAGTTTCAAAGAACAGATACTAATACAGGATCAGAATATTGAACCCAAGACTATTGAAAGGGAGTGATAAAGCCATGATATGGCACCAACGGCTTTATCGGCCATTCAAATGCCATTTTTGCACCACACACAAGACTTTCCTTCTGCTAGTCACACGCTCAATCCAATAGATCAGTGCACTCACATCAACATGCCAGCGCCATTCAATGGCTCATCGCACTAATGCGCCACATGATGAAATCCCCAATCAAACCAAGACTCACCAAGTCTTAAACTAATTTGCATACAAACACACCACAAGCATATCTCTACACTCATATGGCCAGACATGTTGATGGTTGGTGCGTCAACAACCTTCATAAATGTGAATAGTTTGACTGCGTTTTTACTACCTGTCAAGTATTCACTTCTGTCAACATTCTGAGCAATGACAAACACATGCATAGTGAACCTTTACTAGTGGCTTTATGATGGTCACATTAGGCTCAGGAAGACATATCTTGCTTGTGCCTTTAGCACACTCACTGTGTCAAATCCAACTCCAATTCCAGTTTGTGGATTCAATCTTGGTGGTGTTCAAGACTGCAGTTGAAGGCCCACATTCCTTGAATTGAGTGAGCATATTTACCTTGGAAAGTAAGGTAATCATGCTGGGAAAGACTGTCCTAAGTCACCTAAAGAGCACGTCCTCAATGGTTGTATGATGGAACCATGCATGCCCTTGCATGCAATGATGCGCAGTTACCACAGGTTTCTTTAGCAGGCAAGTCATTACATCGACTTGCCTTAAGGAAGTGCTGGACTTTGGAATAGTTTAATCCACTATTGCAACTCCAGTCTGTGTAACAGTAGGGAAGATGTTGGACTTAAAATCCAAAACCAGTTCAACAACGCGTTCCCCAAAGCAAGTCATTATAAAAACTTGCATGCTAAAGGAACCTGTGGTAACAACACGTTTCTTGTACTGCCTGTGTGGTAAGGAAACTGTGTGGTTGTGACAGCATAGTAAAGAGTGCTTCTCATCCAAAACTATGAAGAAGTTTCGTTTTTTACACACAGGGTAGTCAGTGAGAATACGAGTATGTATGTTCACCATTGCAGTTTTGTAACTGTAATGCACTTGTCATATGGCAAACTGGACATCTTTTATGTTCTGATGGAGGCAGAACATGGCAAACAGAACAAATGTTTCACTAAAACGTATAGTGTTGGGTGCGGAGTTCTCAGTAATGTTATGATTTTGTGTGAAACATACTATCACCCAGGAGGATATCCTGCTGCAGACGCAGGAGCAGTCAGGGAGGATCAATGTTCTCACCTGGTTGGGGAGCCAAGTTTCCAGCTTCGTGCAGAATGCAATAAATTGATAGGCAGGCTAAATGTGTTGGGGCTGGTCAATCCAGACGTTCAGAATGCTGTAGTATCTTCTGTCTGTTTGTGTGCCATGTATGCATTGGATGTGTGCAAGTAATAGCCAGGCTGAGCAAAGATGCCTTGAAGGTTTCTGAAATGAGATGGGTTTGAAGTATGCTAGGTCAGTGTTGTGTAAGGTTTTAAATTACTGTTTCAGGATTTTGAAGAGAGCTGTGGATGGGGAGTCAGTGAATATCTTTGAGGTGCAGGGTGAGCTAATGATGGAAGGTTGTGGGGGAGTCTGGCTGCTGCCTTCTCTATGGCTTAGAGTCACCTGCTTTACTTGATTGAGGGATTAACTGAGTATCAGGGTGAGTGTGATGTCGATGGGGTTGAGTCCTTTGGTGACAATGAAGTGGCGGTATGTGTATCTCTACCACCTTGACTATTTGCTTCTACGTACGTGATATCCCTATCAAAGCACACCTAGCCTAACCTTTTCCTATTTATTCATATCTCTGTCTCCCTCAAAGTCCTGACTTATCCATATAGTTGCTAAGTGAACCTTTACTAAAGCTTTCTTTTGCCATCTACCTGAAGCTAAAATAAAAATGTTTGTTGTGCCTTTAGCACACTCTCAGTGCTACAGCCAATTAATTCCAGTTTGTGGATACAAGTTGGGGGTGTTTGGGACTGCCTTTCAAGGCCAAAATTCTTTAAATGTGTGAGCATGTCTACCTTTGAAACTAAGGCAAACACGCTGAGGAAAACTACCTAGCATCCCGAAAGAGCACTTCAAAAACCACTAAAGAGTTTGCATATTTGGCATTTAGAGCACTCCATGACAATGTGGCTCATGTTTCATCCACCGTTATGTGCAGCGTGGTGACTTTAATGCACTTGTCCGTTGGCAAACAGAACATTTCTGAAAGCAGATAACGGCGTCAAGCAGGCTATAAGCAAGTCTATGATGTTCTAAAGTAGATGACAAAAATGTGTACAGGCGCTTGCTTAGTGAAGTAGTGGCCCAAAAAAAGGCATGTATCCATTAACAGTCATTGAAAGATATATGTTAAGGCAGCTCCCCTCAATTTCTCATAATTCACTTTTGTATGATACAACATAAAGCAAAACATAGGACTGGCTGAGATGGCCACTGTGAACAGTAACAGTCTCCTACTTATTCCCTTGCTTTGTGCAACTCTTCAACAACGACATTGTTGAATCTTTCTAGCTGTTGCTGGAATGTTGTAAAAAAAAATTTGAACCTACAGCCTTGCCACGTCCTCCAAAGCATATGAAGAGGAGGCTGCTCTTCTGTAGCAGTAAAACATTAATTGACTGACAACTGAAACTGACAACTGAAAGTGAAGGAAATATGTGGGTCTTCCTGTGACGATCTGATGATAAAGAACATACATATTGTATGTTGCCATCTGGATCAGGTGGTTAAACAGCTTATTTCACCAAGTGCGATTTTTAAAACTTGTGTTGTATGACTGATGAACTTGGTCATTCTTATCCACTCCTTCCATGTATTTGTTGTAATATAGTATACAGGTTGGCTTGTGGACTTCGGCCAACTGACCGCAAACTGTGACAGGGGAAGTGTTTTCATTATGGAATGTAGTGAGTCGGTACACATTATACCTATCAGAGAACCTGACTGTGAACAGTTTGTTGGAACACAGCACAGTGATCTGGGTCCTTTGGAGGTTCCTACAAACAAGCTCCTGTACCCATTGCAACAGTGCAAGCTTTGTATAGCTCACTAATCACAACTACTTCTGTATAGAAGTTGTCCACATAAAGGCTATCTACTTAATGAAGGAGTGGCTGGACAAGCTTCCATACAATCTTTGCTGTCACTCCTCCAAGAGAGGACAACATACAGGGTTTAGAGCAGAGGGGCTTCCCTGTATACAAGGTGTATTCATAGCCAGTAAAACTCTTGCACAGCATGTAAAACCTAATGCCATAATAAGAACTTTTGCTCAGTATGTACTGCCTGACTTGCAGCCAGTCATTGTACAGAGTCATGGACTGATCAATGGGTGTATTCGTTCCAGATGTATAAATCTCTGGAAACCTGTCAGACAAATGTTCCATGACAAGCCACATTTTGAACAGCCTGTTATGATCTGGATGGTCCTAAGGCAATGCAGCAGAATCATCATTGAAATGCAGCATAGACTGCAATAGCAAAAACTGGTCTCTGCTCATGTACAGTGTGAAGATGGGTGTTACCCAAACCATGCAAGCTTGGTTTGTGCACTAACCCATTTAAAGTTTAAGGCCCTAAAAAAGTTGTTCATCTCTTCAAGTCCACCACCGTGCCCTAGAATGAGGCGCGAGAGTGCCTCCATGCTCCCTAAGAAATTGTTCTGCACACAAATGTGTTTGCTGCACAATTTCCTCAAGGTAGACAACAGCCAAATACAGGTGCATGTAGTCAATCGGCAAAATAGTTGCTGTACCGACTTTATATCCGGTGTCTCCATGAACGGGCGAATTTGGGCATGCACTAAATTGGGGTGCTGCCAAGGGAGCACTCTGTCTATGCTTCCCGACACACGTGTCTCCTCTCTGTGCTTGTCTACCCTTCAACGGTCGCTCTGTTGCTCAGACCGTGCTTTAGAAGGGACATCACAACAGCCATGACAATGTTCCTCAAAATCGCTGGAAGATGAATCATTGGATGGAACTCTTTTGACTGAAAAATCACTTCCAGATTCTGCGCCATCTTCCTCTCCTCAGATGGTGTCTCAGAATCTTCCTGCCGCAGAACTTTCCTCCATAACTTGAGTTAGGGCCTGGGCAGCAATCATCCACGAGACGCTGTCTCTGCTGATTACCTGAAATCTACCTTCCAAAACACTGTCCTATGTCAAAAGCAGAAGTATTGCTCTAAATCAGACGGTGGGTTTGTGCGTCTGTGAGGTGAGGTCCTAGGATGCTTGATTCCGGTCCAGGGAAGACATGACTTGACAGTTCAGGCTGGACTGTTCCCAGGAGGCACAGGGTCAAGACTGATTTGCATATGGCAATGACTGAACTGGGGTGGCTTGGTGAGCAAAATAACGATGGATTAAACCCAGATCTGTGACTGGGGGTGAATGTTTTGCCATTGTGCAACATTCCGTCCATCATCTTGTGTGTTTTTCTGTGAGATGAGTGCCACAACAAACAAAACACTTTGTTGCAGCTTCAGGTTTTCCACAGAACCTAAAAAGGTCGAAAGTAGATGCAGTATTACTTCACCTTGCCACATAATATTTATTGTTGGGGGAGATGCTGTGCCATTGCCAGCTTAAAATTAATTTCTTGAAGCCAAAAATATACCTTTGATTTCAAGAAGCAGACATTCACACAGCAGTCCCTGCAACTTTGTGCGCAAGCCTGCTTCTTTTGGAAACTCACAGTGCTATCACCAGGTCACTGGAATTATGCAGAATTATGTGGCAGACGAGCACCAATTCATGCAAAAGGGTTGAATAAATTGTGCGGCAATTAAAGGCAAACTATGCAGTATAATGCTGTACATTATTTTTAATAGTATTTGTGACATGCAAACATGGTAATTCTGTCTGGGCAAATATTTCACCTCATTAGTACCATTTTAGCAACCAAATGCAGAAATAAGCAACTAAACAATGACTAGTCAACCTTTGCGTGAGGCTTTTCACTGCGGGCAAACATGTCTCCACATGTTTAGTAACTTTAGAAGCTTTCAAGCAAGATACACATTTTTATTTGTTACCATGTACAGATTATGCAGCATATGATAGATTATGTGGCAAATGTGTTATTTTCCTGTGAAGGCACAATCTGGCCCCAAGTCAAAAACGTATTTCTAAAAAGCAAAATGTGGGGTGATCTATATTCTGACAGCTACCCCCCTACAGCCACTCCTCTACCTACATTTCTTTTGCTTTTTCAATGTGTAGTGTCTCCTGTAGGCTATGATTGACTCCCAACCACCCCAAGAAAACCTACCTTAAAAAAAAAGTTTGGTACCGAAATGGGGTTGGCCCACATGGCAGGAGGGCCAACCACCTCACAATTTCAGCATCAGCATTAAAAAGAATCCTTTTTTCTCCTTCCTCTGGGGCCATGATCATGACCTCCAGGGGAAAAACATTTTATTTAAAACATTAATTCCCCCCATAGATTTTCATTTAATGCCCATCCCAGTATCGGCCAATGGCTGACAGACGTAGTGGGGAAGGAGCCTACTTAAAGGGATGATCCTGCAATCTGCTCCCTCAAGACTCTAATGCATCCTCATCTTCACAAGGATCTTAAATCATTAAGCCACTTTCACTACCCCTGAACCCATAAAAAGTCAAACTCATTCACCATGTAGGGTAATGAGACGGAATATCGAAAAAGAAAAAAATCAAACTACCATAATATCAAGTGAAAAATATTGTGAAATGGAAATATTGAGTGCAAGAATATAGTTGTCAATAATATCGATTTAAAAATATAGAAGCCATTAATATCGTTTGTAAAAATAGTTGTTTATAATATTGTTTTTAATTATTGCTATGCTTTTAAAGTATATTTTAAATGTATATTATTATTTTTTGTTTAATCATTGTTTATGTTTCTTTTCATAATAGTTACATTTTTTGTAGTTATGACATTTTATTTAAGTCAATTTTGTGTGTTTTTTTAGTTCTGTAGCAGGTTGTGGGTTTATAGGGTAGAGGGTGGAAAGTAATTTAATTATGATAAATTAATGATTTTTGTTATTAATAATATTTATTTAATTGATATTTAATTTTGTTGATTGTATTATTTTTTTATGTAAATGTTTTGGAGGGTTGTGGTATTTGTAGGAGTAAAGAGTGTGTACTAATTTATTTTTAATTTACCAATAATTACTTGTTGATTAATAATAATTAATTATGTTAATTGTGTATTTTTTTGGGTGTGAGTTTATAGGGTAGAGGGTGGAAAGTAATTTAATTATGATAAATTAATGATTTTTTTATTAATATTATTTATTTAATTGATAATGAATTTTGTTAATTGTGTTATTCATTTTTTTACTGTTAATGTTTTTGGAGGGTTGTGACATTTGTAGGGGTAAAGAGTGTATAGTAAATTATTTTTAATTTACCAATAACTTGTTGTTGATTAATAATGATTAGTTATGTTAATTGTATAATTATTTTTTTAGGTGTGGGTTGTAGAGTTATAGGAGCAAAGGGTGGAAAGTAATTTATTTTTATTAATTAATAATAATGAAATAATTTATAATCAATTATGTTAATTGTGGAATTATTTTTTAGGTCTGGGTTGTGGGTTTATAGGGGTAAAGTGTGGGAAGTAATTCATTTTTAATGTATTAATAATTAGTTATAGATTAATATTAATTAATTAATTGATAATTAATTATGTTAATTGTGTATTTTTTTTGGGGTGTGCATTTATAGGGTTTATAGGGTAAAGGATGGGAAGTCCCCTCCAGAATCCAACACTTTTCCTACCGTTGCACTGACTGGAGTAGGAATATTACATTTTTCCACTCCGCAATCCAACACTTTCCCTAGTGTTGCACTGACTGGAGTAGGAATAGTAAATTTTACACCTCCGCAATTCAACCCTTTCCCTACAGTTGCACTGACGGTAGTGGGAATATTTAATTTTTCCCCTCCGCAATCCAACACCTTTCCTACAGTTGCACTGACTGGAGTGGGAATAGTAAATATTACCCGCCCACCCTCAATCTAAAATATATATATATTTTTAGTTTTAATATTTATTTAGTGTTAATTGCACTGGAAATAGTAAATTATAGTATTTTTCAATGTTATATTTTAATGAATTTTATATTTGTTGTAGTTAGAACAGTAAATCTTATTTTTGTGTGATGTAAATAATTTTTTTATTGTGTTGTGTTAGGTGGGAGTACTTATTTGTATATTTATTTAGTGGGAAATCTATATGTATTTATTTTAATATTTAATAATGTATTTTATGTTGTAATTTAGATAACTATGTGCTTGATTTATTAAAATAATAATATTTAAAATGATCAATACTTTTTGCTTGTTAAGTTATTTATAATTAAATGAAAAAAATTTACTCACTTTTTATTTTAAGTTAAATTATTTTTCTTTTTTTATATTTTATATTTTTGGTATATTTAAATATATACATATATTTTTGATAGTATATTATTTATGATGTTTTAAACTATGTAAATTTAACATATTAGTTTATTTATAGATATATGTATGTACCTATATCCAGACTAATATTATAAAGAGAGAGCCCAAACCTATGAGGCGGGTAATCTCAGTAACCACAGCACCAATCACAACACCCAATACAGCGTTGGAAAGAGTAGTTGCAGCAGAAGGACATAGGCTATGCAGACGGTTAAAAAAATTTATTTAAAAAATTAGAAAAATTTACATCATCCAGAAGGCTGAGGACCAAAATAACATCAAACAGGAAATGATGTAATAATGTGACTCACTATATTGAGACTGAGAGCCTAGAGCCAAATTGATCGTGAACAAGGGATATGCTATCCCGAAACGCGTAGATTAGTGCCTGCCTGCTTGAGAAACTCCATGCTGTGAGGATTAAATAAAAAAGCACATAAGTGAAGACAAACGCGAGTTTGTCCCGTTTTTCTCCCAGCTGGGGAATTGGTTGTGGATTTAAATGCGGCGTGGTTCTGCCGCGGGGATTTACGAACCGGCGAGAGAGCACTGCAAATTCTGGTGAAAAGGAACCGAGGGGTATCAATCCATACTAATATTATAAAGAGAGAGCCCAAACCTTTGAGGCAGGTAATCTCAGTAACCACAGCACCAATCACAACACCCAATACAGCGGTGGCAAGGGCAGTTGCAGCAGAAGGACATAGGCTATGCAGAAGCCCACCATATACATTTAAAAGGTAAAAGAGCCGTGCCGTCAAAGTAGTCCCTTCATGCCATGTGAGTCGTAATTGCACTGCATTAAGGGGCACGCTGGGGGCGTGACACGCTGGGGCCGTGACAAACGCTGTGGGCGTGTGTCCGTGCTGTGGGCATGTGTCCGCCCTTCATGCCATGTGAAGCGCCAATTACGCAATTGCGTCGCATCAAGGGGCACACTGGGGGCGTGACAAACGCTGGGGGCGTGTGCTACGTTCCGCACTTCATGCCATCTGGGTCGTACATTAATCAGATCGTCTGCTGTGGCTGTGTGCAGGGGGCGTCACAAAGGCGTTCACCTCAAAGCGTGGTAAGTAACCATTCGCAAGACTCCCTTTGGGGACTGCACGTTGTCTCACACATACTGGGGGTGCCAAATGCAGTGTGTGCCTTGGCCTGGGTGCATCTGAAAGGGCCGAACGCAGTGTGTGGCTTGGCCTGGGTGTGTCTAAAAAGCACTCTGGGCTGAAGAGCGTCGGTGTGGGTCATAAAAAAATAAGAACAGCGGGAAACAATTATTCAAGACTCACACAATTCTAATTGTTAGACGGTCGCCGCTGGCCCTCAAGCGGGGGCACACGTGACTGAGCGTGTCTGCGGGGACAATTACTGCAGCCTCTCATGTGCGCTGTTACTGAACTATCACATTAAACCAAATTACACGAGCCTGCTAACATCAGCCAGGGCTGTAGCCTGGCTCAGGCAGCGGATCACTACACTAATTACATGCGCCTGCTAACATGAACCAGGGCTGCAGCTGGGCCTCAAGCGGGGGGACACGCGCCTGCTAACATAACCCAGGGCAGCAGCTGGGCCTCAAGCGGGGGAACACGCGAATGAACGTATCTGAATACACGCATTCTATTTCATACCCGGAAAACGTCGGGACGGGCTGCTAGTATATGTATATGTGTGGGTGTTTACCTATATTTAAAAGTACGTTTTTTTGTTATATTTGTTAAAATATACATTCAAATGTATTTTATTATTATAAATTAATATTAGTATTTAATATATGTTTATTTTTATATCTTAAATTCTATATATTTAAAAATCGATATTTAAAATTTTTTCCTCTATATTTTTTTCTTCTGACTTATTTTCCTCGATTTTCTGTCAGTGAACTCATCGTGGCATTTAAAAACCCACTTTCTCTACCAGGAATTTTGACAGACATTTTTACTCGAGAATTAGGGCCCAAATTGCATGCTGACAGTCAGCATACCGAATTGCAATAGCAACAGAGTGTGCAACTACCAACATTAGGGACCGCCCACAGAATGTGAAAGTGGGAGGACCATAGTTTATCCATGGCATAAACTACTCTGGGGCTGATTCCGATGTCGGACGTCGGTCAGGAGCGGTAACCGACCGACCTGCTGAGGTAGGTTACGGCCCTGCTACTACGATGCAACGTAACCCATTCGTATGGTTCACAATGCAAGCATGCATTCCGACCAGAAAGCATGCTTGCAATGTGAAATGCAGTGGTGCAGTTCATCCCTGCACCCTGTGGCCGGCACCCCAAGGTGCCTGCCATCAGGTGCAAGGATCAACGGAGGGGCACCTTAGGTGCCCCCTGGCTGCCATTCGGCGGCCTCACACCCAAGGGGGCCCTGCTGGGGGCCCCCAGAGACAGTTTCCGACTGCCTTTTCGTGCCAGACACACCGGCACGAAAAGGCAGTGAAAAACTGCCATCGTACTCCCTCTGTCGTAAAGAGGCGACCGGGGAAGTACTGGAGGATTTCCGGATGGCAGACGGGCTCTCCAAGCCCGTCGTAGGCCATCCAGAAAGCTGATTCGGATTCCTTTCCGACCGAACCCATCGGAATGGCTCGGTCAGAAAGGAATCCGTCCATCACATACCGATTCGGTCAGAAGGGCTCCGAACATTATTCGGAGCCCTTCCGACCCGAATCGGAATCAGCCCCTCTGTTTTTGCTGTGGCCAAACTGTTCTAACAGGCCGAAGGATTAAGGGCTGTCAGAGAATTAGCTATAAGTCCGTGCACCCAATTAGGATGGTGGTCAATTAGTGTTTTGGATGGTGGAATTGCAGTCAAAGAAACAGACTAAATTGCTCCGCCGCCCTGACCTTAATAACTCTGACAGCCAAAATATAAAGTGCCTCTCGGTGTCCTTTATAATCTTCACTAGTAATGCAGCTAATTTACAATTATATCTGCAAACTTCACTGAATCTCTGATTTCGTACCATCAAATATCTTTTAAATATCCATATTAAATTTGATTGAATGTCATGACACAAGACTCCAGTTATGCTTCTCTGAACTGTATTACTCATCATCAGCAAAGAGAACTCTTGCATAACATTTCCAAAACAAAAAAATACAGCTCATGTGAATGTTGTAATAACCATGAACAACATTCTCCTATCAATAGGTACATCCCTCAAGTCCATACAGTCCTTGAACATCACTTCCTATTCTTCTTGTCTGCAAATTAGTGAGATAACTGCTCTGTTTTACCATTATGCTCTAGTGCAATTTCTGTTCCATTGCGTGCCAGTGAGTTAACCTGTTTTTTCTGATGGTAGTTAAGTGTTCGAGTTGTTGGATAGGGTTGCCCTAACTGTGACGGTTCCACCAAACGGTGTTGGCTACACCTTTCATCAGCTAGGCCTTAAGAGTTCATGCCATTATTTTATTAGCCCTCTGCAATATGTGTAGTGAAGCCAGTGGTGGTATTAAAGAGGTCCCATTAGTCGGATATGTACCCTGAGGAGAAGAGAGTGTTAGGAGTCTCAGATCATGCACACACACGAGGAGTGTGGCCCAGGCAGAGCCCCTTTCAGAGAATGGAGGAAGCTGCCAATCAACATTCAGCCTGCCATGTTTGACATTCAGAATAATGTGCTAGGATCTCACTGAGCAACTCGCTCTCAGCAAAAGCCATTTTAGGGTGCTTGGATATTATTGCAGAAGCTTGATTGCAGAAAGAAGCTGAAGGAAATGTAGGAGAGTGATTATTTATTTTACCTAACTATATTAAGAAGAATGTGCATACATGACAATGTCCCAAAGGTCAGAATGGCCATGGAGTAAAGAGACCCCCACTATGATTCCCAGTAGGGGGAATCAGAGGACAATTATTCCCTCTCGGACAGATGTTTCAAGAGAGTTATTGAGGAATCTGTAGGCAACATGGTTCATGTGTGATATTAAAAAGCATTAGAACCTATTAAAGCTTCAAAAGGGAAACAATTATCCAAGTGTGTGATTCATTCAAAGAGGCTTCCTGGGAGGGAGCCTACGTTAAATCCGAAAGACAAATTTCCAGCGACAAAGACAGACATGTTTGAGTAGATTACTATTGGTCAAGACAAGCAATAGTGCAGTTCAAAGACAGGCTGCAGAAATAGCGTAGGAGTGCTCATGAGGCCAGTAAGAGAAGGGAAGAAGGAGACCCTCAGTCAAATCCATTTTCATAAAAGTACCCATTTGATGTGTGGTGAAAACTCTTACTGTAGTGTGGATCAGAACCACATAATGAGTTTCCCATGGGAGGAAGAGAAGCGTGACAAGCAATAGGAGATGAGGTATCAGATTGCTCATCACCATACAGTACAGATGGTACTGACTGTGACCACGATGCAGCGCCGTTGGGGGCTGATAGAGATATAGAATATCCGACTTGGATGAATTCCTGGAACCTAAATGGAGGTATTTAGACTCCCAGTCAGGAAAGAGGCAGGAAGAAATTAAGAGTGAGGGTAACAAAGAGAAGATAGACATAATTACACTTATCTAAAATAACCATCCGTCCTCAGATTGGCTCCCTTTGGTAAAGGTACCTGGATATGTGGATAAACACCACATTAGAAACGCCACCTTAGAAAGATAGGTAAAAAATAAACTGATGGCTAAATACCTACTAACCTATATAGAGGGCAAGGTAGCAGTTACCGCTGAAGTTGACTCAAAACTGATGACAGCCATGTCCAAAATCATTAAAGTTCAGAAGAAAGGCATTAATATCGACTGGAGGGGATTCCAGGATTTCTTTTTGGATAGTACTTGGCCTGTGGAAAAATATTAGACCTTGCAGAAGAGGCAGAGTACAGTGAAAATGCAATGGACCCAGACATTCCAAAAGGTTGCTTTCAGAGGGCAGTGTGCTTTATGGGTGAAGCAAATTGTGCTATTGCTATATAAATTAATAAAGATTTCCTACTATGATTCATCCTAAATTAGAGGATTTAACAGATATTGAGGTGAGTCAGCTTTTTTGGGGACCCATTTATAAAACAGGTGACAACATTTGTGAGTATATACACAACTTTAAAAGGTGCATTTGTCCCTCAGCACAATTTTAGACTAGAAGGTTTTTGGCAGAGCTGGCCATGGAGGGGCGATGTTGCTGGGTGTGGTCAAATTTCAGTCAAGTTCCAAGGTTATGAAGGAGGCAATACAGGAAACAACTATCACCACTTTTCCACATGAGAGGCAGAGGTGGCTGTAGACCTTGAAGAGGAAACCAGAGACAACACGTCACTACTCACTCAGGTGAGCACAGATCAAGGGGTAAAAGACTGGGGGGGCTTGATCAAACAGCAAGAGACCTGTGTAGATTCATGTGTACCTCAGACATAGAAAGAGTTTCAGTTAGAGTTTGTGCAAGAACCCAGACAGGTCACACTCCCAAACCAAATGGTCTTTATCAGGAAGGAAGCAGCTTAGTTAAACCGCACTAGGGAGCAAATATGAAAGCAATTGTATCAATACAGGGACTTCTAAACAATCAGTTTTTCGTTCCCAGTAAAAACAATCAGGATATGTGTCCAGTGAAAAACGTGAAGGAACTGACTCAGTGACTAGTCTATCACCATTTTAGCGACACTTATTTCACAATACTCATTTTGGAACCTGACATGAAGTTTCTGCTTTTTCTTTGAGGTGATCAGACTTGGGAATTTTCCAGTCTGTCATTCAATTTTTTGTCTGCCTCGGCCCATGGGAATGAGGATAACAGTGTAACTTGAGGATATTCTGATAATGTTGTAAGAGAAGTTGAGGTACAAGATTGTGCATTGATGACAATATACTTCTTCCATAATCTAGGAATTATAGTAAATTGAAATAAATCATTACTGTCTCCGATGCAATACCTGGAGTTTTTAGCAACTGACTGCCTGGAAAAAAATTATATGAACAATAAAGAGATAAAGGAAATCTCTAGAGCAAGAGCAGATCTTGCTGATAGACTTATAGATTACAGTGGGGAGACTGTCAGCTTTAATTCAAGAAATCTCTCCAGGCCTGCTACATTATAGAGGGTGAAGATATGCTTTCTAGGAGTAGTCTGTATGATGCAGTTTGTTCCCTGGTCAGAAAAAGCCAGAGAAGAGCTAAGGTGGTTACTAACGCACATGGAGGTCTAGAATGGTCAGGTAGTGTTTGCTTGAAAACCAGAGATAGTGGTGAATTTTGATGTCAGCAATCCAGACTGGAAAGCTCCATATCAATTAATTCAATTTTTAGCAGAATCTTTCACAGGAAAAGCTTTTGATAAGGGCAGAGGTCACTGTTGTATCTTGTTGAGGATAGACAACAGGCCAGCAATGAATTATAGCAATCACCTTGTGGAGACAAGGTCAAATACAGTGACAGAGCTGATGCGTGGGTTTTGAAACTTCTGCCTAGATTGATACATTTCTAGTACTGCTGAGCCTCTACAATGATGTAATGGACTGGGAGTCACTGCATTTTGTAGACCCTATCAATTGGGAATTGGAGGTAATGATATTAAAAGCACCACAAAACAGATGGGGTTTTTGCCATATAGCTCTGTTTATATCCAGGATGAATTGTCGGATGGTTTGATTTTGCACTTTGATACCTGAACCAGAAGCTTTCATGATGGATGCTTTTCTTCATGATTGGGCCTCAGCTGAATTATGTGTTCCCCCCATTACAGATGACTGTGAGGGTTGTTTTAGAAGTCAGGAGCCTGGTAGTAGAGTAATTTAAATAACTCAATGGTGACTGACTCAGGTCTGCTATCCAGACATGTTGGAGATGTGTGTCCAGGTTCCAGTAATTCTTCAACTCAATCCTAATATGCTGATGAAATAAAGAGGGAAAATACATCCTTTAATTGAGGAAACTTTTCCAACCCTAATGCCGTGGAGAATTTCATGGATAGATGGGATACCAATGAACTTTCAGAACTAGCTGACCATTTTATGGACCTGCGGTGCGCTCAAGAAATATAGGGTTGCCTGGGTTAAATGGTCTGACTGGTGTATGGAATGGAGTCTCCATACTGCTTTAGAAATTGTAGCAAATGTTTTGAATTCTTATACGAATTACCACAAAAAATAAAGCATACAGGATGATCATCTCCTATGGATCTACCATTTTGGCAGGACATACCTATGTGGATGGTGCGTAGGTAGGTCAATATCATCTTGTGTACAGATTAATAGAAAGAGTGAATATGCCAAAATCAATGTATGAGAATTTGTGGGATCTGAACAAGGTTTTCAGAAAGTTTTTGTCCTTGGAAATTATGCATGACTAACTTTTAGGGAACTTTCTGGTAAGTTACTAATGTTATTATATTTGATTACTCGCTGGAAAGAATCAGCCTTTCTATATAGTGGGTAGTTCTTTCTCTACAGGACTGAATGTTGCTTGTATTTTCAGGAGAACAAAGTCAATTTCCATCTAATTTTCTTATCTGGCTTTCCAGAGGAGAGTAAGACAATTGCTGACTGCTTGGAAGTCATCAAGCTGTGGATTCTTCTGCACTAGTTCAAAGTTTTTTGTGAGTTATGCAGCAGGCTGCTGTGGATGTAGATGTGTTACGAGTGCAATGGCCTCAAAGGTGTTCAGGGCCAGACTGGCAGTAGCGGGCACCGGGCAATTCCTCGGTGCCCGTAGGGGCTGTTTTTATCACTGGGGACGGCTTTGCAGCAATGCTGCAATATCAGACCCCTCTTCGGGAGCACATCACACCTCATCGACGCAGGCTACATTGGTTGCCAGTCCAAAAAAGAGTGGAATTTAAAGCCCTCACTTTGGCTCATCGTGCCACCAAAAGAAAGGGCTCTGCGTATCTCTCTTCCAGCCTTCGCCCCTACAGTAATACCAGACATCTCCGATCCAACTCAAAAGGACTGTTGTCTACCCCTAGATTCCAAAAAGTTCGATCTGGAGGAAAAAACTTCCAGGTATGTGCAACCTCTCAATGGAACAAACTCCCCATTTCCATTCGAATGATTCAGGAGGAGCTACCATTCCGCAAAGCGCTGAAAACATTCCTCTTCTGCTAAACCCAAATATGTAAGATTCAGCAAATATGCAAGAAGCGCCGGGACACCCCGTTGGGGTAGCTGCGCGCTATATAAAACACACTAAATAAATAAATAAATAAATAAATAACAAATGTGGGAGCTGTGCTTTTTTCTAGCACCCCCCTCCCTCCCAGGGCCAGTCGAGCAGCTGTTCCCAGTCAGGCCCTGAAGGTTTTCCAGGCAATTACCTTATTAGGAGACATAATAAAGGTGGCAGAACTGTCCATTTAGTCAGTATTCAAAGAAATATATATCAATCCTATTGTGGGGGTAGCTTCAAATGTTTTGAGGAAGATTAATAAAGTATAATAGAACTATTTGTGATGTGACGTAAAATTTTGATTATTTAAAACAACAAAACAAATTTGGGATTTGATTAAGGACACAGAGGAGATTATTATCCAACCCGTAAGAAAAGGGCCAAGGAAAAGAGGAAGAGGAAGTGATGTTCAAGAATTATATGGACTTGACAGATGTTCCTATTGGTTGGAGTATGTTGTTCATGGTTATTACAGCACTCATGGAAGTGATAGTGTTTGTTTTAGAAGTGTTATACAACTGTTCTCTTTGCTGCTGATGAGTAGTCAGGTTTAGAGCAGCATAATACTCGCCTCCATGTCATTACAAGCATCCAGACTTTCTTTTAATTTCTTTAGAAAATCTCCATTAATACATCACCCTTGTTGCCCTTCCACAGTATCCCTTCACCCCTTAACAAAATAATGAACATCACTAACCAAACTCTTCATTCTTTCTTTCATTGTACTCACCCACGCCTGTTTGCCATAAGTAAGTGGGCTTCCTGTAAGGCAAACATTGACAACTATGTATAATGCATACCTTGAATTTCAAAGCAGAACACTGATCCTTGCTTTCTTACCATTCACATAACTTCTCCAGGTATACCCAACATAAATACTGATATGTGTTAACTTCAACCTCTGTTCTGTCTGTACACTGCAATACACCCTTTCCAGATTCAGGTCCTTCAGACTTCTCAGATTAATCCGCTGGGATTCTCAGGGGCGGCTCCTCCACTAGGGCGGAGGAGCTTCACCTCACTGCTTTCTCGCGAGAAGCAGAAACATTAAATAAGAACACCTTTTAGTTATTACCATTTTATGTTTAGTTGCAAGAGGGCAGTTGGGCGGGGCTGCTCTGCATGCAGGAGTAGGAGTGGTGTGCCCATTCCTGAGGGCACAATTCCTCTTTTGTCGGCCCTCTGGGGCTGCCCAAACCAGTCATGCGCACTCTGCCCTGTGATTGGGTTAGGGGAGGGAGGCTGCCTGCTTCTTGTTCCTGCCGAATGCAGGAGATCAGAAGCAGGAGCTGAGAAAATGCGGTACCCAGCCGGCAGGCAGGTACGTTTTATTAATTTATTAATATTAAATTAAATCTACCCCCCCCCCCTACGACCCACCACCCACTATTAATGCCGGCCGCGACTGGGGATTCTTTTACCAGTAAACTGCTGGCAAAATTCACTTTCAGTATACACATCTTCCCTTAAAACCCATCTCCTTAGTCTGGAGTAGCTTTTGCACAGCTGATCGTCAATCATGGATGTCTCCCCACCCAGTAGTATAAACACGCTGTAGAACTTTGTGCTTGGGACAAATTGAATTATAGATTCTCCATTCTTTGCTGTATGCAAGATGTATTACACAGTTGGTTGAGAGACGAGAGGCCAGAACTGAGAGAAACCGAGAGGCCGTAAGCAGAGGAGAGAGAAGATGAGGGAAAGATCGTGTGTGTGTCGTGTGTGTGTGGGTGTGTGTGTGTGTGTGTGAACGTATTCTCTCATAAGCATTAATCTGTATCAAGATGAGCTTTACCATTTCGGGAATCCAGGACAGATGAACCTAACGTTGTCAAAATTGTAGAGACGTTGACCATTCCTAAAAACATGAATTGGTTGAGACAAAGGGTGAATGCTTACACAATCAGAGTTATACAGCTGTTACAGAGCACTACTGGGAGAAAATCTACTTTTAGGACTACTAGATTATAGTCAGAAAGACCAAACAGTTAGCTTGCTGTAGCAGTGACTGGAAACCTCAGGGAAAAAGTTCACAATCTTCAGATTTCTTGAGAACTGCGTGACACTGCTTGTGAAGGGTTACAATGCTGGAGCAAACCCGCACAAGCAGGTTGCTGGAGCAAGCTCAGCTCACAATGCTTTAGGGAATAGAATGTCATCACTATTCACACTCAAACCATTACCACAATTACTGTTTGTCCACACACCCACACACACCACACCCATTCACACTTTCAAATTGCCCACAAAGACATACCAATCACAGTTTCACCATTCATGTTAACGACATTCACGTACACAAGCTGCACACAAGCACAATTCACAATCTCCATGAACACAAACAGTTTATACATGCATAATTCAGACCAACATAGTACGTACACACAAAATGCTGGACCAGATGTGTTAGAAAAGTGTTGCTGCCTTCAAGAAATACTCATATGAGTAGTAACTTGCTGTTACTTCTCTTACATTTATCTTATTTCAACAAAAGTACCCGACTAGTTGGGCTTCAAAAAAGAAGTATTTTGTTATGCACTCACTAATTATAAAAAAACTATTTGTCGTGGGCCAATTTTGAAAATTTAAATTGCCAAAGTATCTTTCGGATGATAATTGATTTGTAAATGTACAACGTTGCTTATTTGTCGTAAAATATTTAGAGGTTACAGTGCTCGGGGAGGGTCTCGCATACGAGAAACCCCCTCCTCATAGTAAATGTATTTAAAAAATAAAATATTCTTCTTTAAAATAGAAATCTTGACCCCCCCACAAATGACTCTACATAAGCAGGTTTATGAGGCCTGTATTATCTGCCTTTCTTGTACAAATGCAGTAAGAAAACAGCAATCTTGCCTGAATGTGATTCGCAGAAACCATTTGGTTTCGCAAGACTGCCTGCATCAGAGGTATAAGAAGACCAGTTTCAGTGGATTGCATTGACTTCCTCTCTTCCTTTCACTCTACTTCCCACCCTACCTCACCTGCTCCTTCTCTCCCACCCCAAACCTCTTTATTATTTATGTTGTTGTTTTCTTTCCAATACTCTTTAATTTGCATTTTTTTTTATTGTAGCGTGCATCTGAAGTAGACGATTTAACATTGTTGATGGTGATCGAAAATTATTCACCTGTATGTGTTTTTGTAGTAAACGATGAAATGAAAGATTTAAGTAATATAACAATTTTAAAGAAGTCTTTCCTGTAGCATATCTTTGGCATCAAGAGAGGTGGGAGGCTTTTCTACACTCTAGATCAAACTCATTGTTGCCATCTGCAATGCTCCCCATCATAAATCTATTTTCAAACCTTTTTAAGAAATCCGGTGCCCCTACTAGGTAGCACCCTGTGGCTCGTCGTCTGACTTATGAAAGCACCTACACTGGTGGTTGTGCTTCAATAATTTCACATACACACGAGTGAACTAATGATTGAGTGCATAAAGTATATGCAATCTGGCTTTATTTACGAAAATTAATATATAAAAAAAACTATTGACAAACTCAGACCAATTAGTCTGTGTTCTTTAATTGTTAGCAATTCATTAAATGAATAAATCATAAACAGATTGCAGGTTCTAAACGAATTTACGTTTCATTGCATTCTCCTGCCATACACTCCAGGAGAAGTCTGGGCTTCTTTTCAGCAAATCCTTCTGACAGTCATGCTGCAGCTCCGTGTCGTGGGTTAACGAGCAGCATCTTGTATATCATGTGCCAGTGTGGCTGTGTCTGACATATTGAAGCGCTCTGCAGTTTTTGTGATGCTATAATATTTGTAGTTGAAGAGTGCTGGATTGAGATCAGATTGACTTCCTGGAACTGGGCTAGCAGATCAGTTGCTTAGATTGAAGCATTATACTGAACCGGAAAGGGTGATAGAGTAGATTGATGGAGGTCAATGCAAATAATCAAGGTTTGAAAGGTGTCCACAGCGAGTGGTTACCTTGCAAATGACTGGGCCTATTTCCAAACTGCATTTTGTAGTAGGTTTAGTAATACTGCTCACGTATAAAATGCTATTCCCAACCCTACAGGTTGAGGTCTCCCTAACTGCTTCTCCCAACTTTTCTGTGTGGAGGTTTCCTCTTGGCTATGGAGACCTCCACACACCTACACAAACGTTTTAGCAGTAAATGTGGGAGGGACGGGGTGGCTGGAAAATTGAAAACACTTACTACTAAATGAGATGGGTTTTGGGAGCAGTAAAGAGTGGTTAAGTGAAGGCTAAGGAGTGTTTTAGGTAGGGACATTGACCCACCCACAAAAGCAAACCCATTGTTATTCGCAAGTTGCACTCCTGAAATTAAAACTGTCAAAAAACCAAAACAGTCCTAAATGCACTCCTGTCCAGGCTTGGAGTAAGTCCAGCACCACATATGGCCAACCACTGGTCCTGCAATACCCTTTGTGCGAAAATAATGCAGGCATGCACCTGTTAACGCAGGGTTTCTGGTCTCTATTTACTTTACCAGATCCCAAATCATGTCGACTGAATCGTTGGTACCTGTCATTGAGTAAAAGATATTCTACTACTAGGTTAGTCAATTAAGAACTTACACCACTCTAAATAACCACTGACCAGTGATAAAGTTTAAAGATTTAATATAAAGTCAAAGATAATTGAAGATACAAACTTCTCAAGATAAGGTTTAAAAGGTATACTGGTATCACTATAAACATAAATTCTTTGAATAATCTGAGTCTACAAAACAGAATAATAAGTACAAGTTCGAAAATCATCAGAGTTGCCAAAATGGATACAAGTTGCAACCTAATAGTCATTACAGAAAAGAAAATTCTGTTAGTCTGTCCCTACACTAGACTAAGTGACATCCCTACTTAACAAGATCTTTACCCCAAAAGGTGTCAGCCGTGGTGTCTTCCTAAGAAGATCACGCACTTCTCTTTCTCTCTTCTGTAAATAGGTCTCTTGTGATCAGCCTATCTGCCTACCCCACCGCTCTCTTAGGCTTCCAAAATCATCTGCTCTGCTCTCCTCCCGGGTCGCTTTCCCTAATACAAAATCACATTTCCAATAGAAACGCCCCTCGGGACGCCCCTCACGTGGTATCGAATTTGGCGGCAGACTCCATGATGGTACTCTTCAAGACCCTCGTTAAAGTTGACCTTGGTTCCCAGGCTTCTTCTCCAGCGCGCTGGTACCCCCTGAAATTCCTGGAAACTCCTACAGGCCTGCGCCAAGCGCCACTGAACAAAGCCCCATTCATTTCAACTGATTAAGACCCCTCGCACCTGCATACAGGCCGTCCTACAGTGGGCCTCAAATTCCAGGCTCCACCATATCTATAGGTCATAAAACATATGTAAAGCACAGTACTTGGCGCCTCTCGACTTCTTCTCTAACGAGCACATTGCAGATCAAAGAAACAACATTATCTGTTCGGGCCTACTTGATTTACATGAAGCGGGTCCCTGCACTCTGAAAATATTTAACTTGATTTAAACAGTATTCTTAACTAACACACGTTTCTATAATGCAACACATCTATAAAACATATATTTCAGTACTAAGTTCAATAATACCTTTTGATGAACAATGTCAACCCCACCTCACATTATTTTAGCAGCACGTTTAGATTTACTGTGAATTGCCATGAGGCCTACACATTTCAACTGGTTTGCAAGACTCTACTTTTCTCTTACATGATCACTTTAACATGAGAACGTGAGGTTTCCATATTCATTCTAACATTTCTATATTAGTCTTCACATTGCTATGATTATTGTTATTCTACTTAAACACTCTGTATTTTTCACTACTGAGTATAAGACACTCTTGTGCATAGTATATGAAAACTAACTACGTGCTTGTAAATATGGTGCACTCATACATTTTTCAGATTTGTGCTCTCTCAGTCCCCCCTTTGATGACTTTCAGGAGTCATCACCATCAAAACACCATCTCTAAAATGTAGGACTCTTCAAAGTGAAGTCATGGCAGTACCATTTCTTTTCATTGTCTCCAATGCCTTCAGACTCTTATATTGTGTATCTTGCATCGCTGTCAACCTTCTCTCCTGTTCTCTCATAGATCTCTGCAACCTGTTTGCTTTATACCATTGATACAAACGCACCAATCCCCACAAAGTGATTACACAAATCACAATTATGATGATGGGTTTCAGTATGTACCAAACGATACCCTTTCCTAGGTTGGCAAACC
This sequence comes from Lissotriton helveticus, assembly GCF_964261635.1. Lineage (NCBI taxonomy): Eukaryota > Metazoa > Chordata > Amphibia > Caudata > Salamandridae > Lissotriton > Lissotriton helveticus. The sequence goes on along the minus strand of NC_136063.1, from coordinate 1,383,138,425 downwards.
AACCTCCAACTTTACCCATTCCATGACCTACTTTTTCCCACACGTTTATTTTTGTCAGATCCTCAATTTCGTGGTGAATTGCAGTGATGTTTCGTATGTATTTTTCTAAAGGTTTTGAATTGTCTGGAATGTAAGTGCAACATTCCTGGACCTTCAAAGCCTTGCAAACTCCTCCCTCTTTGGCTAACAGAACGTCTAGAGCAAGTCGGTTCTGAAGAACCATTGCCCTTATCGATTGCATCTCACCCTCCACCAGCATTAATGATCTAGCAGTACTGGCAGATAACCTATATACGACTGTAGCCAATCTTCTAATTTTGATGTCATTCAGTATCAATCCCAAGATAGGGAATGCAGCACCAAATACATCCCCAATTACCTCTTCAGCACCTAACCCTCTCTTCCCTCTTGTTGGTATTCCTCTCTTTGTCATTTCTAAATTCTCAACATGATATATTTTGGGGAAGACAATTGCTAGATAGCATGATCCGTACCAATTATCTGGTAGCTTCACATATGCATTTCTTCCACATACAAAATATACATTTGGAATTGCTTGCATCTCTTTCAAAAAATCTTTGGAGTAGTACTCCAATTGGAAAGCATGTTCACAACTGACTTGACCTACATACAGATTCTCATAATAGGAGTAACTCCTGTGAATGCACAGTTTCCCCCATTTCTCTTTGTCTAAAGCAATTGGACCAAAGCTACCCTTTCTTTGCTGTATCCTTTCTTCCTTGGTCCAATCTGTTTCCCATTGTCCTGAAGCCTTTAGAATCTTCTGCCTCCTGTATCTAGTATCTACCTGCCCTATACACTTTTTCTCAATTTCTGACACTTGACAAGTCAGATTATTTCTTCGGGCATGTGAAGTATCTAACGTTTTCCATGGAATGAACCATTTCTGTAATCTGTCTTCGCTCTTGTAATAGTCCCACTTGTTCAGATGCTTGTAATTTGGGACCTCTGGCAATGTCGAGTCAAAATTCGAGAAATAATACTCGAACCCATCTCGTCCATAGAATATGCTTAACAACAAACTACATGTGATTCCATATGTCAATGGAAGATGATGGTATCTGATACCCTCATCCACCGAAGCTGGTAATTGCATACAAACGTAGCAATTCTTCGCCTCCATGACATCAATGTATTCGTAAAGCAATTTGGCATAAGCATTTGACCTAAAGTTCCCCTTTGATTCGTCAACATGTAATCTTTTGATCTCAGCATCTAACAAAACCTTTTCTTTCTCAGTGTTTTCTCCTTTTACCTCAGCAACAGTGATAGGCTTTTGTGTTGATGCTTTCTTAGTTTCTAATCTCGTCTTTGTTTCATTTTCATGTCCCACTATATATGATACAGTAACTACTAAAACTATAAGAGAAATCACTACCCCTAAAAGTGTGCCAACTATACATTTTGCCCTGCGGTTCGGGTTGCCGGCCTCCATGTCTTCAAACAGTGTAGTTTTGGGTGTTCTTCTAGCACCAGTTTCTCCTTCTCTCCGAACAAAGTCTCTCTTTCGAACAGCGTTTCTCTTTTGAACACCTGGAAGCTGCCAGTTTACTCCGCAAAACAGTTCTAGAGTCCTGTAGAAATAGACAACCCTAGCCCTTCTCCATCCTCTAAAAGGGAGTCCCTATCATTTTCTTCTTCCACTCGGCGCTAGGTTATCTTGCAGCAATATTTACAAAGTTCTTTTCAAAGTCTTTTATCAATCTGAAACTATGAGTGTTCCAAGAAGTGACACTACGTCTTCATAGATGTCCATACGAAGAAGTATTCCCTCAAATTCTGGGCAATTCTTACAACAACATGGAAATTCGACTGTCTCTAGGATTATTCTCCTTATTTCGCTCTGGACAAGTGGACGAACAAAGTGAAGAGTTAAGGTTTTTTCAATCTCCACTCCTGGTACTATCAACTCTAAATCCACAGTTACAAAGGGGTCCGTTCTGACCAGGATCACTTTCTTCACCTTCCCAGTTCTGCGCCCCTTTGAAGACATCCGCAACAAGGTATTAATCCAAGACAATGAGTGTTCCAAGAACTTCCACTACTCGTTCAAGCATTTCCAAACGAAGAAGAGTTCCCTCCAATATTGGATATTGTGAACAACAAACCGGAAAATCAACTGTCTCTAAAATCAATTTTCTGATTCCGCTCAGGAGAGGAGGATAGGTGATGTTGAGTGTCAGCAATCTTTCGGCCTCCACTCCTGGTAGCAGGAACCTTAATTGCACTGTGATAATTGGTTCAATTCTGATCAGGCTCACTTCCCTGACCCTCCCGGTTCTGTGACCCACGGACATCTGCAACGAGGTAGGTCCAATCAGGAGTAGAGTACCTTCTGCTAGGCACTCGCACCCTCCTTGATCTTCTGGGACCCTCCTGGGCTTGATCCTGGGTATCTTCTTCCGGATCCGAGTCTTCGGATATAGGAGCAAGCGTTTCTTCCCGAGCAGACCTCAAGCTCAGCCTCCTCCTTCTTTCCGGCCAGGTGGCTGCTCCACACCTTGTTCTCCTATTTCTCGTCCTCACACTCGATTCTTGATCACTCTGATACTGATCTGTGTCTGAGTCGTATTCACTGCAGCTCTCTCCTTCAGTTGCGTCTTCGGTCTCACTGCCGTCCTGCCTTCCTTCCTCTTCAGGATCAGATGCGTTCCCAACTTCTTCCGACACCCCCACAGCTTGACTGGTCCCCTCTTGGGATTCTTCTTCCACGACTGGACTTTCGTCTGGGAGAGGAGCTGTTTCTTCTAGAGGTGCTGAAACTCTCCGAGTATGGGATGCATGGATCCAATTTGGCAGCCCTCCGCACTTCACCGCGGTATTCGTGATCAGGATTACCTGAAAGGGCCCACGCCAACGTACATCTAGGCAGTTCTTCCGGACGTGCTTCTTGATCAGCACCCAGTCCCCTGGGCTCAAATCATGACACAGGTTCCTTGATGATGGAACTTCAGCCGCCTGCACCTGAAGGGACACAGAATGGATGGCGTCAGACAGTCCCTTACAATAATCCAAGATCAGATCATCTGTAATATTCAATAGGGCAGCAGTTGGAACCGTAGGAAGTCTCATGGCCCTCCCCATCAAAATCTCGTGTGGAGAGAGACCTGTCCTCCTGTCAGGTGTGCTGCGCATGCTCATGAGCACTAAAGGAAGAGCATCTGGCCAACTCAAAGATGTGGATGAACAGACTTTAGCTAGTCGACTCTTCAGGGTGCCATTTACTTGTTCCACAATCCCCGAGGCCTCTGGTCGATAACTACAATGCAGTTTTTGATCGATCTTTAATGCAGAGCACAACATCTTCACAATTTCGCTGTTAAAATGTTTTCCTCTGTCCGATTCCAGAGAGGCAGGCACCCCGAAGCGTGGTATCAACTCCCTGAGCAACAGTTTGGCTACTGTGAGTGTATCGCACCGGCGTGTAGGGTATGCTTCAACCCACCTGGAAAATATGCATACAACCACCAAAACATACCTAAGGCGGTTGATTTTTGGCATTTCAATAAAGTCTAATTGCATTCTATTGAAAGGCCCCCCAGACCTCCCAATGTGACTCCGTGTAACTGGTGTTCTTTTCCCTATGTTTAATTGTTGGCAGGTAACACATCGCTTACACACTGATTCTGCCGCTATCCTAAATTTGGGGCAATACCAAGTCTGCCTAAACACTCTCAGCATAGCATCTCTTCCTAGGTGTACTGGACCATGCATTTGTCTTGCCATGGGATTTGCTAGTTCCTCAGGTAACACAGCCCTCCCATCTGCTGAAATCTAAAAATCCATCTCGCTTCTCACGCAACCTGCTATCTCCCATGCCTTTTTCTCTGTTTCAGGTGCGTTCTCCTGCATCACTCTTAAATCCTCCCAAGTGTCTACTGTTTCCAACATCATGCTCAATTCTGTCTTCTCTTCCGCCCCTTCTATTTCTACCTTTGTGAAGGAATAGTCCTGCTCCGCACAATAGCGGGCGACCTCGTCTGCATAACGGTTACCTTGTGACACAAAATCTGTATTCTTAGTATGAGCTACACACTTTACAATCGCAATGGCGGCTGGACCTTGCAATGCTTCCAGCAACAGCCGCACGAATTCTCCATTTCGAATGGGCGAACCAGAAGAGGTCATGTAACCTCTCTGAGACCACGATTGCCCGAAATCGTGAACCACACCGAAACCATATTGGCTGTCAGTGTATATGGTGACTCTCCTTCCGCTACCTGCTATACAGGCACGAGTTAATGCAATGATTTCTGCTACCTGTGCGGAATGTACTCCTTCCAGGCAAGCGGCTTCCACAACTCCAATAATGGTGCAAACAGCATAAGCTGCTCTCAACCGACCAGTATCATCTCTTAAACATGAGCCATCGACAAAGTAAATCTCATCAGGGTCAGACAACGGCTCATCCACAATATCTGGTCTGGGCTTCGTGCATAGTTCAGTCACATCAAGGCAATCGTGGTCTTCACATTCTTCGCCTTCTATTACGGTAGGTAGTGGCATCAATGTAGCAGGATTCAAAACAGAGCATCTTTTGAGGGTCACGTTCTCCGCAGCAAGGATAACTTGCTCGTAGCGCGTGAGCCTGCTATTAGTCAGATGCTGCGTCTTCGTCCTGGTCATTAGCAATTCTACAGAATGTGGTACATACACCACTAACTGGTGTCCCATAACAATACTCTCACACCTCTCAATGCTGACACCCGTTGCAGCAACAGATTTGAGACATCCGGGCAACGCTGCGGCTACCGGATCTAATGTAGCCGAAAAGTATGCAACTGGTCTACGGGCATTTCCATGGGTCTGTGCCAAGACTGACAAAGCACATCCCTCTCTCTCACAGCAATAAAGTGAAAAAGACTTCTCGTAATCGGGCATCCCCAGAGCCGGAGCACGACACAAATCGTCTCTCAGCTGCAGGAATGCCACTAGGCATTCATCGTCCCATGGTACCGGATCACTCACCTCCTTGTGCGTCAGTTTCTGTAAGGGTTTTGCTTTCAGTGAAAAGTTAACTATCCACTGTCGACAATAACCAACCATTCCTAGGAACATCCTAACTTCTCTCTGTGTCGTAGGCGCATTCATCTTCATTATCGCCTCAATCCTATCTGGAGACACCTTACGCTTTCCCTTTTCTAACCGGTGCCCCAAATACTGTACTTCTGTCAAACAGTACTGTAACTTGCTCGGAGATACCTTATGTCCATTTTCAGCTAAATGGTTCAACAAGGCAACGGAATCTGTTTTACAAGCTTCCTCGGTCTCTGACGCAACAAGTAGGTCATCTATGTACTGGACCAGAACTGAATTCTGCGGCAGTACTAGATTTTCGAGGTTCTTCTTCAACAACTGGTTGAAGATGGATGGACTGTCTGTGAATCCTTGTGGGATTCGACACCATGTTAAAACGCGATCTTCCATTTTAAAAGCGAAAAGGTACCTGCTCTCTTCATCCAATGGGATTGAAAAGAAGGCCTGGCAAAGATCTATCACTGTGAACCATTCTGCTTGGCATGGTATCTGAAACAGTATCACTGATGGATTCGGTACCACTGGACAACATGAAACAACTATAATATTAATTTTTCGAAGGTCCTGAACTATTCTGAATTTCCCACTAGGTTTCTGCAAACCCATAATCGGGGAGTTACAAGGACTTCCCACGATTTCTTTTAGTATTCCCTGCTGAATCATTGACTCGATCACAGGCTTTATTCCTGCAATCGTTTCCTGGGACAATTTGTATTGCGGTGTTCTGGGAAACTCGGCATTTGGCTTTACCATTATTTTCACTGGTTCTACCCCCTTGATCAATCCTATTTCCTCGCCTGTGAAATTCCATACCCCCGACGCCACAGCATCTCGTAGGTCCTGGGGAAGATCTTCTACAGTCAGAGTAGGATATAGTTCTATGCAAGATTTTGAATTGGCTACCTTGAAGGTAGCGTCATCGTCTGTAGTCTGTACCTCCACTCCTTGCGGGGTGCAGTATATTGTGCAGTTCAATTTGCATAACAAATCCCTTCCTAACAGACATACAGGACTCGAATCACATACTACAAACTGATGTTCATTCATATGGTTTCCTATTTTCACAGATACTGGTTCAGTCAAGGGACTAGTCATCCTTTTGTTTGCAACTCCTACCACTTGAATTGTTTCCCCTGACACCGGTAAATCTGGAACCACCACTGATCTCAAAGTTGATCGAGTAGCTCCAGTATCCACCAAGAACGTTGTAGGGCATCCTGCCACTTCAGCCTCAACAAATGGCCCCCTTTGATCCACCTCTAGGACTGCCCCGAGGGTACAGTCCTCTTCCCTACTCACACGCTGTCCTGTCAATGGATCAACATAATAACACTTTTCTTCCTCGATAAAGAGAGGCATTTGTTTAAAGACCTTTCCCCCTGTCGCTATTTTCGGTGGCTGTGGGAACTGAGCTCGTGGAGCCAAAATCCCCCCTTTGACCACCTTGCTTCCTGGGACTGTTGCCTTTTGAGCTGGAACCTCTTGAACCTGCTCCTCTAATTCCAGCTCTCCATTTTCAGGGTTAAAGGGACACTCGCGTCGCCAATGTCCCACCTGGTGACACAAATGGCACTTTGTCGTTTTCTTTAAAGTGGCAAAGTCTACTCTAGGTCTCTGCCCTTCTTCATTATCCTTGTTCTGACCATTTGGCTTTCGTCCCATCCCCTGTTTCTGTTGTCCACCCTTTCCTGCCGACTGCATCTGCACCACCATCAATTTCTCCTTTAGATTTTTCTTTTTAGAATCTATTTCGTCACTGCAGTATCTCGCATATCGCAGGATCTCATCTAGTGGTTTGTTTTGCCAACAGATTAAATGTTGTTGAATCATCAAACAAATATCTGGTCTCAGCCCCAAAACGAACTTTGACACAAACTGCCCTATGTCTTTGGGATCCATTACATCGAGTCCACTATACTGTTTGAATATTTTCAGTAATCTCTCATAAAACTCGTGAACTGTCTCCTTGGGTTCCTGCCTTGTTCGGTCTATTTTTACCCAATCTATATCTTGTGGAGGCACATTATCCTTTAACCAGGCTATTACTCTTTCGTACTTCTCCATGACACTGTCCGATGGTCCATTAGTTCTAGCATTCCTCTCAGGCTCTGCATTTGGCCACTGGACACTAATCTTGCACGTTACCCACAAATCCCCTGGAACCACAATGTCGAACAAGGTGTTCAAATCAATCCACAATACTTTGGAGATCTTTACAAACCTTTCTACCTGCTTATACCACTCGACTGGGTTTTCCCTCAATTTCGGAAACGAGTTGGTAAATGCATCCAAATCTCCTCTACTCCATGGTACATGTACATAATTCCCATTTGATATTTCTCGCAAAGGGAATGCCTCCATCTGCATTACCCTTCCCTCCGGGGACATCACATTTGTACTTCGTCTAACTGTACCCCTTTTGGACCATCTCTCTTCCCATTTGTCCAGGTCTCTCCACACCCTTATTCCCGATATCAACTCTCTTATGTGTGTTTTTAATCCTGTAGTTCTCTTCTCGTCTAGGTCTTGGTCTGAGTACTGCAACCTATGGCTACTCTGTAGCGTCTTTGTTCTGGACAAATCCACCACGTACCTGTCCGCCAAATTAGTCAGTTTCTCATGAATTGCTCTGGCCTTTCTAGTAATATCCTTTGCTATAAATAGCAGTTCATCTTGTTCGTACAACTCAATCCTTTCTAAAGGCACCGTTCCTTCTATAATCTCATCTAGATCGGATTTTAGACTGGAGACATCAAGCCTTTTGACCTTTATCGCTGCTTTTAGTACTTCGGCTCTGGGTGATCCTTCCACATCTCTCCCATCCCAGCTCCTAGTCCTGCGCCTAAGCACTGGTGAGTTATGGGGAGTCCTCCCATGCTCCCATCTCTCTAGGTCCCATGCCTTTCCATCTTCTCGGGGTGGATGGTGAAACACTCCTTCGCGCCTCATAGCCCCGCGTTCCCCATCCTGTCTAGTTTCACGGGATGCATGGTAAGATATTCCGTTACTCCCTCTTTCTTCCTCATGCATCTGTGACCGCCGATCACTCGATGTATGACGGGACCTTTCACTGTTCCCTCTTTGCCAGTGCTGTACACTTTCCCCAGGTGCGTGATGAGTGCACCTAAACCTATCCCTGTACTCTTGTGTTCTTTGGTCTCCCTCGGTTTGCATGAGGCGAGACATCTCCTCACACTCCATACTCCTACCATTCTGCTCCTGCTGTTCCCTCCCATTCATAGGACATGTAACTCCTCTGTTCTCCTGACTTTGACCTCCTCGGCCCTGACTGCTTTCGCTAGCCCCGCAATGAGATACAGTCCCGTTACCTCGGCTTTCCCACTCAGTTCTGTTCTTAACCTATTACTCGGGGTTATTGCGGTCCCATCCCATTCTCTCAAGTCAGCTCTTAATTCTGTATAGGATTTCGGCCGTGGTCCCCTCAGGTCCATCGGTCCTCTCTGACCCCCCTGTCCTGTGTTGGGACCCACAGTCGTATCGAATGGGGTGTTCCACGTTACCGATCCTGGCAATTGCTTCCATGCATTTGTCGTGTTATTCCTCCTTTCCATCTCAATCCTTTCTCTATCTAACCGTGCCTGCTCTTCTCCTCTCCCATGATCTGGATTGTAAATCGACACTATAGGTCCTATGGTAACAGGTACTTGAAGAGCATCCGGTAATCCAAAAGACTCAACCTGTTCGGTGTTTGGCGTCTTTTGTTCCACAAACCTTCCCACTACGCTCTGTACTGTGTTGTTTTGAGGTGTCTCCTCGCCTTTGATAGGTGTCCATTCCGATATAGGGAGTGGTGTAAACCCCTCTATGGCAGTCCCATCTTCCCTTGCGAGCCCTCTATCTTCAATTTCCCCAACTCTCGGAGGTGGTCTGTCTATCAATAATCTGTTTATCACATTGTCCTCCGAGTCGCTCTCCTCATCCTCTTCCATGAGGTTCCTCCCACCTACCACCTCCCTCATTGGATACAACTTCTCTACCTCGATAGCCTGTACCCTCCATCTCTTAGCTTCCTCATCCCATTTAGAATCTCGCACTGCTCTTACCGATCGAGTCAATCTTTGTTGACGCCTGTTCAAATTTCTATCGTGTGCCGCCCTAATCCATGTATTAAGGGCCTCAAACTGGGTTGGTCTAGGTGAGGGTTTCAATGAGGACATGGTTGCTTTTAGCCGATGTAACACTTCTAACTTAAACGTCCCATACTTAGGGAACTGCATTTCTTCATTTCCTTCCGTAAGCTTATTCCAAGCCCCAATCCATAATATCGTATGCAACCCCACATTCGCTGCCATATAATGAGCTGGTGTACCCTCCGGCGGTGCCTCTTCCCCGTAATAATGTTCACTTCTTTTTCTTCTAAAAATCCCTTTCAAACACTTAAAGCACTTCATGATTTCTCTTTTCTCCGCGTTTGTTTACTTCCTGATGACAATCTACCAATCACCGCGCTGTTCTCGCTAACTGGCCTATCCGATCGCGACTTCTCACTGACGTCGCACCAGCCGCCCAATCGCGTCACGGCTCTTGCCGACGTCACACCAACCGTCCTATCGCGTCGCGGCTCTTCACTCGCCACCCTATCTCAGCGCGGCTCTTTCTGACGTCACTCGTCCCCCTTCGCAGCAGTTCCCCTCCTTTTTCAGCTCGTCTCCTCGGTCATGCGTGCATCCCATTCATACTCTGAAAAATGATTACTTCTGTCCAAGCGATCACCTTTCTTGACTGTACGCCCACAGTCTTTCTGTAGTTGTCCCCTTAACTTGACGAAATGTCTTTCCGTTTACTTCCAGACAATCGCCTTCTCTGATAGGTTACTCACACCCAGTAACTTCCGACCAGCGTCCGTTACTCATACGCTCACTCTTACACTCCCCCTATCTCGGTCCCACGGCGGTCAATGGTACCTCATGACTTCCGTAATATGGTCGACAACTACTCTGGATGTTCGATACACCCAAAACCACTTAAGCTCTGGCCTGAACTTAAGATTCACCGGTTCACCCGTTTACCAGGTAACCAGTTCACCAGGTTGCGCGCGCTCACAACCTTCTCACAATCACGCTACAGGCATTCAACTCCGCAAGACATTACACTACAAATACAACCCAAAACACCGCAATCTGTTCACGCATGACCCTTGTTATACTCACTCTCCTCCGATACTGCTGCTTTTCTCGCCCCGTCTGCACCTTCGGCGCACGATTCTTCCGCTGCTCGTCTCTCGATGTCTAGGGGCCTTGGGGTAAACTAACCTCTCTAGATTACCTTCCTCAAGAAGATAACCATCCTCTGCTACCAACTGTTAACGCGGGGTTTCTGGTCTCTATTTACTTTACCAGATCCCAAATCATGTCGACTGAATCGTTGGTACCTGTCATTGAGTAAAAGATAATCTACTACTAGGTTAGTCAATTAAGAACTTACACCACTCTAAATAACCACTGACCAGTGATAAAGTTTAAAGATTTAATATAAAGTCAAAGATAATTGAAGATACAAACTTCTCAAGATAAGGTTTAAAAGGTATACTGGTATCACTATAAACATAAATTCTTTGAATAATCTGAGTCTACAAAACAGAATAATAAGTACAAGTTCGAAAATCATCAGAGTTGCCAAAATGGATACAAGTTGCAACCTAAGAGTCATTACAGAAAAGAAAATTCTGTTAGTCTGTCCCTACACTAGACTAAGTGACATCCCTACTTAACAAGATCTTTACCCCAAAAGGTGTCAGCCGTGGTGTCTTCCTAAGAAGATCACACACTTCTCTTTCTCTCTTCTGTAAATAGGTCTCTTGTGATCAGCCTATCTGCCTACCCCACCGCTCTCTTAGGCTTCCAAAATCATCTGCTCTGCTCTCCTCCCGGGTCGCTTTCCCTAATACAAAATCACATTTCCAAAAAAAACGCCCCTCGGGACGCCCCTCACGTGGTATCGAATTTGGCGGCAGACTCCATGATGGTACTCTTCAAGACCCTCGTTAAAGTTGACCTTGGTTCCCAGGCTTCTTCTCCAGCGCGCTGGTACCCCCTGAAATTCCTGGAAACTCCTACAGGCCTGCGCCAAGCGCCACTGAACAAAGCCCCATTCATTTCAACTGATTAAGACCCCTCGCACCTGCATACAGGCCGTCCTACAGTGGGCCTCAAATTCCAGGCTCCACCATATCTATAGGTCATAAAACATATGTAAAGCACAGTACTTGGCGCCTCTCGACTTCTTCTCTAACGAGCACATTGCAGATCAAAGAAACAACATTATCTGTTCGGGCCTACTTGATTTACATGAAGCGGTCCCTGCACTCTGAAAATATTTAACTTGATTTAAACAGTATTCTTAACTAACACACGTTTCTATAATGCAACACATCTATAAAACATATATTTCAGTACTAAGTTCAATAATACCTTTTGATGAACAATGTCAACCCCACCTCACATTATTTTAGCAGCACGTTTAGATTTACTGTGAATTGCCATGAGGCCTACACATTTCAACTGGTTTGCAAGACTCTACTTTTCTCTTACATGATCACTTTAACATGAGAACGTGAGGTTTCCATATTCATTCTAACATTTCTATATTAGTCTTCACATTGCTATGATTATTGTTATTCTACATAAACACTCTATATTTTTCACTACTGAGTATAAGACACTCTTGTGCATAGTATATGAAAACTAACTACGTGCTTGTAAATATGGTGCACTCATACATTTTTCAGATTTGTGCTCTCTCACACCTATATACCATCCCATAGGATATATGGCTGAAATAAATTATTTTTTTGCTACTTAAAAATATATCTAAATTCAATTCATAGTTAAAAAATGATATATTAAATAAAAAGGTTGTATTTAAATGTATTTAAATATGTTTCTAATGTAAAAATACACAGCTTTATTGTTTAAAATAGTTACATTCATTTAAATTAATAATATACATAACTTTTATACATTTGTTGAACATGATATATACATATGGGGCGTGGCTAAGATGGCAGATGGCTGAGACGTCCCTCTCGGCTCTCCATACCCGCCGCCAGACTGATTCTACTGCTTCACGCAGTGGGCAACGTGAGCACTCAGAGTGCTCTCAGCCATCTGAACCTGCAGAGCACTGGAGGGGAGAGAGACAAGGCAATCAGGGGCGGCCTTAGGCATGTGCAAGCTGTGCACCTGCACAGGGCAACCAAACCCCAGGGGCCACCATGCCAATATATATCCTTAAAATAATAATCCTCTGAGGATGGATACATATTTGCGTGGTGGTGCCTGGCAGGGATTTGGATTCCACTTCCAAACACCCTAACCTCCCCCCTCTTCACTGGCCTCCGTGCTCCGCTCCGCCCGGATCCCCTTTTCCGGGGCCCCCTACCTACGCTCCCTGCCCAGGGCCGCCATGAGCCTAGAGCCGCCCTGAGGCAATCTGACCCTACACAGCGGCCCTGGCAAGAGAGGAGCACTGAGTGCAGACGGCAGCCCACATCAAAATGGCAGCGAAACGTCCGCGGGCCTAATGAGACTGTCCGTCAATGGGATCTGCCCACATATACAAACTGCAGTCCTTCCCTACCCTAGCAGATTGGTGCCTGGCAGCAAGGAGTGCATCATGGAGCTCTCTGGAGGTGGTAGGGATCAGGTGCCACTACGACCTCCTGAGCACACCTCGCTTCTGACCTCAGGACCTTTCCGGAAAGCATCCTCGTTTCCAAATGAGCTTCCATGCACCTGAGAACAGTGGCGCCAATGGAACTGAGGCCGCTGCAGTGCTGTCTAGCACTATCCCCGACCTTGGAGATTCGGTGCTGGAGAGCAGGTACCTCTGCGCTGTGACCCTGGCTGCCTCTGTGGAGAAGATACAACATTAAGTGGCACTGTGAGCGGCACCAGAGTGAGGACCAGATCGGCCCATCTGCCCCAATCCTGAGGTCTGGGATACAAGAGAGACTCCAACAAATCTCCTTTCACCCCAACGGGACCGACTGAGAAGGAGGCCTGATGCCCTGGCCTACATCACTACCAAGATTGACCTGACATACACGCAAGACCCAGTGCGACAATCCAAAGATAGTCACTGCTGGAGCATGGGCCTTGGACTAAGGCACAACAGAGCACACCCATGGGTTTCTGTCGCCGCAGGCCGACTCCAGCCTCCAGAGACCCAGCAGGTCATTCCAGGCCCCAAGAACAGGATCATGGTCATATATACTGGCCCCTTGCCCACAGTGCAATTTAAGGTTGCTGCAGTCGGGGGCACCGGGACTGAGGAGAGGGGCCCCTGGCACAGCGAACCAGACCCAATGCTGGTGACATGGCGAAGAACCAGACTGAGAGCCTCACTAACATGGCATAGAGCATGCACACCCTGCACAGTTACAACTTGAAGCACACAGTAGCTACACTACTGTTGGCGGGGGCGCACCTCCATCATCTGATGTGCCGCTAGCGGGGTGTTGAGATGTGCTGTCACACAACAGATACAAAAACATGGGCCAGCTGAACCTGCTGCCTCGGAGTATGCCCAGCGGGTGGGGAGCAGCACCCCAGGACACTACTGACTCGTTCTTGGATTCTGGCTCCCTGGGGGTGAGACTTCTGGCAGGCCCCTTGTTACTTATCCTCCAACCGACGCCTAGACTATACCCGGAGCCATGGCTACAATGCATTCAAAGAAGGACTGGACATGTTAACAACGAGGGCTGGAGCTTCGACGAGTGACCTTTTACTACCTTCCAGTCTGGGCTCTGTGCCTGACAGAGAGGAGGTGGAAGGTCCAGAGGCCCATTCCTTCTTAGAGGCTCTTGTTGCTTCCCTTCAAGATGACCTCCAAACATTCAAGAAAGACTTATCATATGACCTCGAAGAGGTCAGCTGCAACCTAAATGTGTTAGGCAAAAGGTTTTCCACCCTGGAAGACCATGAAATAATCTGGAATGAAGAAATAGAGCAGCTCCAACAGGAGATCATTAGACTCAGAGATCAACAGCTTACATGCCCACACCGAAGATTTGGAAAACTGATTGAGGTGCAACAGCATCCACATTGAAGGGTCGTAAGGGACCTTTTCAAATCTATCTCCGAATCACCACCAGAGATGGAAATTCAGAGTGACAGAGCGCACAGGTCCTGCGAGATCTGACTCTGTGCCCTCTGCTCTACAGTAATGCCAAGACTTCCGCCAATAACTGCTCACCTTTGGAGTAAATGCGTATTGTACTCTTGGGGACACCCATTTAGGGGAATCTTCTGTGTGAATGGCAGAATTCACCAACTTCGCTCTTTCAAGTAAGCTTACTAACTGCTCGAAAATAAAGATTCCTCTTTTACTGAATCCCAGCCTAGTCAGTGCGAACGAAGGATCCACAGACTCCCTTGACTGAAGGACGCTGGAGCTATGCCCATGGTACTTCAACCAGATCCAAAGACCATGGCCCAGGGTGCTCAAAATGCTCTCCAGTGACTCAGCTGGAGCAGACAATACGTGAACATAGCTGAGACATCTGAGATGGGGTGGTGGGGGGACACCATGAGCCATCAGGCAAACCCAATCACCTTATTCCCCTCGGGACTTTTTGCTCCTTTAAGTCATTGACTTATGGACTACGCGCTTCTTGTTGCTATTTCCTGTATTTCTGGTTTGTTTTGGGGGGAACTTCCATAACATAGCTTTGCATTATCTATCTCTCACGCCTTGTTATTGGTCCAGCCACAGTCAGAGTTGGTCACTTAGAAGGATGTCCTCGATCTTTTTCCATAGGTACTTCACAGCATGACCACTACACCCCTGCTATACATAATGCCATAAATGTTGTCACCCTTAATGTGTAGGGACTTTACAATCCCATTAAGCACCGTGCCATATTGTCCCTTCCAGGAAATGCACTTAGTCGCTAGTGACAGGCACAGAATGCGCTTGTGTACCTTCCTGCAACAATTCTTCCCATCTACTTCATCCAAAACAACAGGAGTGGCTATATTGTTATCTTGGTCTTTCCACAGCAAGATATGTCCCAAACTGTCTGAAATCAAATGCAGACTACGGGCCAATTCAGTGAACGTAGGCAACTACACCTTTATCTTAGGGACCATATACGCTCCAAAAGACAGACAAGAGCGCTTCCTGCACCATGCTGTGGCTGGAGTGATGTCTACCTAGGATCAGCTAGTGAATCTGGGGGACTTCTATTTAGTGTTCAACAATGAGCTGGACTGATGTGCGCAATGCTACAGGCACACTGGGGCCCTGTCTTGGGAGGGTGAACTTTGGCTGCAGGAGATGGGTCTTGGAGACATTTGGCGTCGACTGCATCCACACACTAGGGACTACATATTCTATTCTTACACATAAAACTTACACCTGCATAAATCACTTCCTGAGTATGAAGAAGCACCAGTCTTTAGTTACAGCTTCCAAGATAGAACCTTGTTGCTTATCTGATCATGCAGCAGTCTCTCTCGGCACCGATGAGACATCCCCAGGGTCATGGCTGATGCGTAAAACCCTCCTACACAGACCCAAAGTAGTCAAGCAGGTCCACCTGGCACTTGTAGGCTTCCTGGCACTAAACGATACTGCTGACACTTCCATTTCCACTCTCTGGGACACCCTGACAGCTGTCATCAGGGGGAAGTTGATAGCTGTCTCAGCAGTGGATAACAAACTCTGCAGGGATGAGAGGGAGCGATTGACTCAACAGGTACGGGAAATCAAACCCATACACAAGTGCACCATGGCCCCAAGAATTTGGCATCAGTTGGAAGCGGCACAAACGCAAATTGCGAGCCTTGATTTGGACAATGCATAATACACTGCCCTTAGACTACAGCATTACTTTTATGGGGGGGTGATAAATCAGGGCCCCATGTGCCCAATAGACTATGAGCCCAGCGACAAGCAGCGGGCGTACATTCCCTTGTAGCTACAGATGGCTCTGAACTCTCCGCAGATGGTCCCATTGCCTCTGCTTTCCAGGATTTCTATAAGGAGTTATACAGGGAACATACTCTGCCTTTCGGAGGACCAGGTCTTTACCTTGAAAAGGCTCGCACCCCGAGACTAACACCAAAACAGGTGACTACTCTGGATCAGCTGAACAGGATAGATGAAGCCATATTTGCCATTGCTCAAAGGAAGCTCCTCAAATCCCCAGGGTCAGATGATTTTCCAGCGCTATTTTTAAAAACATTTTGTACTATGCCCCCCCCCCCCCATGGACCTGAGTTTTCAATGCAATCAATGGCCTGGACACAGTGTTGCATTCGATGATGGAAGCCTCTATAGTGATCATCACAAAGCCAGGGAAAGATAAATGACAACGCGCCTCATATTGCCCGATATACCTCTTCAATGTGGATATCAAATTTTTCATTTAGCTAACCCACCTTGGCCCCCTCATGCTAAGGCTCATCGCCAGTGCAGCAACAACGCAAAGTGTATCATGCACCTAAATGACAAAGCCCAATGCTCCAGTTGGGAACAAATGCTCTTGGTCATTGATGCAGAAAATGCATTTCGCTATTTAGATGCCACACTTAGGGGCATATGTATGAAAATCCCTCTTTGCGATTCTCAAATAGCGTTTTTCTAAAAATCGATATTTGAGAATTGCAAAGAGGGATGTATGTAAAAAAATTGCATTTTTTTTGCGATTTCTTAATATTCCTTAATTGCGATTAGCAAATTGCGAATCGCAATTAAGGAATACAGGGCCATATGTATCAAGCCGTTTTTGAATCGCAAAGGCCGAAATTCGCAGAATTTCGGCCTTTGCGACTCGCAAACGGCCGTTTTGCATGTTTTGGAATGTATGAAACATTCCCAAAATAAGGAATTGCAAAGTTGTGCGATTCCTTATTTTGCCATAGCATTTAGGGAATCGCAATTTTGCGATTCCTTAAATGCTATGTATGTAGCAATTTTGGCTAGCGAAATATGGTTAAGGATTCGCAAATTACCACCAACTTTTAGTTGATGGTAACTTGCGAATTCTTCAAAAAATGCATATTTTGGCATTTTTAAAGGTGGCATGTGATGCACACACATGCCCATAGGGCATGTATGTGCGCCATATGCACACACATGTTATTTTCAGGGGTGCAGCAGGGTGTCTTTGAGACACCCCTGCACCCTTGCAATGATTCTCAAATTGCGATTAGCAAATTGCGATTTCGCAATTTGAGAATTATTTTGCATTCATTCCTATGGGCCTCCTGGCCCATAGGAATGCATTGGAAATTATTCCTTAATTGCGAATTCGCAAAATGCGAATTCGCAAATAAGGAAGCTTAAGGAATCGCAAATAAAAAGCGATTTTTTTCATACAAACCATTTTGCATTTCCTTAAAATTCGCTATTTAGGAAATGCAAAATAGTTTGATGATACATATGGCCCACAGTCCCATTCATTTCTATGGGCCAGGAGGCCTATAGGAATGAATGGGAAGTTATTCTCAATTTGCAATTCGCAATTTGAGAATTGCAAATTGATAATAATTTCAAGGGTGCAAGGGTGTCATAAGGACACCCTGATGCACCCCTGAAATTTACGTGTGTGCACATGGCGCACACGCCACATGGCACCTTTACAAATGCCCAAAAGTGCATTTGTGAAAGAAATCCCAAATTACCACCAACTTCACGTTGGTGGTAATTTGCGATTTCTTAATGAAAAATCGCACAACTTGGGTGCTTCATACATAACATTTAAGGAATCGCAATTTGCGATTCCTTAAATGCTGATGCAAAATAAAGGAATCGCAAATTTTGCGATTCCTTAATTTTGCGATGCGATTTTAATCATACATCGCATTTTACGTTTTTTAGTTGCAAACGCTGCTTTTTTTGCGAATCGCAGCGATGATACATATGCCCCTTAAACATTTTGGCTTCAGCATGCCCTTTTGTACATGGTTCTTATAACCATGGCCACCCGACTGGGACCGTTTGGGTGAACAGGCAGACATCAGACCCATTTCCCAAACACAGAAACATATGACAGGGATGCCCACTTTCACCCCTGCTTTTTGCGCTATACATTAAACCCATGGCCCAGCGTCTACACAACAACCCTATTATCAAGGGAATCCCTTTTGGGGGAGGAACACACTATTAGTCTCTATGCTGATGAAGTAATAGTGGCCCTGGCAGAAGCAACTACACATTTCCCGGCCTTTTGGCGGAATTGGAGACCTAAGGGGACGCAGCAGGGTTCCATATTAATGTTCATAAATCCCAGGCACTCAATCTTTTGAGGTCACCAGCCACTAATACTGCACTTGTCTGTCAATATCCCATTCAAAGGACGGCTATCTCTATTCCTTATCTGGGCATTCAACTGGCCCTTACGGCCAGGGTGACCGCAACTCTAAACTACAAACCCCTACACCAACAAATCAAAATCGACCGGACTAGATGTAAACAATATCGCCTCTCTTGGCTTGGTCGAGTGGCTGCCCTGAAGATGTTGGTTCCGCCAAAGATCTTGTTCTTATTCCAAGCTCTTGCATTGAAAACCCTGCTGGTTCCATCCAAGCCCTACAACGAGACATAAATCGATTTGGATGGGCGTAGGGCCAATCTCGGATATGAAGGGAGCAGGATTCTAGACCTCCAAGGGATGGAGACTGGGGCATCCTGTATCTCTTACAATACTTCCAGGCAACATAACTTTGGTTCCTGGTCAAACGGTCTCAGGAGCAATCTGAGAAATACAGGCTATTCATGGACTGGACGGTGGCAGGGTAGCACTTCTGGAAAGTTACTTTCGTATACAGGACAGCCCGACCAAGGAGCCTCTACTTATCCTCCATCACCAAAACTACCTTGATCATCTGGGACTGTTTGGGTAAGCGGAGACTTGACCTCATTTCCCTCCCAACTGACATTGATCATAGGCAATGCAGATTTTACCCCAGGTCTTGATCAAGTGGCGTTTCATCATTGGCCTGAAACTTACTGTTTACTGGACAAAACAACTTGATAACATTGACACTCACTTCCACACACAGTTGCCTCAATTCCCTGCTTACACGATTTTGGGGTTACCTGACATGTTCAACATTCAGATCTCGTAGGGGATGACAGATTGAACTTGCCTTGGGTGCAGCACTGTAGAAAATGTTGACACACAGGGGCACAGGCCTTGTTCCCTCACATCAGGTTGGACACACCGTCTTTGGTACATACTAGGGATGGAGAAGCTAATCCTGACCCTCATTGTACAAGGCGATTTGTATTGTGAGATTTGGCGTCCAAATATCGCCTTACTCTCTCCGGAGTTCTGGGAACTAAATTGGCCAAAATGCCTGAGTTTACTTTGTCTAACAGACATTACCTCCGACGCCCACTCTGAGGATTCTGATTAGGATGACATTGCTAAACACATGGTGTGCCACACTGCAAACATTTTTCTAATTCTATGGGTTCAGGGGGAAAGAGAGGGATGATGGTGTTTGTAACGGTTTGTTATAATAACTTACATATGTGTCAATGAAGATAAGCGCTGTATGCTCATAGTATTGCTGTAGATTTTTTTTTACATGGAAAACCAAATAAAGATATTTGAACCATAAATAAATATAAGCATTTTAAGTTAGATGAGAAATGTTAACAATACCTCTTTGAAAAAATAATTTTGAGTTAAGAGTGTTGTATAATGTATTGCTCGACATTTAAAACAAAGATGTAAAATTCATTTACACTATTTTTTCTATAAAATATTGTAACTATTTAAAAGAAAAAAGTTTAATAACATTTTTAACTTTTCCCTACACCTTACCATACGTAGATCTCCAAATTGGTGGTGAAAATCTCTGTCTATGTAGGAAAATTCACTAGTAGTAACTTTATACTCATAAATTAGGCAACACCTCCTAAATTCCGGGAGTATAGACATGTACGTCTACACTTTGTAGTAAATTTACTCTTATACATGTTGAATAGCTAAAAGTAGCAAAGTTACTACAACGTGTAAGAGTAAATTTACACATTTAGTTGAACTATATATGTTTACCCTTGCAAATAGACCCCTGTGAATTCGAAGTGGAATTTCAATACATAGACCAGTCTCCAGGACTGAGTTGGTCTCATCTCCAATAACCTCATTGTTTAAGGTAAACTCTGAAGCAGAAGGCCAAGAGTGAACCTAGTATTGTGGCTGAGACTATAGAGACAATACACAAAAATATTCATGAGTTTGGTATTAGTACTACAGCAACACTCTTTTATGTACTCCTACACACCTTTGTGAATCAGCTACAAAACATCCAATTGACTAGAAGTAATAGGTTAACGAGGGCACAGTCCTTTCTGTGCATACTAATTGCCCCATGTTTTGGAGCCAAGCCACAAAGGTGTGTATGGGTATGTAAAAGAGTAATCCTGCAGTTCTACTTCCCCAATTCATCAATGTTTATGAATCAGACTCTATGTCTGGAAAATGCCTCAATGGGAATAACGGACTCAAGCACTGTTGGGCTGGGAGAACCATATTCCAAAGTTAAAAATGGGACACTGAGTCGCATACTGGTGCTTGATAATGTCAGGAATCAGCAGAACAGAGTCAGCATCCTAACAGTATTTCAGTATGGTTCCCTGGACAGAAATGGGTGTGGTCCTCAAAAACTACTCATCATCAGACCTCAAGGGATGCATGGTGTAATGCGTGTTGCAGAGCCAGCTTCTGCTGACAAGTTACGTTGCTATGGAGGAACTTGTAATTGCCACCTGTGTTTATCAGTGTGCTTTTTCTACTTCCTAACAATTGTCTTCGCTCAAAAACAGCTGTGTTGATAGGAATGCACTTGTCGTTACCATTGGTGTTCATCTCTGTTCTTTTGCTCTCTTAGCATTCTCTCTCCTTAGAGTAGCACCATTCTGCACTCAGAAGAACAGGGAGCTTCTTTCTCCTGGTAGTCTAGTTTAACAGTGAGATCTTTCCAGATTTGTAGCTCCTGCAAGACCCCAGGTTCACAGCTGCTATCTTGGGATTGCAAATATAAAGATGGACTCCACCCTTTCTCAATGATTTGTATTGAGGCTTCATTAGGAGCAGGTCATAGTTGCAGTCATTGAGATTCTAAATGCCTCCTAAGAAGATTATTCCTTATGACAATCTAGAACCCAGAAAACTGCCATACGGACATAACGATCAAATGCCACCAAATTGCATTTGGACTTGTTTTTATGGCATATGAGTACAAAGCACGCTTTGGGTAATGTTTTTATATATGATAAAGTATGCTTACTTTGGTTTCTTCATGAGTTCAGAAACTTATCTTTTGGAGATTTGTGATTACTTTAAGGCTCGAATTACAGTGATAGAAAATTAATACATATCAATTGAACTTTATGTATTTACTATAAACCTTATGTAACAGTGATAAAAAATCAGAGCTGTGGCAGTGCATATAACTGCTGCTGTACAAAACTCCCAGACAGAAATTCTGATTACAGTATCTGAGATAGTCTTATCTATATATCTTAATTGTAGAAGAGAACATTGAATTATCAAGAAGAACTACAGCTAACCCTGTTAGGTAATACTGCTTATATGTGCTTGGTCTAATAGTGTCTCACTGCACACACACACACACACACACACACGCTTTGGTATTCATTCTCCTCATTTGTTCATCTCATTTCGGCAAGGTACTGCAACCCTCCAGGTGTTAATTGCTCCTTAAACACGCAGCTACTGTGTTTTGTCTGCAGGTAGGTTAAAGGGACTTTGGATAACACACTTTGTAGCAGAAATATAAGATATTACAAATACTGAAAATATGGAAGAGAAACAGCCCTACAAAATACGGCATGATCAGGCTGAGTTCTCAGATAAAGGGTCTTCTTAAGTTTCACCACCTGCTCCCAAACCTGCTTTCTGACTAGCATCAGCTGGATGTTCTTCAAGATATGATAAACAAAGTAGTGGAGGCCACATTCAAAGCTAGACAATGTCCTCCCCCATCTAAAAGGAATCACATATCTTCTCCTTCTGATCAAGGCACTGTCTTATCTGGAGTTGAAGTGGGCCAGAGAGGCAGATATGTTCAGGGTCGAGAGCTGACTGAGTTAATTAAACATATAAGAAACAATGTGGTCCTTCCTGAAAAAATCTACCCTATGGCGGATTTTGCTTGCACAGTATAGGCATAAGGATAGAATCTTTGCCCATCCACAAAGCACGCAGAAGTATTCTTTCCAGAAAGTGGGTGCGCCATTGAGAAGCCTTCTATCCGTTGATTCCTTCCTAGATCTTATCATTGGAAAGGTTTGTTAGAGGAGTCCTCTCCAGTAGTCAAAGTAGTATCGTTCATGGCTGGTCTCTCTTTCTGTGTCACCATTTTACAATGGTTGTGGCTCCGGCCAATGCTACTGATTGTAAGGGACGCTGAAATAGCTTACTTAAACTCCAATGTTGCCTTAAGATTGAGCACTTTCACTACCCATACTGTGTATTTGTTCCATCATGATTTCCAGGCTCTAGTTGCCTGAAAAGGATTGTGCCATCGTTCTTTCCTTCTTGAAAGTGGGAGGTTCAAGCAGAAGATTTTCCGCATTGCCTGATGGTCTAGAGCCTCCAGAGAGTTTCAGTTTATTCGCCAGGTAGCGAGGAGAGGAGGAGTGCAAGGCTTTGTGGTGATACAAGCAGTCTTGTAGATAGCTCTAGCCTCGATTGGAAGCCAGCGAAGGGTGGATAACATCGGTGTGATGTGGTCGCTTCTTTTGGCCCCATAAATGAAACGAGCTGCTGAATGGAAAACAGATTTAAGGGGGGACAGGTGAGATTTGGGGAGGCCAGTAAGGAGAGAATTGCAGTAGTCAATTCTGGAGAGGACCAGCGATTGCACCAGGGTTATAAGGTCCTGCTCCGGGAAGAAGCGACGGATTCCCCAAAGAAGGCACAGATGGTATCGAGCAGACTTTGCAATGGAATTGATGTGGGGGGTTAGATTGAGTTTTTTGTCGAGAATGACACCCAGGGATTTTGCGCTGTTGGCAATGATGGGTTTAGTGTTCAGTAGATTCAACTGATCCATCCATGATTGCACCGGGGGAGGAGAGATTGAAGAGGAGAAGAGGAGGAATTCGGTTTTGGAGGGATTCAGAAACAGTTGATGAGTAAACATCCATTTATGAATGGAGTCGAGAGTAGAGCTTAGGATAGAGAGATCGTGAGTGGAGGCAACCTTGAGGTAGATTTGAGTGTCGTCAGCATATAGATTATAGTGGATCCCGGATTTACTTAGGAGATTTCCTAGTGGTTCTAAATAGAGGTTGAACAATGTGGGTGCAAGTATAGAGCCTTGAGGAACACCTTGACCTACCGCCACAGGAGATGAAAGACTGTTCGCTATTTTGATCATTTGTGATCTATCAGAGAGGAAGGAGGCAAACCATTTAAGCACAGTGCCCTCCATGCCCATTCTCTGTTTAAGAATGTTGAGGAGGGTGTTGGGATTGACAGTGTCAAAGGCTGCAGAAAGGTCAAGGAGAATAAGAAGACAGGACCCTCCCCCCGAGTCGAGGATCCTCAGCGCGTCATCAACCACTTGCAGTAGGGCTGTTTCAGTGCTGCAGTTTTGAATGAAGCCAGACTGGAAATTGTCAAGAAGATCATTGTCCTTGATATGACGCAAGAGTTGTTTCGCTACACATCTTTCTGTAATCTTCGCAAGAAAGGGTAAGTTAGTGATGGGGCGGAAGTTGTTGAAGTCAGACGCATCAGCAGTTGGTTTTTTAAGAAGCGGGGTGACCTGCCCAGTTTTGAATGAGACAGGAAGGGAGCCTTGATTGAGGGAGAGGTTGACCACAGTGGTCCAGTAGGAGAGGGAAAGTGTATAAAAGTCAATGGCAATGGCACTGGGGATGGGATCCAGATGATGGTTGGAGGGCTTAGTTTCGCGGATGCACTTGAGAAGGGCATCTTCAGATATGGGGTCAAAGTTTTGCCAAATGGCTAAGGATTTGCACTCCTCTGGAGGGGTAGGATGAGCGACCTGGTCCACAAGTGATTTAACTTTTTCGTCGAAGAATATAGCGAAATCCGCTGCTCTCTTTGCAGAATCCTCCAGCTTGGAGGAAGGGAGAGAGCAGTCAGGACTCTTGATGAGATCAAATAGTTTTTTGGGTCTATTTTTGGCTGATTCAAGGAGGGTTTTGAAGTGCGCCGCTTTCCCAAGGAAGATGTGTTTGTGGTACTTGGATCTTGCGGCGCGAAGCGTGGACAAGTTATCGGTGGAGGGCACTTGCCTCCATTGTTTCTCCAGGAATCTTAGCTGCTTCCTTTCTTCATAGAGGGATTTGTTGAACCAAGGTGCTGAGGGGGTGGGCCTTAACCTTTTGCTTTTGAGTGGAGCGACGAAGTTAATTTCATCTGCAAGAACTGTGAGTGATTGGGAGGTGAGATCGTCAACATCTAGGTTCGGGTCTAGCCTTGGAAGTGATAACAAAGCTGATTCACAGAGGGGACCGACATCAATATTTTTAACATCACGGAACCAGGAGATAGCCCTCTTGGGTTGGCCAAGTGTTATAGCGTGTGATAGTTGAATAGAGAATGGGATGAGGAGGTGGTCAGACCAGTCTAGGTGAATAGGGGTAGTGATGGAAAGCATGCCTGCTTTAGAAATAACAAGGTCCAGGATTGAGCCCTTAGAGTGAGTTGATTCTGTGCAGTGTTGGATGAGATCGTTAACAGAGAGGAAGGTGGCCAGGGAGTTTGCGGAGGAGTCTTGCGGTGAGCCCCAGTGGAGATTGAAGTCACCCACAAAGGTCTGATTGTCACTTTGCGAGTATTGGTCACTGATGAAGTCAGTGAGTTCCTCCAAAAACGAAGGGCCACTACGAGGCGGGCAGTAAATGACATGGAATCTAAGGGGTGAACGGTGGTGCACTTGTAGCTCAAAAGAAAGGCATTCAAAGGTGTGGAAGGAGCTGATAGGAGAGACCTTACGTTGAAGGGAGTTTCTAAAGATGACTGCAACACCTCCCCCGTGTTGTCAGTTCTGTCATTCCTAAGTATAGAATAGCCTGTAGCTAATAGGAGATCAAACAAGGAATGTGAGGTATCTTTGAACCAGGTCTCTGTGAGGAAGAGCATGTCAATATTGTGGTGGGTGATGGTATCTGAGATTTCAAGTTTGTGTTTTACTGCAGATCTGCAGTTGTGGAGCAGACTCTCAGGAAATAAGCACTGGATCATGGACATGGTGGGAGTAGCAGGGTATGTGACCTAAATCTGCTGAGTGACAGAACAAAACAAACCTCATATATAAACCAGAACAAATAATTAATGGTGTGCGCAGGAAAGAATAGGATGTCCAGAGATTAGCTGTAGAATTTTCAATGTTCTTTATTGGTCAAATTTGATTCAAAAAGTGAAAAGATTCAGCCAACGCGTTTCGTTCTCAAAGAGAACTTCGTCAGGGCTTCTCAGGGAAATATCCCCTCTGAAGGAAAGATAACGTCAGATTGGATGTGTCATAGAAATTCACATAAACCATGGACTGGATAGGGCACCGTGCGTTCGTTTGGAATTTATTTAACTTAGAATAACGAGGATCATAAGGTGGTCACGGTTCCACAAATAACAACATCCACTAGGGTTCTTAATGTAACGAAACTCATATGGCGGTCATGGTCCCACTCTCAATGTAACAACATCCAATAAGATTCTCTGTTGAAATTAAAAAGAAACACAGTCCGAGGAAGTGGCATCCAAATAGAGCTCCTAGGCAGTGTGAGCATATGATGAATCTGTATGATAAGTTTGCAGGCAAGTACCGTAGTAGAGGCTTCCGGCAATAACTCAGGAGTCAGAGAGGAATTAACCCAAGGCTGAGATAGGGACCTGAGTAATCACGAAAAGGTTATCTTGGGATCATACCGCTTCAGAAATGCCTGTCCAAAAATCTGTGAGACTGAGATTCTGAATGGACTCAGAACCTCGGTCCCACAGATTCCCAAATGGCCCCACCACATCTGCCTCTGGGCAAGGCAATCCAGAGGCACCAAGGGAGTCCCAGAACATCAACACAGATCAAGCTGGTGACTCAAGGACTCATTGTCAAGGTTCATCCCGTCCACTCATCATGTCCTGGAAGAGCTTGTCTAGAACCACCTTGTGATCTTGCACCATCACCCTGGGGTCAGGGCATGATCTTCCTGGTGGGCTTTTGCCAGGGTGTTGATCTCAGTGATTCCCTAAGGTGGTGGCTGGCTTCCTCCTGCGCCAGGCCCAAGATGCGGTGGGCCTCCTGTAGTGATCTAAGCTGGAGTAGTTGACCCTCCCAAAGAGATATAAGGCAGATGGGTTGCCCCACCCATACTTGATCAACTTGGACTGGAGGAACTCAGTCACTGGCTTAAAGTCCCTGCATCATTGGAGAGTGATGGCCGAAAGGTCTTGGAAATTATGTCCTTGGAGTTTAGAGTATTGCAAGCCTCTGGCTTTCTTTATGATTTCTTCTTAGAGTTTGAAATCGTGCACACACACCAGAATATGTGGAGGGCACATCATTTGGCTCTATTGCGGCCCACCCTGTGAATCTGTCTAGTTAAAGGTAGACTCCTTACTCAGGGCCCAGGACATACAGGAATAGGGACTGCATGAAGGTGCGAATGTCAGTTCCTTTTGCTCCAAGCAGAACTCTCTTGAGGCGTATGTTGTTCCAAAGTGACTTATTCTCAATATTTTTAACATTGGATTCTAAGTTATCTGTTGCTCTTGAGGATTCATAAATTCTTGGAGGAGCAGCTCGATGCCCCCCATAGGATCTTGTTGTACTCCAGGGAAGACACCCTGTCCTCAAGTGAGCCCAGGTCGTGTTTCATTTCCTGCATCTCAAGGGATAGTTCCTTTTTAACTGACTGTAGGTCTGTTATAAACTTGTCAGAGAGAGACCTTTGCTTGAAGGGATTGTTGACCAGGTGAGCATGTCTCTCAGGATGTGGCCCTTTTTACCTTTGGAAGATGCCATTTAGGCAACGGGGTGGAGTGCCCTGCTAGAGGTTTAGCAGCCCAGCCCATTTGTAATTTCCTGGTCACACTGGAATTTCCTTGGGTAGGGTCAAGAACGCGGACCATGGGCAAGTTCAAGAAAGGCACCGGGGTACTCTCTGTGCTCGTGGGGGGAGCTTTCTGAGTGTCTGGTCACAATAGGCCTTGGGTGTCGCCGCAGTAGAAGCGACCCACACGATCAAGAGACCTAGCAGTGGCTCAACCAGTGCATGCCTTTAATGTCCCTTAGGCTTCTGCACTGCCCCCCAGACCAGTGCAGTCCTCTGCCCATCCACAGTGTCACAAGTGGGGGAAGGTCAGGCAAGGAACAAAGGGAAGCCAGAGTTTCAGTCACTGGCAGAAATAAGACACTCATTATTTCCCCCAGGTGGTGATATGCTGCCTTGCAGCATTTTGGTGGCTCACGCACCATGCAGATACCATGAATAGAGAACAGGAACTCCACGGAGGTGGGGCAGGACTTCTCCTTGTCCACCACCGTATCCCGGGTGCCTCAGCAGTCCAGCCAGCCTCCAACTACCAGTTGCCTTGACTCTTGGGGACTCCCAGGGTGAGCAGCGGGAGAACTGTAAACATTATCACAGACAATCCAGCATTGGGCAATCGGTTGAGAGAGGAAGGCGCAGGCCATGGCACTCACTAGGCTGCACCTGCCATCTTAGTTGTTCCTTCTGAGGGCATTGGCAGTTGTGGTTGAACTATGTGCCCCAGTGCTGCATGGTAACCCAGGTCTTTCTTCTCTTCGGCCTTCAGTTTCAACACATCACTCTCCCCACGTCAGCCCGTCACCATCTTATCGTGCTAGACAGTGCTCTAGCTGCCCGGACATCAGAGTGGCTCATGGTGCGTCCCATGCGCCCGCCGTCTTGGCGACCCTAGAAAACAAGTACGTTAAAGGGATACAAAAGACACTGTAAGAATTTAAGTATCTGATGCTCTTCCAGAAATATATCATTCTTTTCTTGTGAGGGCAATTCAGTTTTAGGATTCCTAAGAGATGGTTTCCTCTTTGATATGTTTTTTTCTACCATCTGCTGTCAGTGGACAGCCATAAGAAGTTCATTTGTTGCCTGACTTCTTAAATATGGCAGTTAAAAGGTTCTGTGGTGCATGCTCCAGCACCCTTTTGGGACTTACCCCTAGTATTGAATATGTTGAAGGAAGTACAATTTAAATCCCTGCAATGAGTTTCTTTAAAGTTCATTAGTTATAGTTGTCTTTTCAGGAAGGAGGGTTGGTTAATTTGATGTTTGCTTGAGAATGGATCATTTATATGATTTTTTTATGAACACATTGTTTTAAGGCCAGACCCCTACTTTTATCTAAGATTGTGTCTTCTTTCACCTTTGTCAGGGTTTCATTCTGTAAGCGTTGTTTTTCTTTTTCCCTCCTCAGATCAGAAATCACTCTCCATACCATCACTTTCCATATGACTGTGTCTGTCTATATAGAATATAAAGAACCTCCGCTTTGGGTAATAGTTGAGTTGATATGCAACTACTCACACCAATATTGAATTACCACACCTACCATAGCTTTTCCACTCCACACTACTACATTACAAAAGTTCAAAACCACGCTACTTTACATACTTGAGCACCGTGTAATCACTCCCCAGCACAGATCTTTCTCCAGTAACACACTGTCAACTGCAGCAAACAACACCCCAAATAAACACACTGTGGCCCATCATTATTGTACAATCAGTCCTCACCACAGCCAGAAACAATTTTACGTCGATGTATCATCAGCAGAAACATTGTACTCCCAGAATATCATTGACATAATATGGAGAACCAAAATGTTGTGAAAGTAAGTGCCTAGAGGCCATGGCATAGATAAGGGGAGCGGTTCGCCCTAGGCTGAAATTTTTGGGGTGAGGCGGGTGAGTTGAGCAATTTCGGCGAGCACAAGGTGTTTTTCTTTTTTTAGATTTATATTTCTCTCATCATCATCTGACGAACCCCCCACTCTTACCTGCACTGGCCATCACTGGGTGGCTAACTCAGGGACCAGCCTGGGTGGCAAAAGCTCTAGCTACGTCACTGCATAGAAGTAAATCTAGATTTTTTATTCTTAACCCCATATTTATGTACCCTAAAGATATCCACAAAGTCAAGGTACATATATGTGGAGTTATTTAAAGTAAACTTTGTTTACCTATAGAAATTTACCTTCACAATATTTTGGTCCTCAATATTTTGACCACGCTATTGTGGTAGCACAGTATTCTGGAGTTGTCGCAATCTCACAACAAAAAAATCTCTACGAAGATAGTAATGCGTTCACACTAGAACACTACCCACACCACCATCCTATTTGGCCCCCCTTCAAGCATCCTACAATTTGAACCACACTGTCTCAACCAAAAGACACAAACACAGATGTAAACCACAAGCCTCCACTCAGTACGGTATTGACACCATCAGGGCAACACTATCACCCTATCACTAGATTAACAATAGACCTCAGTGACTTTTTTGGTGTGCTGGCGTAATGTCATGTAATCCACAAATTTCACATTATATGAAATATGTGAAATTTCTCCATTTCTCATAACATGACATTTCATGTGATTTTTGCCCAGGGGAAACTG
Organism: Lissotriton helveticus; assembly: GCF_964261635.1. Lineage (NCBI taxonomy): Eukaryota > Metazoa > Chordata > Amphibia > Caudata > Salamandridae > Lissotriton > Lissotriton helveticus. The sequence continues at coordinate 1,383,108,726 of NC_136063.1, read as the reverse complement.
ATAGTGTAGAAAATATCTTAAGGGAAGATATTTTCCACAAGACTCAGACATTTTCAAACCAGCAATTTGCAATATGTATCTCTTGTGACTTTTTAGTGGGAACTATATCCCCAAGGAGGAAGGTTACTCTATAAACTTGCAAAATATTTTTCACATTGAAAAGTATAATTTGGCAAAACCTATGCATATTTCATGAAAACAATAAATGCACACTCGATCTCCCTACCAAGCTGAACCTCTTCTCTTTAGGACCAGAGTACATCACAGCATGGTTTGAATCTGGACAGCAGAACGTTTCCATATTACTACATTAGGGCCCTGACATCACTCTGTTACCACTTTACTATACCATTGTCCTTCCACATTAAACTAAAGTACTACCACCTCTATGTTAATACTTTATTATCCTGTTTAAATGTACTACTACTCTCCAATTGGACACTACTACTCTCCTACTCTGAATTACCACTCAACCACCTCTCCCCTAGAGCTTCACTAACACCCCACAATAAAACATATCAATACTACATCGTAACGCAACAATGGTACAACTGAACTACCACGTCACTTATAACCACAAGCTCACAGCATTACATTAGGCTCGATTCACAAAAGTAACCTGTGACAAAATCCTAACTTTACAACTTTTGGTATTCACAAAAGGCATTTAGGAGTAGTAAAGTTAGGGGGTCTCATTTATGAGGCCTCGCGTCAGTTTAGTGCTTCCGATGCGTCACTTTTTGCGTAAAAATTGCCTCCTGTTGCGCACTATTTACAAAGTGACGCATCTAAGCAGATGCGTCATTTTGTAAACCCCTGGGCTACATTATACCTGCGTCAGGTATAATGTATGCAGGGGGGACGTTCCCCCGCAAAAAGCCTCATAGAAGTGAAGCAGTGACATCTATGAGATTCCACTGCGTAACTTCTAGGACGCTATTGCGTCAAAATCTTGCGCCTGCCTCACAGCAAGCGTAAGACTGATCCAGTCCCTTTCACATGGGGCTTGCCCCATGTGAAAGGACGCATTGCTGGAGTTGCGTCACTTTTGTAACACACTCCAGCAATGCGTCACTTTTGCGCTTACAGATACGTCAGAAATACTGACGTATCTGTAACTCCTTGTGACATTAAATATGACGCATCAAGGAGTGCGCACTGAGAAGTGACGCTTCGCTGCTTTCATGCAGCGATGCGTCATTTCTCACAAATGAGGCCCAGATTTCCTAACTTTACCACTCCTAAATGCCTTTTGTGAATACCGAAGTTGTAAAGTTAGTGTTTTGTCTCAGATTACTTTTGCGAATCGGGCCCATTATTATTAGTCTCACTGCCACACAATCAGATCAACCACCATATAATGACACCTAAACTCAAACTATGACCTTCCATAACACCTCAACTGAACTACCAATCAACTCTCTGTCGGCCCCTTCACTGTACTACTGCCCTATTCACAAACTCTATTTATTGCCCTCGAGCCTCACAGGACAATCACAGCTATCTTACAATAATTTTCTACCAAAACTTTAGCATTGAAGTACCGCACTCCAGCACAGCATTACATAATCTATACAATGAATTACCCCCACTAGCGCCACTCTCGACCCAGCACTACACTACAATCTAACACACCAACCACCAAAGTGTCAACATACATCACTTCAAAACCAACCCACCCACAAACCACCACTTACACTACAGAAGTGCCTCCTCATATAGCTGCAGTTAAACACATCACAACCGCAAATCCACCCCATTGCACCACATGACTAACTTCACTACTGCAACACTACACCCTGTAGTCCAACTCCTTTATTTTGGGTGTCCAACACCATTTGCAATCATTAATAGTTTGTCCACTATACACTATCAGCCAGATTCATCAAGCTAAATTGCACTCGCAAAGGGCAAGATTCTTAGAATCTTGCCTTTTGCGAGTGCAATTTTTGCATTTGGGATTCATCATCCCAAATGCAAAATTCGCTATTAAAGAATTCGCACATTTGCGAAGAATTGCATTTAAGGAATCTCTATTTGAGATTCCTTAAATACAATTCATGAATCATTTTAAAATTGCGAAATTGCAATTTTGGGCCGCTATTTACCGCGAGGTCAGACCTCGTGGTAAATAGCAAATACTTCGAAAAATGCATTTAAATGCATTTTTCTAAGTTGCATGTTACACACACACATGTCCTTTGGACATGTGTGTGCGCAACCCCAATGTAGATTACATTTCAGGGGTGCTACAGGGTGTCCTTTGGACACCCCTGCACCCTTGAAATCGCATCCTTATTTGCGATTAGCTCATTGCTAATCGCAAATAAGGAATAACTCCCCATGCATTCCTATGGGCCTGTAGGCCCATAGGAATGCATGGGGAGTTATTCCTTATTTGCGATTAGCAATGAGCTAATCGCAAATAAGGAACATGTAGGAATCGCAATATTTTTTGCAATTCCTACATGAATCCCGTTTTGCAAGTCCTTAATAGCGATTCCTTATGAATCGCTATTAAAGACTCGCAAAACGGGTCTTTGATGAATCTGGCAGTTTGTGGCAAACACTTTTCTCCAAGCCCCTTCTCTCTGAATGCGTGTCTATGTGTCTTAAAACAAAAATATTTACAAACTTTTGAACTACTCGCTGTGTAATCAATTGTTTGTTTAGGCCATGAACCCTTACAGAGGTAGCATCATTTCATACTCCTGTTTATGGATTAAAATAATAAATACGTACGTGCAAAAAAATAATTCTAATGTTTTCAGTGATTGGATCTATATGTCCATTTTCCATTTTGTATCACCACCCTACACGAGTCATTTGGATAGTTTTTTAAACTTTCAGTTGTGACACCTAAAGAAATGTATCAAAGTGGCAGCTTTGACCTGAGACATTTCAGCTAATTCACTTAGAAGTCAGTGCTTCTCAGCAAACACTCCAAGGGGTATATTTATGAGGTTGTGGCTCAGCACAGCCATGTTACCTTGCTGGTGCTGCTCCGCAGGGAAAGGGCAGAAATGTGTCTTATTAAATGGAATTTGGAGCATTTTTGTCCTTCCCCATGTGCTGGCGCATAATGGGCTGCCCAGAGCCAATTCAGGCACCTTTGCCTCCTGCTTTGCGTGCAGGATTGTTTTTGTACAGGAGGGAGCATCTTCCTGCACAAAAACAATCCTCTGAATCATATTCCTCCTTTAGGCTGCAGAATGCAGCACACATAGACAGAGGAAGAAACGAGGGAAAGTAGAGATATTTCTCCTTGTTAAGCCTCCCCTGGGAAAGCGTACATTTTTGGCGCATCCCAAATTCACCAGTTCTGGTAAATCTGTGAATGTGTCAAAAGCCATCGGAGTTGCATGGGAACAGCCACAAAACACCCATGGGATGCCTTCCCAGTGGAGAGTAACACAACACAGTGATTTGTGCTGTATTGTACTGCTTTGCTTAAGATTTATGAAGCCTCTCAGGGCCACTTAAATTGGTTTTGTATTACTTGATAAATTCTCCTTCAGGTTTGCATGTACCACGTTGTGTGGTGCAAACGTGACGCAAAGCTCCTCATAAATATACCAAGAGCCTCATTTATGAAAAGTGACGCATCGCTGCGTAAAAACAGCGATGCGTCACTTTTCACTGCGCTCTCCCTGCGACACTAACAATGCGTCATATTTACAGTATGACGCATCATGTTCGCAAGGAGTTAAAGATACGTCAGAAATTTCTGACGTATCTGTAGGCGCAAAAGTGACGCATTGCTGGAGTGTGTCACAAAAGTGACGCAACTCCAGCAATGTGTACTTTCACATGGGCAAGTCCCATGTTGTTAGTGCCTGCGTCAGTCTTACGCCTGCCATGAGGCAGGCATAAGATTTTGACACAATAGCGTCCTAGAAATGGCGCAGTGAAATCTTTTAGATTTCACTGCGTCACTTCTACGACTCTTTCTTGCATCAAAACGCCACCCTTGCATACATTATACCTGGTTCAGAAAAGGGGGTGGTGATGAACAGAGTGTCTGAATTAAGCAGACCACTCTTACCCAGTCCAAAGATCAGGGCTTGATCCATCACCGTTATTTAGCTCACTGCCCCATCCCAGCTCAGAACCTGGCTATATGCAAATTAGTCTGTCCCTGGCCCAGTGCATCATGGGAACAGGGCAGACCAAACTACCAAGCCAATTCTTCACCAGAAAGGATACAAGCTACCGGGGACCGGTTTCTGGCATTTCAGCCTCGTCGGCCCGGCTTGCTTGAATCCTGATGGAGCAGTGAGCAAGGGACTCATGTCTGAGTATACCCTGCCACACCTATAGTGGCCAAAAACGATTCAGAAAAGGGGGTGGTGATGAACAGAGTGTCTGAATTAAGCAGACCACTCTTACCCAGTCCAAAGATCAGGGCTTGATCCATCACCGTTATTTAGCTCACTGCCCCATCCCAGCTCAGAACCTGGCTATATGCAAATTAGTCTGTCCCTGGCCCAGTGCATCATGGGAACAGGGCAGACCAAACTACCAAGCCAATTCTTCACCAGAAAGGATACAAGCTACCGGGGACCGGTTTCTGGCATTTCAGCCTCGTCGGCCCGGCTTGCTTGAATCCTGATGGAGCAGTGAGCAAGGGACTCATGTCTGAGTATACCCTGCCACACCTATAGTGGCCAAAAACGATTCAGAAAAGGGGGTGGTGATGAACAGAGTGTCTGAATTAAGCAGACCACTCTTACCCAGTCCAAAGATCAGGGCTTGATCCATCACCGTTATTTAGCTCACTGCCCCATCCCAGCTCAGAACCTGGCTATATGCAAATTAGTCTGTCCCTGGCCCCGTGCATCATGGGAACAGGGCAGACCAAACTACCAAGCCAATTCTTCACCAGAAAGGATACAAGCTACCGGGGACCGGTTTCTGGCATTTCAGCCTCGTCGGCCCGGCTTGCTTGAATCCTGATGGAGCAGTGAGCAAGGGACTCATGTCTGAGTATACCCTGCCACACCTATAGTGGCCAAAAACGATTCAGAAAAGGGGGTGGTGATGACCAGAGTGTCTGAATTAAGCAGACCACTCTTACCCAGTCCAAAGATCAGGGCTTGATCCATCACCGTTATTTAGCCCACTGCCCCATCCCAGCTCAGAACCTGGCTATATGCAAATTAGTCTGTCCCTGGCCCAGTGCATCATGGGAACAGGGCAGACCAAACTACCAAGCCAATTCTTCACCAGAAAGGATACAAGCTACCGGGGACCGGTTTCTGGCATTTCAGCCTCGTCGGCCCGGCTTGCTTGAATCCTGATGGAGCAGTGAGCAAGGGACTCATGTCTGAGTATACCCTGCCACACCTATAGTGGCCAAAAACGATTCAGAAAAGGGGGTGGTGATGAACAGAGTTTCTGAATTAAGCAGACCACTCTTACCCAGTCCAAAGATCAGGGCTTGATCCATCACCGTTATTTAGCTCACTGCCCCATCCCAGCTCAGAACCTGGCTATATGCAAATTAGTCTGTCCCTGGCCCAGTGCATCATGGGAACAGGGCAGACCAAACTACCAAGCCAATTTTTCACCAGAAAGGATACAAGCTACCGGGGACCGGTTTCTGGCATTTCAGCCTCGTCGGCCCGGCTTGCTTGAATCCTGATGGAGCAGTGAGCAAGGGACTCATGTTTGAGTATACCCTGCCACACCTATAGTGGCCAAAAACGATTCAGAAAAGGGGGTGGTGATGAACAGAGTGTCTGAATTAAGCAGACCACTCTTACCCAGTCCAAAGATCAGGGCTTGATCCATCACCGTTATTTAGCTCACTGCCCCATCCCAGCTCAGAACCTGGCTATATGCAAATTAGTCTGTCCCTGGCCCAGTGCATCATGGGAACAGGGCAGACCAAACTACCAAGCCAATTCTTCACCAGAAAGGATACAAGCTACCGGGGACCGGTTTCTGGCATTTCAGCCTCGTCGGCCCGGCTTGCTTGAATCCTGATGGAGCAGTGAGCAAGGGACTCATGTCTGAGTATACCCTGCCACACCTATAGTGGCCAAAAACGATTCAGAAAAGGGGGTGGTGATGAACAGAGTGTCTGAATTAAGCAGACCACTCTTACCCAGTCCAAAGATCAGGGCTTGATCCATCACCGTTATTTAGCTCACTGCCCCATCCCAGCTCAGAACCTGGCTATATGCAAATTAGTCTGTCCCTGGCCCAGTGCATCATGGGAACAGGGCAGACCAAACTACCAAGCCAATTCTTCACCAGAAAGGATACAAGCTACCGGGGACCGGTTTCTGGCATTTCAGCCTTGTCGGCCCGGCTTGCTTGAATCCTGATGGAGCAGTGAGCAAGGGACTCATGTCTGAGTATACCCTGCCACACCTATAGTGGCCAAAAACGATTCAGAAAAGGGGGTGGTGATGAACAGAGTGTCTGAATTAAGCAGACCACTCTTACCCAGTCCAAAGATCAGGGCTTGATCCATCACCGTTATTTAGCTCACTGCCCCATCCCAGCTCAGAACCTGGCTATATGCAAATTAGTCTGTCCCTGGCCCAGTGCATCATGGGAACAGGGCAGACCAAACTACCAAGCCAATTCTTCACCAGAAAGGATACAAGCTACCGGGGACCGGTTTCTGGCATTTCAGCCTCGTCGGCCCTACTTGCTTGAATCCTGATGGAGCAGTGAGCAACGGACTCATGTCTGAGTATACCCTGCCACACCTATAGAGGCCAAAAACGATTCAGAAAAGGGGGTGGTGATGAACAGAGTGTCTGAATTAAGCAGACCACTCTTACCCAGTCCAAAGATCAGGGCTTGATCCATCACCGTTATTTAGCTCACTGCCCCATCCCAGCTCAGAACCTGGCTATATGCAAATTAGTCTGTCCCTGGCCCAGTGCATCATGGGAACAGGGCAGACCAAACTACCAAGCCAATTCTTCACCAGAAAGGATACAAGCTACCGGGGACCGGTTTCTGGCATTTCAGCCTCGTCGGCCCGGCTTGCTTGAATCCTGATGGAGCAGTGAGCAAGGGACTCATGTCTGAGTATACCCTGCCACACCTATAGTGGCCAAAAACGATTCAGAAAAGGGGGTGGTGATGAACAGAGTGTCTGAATTAAGCAGACCACTCTTACCCAGTCCAAAGATCAGGGCTTGATCCATCACCGTTATTTAGCTCACTGCCCCATCCCAGCTCAGAACCTGGCTATATGCAAATTAGTCTGTCCCTGGCCCAGTGCATCATGGGAACAGGGCAGACCAAACTACCAAGCCAATTCTTCACCAGAAAGGATACAAGCTACCGGGGACCGGTTTCTGGCATTTCAGCCTCGTCGGCCCGGCTTGCTTGAATCCTGATGGAGCAGTGAGCAAGGCACTCATGTCTGAGTATACCCTGCCACACCTATAGTGGTCAAAAACGATTCAGAAAAGGGGGTGGTGATGAACAGAGTGTCTGAATTAAGCAGACCACTCTTACCCAGTCCAAAGATCAGGGCTTGATCCATCACCGTTATTTAGCTCACTGCCCCATCCCAGCTCAGAACCTGGCTATATGGAAATTAGTCTGTCCCTGGCCCAGTGCATCATGGGAACAGGGCAGACCAAACTACCAAGCCAATTCTTCACCAGAAAGGTTACAAGCTACCGGGGACCGGTTTCTGGCATTTCAGCCTCGTCGGCCCGGCTTGCTTGAATCCTGATGGAGCAGTGAGCAAGGGACTCATGTCTGAGTATACCCTGCCACACCTATAGTGGCCAAAAACGATTCAGAAAAGGGGGTGGTGATGAACAGAGTGTCTGAATTAAGCAGACCACTCTTACCCAGTCCAAAGATCAGGGCTTGATCCATCACCGTTATTTAGCTCACTGCCCCATCCCAGCTCAGAACCTGGCTATATGCAAATTAGTCTGTCCCTGGCCCAGTGCATCATGGGAACAGGGCAGACCAAACTAGCCCTGATCTCTTGACTGGGTAGGAGTGTTCTGCTTAATTCAGATACTCTGTCCATCACCACCCCCTTTATGAATCGTTTTGGCCACCACAAGTGTGGAAGGGTATGCTCAGATGTGAGTCCCTTGCTCACTGCTCCATCAGGATTCAAGCAAGCCGGGCCGAAGACGGCTGTAATGCCAGAAACCGGTCCCCGGAAGCTTGTTTCCTTTCCAGTAAAGAATTGGCTTGGTAGTTTGGTCTGCCCTGTTCCCATGATGCACTGGGCCAGGGTCAGACTAATTTGCATGTAGCCAGGTTCTGAGCTGGGATGGTGCAGTGAGCTAAAAAACGGTGATGGATCAAGCCCTGATCTCTTGACTGGGTAGGAGTGTTCTGCTTAATTCAGATACTCTGTCCATCACCACCCCCTTTATGAATCGTTTTGGCCACCACAAGTGTGGAAGGGTATGCTCAGATGTGAGTCCCTTGCTCACTGCACCATCAGGATTCAAGCAAGCCGGGCCGAAGACGGCTGTAATGCCAGAAACCGGTCCCCGGAAGCTTGTTTCCTTTCCAGTAAAGAATTGGCTTGGTAGTTTGGTCTTCCCTGTTCCCATGATGCACTGGGCCAGGGTCAGACTAATTTGCATGTAGCCAGGTTGTGAGCTGGGATGGTGCAGTGAGCTAAAAAACGGTGATGGATCAAGCCCTGATCTCTTGACTGGGTAGGAGTGTTCTGCTTAATTCAGATACTCTGTCCATCACCACCCCCTTTATGAATCGTTTTGGCCACCACAAGTGTGGAAGGGTATGCTCAGATGTGAGTCCCTTGCTCACTGCACCATCAGGATTCAAGCAAGCCGGGCCGAAGACGGCTGTAATGCCAGAAACCGGTCCCCGGAAGCTTGTTTCCTTTCCAGTAAAGAATTGGCTTGGTAGTTTGGTCTGCCCCGTTCCCATGATGCACTGGGCCAGGGTCAGACTAATTTGCATGTAGCCAGGTTCTGAGCTGGGATGGTGCAGTGAGCTAAAAAACGGTGATGGATCAAGCCCTGATCTCTTGACTGGGTAGGAGTGTTCTGCTTAATTCAGATACTCTGTCCATCACCACCCCCTTTATGAATCGTTTTGGCCACCACAAGTGTGGAAGGGTATGCTCAGATGTGAGTCCCTTGCTCACTGCACCATCAGGATTCAAGCAAGCCGGGCCGAAGACGGCTGTAATGCCAGAAACCGGTCCCCGGAAGCTTGTTTCCTTTCCAGTAAAGAATTGGCTTGGTAGTTTGGTCTGCCCTGTTCCCATGATGCACTGGGCCAGGGTCAGACTAATTTGCATGTAGCCAGGTTCTGAGCTGGGATGGTGCAGTGAGCTAAAAAACGGTGATGGAGCAAGCCCTGATCTCTTGACTGGGTAGGAGTGTTCTGCTTAATTCAGATACTCTGTCCATCACCACCCCCTTTATGAATCGTTTTGGCCACCACAAGTGTGGAAGGGTATGCTCAGATGTGAGTCCCTTGCTCACTGCACCATCAGGATTCAAGCAAGCCGGGCCGAAGACGGCTGTAATGCCAGAAACCGGTCCCCGGAAGCTTGTTTCCTTTCCAGTAAAGAATTGGCTTGGTAGTTTGGTCTGCCCTGTTCCCATGATGCACTGGGCCAGGGTCAGACTAATTTGCATGTAGCCAGGTTGTGAGCTGGGATGGTGCAGTGAGCTAAAAAACGGTGATGGATCAAGCCCTGATCTCTTGACTGGGTAGGAGTGTTCTGCTTAATTCAGATACTCTGTCCATCACCACCCCCTTTATGAATCGTTTTGGCCACCACAAGTGTGGAAGGGTATGCTCAGATGTGAGTCCCTTGCTCACTGCACCATCAGGATTCAAGCAAGCCGGGCCGAAGACGGCTGTAATGCCAGAAACCGGTCCCCGGAAGCTTGTTTCCTTTCCAGTAAAGAATTGGCTTGGTAGTTTGGTCTGCCCTGTTCCCATGATGCACTGGGCCAGGGTCAGACTAATTTGCATGTAGCCAGGTTCTGAGCTGGGATGGTGCAGTGAGCTAAAAAACGGTGATGGAGCAAGCCCTGATCTCTTGACTGGGTAGGAGTGTTCTGCTTAATTCAGATACTCTGTCCATCACCACCCCCTTTATGAATCGTTTTGGCCACCACAAGTGTGGAAGGGTATGCTCAGATGTGAGTCCCTTGCTCACTGCACCATCAGGATTCAAGCAAGCCGGGCCGAAGACGGCTGTAATGCCAGAAACCGGTCCCCGGAAGCTTGTTTCCTTTCCAGTAAAGAATTGGCTTGGTAGTTTGGTCTGCCCTGTTCCCATGATGCACTGGGCCAGGGTCAGACTAATTTGCATGTAGCCAGGTTGTGAGCTGGGATGGTGCAGTGAGCTAAAAAACGGTGATGGATCAAGCCCTGATCTCTTGACTGGGTAGGAGTGTTCTGCTTAATTCAGATACTCTGTCCATCACCACCCCCTTTATGAATCGTTTTGGCCACCACAAGTGTGGAAGGGTATGCTCAGATGTGAGTCCCTTGCTCACTGCACCATCAGGATTCAAGCAAGCCGGGCCGAAGACGGCTGTAATGCCAGAAACCGGTCCCCGGAAGCTTGTTTCCTTTCCAGTAAAGAATTGGCTTGGTAGTTTGGTCTGCCCTGTTCCCATGATGCACTGGGCCAGGGTCAGACTAATTTGCATGTAGCCAGGTTCTGAGCTGGGATGGTGCAGTGAGCTAAAAAACGGTGATGGAGCAAGCCCTGATCTCTTGACTGGGTAGGAGTGTTCTGCTTAATTCAGATACTCTGTCCATCACCACCCCCTTTATGAATCGTTTTGGCCACCACAAGTGTGGAAGGGTATGCTCAGATGTGAGTCCCTTGCTCACTGCACCATCAGGATTCAAGCAAGCCGGGCCGAAGACGGCTGTAATGCCAGAAACCGGTCCCCGGAAGCTTGTTTCCTTTCCAGTAAAGAATTGGCTTGGTAGTTTGGTCTGCCCTGTTCCCATGATGCACTGGGCCAGGGTCAGACTAATTTGCATGTAGCCAGGTTCTGAGCTGGGATGGTGCAGTGAGCTAAAAAACGGTGATGGATCAAGCCCTGATCTCTTGACTGGGTAGGAGTGTTCTGCTTAATTCAGATACTCTGTCCATCACCACCCCCTTTATGAATCGTTTTGGCCACCACAAGTGTGGAAGGGTATGCTCAGATGTGAGTCCCTTGCTCACTGCACCATCAGGATTCAAGCAAGCCGGGCCGAAGACGGCTGTAATGCCAGAAACCGGTCCCCGGAAGCTTGTTTCCTTTCCAGTAAAGAATTGGCTTGGTAGTTTGGTCTGCCCTGTTCCCATGATGCACTGGGCCAGGGTCAGACTAATTTGCATGTAGCCAGGTTGTGAGCTGGGATGGTGCAGTGAGCTAAAAAACGGTGATGGATCAAGCCCTGATCTCTTGACTGGGTAGGAGTGTTCTGCTTAATTCAGATACTCTGTCCATCACCACCCCCTTTATGAATCGTTTTGGCCACCACAAGTGTGGAAGGGTATGCTCAGATGTGAGTCCCTTGCTCACTGCACCATCAGGACCCAAGCAAGCCGGGCCGAAGACGGCTGTAATGCCAGAAACCGGTCCCCGGAAGCTTGTTTCCTTTCCAGTAAAGAATTGGCTTGGTAGTTTGGTCTGCCCTGTTCCCATGATGCACTGGGCCAGGGTCAGACTAATTTGCATGTAGCCAGGTTCTGAGCTGGGATGGTGCAGTGATCTAAAAAACGGTGATGGATCAAGCCCTGATCTCTTGACTGGGTAGGAGTGTTCTGCTTAATTCAGATACTCTGTCCATCACCACCCCCTTTATGAATCGTTTTAGCCACCACAAGTGTGGAAGGGTATGCTCAGATGTGAGTCCCTTGCTCACTGCACCATCAGGATTCAAGCAAGCCGGGCCGAAGACGGCTGTAATGCCAGAAACCGGTCCCCGGAAGCTTGTTTCCTTTCCAGTAAAGAATTGGCTTGGTAGTTTGGTCTGCCCTGTTCCCATGATGCACTGGGCCAGGGTCAGACTAATTTGCATGTAGCCAGGTTCTGAGCTGGGATGGTGCAGTGAGCTAAAAAACGGTGATGGATCAAGCCCTGATCTCTTGACTGGGTAGGAGTGTTCTGCTTAATTCAGATACTCTGTCAATCACCACCCCCTTTATGAATCGTTTTGGCCACCACAAGTGTGGAAGGGTATGCTCAGATGTGAGTCCCTTGCTCACTGCACCATCAGGATTCAAGCAAGCCGGGCCGAAGACGGCTGTAATGCCAGAAACCGGTCCCCGGAAGCTTGTTTCCTTTCCAGTAAAGAATTGGCTTGGTAGTTTGGTCTGCCCTGTTCCCATGATGCACTGGGCCAGGGTCAGACTAATTTGCATGTAGCCAGGTTGTGAGCTGGGATGGTGCAGTGAGCTAAAAAACGGTGATGGATCAAGCCCTGATCTCTTGACTGGGTAGGAGTGTTCTGCTTAATTCAGATACTCTGTCCATCACCACCCCCTTTATGAATCGTTTTGGCCACCACAAGTGTGGAAGGGTATGCTCAGATGTGAGTCCCTTGCTCACTGCACCATCAGGACCCAAGCAAGCCGGGCCGAAGACGGCTGTAATGCCAGAAACCGGTCCCCGGAAGCTTGTTTCCTTTCCAGTAAAGAATTGGCTTGGTAGTTTGGTCTGCCCTGTTCCCATGATGCACTGGGCCAGGGTCAGACTAATTTGCATGTAGCCAGGTTCTGAGCTGGGATGGTGCAGTGAGCTAAAAAACGGTGATGGATCAAGCCCTGATCTCTTGACTGGGTAGGAGTGTTCTGCTTAATTCAGATACTCTGTCAATCACCACCCCCTTTATGAATCGTTTTGGCCACCACAAGTGTGGAAGGGTATGCTCAGATGTGAGTCCTTTGCTCACTGCACCATCAGGATTCAAGCAAGCCGGGCCGAAGACGGCTGTAATGCCAGAAACCGGTCCCCGGAAGCTTGTTTCCTTTCCAGTAAAGAATTGGCTTGGTAGTTTGGTCTGCCCTGTTCCCATGATGCACTGGGCCAGGGTCAGACTAATTTGCATGTAGCCAGGTTCTGAGCTGGGATGGTGCAGTGAGCTAAAAAACGGTGATGGATCAAGCCCTGATCTCTTGACTGGGTAGGAGTGTTCTGCTTAATTCAGATACTCTGTCCATCACCACCCCCTTTATGAATCGTTTTGGCCACCACAAGTGTGGAAGGGTATGCTCAGATGTGAGTCCCTTGCTCACTGCACCATCAGGATTCAAGCAAGCCGGGCCGAAGACGGCTGTAATGCCAGAAACCGGTCCCCGGAAGCTTGTTTCCTTTCCAGTAAAGAATTGGCTTGGTAGTTTGGTCTGCCCTGTTCCCATGATGCACTGGGCCAGGGTCAGACTAATTTGCATGTAGCCAGGTTGTGAGCTGGGATGGTGCAGTGAGCTAAAAAACGGTGATGGATCAAGCCCTGATCTCTTGACTGGGTAGGAGTGTTCTGCTTAATTCAGATACTCTGTCCATCACCACCCCCTTTATGAATCGTTTTGGCCACCACAAGTGTGGAAGGGTATGCTCAGATGTGAGTCCCTTGCTCACTGCACCATCAGGATTCAAGCAAGCCAGGCCGAAGACGGCTGTAATGCCAGAAACCGGTCCCCGGAAGCTTGTTTCCTTTCCAGTAAAGAATTGGCTTGGTAGTTTGGTCTGCCCTGTTCCCATGATGCACTGGGCCAGGGTCAGACTAATTTGCATGTAGCCAGGTTCTGAGCTGGGATGGTGCAGTGATCTAAAAAACGGTGATGGATCAAGCCCTGATCTCTTGACTGGGTAGGAGTGTTCTGCTTAATTCAGATACTCTGTCCATCACCACCCCCTTTATGAATCGTTTTGGCCACCACAAGTGTGGAAGGGTATGCTCAGATGTGAGTCCCTTGCTCACTGCACCATCAGGATTCAAGCAAGCCGGGCCGAAGACGGCTGTAATGCCAGAAACCGGTCCCCGGAAGCTTGTTTCCTTTCCAGTAAAGAATTGGCTTGGTAGTTTGGTCTGCCCTGTTCCCATGATGCACTGGGCCAGGGTCAGACTAATTTGCATGTAGCCAGGTTCTGAGCTGGGATGGTGCAGTGAGCTAAAAAACGGTGATGGATCAAGCCCTGATCTCTTGACTGGGTAGGAGTGTTCTGCTTAATTCAGATACTCTGTCAATCACCACCCCCTTTATGAATCGTTTTGGCCACCACAAGTGTGGAAGGGTATGCTCAGATGTGAGTCCTTTGCTCACTGCACCATCAGGATTCAAGCAAGCCGGGCCGAAGACGGCTGTAATGCCAGAAACCGGTCCCCGGAAGCTTGTTTCCTTTCCAGTAAAGAATTGGCTTGGTAGTTTGGTCTGCCCTGTTCCCATGATGCACTGGGCCAGGGTCAGACTAATTTGCATGTAGCCAGGTTCTGAGCTGGGATGGTGCAGTGAGCTAAAAAACGGTGATGGATCAAGCCCTGATCTCTTGACTGGGTAGGAGTGTTCTGCTTAATTCAGATACTCTGTCCATCACCACCCCCTTTATGAATCGTTTTGGCCACCACAAGTGTGGAAGGGTATGCTCAGATGTGAGTCCCTTGCTCACTGCACCATCAGGATTCAAGCAAGCCAGGCCGAAGACGGCTGTAATGCCAGAAACCGGTCCCCGGAAGCTTGTTTCCTTTCCAGTAAAGAATTGGCTTGGTAGTTTGGTCTGCCCTGTTCCCATGATGCACTGGGCCAGGGTCAGACTAATTTGCATGTAGCCAGGTTCTGAGCTGGGATGGTGCAGTGAGCTAAAAAACGGTGATGGATCAAGCCCTGATCTCTTGACTGGGTAGGAGTGTTCTGCTTAATTCAGATACTCTGTCAATCACCACCCCCTTTATGAATCGTTTTGGCCACCACAAGTGTGGAAGGGTATGCTCAGATGTGAGTCCTTTGCTCACTGCACCATCAGGATTCAAGCAAGCCGGGCCGAAGACGGCTGTAATGCCAGAAACCGGTCCCCGGAAGCTTGTTTCCTTTCCAGTAAAGAATTGGCTTGGTAGTTTGGTCTGCCCTGTTCCCATGATGCACTGGGCCAGGGTCAGACTAATTTGCATGTAGCCAGGTTCTGAGCTGGGATGGTGCAGTGAGCTAAAAAACGGTGATGGATCAAGCCCTGATCTCTTGACTGGGTAGGAGTGTTCTGCTTAATTCAGATACTCTGTCCATCACCACCCCCTTTATGAATCGTTTTGGCCACCACAAGTGTGGAAGGGTATGCTCAGATGTGAGTCCCTTGCTCACTGCACCATAAGGATTCAAGCAAGCCGGGCCGAAGACGGCTGTAATGCCAGAAACCGGTCCCCGGAAGCTTGTTTCCTTTCCAGTAAAGAATTGGCTTGGTAGTTTGGTCTGCCCTGTTCCCATGATGCACTGGGCCAGGGTCAGACTAATTTGCATGTAGCCAGGTTGTGAGCTGGGATGGTGCAGTGAGCTAAAAAACGGTGATGGATCAAGCCCTGATCTCTTGACTGGGTAGGAGTGTTCTGCTTAATTCAGATACTCTGTCCATCACCACCCCCTTTATGAATCGTTTTGGCCACCACAAGTGTGGAAGGGTATGCTCAGATGTGAGTCCCTTGCTCACTGCACCATCAGGATTCAAGCAAGCCGGGCCGAAGACGGCTGTAATGCCAGAAACCGGTCCCCGGAAGCTTGTTTCCTTTCCAGTAAAGAATTGGCTTGGTAGTTTGGTCTGCCCTGTTCCCATGATGCACTGGGCCAGGGTCAGACTAATTTGCATGTAGCCAGGTTCTGAGCTGGGATGGTGCAGTGATCTAAAAAACGGTGATGGATCAAGCCCTGATCTCTTGACTGGGTAGGAGTGTTCTGCTTAATTCAGATACTCTGTCCATTACCACCCCCTTTATGAATCGTTTTGGCCACCACAAGTGTGGAAGGGTATGCTCAGATGTGAGTCCCTTGCTCACTGCACCATCAGGATTCAAGCAAGCCGGGCCGAAGACGGCTGTAATGCCAGAAACCGGTCCCCGGAAGCTTGTTTCCTTTCCAGTAAAGAATTGGCTTGGTAGTTTGGTCTGCCCTGTTCCCATGATGCACTGGGCCAGGGTCAGACTAATTTGCATGTAGCCAGGTTCTGAGCTGGGATGGTGCAGTGAGCTAAAAAACGGTGATGGATCAAGCCCTGATCTCTTGACTGGGTAGGAGTGTTCTGCTTAATTCAGATACTCTGTCCATCACCACCCCCTTTATGAATCGTTTTGGCCACCACAAGTGTGGAAGGGTATGCTCAGATGTGAGTCCCTTGCTCACTGCACCATCAGGATTCAAGCAAGCCGGGCCGAAGACGGCTGTAATGCCAGAAACCGGTCCCCGGAAGCTTGTTTCCTTTCCAGTAAAGAATTGGCTTGGTAGTTTGGTCTGCCCTGTTCCCATGATGCACTGGGCCAGGGTCAGACTAATTTGCATGTAGCCAGGTTGTGAGCTGGGATGGTGCAGTGAGCTAAAAAACGGTGACGGATCAAGCCCTGATCTCTTGACTGGGTAGGAGTGTTCTGCTTAATTCAGATACTCTGTCCATCACCACCCCCTTTATGAATCGTTTTGGCCACCACAAGTGTGGAAGGGTATGCTCAGATGTGAGTCCCTTGCTCACTGCACCATCAGGATTCAAGCAAGCCGGGCCGAAGACGGCTGTAATGCCAGAAACCGGTCCCCGGAAGCTTGTTTCCTTTCCAGTAAAGAATTGGCTTGGTAGTTTGGTCTGCCCTGTTCCCATGATGCACTGGGCCAGGGTCAGACTAATTTGCATGTAGCCAGGTTCTGAGCTGGGATGGTGCAGTGATCTAAAAAACGGTGATGGATCAAGCCCTGATCTCTTGACTGGGTAGGAGTGTTCTGCTTAATTCAGATACTCTGTCCATCACCACCCCCTTTATGAATCGTTTTGGCCACCACAAGTGTGGAAGGGTATGCTCAGATGTGAGTCCCTTGCTCACTGCACCATCAGGATTCAAGCAAGCCGGGCCGAAGACGGCTGTAATGCCAGAAACCGGTCCCCGGAAGCTTGTTTCCTTTCCAGTAAAGAATTGGCTTGGTAGTTTGGTCTGCCCTGTTCCCATGATGCACTGGGCCAGGGTCAGACTAATTTGCATGTAGCCAGGTTCTGAGCTGGGATGGTGCAGTGAGCTAAAAAACGGTGATGGATCAAGCCCTGATCTCTTGACTGGGTAGGAGTGTTCTGCTTAATTCAGATACTCTGTCAATCACCACCCCCTTTATGAATCGTTTTGGCCACCACAAGTGTGGAAGGGTATGCTCAGATGTGAGTCCCTTGCTCACTGCACCATCAGGATTCAAGCAAGCCGGGCCGAAGACGGCTGTAATGCCAGAAACCGGTCCCCGGAAGCTTGTTTCCTTTCCAGTAAAGAATTGGCTTGGTAGTTTGGTCTGCCCTGTTCCCATGATGCACTGGGCCAGGGTCAGACTAATTTGCATGTAGCCAGGTTCTGAGCTGGGATGGTGCAGTGAGCTAAAAAACGGTGATGGATCAAGCCCTGATCTCTTGACTGGGTAGGAGTGTTCTGCTTAATTCAGATACTCTGTCCATCACCACCCCCTTTATGAATCGTTTTGGCCACCACAAGTGTGGAAGGGTATGCTCAGATGTGAGTCCCTTGCTCACTGCACCATCAGGATTCAAGCAAGCCGGGCCGAAGACGGCTGTAATGCCAGAAACCGGTCCCCGGAAGCTTGTTTCCTTTCCAGTAAAGAATTGGCTTGGTAGTTTGGTCTGCCCTGTTCCCATGATGCACTGGGCCAGGGTCAGACTAATTTGCATGTAGCCAGGTTGTGAGCTGGGATGGTGCAGTGAGCTAAAAAACGGTGATGGATCAAGCCCTGATCTCTTGACTGGGTAGGAGTGTTCTGCTTAATTCAGATACTCTGTCCATCACCACCCCCTTTATGAATCGTTTTGGCCACCACAAGTGTGGAAGGGTATGCTCAGATGTGAGTCCC
The DNA here is from genome assembly GCF_964261635.1 of Lissotriton helveticus. Lineage (NCBI taxonomy): Eukaryota > Metazoa > Chordata > Amphibia > Caudata > Salamandridae > Lissotriton > Lissotriton helveticus. The sequence goes on along the minus strand of NC_136063.1, from coordinate 1,383,090,695 downwards.
TTGCTCACTGCACCATCAGGATTCAAGCAAGCCGGGCCGAAGACGGCTGTAATGCCAGAAACCGGTCCCCGGAAGCTTGTTTCCTTTCCAGTAAAGAATTGGCTTGGTAGTTTGGTCTGCCCTGTTCCCATGATGCACTGGGCCAGGGTCAGACTAATTTGCATGTAGCCAGGTTCTGAGCTGGGATGGTGCAGTGTTCTAAAAAACGGTGATGGATCAAGCCCTGATCTCTTGACTGGGTAGGAGTGTTCTGCTTAATTCAGATACTCTGTCCATTACCACCCCCTTTATGAATCGTTTTGGCCACCACAAGTGTGGAAGGGTATGCTCAGATGTGAGTCCCTTGCTCACTGCACCATCAGAATTCAAGCAAGCCGGGCCGAAGACGGCTGTAATGCCAGAAACCGGTCCCCGGAAGCTTGTTTCCTTTCCAGTAAAGAATTGGCTTGGTAGTTTGGTCTGCCCTGTTCCCATGATGCACTGGGCCAGGGTCAGACTAATTTGCATGTAGCCAGGTTCTGAGCTGGGATGGTGCAGTGAGCTAAAAAACGGTGATGGATCAAGCCCTGATCTCTTGACTGGGTAGGAGTGTTCTGCTTAATTCAGATACTCTGTCAATCACCACCCCCTTTATGAATCGTTTTGGCCACCACAAGTGTGGAAGGGTATGCTCAGATGTGAGTCCCTTGCTCACTGCACCATCAGGATTCAAGCAAGCCGGGCCGAAGACGGCTGTAATGCCAGAAACCGGTCCCCGGAAGCTTGTTTCCTTTCCAGTAAAGAATTGGCTTGGTAGTTTGGTCTGCCCTGTTCCCATGATGCACTGGGCCAGGGTCAGACTAATTTGCATGTAGCCAGGTTCTGAGCTGGGATGGTGCAGTGAGCTAAAAAACGGTGATGGATCAATCCCTGATCTCTTGACTGGGTAGGAGTGTTCTGCTTAATTGAGATACTCTGTCCATCACCACCCCCTTTATGAATCGTTTTGGCCACCACAAGTGTGGAAGGGTATGCTCAGATGTGAGTCCCTTGCTCACTGCACCATCAGGATTCAAGCAAGCCGGGCCGAAGACGGCTGTAATGCCAGAAACCGGTCCCCGGAAGCTTGTTTCCTTTCCAGTAAAGAATTGGCTTGGTAGTTTGGTCTGCCCTGTTCCCATGATGCACTGGGCCAGGGTCAGACTAATTTGCATGTAGCCAGGTTCTGAGCTGGGATGGTGCAGTGAGCTAAAAAACGGTGATGGATCAAGCCCTGATCTCTTGACTGGGTAGGAGTGTTCTGCTTAATTCGGATACTCTGTCCATCACCACCCCCTTTATGAATCGTTTTAGCCACCACAAGTGTGGAAGGGTATGCTCAGATGTGAGTCCCTTGCTCACTGCACCATCAGGATTCAAGCAAGCCGGGCCGAAGACGGCTGTAATGCCAGAAACCGGTCCCCGGAAGCTTGTTTCCTTTCCAGTAAAGAATTGGCTTGGTAGTTTGGTCTGCCCTGTTCCCATGATGCACTGGGCCAGGGTCAGACTAATTTGCATGTAGCCAGGTTGTGAGCTGGGATGGTGCAGTGAGCTAAAAAACGGTGATGGATCAAGCCCTGATCTCTTGACTGGGTAGGAGTGTTCTGCTTAATTCAGATACTCTGTCCATCACCACCCCCTTTATGAATCGTTTTGGCCACCACAAGTTTGGAAGGGTATGCTCAGATGTGAGTCCCTTGCTCACTGCACCATCAGGATTCAAGCAAGCCGGGCCGAAGACGGCTGTAATGCCAGAAACCGGTCCCCGGAAGCTTGTTTCCTTTCCAGTAAAGAATTGGCTTGGTAGTTTGGTCTGCCCTGTTCCCATGATGCACTGGGCCAGGGTCAGACTAATTTGCATGTAGCCAGGTTCTGAGCTGGGATGGTGCAGTGAGCTAAAAAACGGTGATGGATCAACCCCTGATCTCTTGACTGGGTAGGAGTGTTCTGCTTAATTCAGATACTCTGTCCATCACCACCCCCTTTATGAATCGTTTTGGCCACCACAAGTGTGGAAGGGTATGCTCAGATGTGAGTCCCTTGCTCACTGCACCATCAGGATTCAAGCAAGCCGGGCCGAAGACGGCTGTAATGCCAGAAACCGGTCCCCGGAAGCTTGTTTCCTTTCCAGTAAAGAATTGGCTTGGTAGTTTGGTCTGCCCTGTTCCCATGATGCACTGGGCCAGGGTCAGACTAATTTGCATGTAGCCAGGTTCTGAGCTGGGATGGTGCAGTGAGCTAAAAAACGGTGATGGATCAATCCCTGATCTCTTGACTGGGTAGGAGTGTTCTGCTTAATTGAGATACTCTGTCCATCACCACCCCCTTTATGAATCGTTTTGGCCACCACAAGTGTGGAAGGGTATGCTCAGATGTGAGTCCCTTGCTCACTGCACCATCAGGATTCAAGCAAGCCGGGCCGAAGACGGCTGTAATGCCAGAAACCGGTCCCCGGAAGCTTGTTTCCTTTCCAGTAAAGAATTGGCTTGGTAGTTTGGTCTGCCCTGTTCCCATGATGCACTGGGCCAGGGTCAGACTAATTTGCATGTAGCCAGGTTCTGAGCTGGGATGGTGCAGTGAGCTAAAAAACGGTGATGGATCAAGCCCTGATCTCTTGACTGGGTAGGAGTGTTCTGCTTAATTCGGATACTCTGTCCATCACCACCCCCTTTATGAATCGTTTTGGCCACCACAAGTGTGGAAGGGTATGCTCAGATGTGAGTCCCTTGCTCACTGCACCATCAGGATTCAAGCAAGCCGGGCCGAAGACGGCTGTAATGCCAGAAACCGGTCCCCGGAAGCTTGTTTCCTTTCCAGTAAAGAATTGGCTTGGTAGTTTGGTCTGCCCTGTTCCCATGATGCACTGGGCCAGGGTCAGACTAATTTGCATGTAGCCAGGTTGTGAGCTGGGATGGTGCAGTGAGCTAAAAAACGGTGATGGATCAAGCCCTGATCTCTTGACTGGGTAGGAGTGTTCTGCTTAATTCAGATACTCTGTCCATCACCACCCCCTTTATGAATCGTTTTGGCCACCACAAGTGTGGAAGGGTATGCTCAGATGTGAGTCCCTTGCTCACTGCACCATCAGGATTCAAGCAAGCCGGGCCGAAGACGGCTGTAATGCCAGAAACCGGTCCCCGGAAGCTTGTTTCCTTTCCAGTAAAGAATTGGCTTGGTAGTTTGGTCTGCCCTGTTCCCATGATGCACTGGGCCAGGGTCAGACTAATTTGCATGTAGCCAGGTTCTGAGCTGGGATGGTGCAGTGAGCTAAAAAACGGTGATGGATCAAGCCCTGATCTCTTGACTGGGTAGGAGTGTTCTGCTTAATTCAGATACTCTGTCAATCACCACCCCCTTTATGAATCGTTTTGGCCACCACAAGTGTGGAAGGGTATGCTCAGATGTGAGTCCCTTGCTCACTGCACCATCAGGATTCAAGCAAGCCGGGCCGAAGACGGCTGTAATGCCAGAAACCGGTCCCCGGAAGCTTGTTTCCTTTCCAGTAAAGAATTGGCTTGGTAGTTTGGTCTGCCCTGTTCCCATGATGCACTGGGCCAGGGTCAGACTAATTTGCATGTAGCCAGGTTCTGAGCTGGGATGGTGCAGTGAGCTAAAAAACGGTGATGGATCAAGCCCTGATCTCTTGACTGGGTAGGAGTGTTCTGCTTAATTCAGATACTCTGTCCATCACCACCCCCTTTATGAATCGTTTTGGCCACCACAAGTGTGGAAGGGTATGCTCAGATGTGAGTCCCTTGCTCACTGCACCATCAGGATTCAAGCAAGCCGGGCCGAAGACGGCTGTAATGCCAGAAACCGGTCCCCGGAAGCTTGTTTCCTTTCCAGTAAAGAATTGGCTTGGTAGTTTGGTCTGCCCTGTTCCCATGATGCACTGGGCCAGGGTCAGACTAATTTGCATGTAGCCAGGTTGTGAGCTGGGATGGTGCAGTGAGCTAAAAAACGGTGATGGATCAAGCCCTGATCTCTTGACTGGGTAGGAGTGTTCTGCTTAATTCAGATACTCTGTCCATCACCACCCCCTTTATGAATCGTTTTGGCCACCACAAGTGTGGAAGGGTATGCTCAGATGTGAGTCCCTTGCTCACTGCACCATCAGGATTCAAGCAAGCCGGGCCGAAGACGGCTGTAATGCCAGAAACCGGTCCCCGGAAGCTTGTTTCCTTTCCAGTAAAGAATTGGCTTGGTAGTTTGGTCTGCCCTGTTCCCATGATGCACTGGGCCAGGGTCAGACTAATTGGCATGTAGCCAGGTTCTGAGCTGGGATGGTGCAGTGTTCTAAAAAACGGTGATGGATCAAGCCCTGATCTCTTGACTGGGTAGGAGTGTTCTGCTTAATTCAGATACTCTGTCCATTACCACCCCCTTTATGAATCGTTTTGGCCACCACAAGTGTGGAAGGGTATGCTCAGATGTGAGTCCCTTGCTCACTGCACCATCAGAATTCAAGCAAGCCGGGCCGAAGACGGCTGTAATGCCAGAAACCGGTCCCCGGAAGCTTGTTTCCTTTCCAGTAAAGAATTGGCTTGGTAGTTTGGTCTGCCCTGTTCCCATGATGCACTGGGCCAGGGTCAGACTAATTTGCATGTAGCCAGGTTCTGAGCTGGGATGGTGCAGTGAGCTAAAAAACGGTGATGGATCAAGCCCTGATCTCTTGACTGGGTAGGAGTGTTCTGCTTAATTCAGATACTCTGTCAATCACCACCCCCTTTATGAATCGTTTTGGCCACCACAAGTGTGGAAGGGTATGCTCAGATGTGAGTCCCTTGCTCACTGCACCATCAGGATTCAAGCAAGCCGGGCCGAAGACGGCTGTAATGCCAGAAACCGGTCCCCGGAAGCTTGTTTCCTTTCCAGTAAAGAATTGGCTTGGTAGTTTGGTCTGCCCTGTTCCCATGATGCACTGGGCCAGGGTCAGACTAATTTGCATGTAGCCAGGTTCTGAGCTGGGATGGTGCAGTGAGCTAAAAAACGGTGATGGATCAATCCCTGATCTCTTGACTGGGTAGGAGTGTTCTGCTTAATTGAGATACTCTGTCCATCACCACCCCCTTTATGAATCGTTTTGGCCACCACAAGTGTGGAAGGGTATGCTCAGATGTGAGTCCCTTGCTCACTGCACCATCAGGATTCAAGCAAGCCGGGCCGAAGACGGCTGTAATGCCAGAAACCGGTCCCCGGAAGCTTGTTTCCTTTCCAGTAAAGAATTGGCTTGGTAGTTTGGTCTGCCCTGTTCCCATGATGCACTGGGCCAGGGTCAGACTAATTTGCATGTAGCCAGGTTCTGAGCTGGGATGGTGCAGTGAGCTAAAAAACGGTGATGGATCAAGCCCTGATCTCTTGACTGGGTAGGAGTGTTCTGCTTAATTCGGATACTCTGTCCATCACCACCCCCTTTATGAATCGTTTTGGCCACCACAAGTGTGGAAGGGTATGCTCAGATGTGAGTCCCTTGCTCACTGCACCATCAGGATTCAAGCAAGCCGGGCCGAAGACGGCTGTAATGCCAGAAACCGGTCCCCGGAAGCTTGTTTCCTTTCCAGTAAAGAATTGGCTTGGTAGTTTGGTCTGCCCTGTTCCCATGATGCACTGGGCCAGGGTCAGACTAATTTGCATGTAGCCAGGTTGTGAGCTGGGATGGTGCAGTGAGCTAAAAAACGGTGATGGATCAAGCCCTGATCTCTTGACTGGGTAGGAGTGTTCTGCTTAATTCAGATACTCTGTCCATCACCACCCCCTTTATGAATCGTTTTGGCCACCACAAGTTTGGAAGGGTATGCTCAGATGTGAGTCCCTTGCTCACTGCACCATCAGGATTCAAGCAAGCCGGGCCGAAGACGGCTGTAATGCCAGAAACCGGTCCCCGGAAGCTTGTTTCCTTTCCAGTAAAGAATTGGCTTGGTAGTTTGGTCTGCCCTGTTCCCATGATGCACTGGGCCAGGGTCAGACTAATTTGCATGTAGCCAGGTTCTGAGCTGGGATGGTGCAGTGAGCTAAAAAACGGTGATGGATCAAGCCCTGATCTCTTGACTGGGTAGGAGTGTTCTGCTTAATTCAGATACTCTGTCCATCACCACCCCCTTTATGAATCGTTTTGGCCACCACAAGTGTGGAAGGGTATGCTCAGATGTGAGTCCCTTGCTCACTGCACCATCAGGATTCAAGCAAGCCGGGCCGAAGACGGCTGTAATGCCAGAAACCGGTCCCCGGAAGCTTGTTTCCTTTCCAGTAAAGAATTGGCTTGGTAGTTTGGTCTGCCCTGTTCCCATGATGCACTGGGCCAGGGTCAGACTAATTTGCATGTAGCCAGGTTCTGAGCTGGGATGGTGCAGTGAGCTAAAAAACGGTGATGGATCAAGCCCTGATCTCTTGACTGGGTAGGAGTGTTCTGCTTAATTCGGATACTCTGTCCATCACCACCCCCTTTATGAATCGTTTTGGCCACCACAAGTGTGGAAGGGTATGCTCAGATGTGAGTCCCTTGCTCACTGCACCATCAGGATTCAAGCAAGCCGGGCCGAAGACGGCTGTAATGCCAGAAACCGGTCCCCGGAAGCTTGTTTCCTTTCCAGTAAAGAATTGGCTTGGTAGTTTGGTCTGCCCTGTTCCCATGATGCACTGGGCCAGGGTCAGACTAATTTGCATGTAGCCAGGTTGTGAGCTGGGATGGTGCAGTGAGCTAAAAAACGGTGATGGATCAAGCCCTGATCTCTTGACTGGGTAGGAGTGTTCTGCTTAATTCAGATACTCTGTCCATCACCACCCCCTTTATGAATCGTTTTGGCCACCACAAGTGTGGAAGGGTATGCTCAGATGTGAGTCCCTTGCTCACTGCACCATCAGGATTCAAGCAAGCCGGGCCGAAGACGGCTGTAATGCCAGAAACCGGTCCCCGGAAGCTTGTTTCCTTTCCAGTAAAGAATTGGCTTGGTAGTTTGGTCTGCCCTGTTCCCATGATGCACTGGGCCAGGGTCAGACTAATTTGCATGTAGCCAGGTTCTGAGCTGGGATGGTGCAGTGAGCTAAAAAACGGTGATGGATCAAGCCCTGATCTCTTGACTGGGTAGGAGTGTTCTGCTTAATTCGGATACTCTGTCCATCACCACCCCCTTTATGAATCGTTTTGGCCACCACAAGTGTGGAAGGGTATGCTCAGATGTGAGTCCCTTGCTCACTGCACCATCAGGATTCAAGCAAGCCGGGCCGAAGACGGCTGTAATGCCAGAAACCGGTCCCCGGAAGCTTGTTTCCTTTCCAGTAAAGAATTGGCTTGGTAGTTTGGTCTGCCCTGTTCCCATGATGCACTGGGCCAGGGTCAGACTAATTTGCATGTAGCCAGGTTGTGAGCTGGGATGGTGCAGTGAGCTAAAAAACGGTGATGGATCAAGCCCTGATCTCTTGACTGGGTAGGAGTGTTCTGCTTAATTCAGATACTCTGTCCATCACCACCCCCTTTATGAATCGTTTTGGCCACCACAAGTTTGGAAGGGTATGCTCAGATGTGAGTCCCTTGCTCACTGCACCATCAGGATTCAAGCAAGCCGGGCCGAAGACGGCTGTAATGCCAGAAACCGGTCCCCGGAAGCTTGTTTCCTTTCCAGTAAAGAATTGGCTTGGTAGTTTGGTCTGCCCTGTTCCCATGATGCACTGGGCCAGGGTCAGACTAATTTGCATGTAGCCAGGTTCTGAGCTGGGATGGTGCAGTGAGCTAAAAAACGGTGATGGATCAAGCCCTGATCTCTTGACTGGGTAGGAGTGTTCTGCTTAATTCAGATACTCTGTCCATCACCACCCCCTTTATGAATCGTTTTGGCCACCACAAGTGTGGAAGGGTATGCTCAGATGTGAGTCCCTTGCTCACTGCACCATCAGGATTCAAGCAAGCCGGGCCGAAGACGGCTGTAATGCCAGAAACCGGTCCCCGGAAGCTTGTTTCCTTTCCAGTAAAGAATTGGCTTGGTAGTTTGGTCTGCCCTGTTCCCATGATGCACTGGGCCAGGGTCAGACTAATTTGCATGTAGCCAGGTTCTAAGCTGGGATGGTGCAGTGAGCTAAAAAACGGTGATGGATCAATCCCTGATCTCTTGACTGGGTAGGAGTGTTCTGCTTAATTGAGATACTCTGTCCATCACCACCCCCTTTATGAATCGTTTTGGCCACCACAAGTGTGGAAGGGTATGCTCAGATGTGAGTCCCTTGCTCACTGCACCATCAGGATTCAAGCAAGCCGGGCCGAAGACGGCTGTAATGCCAGAAACCGGTCCCCGGAAGCTTGTTTCCTTTCCAGTAAAGAATTGGCTTGGTAGTTTGGTCTGCCCTGTTCCCATGATGCACTGGGCCAGGGTCAGACTAATTTGCATGTAGCCAGGTTCTGAGCTGGGATGGTGCAGTGAGCTAAAAAACGGTGATGGATCAAGCCCTGATCTCTTGACTGGGTAGGAGTGTTCTGCTTAATTCGGATACTCTGTCCATCACCACCCCCTTTATGAATCGTTTTGGCCACCACAAGTGTGGAAGGGTATGCTCAGATGTGAGTCCCTTGCTCACTGCACCATCAGGATTCAAGCAAGCCGGGCCGAAGACGGCTGTAATGCCAGAAACCGGTCCCCGGAAGCTTGTTTCCTTTCCAGTAAAGAATTGGCTTGGTAGTTTGGTCTGCCCTGTTCCCATGATGCACTGGGCCAGGGTCAGACTAATTTGCATGTAGCCAGGTTGTGAGCTGGGATGGTGCAGTGAGCTAAAAAACGGTGATGGATCAAGCCCTGATCTCTTGACTGGGTAGGAGTGTTCTGCTTAATTCAGATACTCTGTCCATCACCACCCCCTTTATGAATCGTTTTGGCCACCACAAGTGTGGAAGGGTATGCTCAGATGTGAGTCCCTTGCTCACTGCACCATCAGGATTCAAGCAAGCCGGGCCGAAGACGGCTGTAATGCCAGAAACCGGTCCCCGGAAGCTTGTTTCCTTTCCAGTAAAGAATTGGCTTGGTAGTTTGGTCTGCCCTGTTCCCATGATGCACTGGGCCAGGGTCAGACTAATTTGCATGTAGCCAGGTTCTGAGCTGGGATGGTGCAGTGAGCTAAAAAACGGTGATGGATCAAGCCCTGATCTCTTGACTGGGTAGGAGTGTTCTGCTTAATTCAGATACTCTGTCAATCACCACCCCCTTTATGAATCGTTTTGGCCACCACAAGTGTGGAAGGGTATGCTCAGATGTGAGTCCCTTGCTCACTGCACCATCAGGATTCAAGCAAGCCGGGCCGAAGACGGCTGTAATGCCAGAAACCGGTCCCCGGAAGCTTGTTTCCTTTCCAGTAAAGAATTGGCTTGGTAGTTTGGTCTGCCCTGTTCCCATGATGCACTGGGCCAGGGTCAGACTAATTTGCATGTAGCCAGGTTCTGAGCTGGGATGGTGCAGTGAGCTAAAAAACGGTGATGGATCAAGCCCTGATCTCTTGACTGGGTAGGAGTGTTCTGCTTAATTCAGATACTCTGTCCATCACCACCCCCTTTATGAATCGTTTTGGCCACCACAAGTGTGGAAGGGTATGCTCAGATGTGAGTCCCTTGCTCACTGCACCATCAGGATTCAAGCAAGCCGGGCCGAAGACGGCTGTAATGCCAGAAACCGGTCCCCGGAAGCTTGTTTCCTTTCCAGTAAAGAATTGGCTTGGTAGTTTGGTCTGCCCTGTTCCCATGATGCACTGGGCCAGGGTCAGACTAATTTGCATGTAGCCAGGTTGTGAGCTGGGATGGTGCAGTGAGCTAAAAAACGGTGATGGATCAAGCCCTGATCTCTTGACTGGGTAGGAGTGTTCTGCTTAATTCAGATACTCTGTCCATCACCACCCCCTTTATGAATCGTTTTGGCCACCACAAGTGTGGAAGGGTATGCTCAGATGTGAGTCCCTTGCTCACTGCACCATCAGGATTCAAGCAAGCCGGGCCGAAGACGGCTGTAATGCCAGAAACCGGTCCCCGGAAGCTTGTTTCCTTTCCAGTAAAGAATTGGCTTGGTAGTTTGGTCTGCCCTGTTCCCATGATGCACTGGGCCAGGGTCAGACTAATTGGCATGTAGCCAGGTTCTGAGCTGGGATGGTGCAGTGTTCTAAAAAACGGTGATGGATCAAGCCCTGATCTCTTGACTGGGTAGGAGTGTTCTGCTTAATTCAGATACTCTGTCCATTACCACCCCCTTTATGAATCGTTTTGGCCACCACAAGTGTGGAAGGGTATGCTCAGATGTGAGTCCCTTGCTCACTGCACCATCAGAATTCAAGCAAGCCGGGCCGAAGACGGCTGTAATGCCAGAAACCGGTCCCCGGAAGCTTGTTTCCTTTCCAGTAAAGAATTGGCTTGGTAGTTTGGTCTGCCCTGTTCCCATGATGCACTGGGCCAGGGTCAGACTAATTTGCATGTAGCCAGGTTCTGAGCTGGGATGGTGCAGTGAGCTAAAAAACGGTGATGGATCAAGCCCTGATCTCTTGACTGGGTAGGAGTGTTCTGCTTAATTCAGATACTCTGTCAATCACCACCCCCTTTATGAATCGTTTTGGCCACCACAAGTGTGGAAGGGTATGCTCAGATGTGAGTCCCTTGCTCACTGCACCATCAGGATTCAAGCAAGCCGGGCCGAAGACGGCTGTAATGCCAGAAACCGGTCCCCGGAAGCTTGTTTCCTTTCCAGTAAAGAATTGGCTTGGTAGTTTGGTCTGCCCTGTTCCCATGATGCACTGGGCCAGGGTCAGACTAATTTGCATGTAGCCAGGTTCTGAGCTGGGATGGTGCAGTGAGCTAAAAAACGGTGATGGATCAATCCCTGATCTCTTGACTGGGTAGGAGTGTTCTGCTTAATTGAGATACTCTGTCCATCACCACCCCCTTTATGAATCGTTTTGGCCACCACAAGTGTGGAAGGGTATGCTCAGATGTGAGTCCCTTGCTCACTGCACCATCAGGATTCAAGCAAGCCGGGCCGAAGACGGCTGTAATGCCAGAAACCGGTCCCCGGAAGCTTGTTTCCTTTCCAGTAAAGAATTGGCTTGGTAGTTTGGTCTGCCCTGTTCCCATGATGCACTGGGCCAGGGTCAGACTAATTTGCATGTAGCCAGGTTCTGAGCTGGGATGGTGCAGTGAGCTAAAAAACGGTGATGGATCAAGCCCTGATCTCTTGACTGGGTAGGAGTGTTCTGCTTAATTCGGATACTCTGTCCATCACCACCCCCTTTATGAATCGTTTTGGCCACCACAAGTGTGGAAGGGTATGCTCAGATGTGAGTCCCTTGCTCACTGCACCATCAGGATTCAAGCAAGCCGGGCCGAAGACGGCTGTAATGCCAGAAACCGGTCCCCGGAAGCTTGTTTCCTTTCCAGTAAAGAATTGGCTTGGTAGTTTGGTCTGCCCTGTTCCCATGATGCACTGGGCCAGGGTCAGACTAATTTGCATGTAGCCAGGTTGTGAGCTGGGATGGTGCAGTGAGCTAAAAAACGGTGATGGATCAAGCCCTGATCTCTTGACTGGGTAGGAGTGTTCTGCTTAATTCAGATACTCTGTCCATCACCACCCCCTTTATGAATCGTTTTGGCCACCACAAGTTTGGAAGGGTATGCTCAGATGTGAGTCCCTTGCTCACTGCACCATCAGGATTCAAGCAAGCCGGGCCGAAGACGGCTGTAATGCCAGAAACCGGTCCCCGGAAGCTTGTTTCCTTTCCAGTAAAGAATTGGCTTGGTAGGTTGGTCTGCCCTGTTCCCATGATGCACTGGGCCAGGGTCAGACTAATTTGCATGTAGCCAGGTTCTGAGCTGGGATGGTGCAGTGAGCTAAAAAACGGTGATGGATCAAGCCCTGATCTCTTGACTGGGTAGGAGTGTTCTGCTTAATTCAGATACTCTGTCCATCACCACCCCCTTTATGAATCGTTTTGGCCACCACAAGTGTGGAAGGGTATGCTCAGATGTGAGTCCCTTGCTCACTGCACCATCAGGATTCAAGCAAGCCGGGCCGAAGACGGCTGTAATGCCAGAAACCGGTCCCCGGAAGCTTGTTTCCTTTCCAGTAAAGAATTGGCTTGGTAGTTTGGTCTGCCCTGTTCCCATGATGCACTGGGCCAGGGTCAGACTAATTTGCATGTAGCCAGGTTCTGAGCTGGGATGGTGCAGTGAGCTAAAAAACGGTGATGGATCAAGCCCTGATCTCTTGACTGGGTAGGAGTGTTCTGCTTAATTCGGATACTCTGTCCATCACCACCCCCTTTATGAATCGTTTTGGCCACCACAAGTGTGGAAGGGTATGCTCAGATGTGAGTCCCTTGCTCACTGCACCATCAGGATTCAAGCAAGCCGGGCCGAAGACGGCTGTAATGCCAGAAACCGGTCCCCGGAAGCTTGTTTCCTTTCCAGTAAAGAATTGGCTTGGTAGTTTGGTCTGCCCTGTTCCCATGATGCACTGGGCCAGGGTCAGACTAATTTGCATGTAGCCAGGTTGTGAGCTGGGATGGTGCAGTGAGCTAAAAAACGGTGATGGATCAAGCCCTGATCTCTTGACTGGGTAGGAGTGTTCTGCTTAATTCAGATACTCTGTCCATCACCACCCCCTTTATGAATCGTTTTGGCCACCACAAGTGTGGAAGGGTATGCTCAGATGTGAGTCCCTTGCTCACTGCACCATCAGGATTCAAGCAAGCCGGGCCGAAGACGGCTGTAATGCCAGAAACCGGTCCCCGGAAGCTTGTTTCCTTTCCAGTAAAGAATTGGCTTGGTAGTTTGGTCTGCCCTGTTCCCATGATGCACTGGGCCAGGGTCAGACTAATTTGCATGTAGCCAGGTTCTGAGCTGGGATGGTGCAGTGAGCTAAAAAACGGTGATGGATCAAGCCCTGATCTCTTGACTGGGTAGGAGTGTTCTGCTTAATTCAGATACTCTGTCCATCACCACCCCCTTTATGATACATTATACCTGGGGCAGGTATAATGTGGCGCAGGGGTTTACAAAGTGACGCATCTACCTAGATGCGTCACTTTGTAAATATGGTGCAACAAGGCACATTTTTTACTCTGCTGGTGCGTCACTAGCGGCGTAAAAGTGACGCAAGGGCTCATAAATGAGCCCCCAAGTTTCTAGAATGTCCTTCTACTCGACTTAAACACACAAATGTGCTTAAACTCCCTAGAAGCAAAGATAACAGAGTTGGTACACCTGGCGTGCTGTGACCTGCAAGCTGTTTATTCTTTTGTAGCTCATGACGTTTATTTGCATACGATTGATTAATATGGTTTTAATACAATAAGTTTAATACGTGTCTAATCTGATATGGCTATAAAGGTAGAAACAGGGAACTGCCAGAAAAGAAGTGCATTAAAATTGTTTGTAAATAAGGAATTGACTAAGGCTTCCAGTAAACTGGCAGAACAGTATGTCCTTTGGACTGGTGAAGCAGTATGTGTCAGCTCCCAGCTAGGCAGGGAGATTGCGCCTTGAGCTAAGTGAGAAACATCTGCATGAATATTCTCGAGAGCTTAATCTCTCATCTGCTCCTCAGATTCATTTATCTTTGAAAAATGCTAAATTAAATTATCATAATGAATTAGGATGAGGCTTTTAATGCATGTTCTTACCTTGAGATAACCTACTAAATGTGACAGTGATGCCCAAAAGTGACGTCTTTATCCCTTGCTCTGTTGAATGGCAGTGTTGCAATAAGCTTTGCCACTTCAGCCTCGTCAGAGGGGAAACGGTTTATAGAATTAAAAGCGACTTCAAGGGAGTCTCTTGCTGACATGTACCTCACCATGACAGGGGAGCAGATTTTCCAGGACCACTAAGAAATCACATAGTAATTGATTAACTTTCTGTCAGGATCTATTGGAAAGTGTTTTTTGTTTAACACTGGAACAGGAAACTGGACTATTCATGATGGTGAAATTAATGGGAAATTATGGGGCAATTCATTGATGATGGATCATGAATGTATGTGCAATAATAGCACCTTTTAATTGTAGCTGTTAGAAGCAAGAAACAATCTATTGTTGTTGGTAATATTAATATTATTACTATTATAAAATATTCATGTCATAATGAAAGTTAGGCGTTACTCTGTAGTCCTAAAACGAAAAACAAAATTGGTGAAACCTAAAGAATAGTAAAGTAGACATTAACATTGCTTCTACCTTCAAGAATACACTTGTTAGTCAGAAATGTATATTATAATGTATTATTATTATTATTATTATTACTATTATTATTATGATTAATACTATCACCACTGTTTCCCTAATGTTTCCCTTGAGAGATTTGATCAAGCAGTTAGCTTGACACTCTTCCTGTTTTGCTGAAATTTATATCTATCGGCAATCATGTATTGTATTTATTCATTTTGTTGTGTAATATTGCGTTAACATGGTACAGTACACAAAATTGGTAAATCGGGGCAGCAGTGACAGAATATGTGCATGGTCGGGTGTGCTTGAAGCTGGGCTTGTTTGTGTGTCGGGGCGAGCTCCAACTATCTTGCTTGTGTTTAAGGCTTGTAGGCCAAAGGAAGGTGGTTTTCAGGTGTGTATTGACAAGTGGAAGAAGAATCTAAGCCTTGATAGAACATGTTTGTTCAGTTTTCATTTAGACTGGGGGCAATCTGCAGTTCGCATTGAAAGAGGAAAATGCCATCAATTATTGTTTTTGTGCAGGAAGGTGTCCCTTCCTGCACAAAAATAATCATCCCCTCAATGCAGGCACCCTTGTAACATGACACAATGGTTCCTGTGCTGGCGCATGGTAGCAAATTATGCACCAGCGCATATGGAGGCATCATATTTTTGTTAATACGATGTATCCCTGTGCTTTTAAAATGACGCAGGTCGGTGCAGCAAAATGGCTTGCGGCGCCGTGCTGAGCTGCAAAATGAGACCCTAAGTTGCTAAAAGCACTCTGGGCTCTACCTGTACGACTTCTTCAATGTACATATAATTATAATGTTTTTCTCCATTTTCATCCGAATTTCTTTCTGCATAAGGCCATCAAGCAGCGACTGATGTGATTATGTATTTTACACATGACACTGGCTCAGGCTATTGAGGTTTGAACATTCTGTAACTTTTATAAAATGTATATATTAGAATTTTTAACCATGAAAATGTTGCAGTTCTGAATCATATCAGGAATATATATCTTATCAATAGTTGGCAAATGAGGGAACAGTATAAATGTAAATAAATTTAAGGAAAACACATTGGGGCTTTGCAAAGGAAAACGGGGCTTTGGAAAAGAAAATACAGGCTATTCAGAGGAGAAAGAGTATTAATACTCATCTCAATAATAAGTTTCAATCACAATGCCAAGAGTGTAGTTTTGGGTTACTTCTGGCTATTTTGAGTTCATTGACTTTGAGCAGAAGTTTCCAACATAGGATTGGACAATAAAGGGGTGACATTTACCATTTCTACACCAGTCTAGCCATATTGGAGGTAGGTGTTGGACACTAAAGGGGGTGACATTTTACAATTTGCACTTCGTTCTAACTATAGTGAGAGAACGTGTTGGACATTAAATGTGTGACATTTGCTATTACCACTCAAGTCTAACCATATTAGGGGAAGGTGTTGGACACTAAAGGGGTAACATTTACTATTCCCACCCCAATCTAACCTTATTGGAGGAAGGTGTTGGACAATAAAGAGGTGACATTTACTATTCCACTCCAATCTAATCATATTGAGGGAAAGTGTTGACCACTAAAGTTGTGAGATTTACTATTTCCACTCCAATCTTAGGCTATTTGAAGAAGATGTTAGATTCTAAAGCGCTCAAATTTACTATATACACTTCAATTGAAAATATTTAAGTGAACTCTAACACAAAATAAATATTTCTCATATAACCACATTTTTATGGATTTTCGTATCGAACAACAAAATGAAACAAGACCGCCGTTGATCAAGCCAGCACAGTATTATATACAGCACAATTACCACTCAGCCAATCCACACATCCAGTGCGCGGTAAGCCCATCACCTGCCCCAGATCTTATTATGTCTACCGAATGGGGCTCGGGCACCCTCATTTACGAGCGATATCTCGTTTGACCAACAATGTAGCTACTCCAATAAAAATGCGCTTCATTCTTTGCTCAACCACATCCTCTAGCAACCACAATAGTGCCTTCTCTAGGCGTGAGTTGGCGATCCAAGATTGCAAAAAGCTCCTTCTCAATCCCCTCTCAAATGGGTACTAATCCCAGGCAGGACCAAACTATGTGAATGAAATCTGTATCTGGTTAAGAACATCCACAGCGGTTTGCTTGGGCAGTTCTGCCAGCTCTGTGAAGCCACAGTGGGCCATGCATTTGGTGTGCAGATAATTAAGTTGGACCAGCCAGCCCTGTGTGGAATTCGCAAGTTCCCGGGGGCCAATCTAGCCTAGCACTATTACGCATCCTCCAGCTGTCCCACCCAGGGCTCCTACTTTTGCCACAGCCTTGGAAAATGGTTTGAGGCATTGTTAACTAGGTAACAATAAGCCCCTTTATGGAACTTACCCATCAACAGGCTAGCCTGAAGGGGATTAAACTCCAGGATCTGCGTATCAAGTGAAATATTAGCGGACAAGGCATGACACAGCTGCAAGGGCTTATGAAATTGGGTACAAGAGAGATGATAATGCTCCTGGAATTCCGGAAATGTCTGCACATGAGTGCCCACCCAAACGTCCCTGAAGTGAATGATGCCGATCCTCCTCCACTGCACAAAGCCCTCCAGACATGTAGTATAGTATAGCCACATCCCCTACCACAGGGGAATCAATCCACAAAACGGAGCGCCGCCCTTCAGCATGGCAACACCACCCTGAGGAACTTAGGAGGGGACCGGGGAAGCACCCCATAGAGGAGGCCCATTAGCGAATCTAAACCAAGCAAGGCCAGTCCCGCCTGGTAGGCCGGGTCAATCCGCCCCCCCATTTAATCTCGACCAACTGCAAAGCCAAATAATGGCAGTAAAGATCTGCCATACCCATCAAAGTGGGATTGCCTGTATTCAGCAACGGCCAAACAAGGCGGCCACCTTTCCAGATGAAAGTACTGATCACCAAAGCAAGAGTATAGAACCACCGCCAAGGAATAAGTAGGAAAAGAAAAAAAACATACAAAAATCAGGGGAGGATCTTCAGTTTAAAAAGTGCCACTCTCCAGAAGACGTGCAACGATAGACAGCCCCACCTCGCAGGTCCCGTCTTATTCTAGTGACTACAGTAGGTCAAATTAAGACAACAAATAAATATATTTCTCCTCATTACGCCTCACCTGGGGAGGCGTAGTGTTTTGACACATTCCCAAGCCTACCAGTAATGGTAAATATGGGAATGCAACAAAATCCATGGGTGGATGTGTGGGAACACCCACACTCCACCCAGAGGACGTCTCCCTGGAGCAGAGTAGCGCAACGCAGCCATTTAGATGCGTTGTGTTACTTTAGATTCATCAAGTCAATCAAGATGGCTTTGCATGGCTTGAAAAATTTAACTTAAGAGTTGCATTGCTCTTGTGCCCCGTTGCATGGCACAAGGGCTATGCAACTCTTTCATAAATATGCTTCTATGTGTTCACAGTAGAGATTTTTCATTTGTGGGTCCTAATGTATTCAGAATTTGTTTATAGGAATGTGAATACCCGTAGGCTGGGGCATCAGGGAATTATTGTCCATTGCAGAATAGTTAATTTTTTTTATGGGTTTGCTTCCCAGGTATCAAGTATGTCAAATATTAGCTAGAATTGGTCTGACCAGACAATTTCACAGTTTTTTTTGTAACTGATAGAGGTGGATCTGAAAAAAGATCGAATATAGGACGTGCCCCACTTCATGTGGGGGTTCTAACACATACTGGGAAACATTAAAAACAATTCATGATATTAGAAACTGTTTTGCTTAAGGATTCTTAGGGAAATCAACCCATATATGTTGTTGCTCCTCTGTAGGAGGCTTTAGAAATATGCCTCAGGAAGGGAGAATACATTAAGTCAGGTTTCCTAAGCATGAAGCACTGCTCTACTGCATTGAAAACTTTTTTAGACATACTGTATAATGAAAGCACTGCATTGCCTTTTTTAGTGACTTTTACGTTGGCCTTTAGAGTATGGTGTTCACAGTTATACTAGATATTTCCTAGGTAATGAATATACATAGCAAATAATAATGCAAATTCTGCAGAGTTTCAGGTACTTAAAATGCATTTCATAATTTTAAAATGCAATCAGGAGTCGCAAGATTCATTGACTTAATTATTTACATTGTTACACCTATAACAATGTACATGCAGTGAATTAATTTCTATTAACCAAAATGACCTTCCTTGTAACTAATGCACACAGCAAAATAATATGGAGTCAAAATGGGCGACAATTTGATGCCAAATGCAAAAATGACATTTGCACCGACACCTGCAGCAAGACTTAATTTTGCATATGCAGACCTTTGCAATAATTGAGGTTATGAACTGATCAGTCAGTGCAACTGATATATGTGCACTGGCTAAGTGGTTCAAATGTAGAAGCAAAATTAATTTTAGTGCAAGATGTTTGCACTATTTAATCTGAACCAATGAATCACGCTGTTTGGTAAGCTTGATTGTTCAGGTACGGATGTATGACATCACAACGCATGCTTTCACAACGCATGCCAAAACGACGCAACTTTTACAACGCATACCATTACAACGCATAGTGCTTTGGGGCGCTGGATAGTGAATAGTTTAATTTACTATTCCAACTCCAGTCCCCGTGGATAGTAGGGAATGTGTTGGATAGTAAATTAAACCTATTCCCTATCCTAAAGCGCCCCCCAGCGCAATGCGTTGTAATGGTTTGCGTTGTAAAAGTTGCGTCGTAATGGCACTGCGTAGTAAAAGTTGCGTTGTAAAGGTTGTCTCCCTCAGGTACATATCTAACCTTCAGCAAAAGAGAATTCACCCCTTTGATCTCCTTCGTGATGTATGTATGTGTCTCTGTTTGTTAGCACTGATGTATGCTAATGTCTACCCTTCTCTCTAAGAAGCTGGTTCTGATTCTTTCTAGTATTTGAGCAAACAAAACCTTGATTCTAAAAAGGAAAAATGTCTGGAGGTATCAGAGAATCAGTTCTAAATAAAAGTTAGAATACAGTGGACTTATTTAGTTGATTACACTCAGGGGTTGATTCCGATGTCATTCAGAAAGCATTCCAATTGCTTCGGTTCCAGGATGATTTCCGGATTACTCGGATCGGGTGAGTCCGACCGAGCGATTTGGATGCATCTGGATGCTTCCGGATACAATTCAGCCAAAATGCCATTGACTTTCTAGGGGAGCCTGTGTTCCGAGCGAAAACACAGGCTCCCATTAAAGAAAGGGGTAGCTGGGGAAACCTTGCACCCTGTGGCGGGCTCCCCATGGTGCCTGCTACACTGTGAATGGCTAGAAAGGGGGATCCCTTGGGTACGCCATGGGTGCGATTCCGAAGGCCTTGGGTGAAGGCCTTCTAGGGCCCCCAAAGACAGATTCCGGCAGCCAAATCATTCCGGAGAAACCAAATCAGAAAGGCTATCGGAATTGGTCATTGTACTCGTTCGCTCGGAAACTGAGTCCATAGAGCTGTAAATTTGGCTCCGAAAGACGCGCCCCGTCCGAATGTCTTTCAAAACTGACTCGGACAGCCCTATTGGTTTCCAGGCATCATATTAGGCCATTGGGAATGTGTAAGATTTGGTCGGCAACAAGGGTTTCGAGTTGGATTCAGCAAACCCGAATCCGATTCGGAGCCCTTCCGAATAACATCGGAATCCACCCCTCAGTGTAAGATATGCCACCACTTGCCACCACTCCTCATAAAAGTTCATTGCCACTGTAATGTAAGGGGGAAGAAGCATCTTGCCCCAGCAGTCTAATGGAAGAGTAATTTACATTATCACAAATTCTATGATTTCTCAAAGAAGTAAGTTACAGTTTGAAAATGATATTCCGCAGAGCATACCCCATCAGCTAATTATTCATGTCAACAGTTATATTTTCCTATTTTTCTGGTTTTATCCCTAAGAATGAAGGCATGTTGTAAATAAAATATTAAGAATCTATCCCTTCAGCAGACTTTAGATATTCTGTATTAAATTCCTGATGCACCCATCAACATTTTCTGTGAGACTGATTTACTGACAATACCCACTCCACCGTCTTCTCATCTTTAACCAAATGCCACGGTTTGCTAACTTTCTAATTTAAGACTGGAAGTGATGAGTTTCCGTAACAGTGTAGAGAAACCGCCCCATATGGTATGTTTGAATTAAGTACCAGGGTCCTGAAAGAGTTTAAAAGAACCAGTTCTGTTATAAAATATCTGTGATTTGATCTGAACATTCTTGAAGGAGGGTGGAGTAGAAAATATAAAAAAAAGAAAATCTTCAACATGAAGATTTATTACACATAATCACAGAATATTCACATGTTCTCAATATTCATGTTGCTTAGGATGATATAGTCTTTCCAATGACAGATGAAGGGTTTAATGGCTAACTAAACTGTGCACTAACCAGTTGTGCTTTATCTAGAAAACATTGAGAGGCATACCTAGTAATGCCCTGTAATTTATTATCAAAACATCATACAGTTACCATTTTCACCAAATGCAACCTGCCACTGAGAAATTAATTTGATCCCATCCCTGCCAGGTCTAGAAAGTGGTCCCTACAATGGAGCAGCAGTCCGTTAATGATACGCCCTCAGAATGCATGTAATCATGCGTTGCAAGTTACGGTCGGTCAAATGTAACATCTGTCTGTACAGCACTTACTTTATAGAAGAATAATCACTGCAGGGTCCCAAGGTTTTTCTTAGAAGCTGATTGACAGTGCCGCTAGCTGCCGAAGTTCACAATTACCAAGGCTGCCTAGTCACAATAACACCATTTGCTTCTTTTTTCTTCCACCATTTACTTCCTGTCTCTTTACCTCACTCATGCAGGTTCTTTTTCCACCTCTATTTTCTTCTCGCTCCTCCCTTTTCCTGCCAAAGTCATGGAGAAGACCATCAACAAGCAACTATCCGCCTTCCTCGAGACAAACGGCTCCCTCAACCCCTCGCAGTCCGGTTTCCGAGCAAACCACAGCACCGAGACCGCCCTCATCGCAGCTACCGATGACATCAAGTCCCTGCTTGACAACGGGGAAACAGCTGCACTCCTCCTCCTCGACCATTCGGCCGCATTCGACACAGTCTGCCACCACATCCTAACAACCCGCCTCGACCACGCCGGGATCCAAGGGAAAGCTATAGAATGGATCATCTCCTTCCTCTCCGACAGAACTCAGAGAGTCCGCCTCCCCCCCTTCCACTCAGCAGCTACCAAAATCATCTGCAGCATTCCTCAAGGCTCTTCACTCAGCCCGACCCTATTCAGTGTCTACATGAGCCCCCTCGCAGCTATCACACGCCAACACAACCTAAACATCATCTCCTACGCTGACGACACCCACCTGATCCTCTCCCTCACCAACGACCCCACCACCGCCAGAGCCAACCTCCAGGAAGGAATGAAAGACGTCACGGAATGGATGAAGCTCAGCCGTCTGAAACTGAACTCAGACAAGACGGAAGTCCTCATCCTCAGACCATCCCCCTCCGCCTGGGACAACTCCTGGTGGCTCCCCGCGCTGGGCACCGCCCACGGACCACGCACGCAACCTGGGCTTCATTCTAGACTCTTCCCTCACGATGACCAAACAAGTCAACGCCGTCTTGTCATCTTGCTTCAACACCCTGCCCATACTCCGAAAGATCTTCCAGTGGATTCCCACTGAAACCAGAAAGACGGTCACCCAGGCCCTCGTCACCAGCCGACTGGACTACGGGATCGCCCTCTATGCTGGAACCACAGCCAAACTACAGAGAAGACTCCAGCACATACAGAACGCTTCGGCACAACTCATCCTGGACATCCCCCGCCACAGCCACATCTCTGCCCATCTGAGAGACCTGCACTGGCTCCCCATCAGCAAGAGGATCACGTTCAGACTCCTCGACCACGCACACAAGGCTCTCCACAACATGGGCCCCAACTACCTCAACAACCGCCTCACATTCTACACACCCACCCGCCAGCTCCGATCCGCCAGCTTCGCCCTCGCCACCGTCCCACGGATCCGCAGAACCCCCACCGGAGGAAGATCTTTCTCCTACCTGGCGGCCAAGACATGGAACTCCCTCCCCACCCACCTCCGGCTGACCCAGGGCCACCTCTCCTTCAGGAAGCAACTCAAAACCTGGCTCTTCGAGCAGTAGCAGCACCCCCCCCCCCTCCTCCCAGTGCCTTGAGACCCTAGTGGGTGAGTAGCGCACTCTATAAATGTGTTTGATTGATTAATTGATTCTTTTCTATCTCTTACTCGTTCCATCTCCTGAACCATCCTTTCTCTTACTTCCATTCTGATGATAAAAAATAGGTCCTGCTCTCCAAAAACGTGCTGTTTTTCACTACCTGCAACCACCTGAACAAATTAAGGACTGTGTGTATGGCCAAATGATTACCAATGACCTAACTTTTTGAGCTATTTGAGCAAGACTATCTATTTGGGGTGGCATCAGGGTAGAATTAAATGTATTTGGCACATCTCTGATGACATAAGCTAACTATGATATGATGAAATACTCCTAAGAGTAATTCAAAGTGGCTAAGGGAGATTCAAGCATATTCAGCCATTTATTTCTGTATAAATGAGCTATCTTTAGTGACACCAATAGACGTGGGTCCCAAGTGCACTGCTATTGGGACTCAAGCTTCATCTCAAAGATAATAAATGAGATTAATCTAAAATTATATTGACATAGTGATGTGAATTGACCTAACCTTCAATTATATTTTTACCTCATCACTTTATCCATACTAATTTTATAAAGAGAGAGCCCAAACCTTTGAGGAGGGTAATCTCAGTAACCACAGCACCAATCACAACACCCAATACAGCGTTTGAAGAGGCAGTTGCAGCAGAAGGACATAGGCTATGCAGACGGCCACCATATATATATATTTTTTTGCAGAGCTTTATTTAGCGCGAACTTTACCCGAACTGAAACAGGTATCAGAGCGCTTTACATAGCACCAGTTACGTTACATGAGGACACACATTCATTTTTGTTAGGCATGGGGAGATTAAGTGATTTGCCCAAAATCACAGGATGTTTGGCATCGTTACCAAGACTCGAACCCAGATCCCCAGGTCCGAGGTCGAGTGCCTTAGCCGTTAGGCCAACTCCTCTATACATTTAAAGGGTAAAAGAACCATGCCAGCAAAGTAGTCCCTTGTGGGCCTGTCTGCGTTGTGCTGTGGGCGTGGGCTTGGGGCGTGACTAACACTGGGGGCGTGTGGTACGGCCATCACATCGTGGGCTGTGGGCGTGTGCTGGGGGCGTGACAAACACTGGGGGCGTGTGTCCGCCCTTCATGCCATGTCAGTCATACATACAAGCTCCAATTACGTTGCTGCACAGCATCAAGGGGCATGCTGGGGGCGTGACACGCTGGGGGCGTGACACGCTGGGGCATGAGAAACGCTGGGGCGTGAGAAACGCTGGCAGCGTGTGTCCGGCCTTCATGCCATGTGAACGCAATTGCGCCGCATCAAGGGGCAGGCTGGGCGCGTGAGAAACGCTGAGGGCGTGTGCTATGTTCCGCCCTTCATGCCACGTGCTTCGTACATTAATCAGAAGATCGTCTGCTGTGGCCGTGTGCTGGGGGCGTGACAAACGCGTTCACCTGGAGGCCTGGTAAGTAACGTTACTGCAGCCTCTCCTGTGTGCTGTTACTGAACTCTCTCATTCAACTAAATTACACGCGCCTGCTACCATCAACCAGGGCTCTAGCCGGGCTCAGGCGGCAGATCAGTACACTAATTACACGCGCCTGATAACATCAACCAGAGCTGCAGCTGGGCCTCAAGCGGGGGAACACGCGCCTGCTAACAACAAACAGGCCTGCATCTGGGCCACAAGCGGGGGAACACGCAAATGAGCGTGTCTGCGGGGACAATTACTGCAGCCTCTCCTACTCGCTGTCACTCAACTCTCTCATTAAACGGATCTACCCGCGGCTGATAACTCTCTCATTCAACGACATTACACGCGCCTGCTAACATCAACCAGGGCTGTAGCCGGGCTTAGGCGGCGGATCACTACACCAATTACACACGCCTGCTAACATCAACCAGGGCTGCAGCTGGGCCTTCTCCGTCCCTATTCTAATCAAACAAAAGATGTTGTCTACCGCGAGATTTTAAAACAAATTGCCCTTGCCAAATACACACATTGCACACATTCTATTGCATACCCGGACAACGTCGGGACGGGCTGCTAGTATTTCATATTTTGAATATGGCATTTTGCCATCCTGACACGAAGCTAAGATGCCAGTGCCTTCTGGAGAAAAGATAGATACCTTTCTCACCTCTTACCAACAACGCCTGCCAAAAGACCTGGCTCAATGAATTCTAAGGTGTTTGCCCTGCAGAAAGGGATCGAAGTGGCCACTAGTGTGACTCTTCCAATGGAAATGTTTAAGGCCACTATTATGCAACTCCCCA
Source organism: Lissotriton helveticus (assembly GCF_964261635.1). Classification (NCBI taxonomy): domain Eukaryota; kingdom Metazoa; phylum Chordata; class Amphibia; order Caudata; family Salamandridae; genus Lissotriton; species Lissotriton helveticus. Next base: position 1,383,066,070 of record NC_136063.1, on the reverse strand, counting down.
GATGTGGCTTCCCTAGTCATCGGGAGGGACCCATGATCAGATATAAATGTCATTGAAGGGTACATCAATTTTCCAATGTTGCTACTTTTATTCACATTTGGTCAATTTGACCTTATCCTAGAAAAGATAAAATTGTAACAAAATGTAAAAGAGATTTGTACAATAAAGCATTATTAAGGCAAAAATGGTTACAAAATGTAAATGAGATTTGTACAATAAAGCATTATGAAGGCAAAAAAGGGGAACATGAATTCAGTAAAACAGATTAACTGAATAATTGTGTTTTTCTCTATTGTATATTCAATGGTACACTGATGCTCGGAATGAGCAGGCCATTAGGCCATTCTGGCAGCATTTGCCCATTGTATGCTAGCAGGCTGCTTTTAGAGATGGGATGGCTGCTACGATCTAATCCTAAATGTATTTAAGTGTGTTAGAATGATTGTGATATCATTTGCAAAATAGGGGCCCATTTTTTCTAACTAACTTGTTAATGGGCGAATCCCTCAATTCCAATGAAGAGAGTTGTGCTTGCTAACTACTTTCTACTTTTGCTTGCATGGTGCGATGTGAGGCTGAATTTAACATTTTTTTAATAGAACTAGTTTTAGTTCTCAGTCCGCCCTGATGATCAGTTCAAGAGACTTAACAAAAAATTGTATTAGGGTGAGGGAAACGCAAGTCAAGGACCCCAAACTTGTAAATCAAGTTTTCAGGAAGAATGTTGCTATGGGTCTTTACTAGCATCAGCTTTTCACAAATAGGTGGTGGGATTATTATTCCATCGTATAGAGGAAGGTTTCCTTCTTACATTACCTTGACAGATCTCCAAGATCTCTTGATATGGCCTCAAATATAGGGTAATGCAATCCATGACCATCCAGGGTTTTTGTTCTAATGGCCTTTTAGCTTTTGTTCTCAAAATTGGAATCTTGCCATCTCGCCCCACCTTCTAATTTGAGGTGTTCTGGTTAATGTGCCAGTCACGTCTTTCCTAATTGCATCATCACTGATAGTACAAATTATTTTCCAAGTCTTCAAATTTACCACATTCACATGGACATCTATCTCTGACAGACAGCATTTAATTTTGGAGAAGTTTGTTGTTACCATGTTTGCTCTTGCTAAAGTGAACAGGCATGTCATCTACAGATTTTTCAAAGTTGTTGTTGCTCCTCAGTACGAAAATCTGTGGAAAAAAATAAAATCTTATCTTTGGTTCCAAGTTATGCATTAAAGACCTGTTGAGTTGTCCATGTGCACCTGCTCGTTCTTGACTCTCAGGACTTGTGGCGCACATTGTGTAGTGTAGTTCCTATTATCCCAATAGGCTCTGCGCATTGGAATAATACCTTCAATAGTAAAGGCCTAGACCAGACGTTAACTAGGTCTACTACTGACGTTATTAGACTTAAAGTTTTGGGTTTGCCAGCTAGCTCAGAGTTCACTAGAAACTTTCTGGAATGTTCAGGAAGGAATTAACTTCCCTGATTAGACAAGAAGGGATTTAGTTTCTGACAACCATAGAACATGACAACTTTGCTCTCCCCTAATCAAGAGTGTATCTCGAGAGTCGTGTGAACAAAAGGCAATTTATTTTACTCAGTCAGTACGTGCATTCTTAGTCTCATCAGATTGTAGAGAAAAAGGAAGAGACGGGCGTGTTCAATAAAAAGGTGTTATTTATTGATCAGTCTCTTTTCTCATACAAGAGAATGGATCGATATTATTGCAATACTTATAGCTAAGTAAAGTGCATACATTAAAAGCAGAAGTATAAAATAATACTGTAAAAACATTGATATGGTTTCTAAGCCATAAGATGTTTTAAAATGAATAAAATATATTACATACACATATACATTTGACTAAACGTACTCAACTGGTGTTTCTAAATACGCCTACCCCGTGTACCTGACCTAAGCCTAATACGTGGGTGGGAATAGAAAGTTACAGTTTAAGTTAAGTTTGTTTTTGCCAAGTGAATAACTAAAGAATTCTCTGCGAGGGGTTATTCAGTTCTGTACCTGGAATTAAGGATGAATGAGGGATGGTATCTCTCTCTCTGGTCTCGATATTCCAGGCTGCCTGCGAGGGCTACCCGGAAGCGCCGGTGCTGGATTTCTCGGCAGGAGAAAGCAGCGCGTCTCGTTCTCAGCGCGTCAGGAAGGCGGGGCTGCGCCAGCGGGGTCTGCTCTGCTCTTCGCTTCGGCAAGTATGGCTGCTCCGTCTCGTCACCACCGCGTGTGTTTGCATAGGGCAATATCGGTAATATTTATACCTTTAAGGTGCCGAGATTGACGTAAGGATGGACATAGATACGTCAATAAGGATGTCATACGACTTGCTCGTTAGCACATTCTTTTGCTGAAGTTCTCGGTGAAATCAAAACAATGGCCGCAGGGTTTTGCCCAGGTTGTCATAGGTTTGTTTTGTTATGAGAACTCCGTATGCCTTATCAGGGGCTGGAGGAATATCGCTTGTCTAATTAGATCGCAAGCGTTATGACCTAATCAGATAACACGTTCCTGTGCCGTAGTGTGACTGTGTCAGATAACGGTATCTGCATCATGGGGGTTTTCTGCCTCATGGGCTGACTGCTAGTTAACTTGTTGGTTTGTTTAACCAGAATAGGGTCAGGAATAGGGGGATCGATTCAGAACCTATAGGAATACATCACACCCACTCCACGCTAACTATGGACATATTTACTAATCTATGCATAGTAAAACATACTATAGAGTATAGTGTATACCCTACCACCCCAAAATACATAAATGCATTTTGAAATTTTTCAAATATACGGAAGAATTGCAATCATATGTATTGTATGCACTCAAGCTGTAGAATAATGCCAAAGTAATCACGCATTTGTATACATTATATACATTATTGCTATTTGGTATATGAGAATTTACACATGAAATGGCTCTTAATACAGAAAAAAAGTTCGAGACCATTCCATCACACAATAAAATATTTATGAACGTACCAGCGGGCAGCTAATGTCTATAAGCTATCTAAATTTTTAGAAACCTTAGTTCTCTAAGAATAGTTCTTACTTTAAGCAGAAGATAGTGTCCCGAAAAATATGCAAAAATATTTTGGGGCTGCTGAAAAATTGCTGTCCGTGAACTGGAGGTAAAATTGTTCATGTGACTTTATTTCTAAAGTTGAAGGCCGAATTCAGGGAACGCCGTGTACGAGCTTGCTCAAAAGTCTCTATTTCTTCTCTGGTGAGAACATCATATCATTTAGGCTTTCGAAAAAACTGTCAACAGCTTCCTGGGAAAGTTCCACTAACTCGGAAAAAGGTGTAACCATGCATTTGTGCGCATGATTGTCTCTATTGACATTCTGATTCGCATTGCTGACAGAAGGTCGTACCTGTTCGATGCTGCTTTCATCTTGAACTTCACTACCCCTTAATCGTAGTGGTGAAGCTTCCACGAATGCCGTCATCAGGATTGGTAGCCTTTGAGGGCAGCACAAAGCATGAACCTTGATCGGGCTCAACAATGTTTCTGCATCCATTGGCGCATCCGATTGTAGCGTCAGACAGGTGTCTAACACGCATTCTTCTCCGCATAGCAGACACCTTAATACAGGTAAAACACATCTTTGCCACATTGGTCGAAATGATAGAAACCAAGTCATGTTCAGGTCTCTAAGCCGGGAGAGTCCCAGGATTTTTGATATCCGGTCCCGGTATCCAATGGCTAGGATTGTTTCTTCCCTTGTCGCAAGAGTTTGGTCTGTGACATGGGTTGCCATAACGAAAAATAAGGACTAAGAATAGGATTCCTGCAATTAGTCCCAAGATCAGGGGAAGTCCGCCAAAAATCGAATGGACGAAATCTGGAAAAATACCCAGTATGGCTTTGAATGGTGTTAATGCCATCGAAAATACTGTCTTAAATACCTTTGAGACCCCATTGGTATCAGAAATATTTAAGATTTCATTCAGGATTTCTGCGAAATGTATGGGGGAATTAGTTGATAACAATGAATGTATCTCTACAGTCGTCCTTGCGACTTGTAGATCATACATTTCTTTTGATGACGTGAGCCTTGTAGGCGTCTGAAGAAGCACTGTTTTCATTCTGCTTAAAGTATCTATTCGAATAGAAGTAATTTTCAAATTGGGCCATGCCCTTGCCTCCCTGTCTGGAAAGGAGCTGGGGAACAATGAGCGTCCACAGCACTTGACCTTCGCAGTCGTAGTTACGAGATAAGGTGTCCCGGGCATAAGACTACAACATCTGCGATCTACAATTAGAATGTAACTCCCATTATAGAGTCTTTGAAAGAATGGTTCTATCTCTGTTGCAGGTGCGCCTTGCTGGTGACATGAAAGGTTGTATGAATTCCCTTCACAGGCTCCATGCAAACTAATTCCGTTACACAGAAGCGTGCCGCTTAGTGACATCGCACAATTATTGCCACTAAGAAACACTTTCTGTCCTTTATTACTGACACATGCATGTGAATAGGGCAGGTTCCATGTTGTTTTAATGTACCCCTTTCCCAATTTCTCGTACATGCCAGCCTGTATATATTTTTGGCAGTATTGAAACCTGAAGGTTGAGATTGGAATATTTATTATCCCATGTATTATCCATTCACTGACAGGTCGTTCTGACATTGTCACTGGTAATCTTTCGAGTTTTCAATGCTCAAGATTGTATAATCAGCACCCTTTTGTGCCATACTGATTTGTCTATCAGTAAGGTTAAAGATTTGGAATAGTGACGTTGTGTTGATTAAATGCCAAGGCACATAGCCTGAACGTAGATTTTGTAACGTCCAGCCAAGCTGTACAATAGAACGCAATTGAGACTGACCGTGTTGTAATAACAGTAAGTCTTGCGATAATATGTCGATTGCTGAAGACACAATGCTGTCCAAAGAAAAAATTCTGGAGGACAGAGTCATTAACCCATTGTCCACTACAGAAAGTGATTTTTCCAAATTAATACGGTCAATTTCCCGTATTCTCTCTGCTGTTTCAATTTGAGTAACCTTCCAGGCCTCATTGTATGCTGCATATACAGAGGCTGCTATGAAACGTTTTTGACGCTGTTTGCGCGGTCCCATAATGAAATCACGCAAGTCAGCACCATCAGTAAGTAAAGTTAGGTGTTGCTTAATTTCTGTCAGTGTGGAAGTTTGTAGCCACTGAAGGCATAATTTGCCCACACTGTAGGTGGTTATTATCCCTGGGTGATGTCTTTGAGGATATCTAGGGTCTGGCCTGGTCATTTTGAACCCCTGTGTTTTGTTCAGGAATCTGTCTTGACAGTTATTAGTATCTGTGGGCCAGATCAACCACTGTTTCCAATCTGGATGTGTTCTGTTTTGGTTTAATACATAATTTACGTCTATCTCTTCATCTATAGAGCTATTGCTGTACATTGTTGGTTTTGGAATAGACGGTTTATTTAAGTCTTTGATTTTGGCTAGGCCAAGACAGGTAGTTTGTTGAACAGTGTCATTTAAAAATATCATTTGTTCTGGGATCATGCAGGCTCTAAACAAAGATTCTATACCCTGTACTTGCCATTCTTTTGTATCCAAACACTTTTCAATTCAACATTTTTGTCCCAATAATCAAAACCAAAAGTATTCATTTTTTCAAAGAATGAGTCTGAATATATCAATTTTGTGTTTGTTATCATGGTCTTAGTTCCTGTCTTGTTTGACAATTTGAAATAAAATGCTTCAGCATTACTTGTGTTAAAACCTGAAAAGTATGAATATTTGTCATAGAAGGTTCTTGAGCTTCCTTTTGGAGGGGTTGCACAATGTTCCCATTGATTATAATTTAAAACATTTCTAGGTTGTGCAGATCTATGTAGAAAATGGTTACCATAGTGGTTATAACAGTACATACTATCATAATTTGTAGAACCCTGCAAATAATCATGTTTGGTAAATTTAGCAGACATTACTAAGTCAGACATCATATTATTAATGCTTTCGAAGTCCCAATCATCAGCAAATGAGCTTGGTTTTGCAAAGTCACTCAATGAGATCTTAATTTGGTGTGGATATTTCAGGATTTCGACCGGACCATAAATTTCATAGTCAGTGTTGTCCCAGGCTACCCCACCCGGTTTCGGATTGGCTGTGAAGTTGACTGTAGAAAGTTCTCTTTTCTCGACGTGTGAAGATGTGTGTGGTTTGAGGATCAAGTTGATTTTCTGACTTGCTGTGTCCATTTTAGCATATTTTCCCTCAATGAAGCGTCCCAAAGTAAGTACCATGATGAGCCTCTTCGTTAGGACCTCTGTACTGGTGGCAAACCTTGGTGTTCGGCTACTTATTGGGAGTCCACTTGGCCTACTGTTTGTTATCGGCCACATGATTGTGGTTTTACCAGGTCGATTGATACAACTCGGTTCTCCTTTTTACCAGCAAGTGGCGGTAGTACAACTGATCTTGTCCCGTTGATAGACAAGACAGGAACTGCTTTTCTGTAAGAAGGCCCAAATTCCTCTTTATCGCGATCTTTTCCCTGACTAGATCCCCGACTTTTGGAATCCAGACAGGTCTTGCTGGGACAGGTGGTGGTTCTTCAGTGGTTGTTGGCTGTTGTTTCAACTTTATGTTGCTCAGGTCTTTTCTTGTTTTGTTTAAGTCCTGCAAAATAGCCAAACGGTCTTTGATATCAAAGCTTTTTTCTTTCACCACTGAAGTCTGACTATCAATGTCAGAGATCAACATCCTAGTTCCAAATAATAATTCGTACGCACTGAATCCCTTCAGAGAATTTCTTGGCAAGTTATTTAGACTACGTTGGACACTTATTAGATGTTTGACCCACCCAGCTCCCGAACCTAATACCTTTGCCGTTATAGATTGCTTTATGTCACGGTTTTTTCTTTCAACAATTCCGTTCCCCTCAGGGTGAAATGGACAAGAGTACCGCAATGCCACGCCCATGCTGACCATGGCCTCCTTATAAGCTCTAGAGCTAAAAGCAGGACCGTGGTCCGAATGCAGCATGCCAATTGCGTATGTGCCGATAAAGACTCGCAAATCTTTTATAACAGTTCTGGCGTCAGCCGTTCGCTGGGGCCACATCCATATGAATCTTGTGCATGAATCCACTGCGACCAAGATATATTTATAGTTACCGTCCCTTTGTAAGGGACCGCAGTGATCTAGATAAACACAGGCTAATGGTTTATCCGAGATTAGAAGGGGCGTCTGAGCTGGACGCCTCACCGTTGATACTTTCATTTTTTGACATATTTCACATTCTAGAACATAGTTCCTTGTTTGTCTTCTCATTTGTGGCCACCAGTATCTCTGTTTTAATAATGATACTGTGGCTGAGACGCCAGCATGGATGGAAGCAAGCCCTTCGTGTGCCGCTGTTATTAGTCCTAACCTATGTTCCATGTTTGGAATTGCCCTATCCCCCACTCCAGGGATTCGGGCAAAAGGAACATTGTTTGCATCAGTTATGTATGAGTATTTTACTGGAAAGCCTTTCGGGAGTGTTTCTATCGAATCCTTTTCTGAAGCGCTGACAGCTTGTAATATTTCGCTGTCTATTTTTGTTTTTGACCGGGTGATGGCAGCTACGGAAGCCGTTTGCACAGCTGCCTTCGCGGCCTCATCAGCCAATGAATTTCCTGCAACGTGAACGCCATCACGTTGATGACTCAGTGTGTGTATCACGTGAGTCTTTGGTAGTTCTTTTTGTAAAAGAACTACTTGTTCCCAGAGCATTTTATGCTTGATTGTGCCTCCTTTTGCATCCTTAAAACCATTTTGAAGCCAGATCTGCAAGTATTCATTATAAGACTGAACGCAATAATACGAATCGCACACTATGAGCGTGGGGAATTCTCGATCGGTATTTTCAAGCGCCATCTTGAATGCCAGTAGTTCAGCTCGCTGAGCTGTGCAATCTCCTAGAGATTGCGTTTTAATGAGGGTTGGTTTAAATTTCCCTTTGTGCCAGCGACCTTTAACAATCGCGCACGCAGCACTATAAGCTTGTTTACCCCCGACTGCGGGTTGTGCTGATCCGTCTGTATATATTATACAGCCGTAATGATCTAGAGGCAGAATTTCGGTCGGCGGAGGACATTCAAATTCATATTGGAGAAATTCTTGTGTTTTTAAGTTAGGATCAAATTCGTATGCCACGTCAGTTGCAGCAAGAGAATTAGCCCATTGTATCCATCTCGGATGGAGCGCTTTAGCATTTGGAATGCTTGCCTTTGTTACCGCCTCTAGGGCTGGTATCGGTGTCACGATTATTATTCGTTTACCTTGTGCCAGGGCTCGTTCTTTTGCTATAGCTGTCTGTGTTGCAGTTAGAATTTTTTCCATAGGGCTAAATTTCATTTCAGCCTTAGTGTACAAGTGTGATTTGAATGCAATTGGTACCTTTTCTCCCTCATTAGAGGTCAGGTATGTGAATCCGCATCTCCCTGGGATGACTCGAATCACAAGATTGCGTGTGTTATCACGTGTTTCTAATTTTGTTTTAATTAGCATGTCTGTTTGTAAGGATCTCAAAATTTCTGTGTGTATTTGAGTCCAATTGGATCTTTTAAAATCTGGTTTTATCAGATCATAAAGGGGTTTGACCCTTTCTGCGTAATTTGCAATGTATGTTCTTCCGAAATTTAGGAAGCCTAGAATCGACTGTAGGTTTTTTAGTGTTCTAGGTGCTTGGATTACGGCACATTTCTCTAGGAAATTGTCAGCCAGGCTTTTGCCTTCACTTGATAATTCATATCCTAAGAACAGGACTGTCAGATGGGCAATTCTGGATTTTTTAAAGTTGAATTTGTAACCCTCTGCTGCGAACCCAAGTATTATGGTGTTCACTCTCTTCAAGTGAGTCTCCAAGTCATCATCTGTTAAGTAAATGTCGTCGGCATAAGATAATGCTTCATCATCATATATTTGTAGTAATTCTGTTACTCTCGCTGAGAATACTCCCGGGCTGTTCTTGTACCCCTGGGCTAACCGACAGAATTGTTTTTGAGTGCCATTTATTGAGAACGCAGACAAATATCTGCTCTCTGGTGCTATGTTTTGACAAAAGAATCCATTAGAGATGTCTAATGTTGTTTTGTATTTTCTGCGCACTATGTTATTCATTAGTGCAGCACTATGCGAATTTTGCACTGCAAAAGTTTTGCAACATGTGTTAAGGTGTCGGTAATCCAAAACTAGACGATATGAATTGTCTGGTTTGGAGACCGGAAACAAAGGGTTGTTCATTTGTGAGGTGCAAGTTTCAATCACCCCCTGGTATTCTAGCTGATCTAGTATTTCTTTTACCTGTTTTTTGCTTCTTGCTTAATTGGGTACTGCCTTTGTGCAGTAGGTTGTGATTTTAACTGGATTTTGTGAGGAGGAGAGTCCTCATCCCATCCTACGTGATTTTTATATAAAGCAGGAGCTAGAGCCACTGCCCACTTTCTAGCAAGTGTGTATTTTTTATGAATTGGGATATGATTTGAGAAGGCAGGCATGATTACTTCTTCGCCATGAGGGCAATCCCTGACAAACTCTGGTGGCCAGTCTTTTTCAGCTAGAAGGATATCATAGCCCTTGGAGAGATTATCCCAAAATAGTCCCCTTATTTTTCTAGTCTTATCCCCCTCTATACGTAATGTTATTTCGTATATTTTGTGAGGTTTGCTAACTCTGGTGTCCGCAGTTTCCACTTGAAGATATTCATTCGTGTCCACTGTCTCCAGATGATTCATAAGGACTTTGCGAGCTATGCTCACTTCTGCTGCGCTGTCTAGCATTGTCTGAGCCCATTCCCCGTTTTTCAGTTGTGTCCTCAGAATTCTCGGCATTGTTAACTATTTTAATGCTGGCTACCTTCTTCTTTGGAAATTGTAATTTCTTTTTTAGCTGAGCAGGTTCCTTGTCTTTGGACTTGGCGTGCTCTTCTCTTTGTTCTGATCGTCCTCTTCTTTCCGATTTCTGCGAGGAAGTCTGAAAAGATTGAGAGGGACGTGTATCAATGTCTTGATATCTATCAGGCTTTTTTATATTATCCCTATTTCTAAGGTTATATCTTTTCCCAGAGGGGTCACTCTGGGGTGACCTGTGTCTTTGGTTCGGAGATTTCTCTCTTCGCCTAGGAGACCTTCCTCTGGACTGGAATTTCTTTTCTTTGGGATTGGATTGTTTGTTTCCATCCCAGCTCTTTTTCTGTGATGTTGAATTATTATTAAAAAATATTTTTTCAGGACTTTCAATCAGTTGTGGTTTTACTGGTATTCCACCTAAACTATCTCTACCTAGTTCCTCATAGGATTTTTCTATGATTCTGGCAATTTCAGCTGGTTGGTCTGCTATATCTGTTTCCTTTAACCTCTGGCGGATCGCCACGTTTGCTGCTTCTCCCTTTATGTTGGCTAATAATATAGCCGAGACCTGCTTGAAGTCTTTTAGTAATTTCATACCAAGAGTTAAAGCGGGTTCTGGACCGTATTCGTCTTGAATTTGTTTTAGCACATCTGGTATTACCGAAATGGATGGAACACCGTGCGTTTTTGTGTAGATGGAAGCAAAGACTGTACCCCAAGTGTCACAGTCCTCAATGTGTGGTGCGATTCCCATTGGAAGACAGATAGTCAGAATCCTGTGCTTTTCTAGCGGGGTGGTGTCTGGAAACACCGCCTCTATTTGGGTGATTTTCTGCGCTAGCCAGAATGGTATTTGTTCCCGTTTAGCCGGTACTTTACCTAGGCAGGACTGGATGTTCTGTGGTGTAATTTTATTTGTGTTCCCCTGGTGAGGGGTCAGCTGTGGGACTTTAATCGCTGGCTGAATTGTTGAAGTCCGCATCACATACTGGACTAATTGTCTATGTATTTTTATTAATTGTTTTAGCTGTGTTAACAGGTTAGCTGCAGACATCCCGTCGATGTCTGGATGTGGTGTGTATCCGGCTAGGACCGGCCACGTTGCTCCTGGTCTACCTAACGGACCGAGCCTGGTGATGTGATTATTATGTTTTAGGGCGCCATCAAATAAGAGCAAATGCTCTTGAAATTTGAGTGGTACTTCCACCTCCTCGAAAGGAGTGTACGTTTCAGGAGGTTCCTCTATTTTGTAATAGTGGAAGTACTTTGTTACAGCATTTGCTGCTGGAAAATTTATCCATGAATAGTATACCTCTGTCTGCCGATATTCGTGTGCCTCAATTACGAATATGACTGTACCACCTCTAGGTGTCAGTCCATTTTCTATAAGTTTTATGGTTATAGATTTCCTTTTAATGACCGGGATGAGTATTATATCCGGGTCAGCTTCCTGCATGGTAGCATCAGCTGCTGCGAGTTCAGTTGCTAATCTAACTGCCTCTCTTTCATCATCACTGTCTACCATTTTTCCGACAGGATGGTTATTTCTTTTGTTTGCAGATCAGGTTTCTTATGGAAACAAAGATTAGATGCACAATATTTTGGAACTGTGTATCCTTCAACGTTGACTATACCAAGAACCATACATAGGAGTTCCCTCCTGCGAGGTCTGGCGGATATAACCTTTTACCCACTCCAGACGTCTTTGGAGTATTATGGGAGAAAGGGGTCTGAGTGAGAAAGCACGACTGAGTTACTTTAAATGTCTTACGTTAGTTTTATCGCCCTTTCCAAACGCGTTGGGCGCCATGTAGTGTAGTTCCTATTATCCCAATAGGCTCTGCGCATTGGAATAATACCTTCAATAGTAAAGGCCTAGACCAGACGTTAACTAGGTCTACTACTGACGATATTAGACTTAAAGTTTTGGGTTTGCCAGCTAGCTCAGAGTTCACTAGAAACTTTCTCGAATGTTCAGGAAGGAATTAACTTCCCTGATTAGACAAGAAGGGATTTAGTTTCTGACAACCATAGAACATGACAACTTTGCTCTCCCCTAATCAAGAGTGTATCTCGAGAGTCGTGTGAACAAAAGGCAATTTATTTTACTCAGTCAGTACGTGCATTCTTAGTCTCATCAGATTGTAGAGAAAAAGGAAGAGACGGGCGTGTTCAATAAAAAGGTGTTATTTATTGATCAGTCTCTTTTCTCATACAAGAGAAATGGATCGATATTATTGCAATACTTATAGCTAAGTAAAGTGCATACATTAAAAGCAGAAGTATAAAATAATACTGTAAAAACATTGATATGGTTTCTAAGCCATAAGATGTTTTAAAATGAATAAAATATATTACATACACATATACATTTGACTAAACGTACTCAACTGGTGTTTCTAAATACGCCTACCCCGTGTACCTGACCTAAGCCTAATACGTGGGCGGGAATAGAAAGTTACAGTTTAAGTTAAGTTTGTTTTTGCCAAGTGAATAACTAAAGAATTCTCTGCGAGGGGTTATTCAGTTCTGTACCTGGAATTAAGGATGAATGAGGGATGGTATCTCTCTCTCTGGTCTCGATATTCCAGGCTGCCTGCGAGGGCTACCCGGAAGCGCCGGTGCTGGATTTCTCGGCAGGAGAAAGCAGCGCGTCTCGTTCTCAGCGCGTCAGGAAGGCGGGGCTGCGCCAGCGGGGTCTGCTCTGCTCTTCGCTTCGGCAAGTATGGCTGCTCCGTCTCGTCACCACCGTGTGTGTTTGCATAGGGCAATATCGGTAATATTTATACCTTTAAGGTGCCGAGATTGACGTAAGGATGGACATAGATACGTCAATAAGGATGTCATACGACTTGCTCGTTAGCACATTCTTTTGCTGAAGTTCTCGGTGAAATCAAAACAATGGCCGCAGGGTTTTGCCCAGGTTGTCATAGGTTTGATTTGTTATGAGAACTCCGTATGCCTTATCAGGGGCTGGAGGAATATCGCTTGTCTAATTAGATCGCAAGCGTTATGACCTAATCAGAAAACACGTTCCTGTGCCGTAGTGTGACTGCGTCAGATAACGGTATCTGCATCATGGGGGTTTTCTGCCTCATGGGCTGACTGCTAGTTAACTTGTTGGTTTGTTTAACCAGAATAGGGTCAGGAATAGGGGGATCGATTCAGAACCTATAGGAATACATCACAATTGTACCTTGCAGGATTCTCCATGCTTTTAGGTAGCTCTTGTGCCCTGGTTCATGTGGATTGGTGAGTGGATGTGTTGCTGGTTCCATCTCCTCCTGGTGATTTGTAATTGGTCATCCCTGTGCTGAGTTTGACACCTGCAGGGGTAGGTGTACTTTTGTTGTTTGGCAGATGGTGTTGCATGAAGTGATGTTTTGGTTTCACTTGGTTTCAGTTGCTATGAGGAGTCGGTGGATAAGGTGCTCTAATAAAGCCCACTTACCGCATCTTGATCTTGTGTGGTATCTTCCTTTAAATGTTATAGTGATCTAACTTATGGGCAAGTTTTAGCATTCCAAAAAGCCTGCAATATAGCATTCAAAGACGAAAGGAGCATTAAAGGAATATGGAACTTACACCTTCTATGCCGATTATTATCATTTAATGGAATCTCAACAGGAGTACATGAAGGATAAGGCATGAGCAAACCAAGAGATATCCAGGCACCTGGTTTCTTCTAGTGCACATCCTCTGTAGTAATGGTTTACCTTGCTTAACCCCTAGTTGTTCTATGAGCACAAACAACAAAAGCTTCCTTCTGTGAATGAAAAGAGAACTGATAATCGTGTCTTCTCATTCTGCAGTAATAAGGCGGTTTTGCATTCCTGTAACAAAAGATAGAAGACAAAAATATGAAGCTAATTTTGTTCAAAGAGCGATCATCTGAGAGGGAATAACAGACAAATTCAAAGAGGAACACAGACAAGAGTCCATAAACATAATAATGAAATTATTCTCAAGGGAATTACTCTAGTAGGAGCATTGAAAGAGACTTAGGTATTAAACTGTTCTTTATCAGCACCCTCTTTTTTAAGTAGGTCCTTGAAGGTCTATTGTAGTATCTAGCTAAGGGTGGTGCTTATATAAATGTTGCCATGGAACTTGGAACATGGAATGTGGGGAAGTTTCATGTGAGGGAGTATCAGTTGCTATGAGGAGTCGGTGGATAAGGTGCTCTAATAAAGCCCACTTACCGCATCTTGATCTTGTGTGGTATCTTCCTTTAAATGTTATAGTGATCTAACTTATGGGCAAGTTTTAGCATTCCAAAAAGCCTGCAATATAGCATTCAAAGACGAAAGGAGCATTAAAGGAATATGGAACTTACACCTTCTATGCCGATTATTATCATTTAATGGAATCTCAACAGGAGTACATGAAGGATAAGGCATGAGCAAACCAAGAGATAATGGAAACATTTAGAAAGCCATTTATTAAAATGGGGTGGCCACCAATGCCAGCAAGACCTTTTGAACGTTTCTCAGCTTTAAGAGGGCTAGCACCAAATGTCTTGGGAGGAGGCATAGTTTGTGATGTTGAGTCAAAAACGGGAGAGCAACCCCTCTATCAACAAGGGGACAGGGTTTTCCTCAAAACACAAAACTAAAAATCTCCCCTTAGTTACATTATATTGCTCTGTACACATCAAATTAATAATGATCTTATTCCATTCCAATCTCATTTGTATACCACAAAAAAATGTTTAAAAGAGATATATGAATATAACATTTCGGGGCAGATTTACAAGCCCCTTGCGACAACTTTACGCCGCCGTTGCGTCACTTCTGTGACGCAGCGGCGTCAGAAACAATGCGCCACGATGCAACATATTTACAACGTGATGCCTCTAGGGAGATGCATCACGTTGTAAAGCCCTGCCTACATTATACCTGCGCCAGGTATAATGTATGCAGGGTGGGCGTTCCGTCGCCAGGAAGCCTCGTAAAAGTGATGCAGTGAAATCTACGAGATTTCACAGATGCACTTTTACGACGCGATTGCATCAAATCCTTGCGCCTGCTTGAAGCAGGCATAAGGAGTGACGCAGCATGATGAGAATAGGCATTCCTGACCATTGCTTGAGTTGCATCGTGCTTACGACATGACTCCAGCAATGCGCTGCCTTTCCGCCAAAAGATGCATCACGCATCTGTCTATCCTTGCACCACGGTACTCCGCATTGTAAATGCAATGCAACCATGGTGGCGCAAGGCTTTTTTTTAGGTCACGCAATTTAGCTGATGAATCTCTGCTAATATGCAGAGATGCTCCTTTGTATTTACTTGAACCACAACAAATATACTCAGAAAGGGCCATATGTATCAATGTTAGGTTTTGTGTTTCTCAAATAGCGAATTTTTGAGAATCCCTATTTGAGAATCGCAAAACGCTATGTATGTAGGATTTCCAATACATTTTGTGAATCTTACATATTCCTTAATTGTGAATCGCAAATTGCGATTCTCAATTAAGGAATAACTCCCCCATTCATTCCCATGGGCTTAGAGGCCCATAGGCATGAATGGGAAGAAATTCTCAATTTGCGAATTGTATTTGTTTTTGTATAGCGCTAATCACTGACAGGTCTCTAAGCGCTTTTAGAGGCGAGGCTTAAAACGAAGTGGACAGATCAGGGAGTCTAACCAAGATGGGAGGTTTAGACGGTGGTCAGTGCTTCTCTGAACAGCTGTGTTTTTAGTTGTTTCCTGAATACGATGAGCACAGGTTCCCAATTAGAGATTCACAAATTAAGAATGCAATTTCAAGTGTGCCAGGGTGTCAAAAGGACACCATGTTGCACCCCTGAATTGAGCATGGGTCCACATGTGGCACACATACATGCCCTAAGGGCATGTGTGTGCGCCACAGGTCACTTTGAAAAATGCAAAAATGTAGCAGTTTTAAAAGAAATCGCAAATTACCACCAACTGTAGTTGGTGGTAATTTGCGATTCCTTATGCCATATTCACACAACTTGGGTGCTTTATACATTCCATTTAAGGAATCGCAATTTGGGATTCCTTAAATACTTGAGTAAAATAAGGAATCGCAAATTTAGCGATTCCTTAATTTGGAGGACCGCTGTGCTTTCACACATAGCACTAGGCCAAATTGCATTTGCAAACGCTGAAATACCAACAAACACCTAAAAGAGTATTCAGGGCCCCTTCAGTTGCAGTGGCGAGATGGAGGGGTCCAGAAAACACAATCAAAAAGTGTGGTAAACTGCTGCAAGACTTGTTACAAGTGGATTGTCCAGACGTAACTTCCAGAATGTGTGGTCAGGAGCAATATTACAATAGTAATTACACAGGAAAGGTTGGAGATAGAACGAGCAAGTTAGGAAAATATTTTACACTAATTTAATTAAAAAATTAGTGAAATGTCTAATGTCAACTGGTACTTTTTATACATATTTACAGAATATGCAAACGTAGGGCTTTGAAAACAGTTTTAGGTGCCCTTATAACTAATATCGAAGGAAAGTTTATTAAATATTCCTGACATGCTTAACCTAAGAAAAGACATAATATACAGACATAACAACAACAACATAGATATAACATACAGATTCGTAACTATCTGTTTACATGAATTGGACCAAGGTGTTTAATTGCTAATCTCCTTTTTGGCAAAAACGAGGATTATTAATTAGATAGTGATTAAATGTATTTTGGTTTTAACCGTGATTTTTTATTTAAAAATAAAGAGCAATTATTTTAGAGTTTACAAAGTAGTATTGCTAATTTAAAAGAAAGTGTAATCCATTAGGAGTTTAAAAAACTTGATAGACATAATTAAAATGCAATTATTATATATTCAGAGCTAAATGAAGGTTTTTATTCTTTACCCAATGTAGCAAAAAAGAATCTGTAATTTGGAATTGTGTAATTGCTAGAGAGAAAGTAACATAATTAATTTGGGGTTAAAATGTTATGATTGTCAATTAAAAGGCAATGCAAAGATTCATTTTTCCATTTAATACAATTCCCTAATCTTGATTACAACTTGAAATTTAGGTAAAAAAAAAGGATGACTAGTAAAAATTGTTCGAACTTTATGCTACTGTTTTTCCCTATACTTTTATATCAAAATATAAAACATTGAATTGAATTTTTATCAAAATGACACACAACGCAGCGCAGCAAGTTACTTTGCTGTGCTGCGTTGAATGACCGTGAGAGGGCAGGAATGCGCCATATTTAACATTATATGGCAGATTCCTGTGTTGTCCTTGCGCTGGTGCATTATGTGCTGCCTAGCGCCAATGCAGGCTCCCTTGCACTGTGTTGCAAGTGTGCATGAGTTGTAGGCAGGATTGTTTTTAGTACAGGAAGGAACCCCTTCCTGTACAAAAAACAATCCTTTGAGGATTTTTACTCCGTCTATGTACGCTGCAGAATGCATCACATGTAAAAAAAAAAAGGCAAAGGGAAGAGAAAGAAATATATTTCTCCTCGGTATGCCTCCTCTGGGCACGCATTGCATTCTACACAATTCCCTGGACTACCACTCATGGTAAATCTGGGAATGCACCAAAATCCATGGGTGGATGCCTGAGAACACCAATGCTCAACTCATGAAACGCCTCCCAGGGCAGAGTAACGCAAGACAGCGACTCACACTGCCTTGCATTACTCCAGATTTATCAAGCCACACAGGGTTACTCAAGGTGGTCTTGTTTGGCTTGGTAAATCTCATCAAAGTTTTGTATCGCCCTTACGTTACCTTACGTGGCGCAAAGACAACGCAAAACTTTGCTAAATATGGCCCTAATTGTTAATGTGTAAATGTACACAGTAAGAAATATATTGTGTTCACTCTCTCATAACTGAGCCACATTGAGTGCTTAAATTGCATGCTTACCGAGGAGATTTGCAAAACAGAAACTTCACCAGTATGCTGGAAGCTTTGTACTCCAAAGAATAGGTCCAGATTTTCTAAGGCACTGCAAATGCATTGCAAAATAACACAAAGTTTGTCTCGTACTCACTTCCCAGTGTAAAAAACTGTTTGTACAGACAGGTCAATTTTCTCAGCGCAAAAAAACACTGTGCACTGCTTTGTTTTGCTCTGCGTTATGGGAGCATTACTGCTTTGTTACTTGGGCAGGTCAGAACCCCCCCTCCCCCAATGGGTTTGACGCAAAGCTTGAACTACTAAGATAGCTCGACAGAGTTATGCAGTCGCTAACAAGGAGAAATGTTTTCATTCCTAAAAAAATCCTACATTTTCCATTGTGCGGCAGTGCACACCATACATCCACTGTGTGGGGTCCAATTATGTTTGTCTGGACATAGGGATATCAACTGGAAGGGTATGCCACCAGTACAAATTATGCTCGACAGATCACACAGACCTCTGCGAGGCTGTGCATCACATAAGGCAGCCTTTTAGTAGCAGCAGGTCAATCTTATTAGTTATTTCTCTTCTCTCTATTTTCCTGTTTTTTCCCCTTTGAACTCCTGTGCTGCATTGTGTGACAATTATTATATCTGGACCTTATTATTGGTTTGGGTTTATGTGTGTTCCAGATAACCTATAATTGTTTTTTAGGTTGACAAACTCGCAGCTCCGTGGCTATTCACATTACCCTTGCTTATTGTTTCCCACTCTAGAAATGCACTCAAACCTTCTCATGTCTGGAGGAGTAGTATATACATTTCCTGGTGGGAATAGGAAAGCAAGAAACCAGGAATTAATAGTAAAGAACTGGAACTTTTTTCTCTGGAGGGGAAAACACTTCCCCGCAACAAGACACAAAGGTAAAGCATGTAAAGGAATTGTGCATCATGTTTTTATATGTGTAATTTTCCACCTGGGGAAAATTTTAAATGAAAATATTTTATTATATGAGCTCCTTCTCCTTGAAGACTAATACTGTAATTGGATTCTTTGTAAACACTTTAAAAGTCAGACATTAGCTCCAAACATAGAAAGGAAGTCTCCAACTTTGTTTTTGCTATGGTATATATGAACTTATGTGGAATTTCTATAGCGCAAATCTAGCAAAAAGGCTGCAGAGTGCTGTACAGGGTCAAAGGCAAGCATAAACTCGACGAGTGATTGGAGGGATAGCTGCTTTTAAGATGCTTAATGCATCGTGATTCAGTATTCTTTAAAGAGGTGCATCTCTAAATCGTTTCTGAATTGAAGCAGTGTTGGGGTAGGGTCTTTATGGATACATGGGTGTTATTACAGATCCTGAGACATTAGATGTAAAGTTCTGAATTGCATTTATTTAAACTGTATTTTTTAATTTTAATGCAGTGAGATTCTAAACTGGCATGGGTTAAAATAAAATATATCAGTGAAGGGTAGAAAAAAGGAAATAAATACAGTTACCTTGATAGATACCAATTTCTTCATTTCGGCATGTGATGGAGGAACTACCTTGAAGACCTGGAATTACTATGTTGTAGACTAAGATATTATATTTCATATTTATCAAGGGTTGCATCGCCTTTGCACCACGCTGTGTGGTGCAAAAGGAACGCTATGCTTGACATGCGATTTATCAAGTCACGCAAGGCCCCCTTGCGTGGCCTTGAGTGGCTTCATAAATCTTGAGTAATGCAACACAGTACACGTCGCTGTGTTGCATTACTCTGTCCCAGGGGGGAGGTCCATCGGCATTGGGTGGGTGTTCCAATGCAACACCTATGGATTTTGATGCATTCACAGATTTAACAGAACTGGTAGACCTGGGAATGTGCCAAAATGCACCTTCCCAGGGGAGGTGTAACAAGAAGAAAGATCTTTATGCATTGTGCAGCACACATAGAAAGTGAAATATGTCTCAAAAGACTGTTTCTGTGTATGAAGGTGCCACTTCCTGTCCAAAAACAATCCTTCTAGCAATGCGGGCATCCGTGCGCCATGGTGCAAGGGTGCCTGTGTCGCAATCAGGGCAGCACAGTGCTGGGAAAAGGCATGGTTGTCGTATTGTGATAAATACAGTGCATTCCATCCCTATTCCATTAACGCAGTGCAGCAAGGTGATTTGCGGCATTGGTCTGCGTCACTATGTGATAAATACAACCCTATTTGTGGGTGGTGTGGCCTGCTCTTGTAGTAATCCTGGTTACTCTTACATTCCAGAGTAAGGCACGATTATTTCAGGCTTACTCCTGGTGTGCTCCTGAAATTCAGTAATAAATAAAAAGTACAATAGGGGGATATTACAGCAAAGTCGATGGGAATCAAGCCTCGGTGTATTTTTCAGTGAATATATCTCTTAGTAAGGAAAATTTACAGTGAGTGTTTTGGAACACTGTGAGTTTTAGTCTTGCTGGAAAATATGATAGATTTCCAATGTGAACAGGTAGGTTCACAATTCTATTTTTGGAATCATATACTTGGGTCCCTGATTTGCACAGATTTTGAACTGTCAGCGAATTCTCGAAAATATTTAGATTACGCATAAAAATCTAAGCAGATCTTAGATGTCAAGGTATTCTCATAAGCCAAAAAATCCGTTTTAAAGTGATTCTGACAAAAGGGCAAACAGGAGGACACAGGAAAGAATAGGGATAGAAATTGATTGGGAAAATGGGCTATTACCAGAATGTGTGAGCTTACAATAACTAATATATTGTAAGCACTATTTAGAAGTAGTTGTATTAACTTTTTTGTGCTTTAAGTTTTCTACATAGACTGCCAAGGTTACATACAGCTTGTTATTCATGCTTTTTGAGTAAGATGTTTTAATGTGTGTTAGCGTTTTATCGAATTAAAGTAATAATTCGGGTTACTAAAAGATGTATAATGTTGAAAGAAAATGATAGTGACTCATTTTGGGCAACTAGGAGCATAATATCTGCTTTAAAAGTGGCAAAGGTTCTTTTAGTGTTCCTTTTTAAGCCTCATTGCCGTAATCAATTTAATGCCACCCCAACTGCTACACTACTTAATAATCTTAATAGAGATACCTTAATACAGATAACAATCATGGGTGAATTGTTTCACACTGCATGATAGGTGAAGCCAGTATTAAGCTGACATGGCCGTTTCCATGATGTTGTAGTCCAGACGAAGATGTGTATCTAATTTACACCCTAGTGTTTGTCAATAGTGATGAAGGCGCACAACGTGAGAATCGTGTTGTGCTGAGAACAAAGGGCCATATTATCAAGAAAGGGAGATACATCATCGCCGCTTTTATCGGCAGGAAACTGCTGCTAAAGCGGCGATAATGGCATTGATAATATGCCATTGTGAATTCCCATAGAAGCCCAGGTTCTGGTGTTAACCTGGGCTTCTATGGGAATTCACAAGGGCATATTATCAAGCCCATTATCGCCGCTTTAGCAGCAGTTTTCTGCCGATAAAAGCGGCGATAATGTATCGCCCTTTCTTGATATTATGTCCCTCAGTTTTAAGATGCAAATGCTAATGTCCAAGCCTCCACACAAGAGATAATAGTGACCACGAGATTATACTGGAATCAGAAGTTAGCGCTCTCTATTGGAGCAAATGGGGGAAAGAGGAATTTAGAGGGAGAAATACAGAGGTGACTTACCTCAGATTGGATTAGGGCATTTTAAGAAGATATGTCTTGCTGTGCACAAATGCACCCAGGTCACACACTCGCAGAATGATAATTAAGGTCTAAGTAAAGGATAGATAAGAGTTATAATTGCAAGCAATGAATCATGACTCTTTGCATAGAGAACTGCAGTCCAGGTTATACCAAGTCTCGCTGAGGGATTGCAGGTAACCAGAGGAATACCAGAAATTCTCCTGTAATAAAGAGAACCTAGGGACTCAAAAGATGACTGTAAGATGAGTCATGGGTGTTGAGAAAGGAGGACTTGAGGACGTCAGGACTGGAGCATGCCTTAGGCGGATGCTAATAAATTCGGTCAGCAGGGAAGAGTTTCCTAGGAGTTCGGCCTTCTCAGGAGCATGTTTGCACTTACGTTAATGGTAACTGCGGCAACAGAGGAAACAGGGAAAAGGTAATGGAGGAAACAGGGAAAAGACTGTGAAAAACAACAATGGAGCAGGAAAGGGAGAACCATGGCCAAACTACTAACAAGACAAGCTAGGTACTTGCGATAATCACTACAACTTTCCCTTGTTCAATTCTTCTGAAAATGCCCACCATCCCTCAAAGCCTTCCTGTGATTGGTTCTGTTGTTAATCTGATCTTGAAATCTTGCCTAATGCCTTTGTGCACAACCACCATTGACAAGCCCTGTAGCGTCTTCATTCTCGTCCTTTCCTTCACTATCTATTCTTGGTATCTTGTGAATTCCCAGGTATCAATCCGTCATCCAATTTTCTCAACTCTCTACTTCTGACAAGGGAATGTTCTGGTGCATTGCAAATTCATGAGTACATCCTGACAAGGATGTTGCAGCATTTACGGGCAGGCAAAAAATATGACAGTTACATTTTTATGGGTTCATTTCAGGAAATGCTCTGACACCCAGTGCTCAGCAATGAAAGCCTATTCAGGATCATCTATTATGTACTTTTGACGTTTCCAGACATAGAAGGGTGCCATCACCATGCTAGTGGAGAGTGAGAGTCGAACTATTAAGAAAACGTAAGTCACTCCCTCCATGAGGTGAATGACATGAGTGATTAAACCACTACTACAGGGAAAAGAACTGTGTGGGGCGAGACTCTAACACACCCATTTTAACTTGGAGGATCGCGGCAAGAAGTAGGAGAACCTGGAAACTATCATTTCTTCAATTTCTATATTTGATTTAAGGATGCATAGCAAGATGAAAAGTAGGTTATATTAAAAAACGAATTAACATTATATACATGAAATTTCTCTTCCAATAAAAAACTCTTTCAGATACTCCTATCACATTTCAGGTAGGAAAAGGCAGGCACTGCTCATTTTGATGATCGTTCTTCTGCAATGTGGTCCCGGTGACCATATGCACCTTCAGAAAAAGTCAAAGCTACATTTGATTGAATCCGCAGCACACCTACTCTTCTTAACCGGATTGTACCCTGACATTATGCAATGCATAACGTACTAAGGAGTTTTCCAGACTTAAAACTTAATTTAAGCTAGGCAAGACAGCATGGTTCAAAAAGGATTTTGCCTTGGCTTAAGACTGGCGTATATCAGAGCCTAATTCTTTTTAAATCAAGCACTGGTACCTGACTTAAACTTTCTTAATTCCAGAAATATTCTTAGTAAACTGAACTCTACATGCTTTATGAACCAGGAAAGGTTCTTCTGTCTCTTTTGGCCATAAAAGAGTACAACCATGAGCTTTTCGTTCAGGTGTGTGACAACTCAAAGATGGTTCAAATACTACTATTACAATGCATATGTATTCCTTACACTGGTCTACAAACGTCCTTTTTTTGTTCAGAAAAACAAGGTTCCACTTACAAATATATTTTTGAAAGGCAACATGCTTTCTGGGGGCACATGTAAATAGATATAACATATTTTAACAGAAGTTCCCAAACTCAGGTAAATAAAAAGTACCATAATGCAGTTATACATACTGCATTTGTATTATTATTGGCTCACCATCAGGAATGTAGACATTAAGAGGTTACCTCAAACAGTCCCTATAAAAGTGCTCACATAAAAATATGGTAGAGGGGAGCGAACAATTCAGTGTCTTATGTTTTGCTATGTAAAAGTATAGCAACAGTTAATGGTATGGAGCAGATGGGAAATCTTTCTTTTCAAACCAATGCTAATTCAGATATATTTTGAGATGTTCAGGTTGGTTGCTGTTAGAAATGGGGGTCTCTAGTTAGCAGATGTAGGTACCTTTGCCTAAATAGGGACCCTTGCTTCTAGTCAGGGTAAGGTGGATACACACTTTAGATAACCCCTGCTCACCCCCTTGGTAGCTTGGCACGAGCAGACAGGCTTATCACACAGGCAATGTGTAAAGTATTTGTACCAACACTCCCAATAACACAGTGAAAGCACCACAAATGGACACCAAACCAGTTTAGAAAAATAAAATATCTTTATCTAAACTAAACAAGACCAAAACAACAAAAATCCAACATACAAAAACTCAGTAAAATGTCTTTAGAAAGGTGGTTGAAAAAATAAATTTGTAGGTGATGAAATGCGACACTTTACTCACAAAGTACCTGGGATGCGTAACGCAAGACAAACAAAGGGTCGCAGAGAAGGCGATGCGTCGATTCTCCCTGTGCTCTGGTTCCAACGCGGCAAGATGGTGCCTCGATGAGTTGCGACAATCCGGTGCGTTGAGAGAAAACGACGTCTTGGCTGCGATGCGACAACGTAGAGGCAATGTGTGCACGCCCGATGGCCGTGTGGTGAACTCAATGGTTTTCTGAGTGCCGACAGGCCCTGTGACACGCTTCTACGGTGATGCTACGACACCCTCGGTGACGGCGACACGCTTTTCCGGTATTGCGGCGATGATCAGCAGCAGCGCACTTCCTCAGCTATGCGATGGCCCTGCGACATGCTTTTCCGGTGATGCGACTGCACCCTCTGTGCGGCGGCACACTTCTACGGTGATGCGACAGCAAACAGCGGCAGCGGCGACATGCTTCATTGATGATGCGACAGTGGCTGCTTCGGTGGCGTCACGCTTTTCTCGTTGCGTCGTGCTTCCAGCTCCCTTCAGCAAAAAGGCCTCACACACAGTTACAGGCCCTCCTGGCAGACTGGAATTCCCAGCAAGGAAGTTCAGGGAAGCTGGGGGTGGAGTCCTTTTGTGCCTGGGAATTCAGAAACATGAATACAGCTCTTCTCAGGCCCTTGGAGACTTTTCGTCAGAGGGACACAGCACAAAGGAAAGTCCTTCTTCAAGCAGGGGACACAGCACACAGCAAAGTCCTTTAGTTGTCTCCTCAGTAGAAACAGCAAACTGTAGGCCAACCCCAGACACACAGCAAGGGCAGTACTCCTCCTCAATCTCCTCAGCTGATCTTCTTTGGCAGGGATTCCTCTTGATCACGAAGTAGTCTAACTTTCAGGGGTTTTAGCTCTGATATTTATACCCCAAAAGTCTTTGTTGTCTATGTGTGAGGGGCACTGGACCCAGTCCAAACCAGTTCTGGGTGCACTCTGCCAGTGCACAACTTCTTCCTTTGTCAGTGTGGGCCAGGGTCATCAGATGCACCACAGGCAGTAGGGCCAGCATTGTGGAAGGCAGACACAGCCCTATTCAGGCCCAGGTGCTACTCCTCCCACCACTGCAAATGCAGATGTGTCTATTCAGCCTAGTGCTGACTCACCCAGACTTCTGAAGCCACCCCAACCCGTTACTCTCAAACCAGACAGTCAATCCACAAACAGGCAGAGGCACACAGAAAGTTGAACAAGAAAATAGCCACTTTCTAAAAGTGCTATTTTCAAACACTGAAATTAAAAACCATCCTTTGTAAAAGATGTGTTATTAAATTCTGAGTTCAGGGGTACCATATTCCAATTTTCTATCTTGCTTCTATGTGAAGATATGCAGGTAAACATGTTACACAGCATTCCCCATTCTGTCCTATGGGCAAGTTAGCCATTTACATACACTGCACCCTACCCGGGGGGCACCTTGTGCCTACCATAGGGGTGTCCAATGTGTAAGAAAAGGGAAGGGTAAGGCCTGGCAAATAGGTGCACTGGCCAGGTCGACATGGCAGTTAACAAACTGCGCACAGGCATTGCGATGGCAGGACTGAGACCTCTTTTCAGTGCTACTCATGTGGGTGGCACAATCAGTGCTGCAAGTCCACTAGTAGCATTTGCATTACCAGCCCTGGCACACACAGTGCACTTTACTAGGGACCTACTGGTAAAACAAATATTCCAATCATGGATAACCAATCACAATAATAATTTACACAGGGAGCACTTGCACTTTGGCAGTGATCAGCAGTGGCAAAGTGCCCAAAGCATCTAAACCAGCAAAAACGAAATCCAGCACAGTGACAAAAATACAGGAGGTAGAGGCAAAAAGTCAGGGGAAACCACGCCAAGGATGCCAGGTCTAACAGTTGCACTTATAAGGCTGTGTAGACAGGGGTATCCAGCAGAGGTGTGCCTGGACAAAAAATACCTGAATCTTTAGATATAATTTAGGCGTGTCATATTAATGTGGAGGAAAGGAAGGGAAATCTGTGAAATTGACATATTTCAAAACAGAATGAGGAACTTGTATAGGTACCTGTGGCTCTCTGTGAGTCAGCCTGCCTTAGATCCTCAAGTGAAAGTAGACGCAATTCTTAGAAATTTGAAGCAATGAGCATATAGAAGTTTAAGACATTTCATGGGGTTAAAAGGGGTGTAAAGGTAGATCAAGGAGTAAGGTATTTCAATTGGCAAGCTTCCCTAGATCACAGGAGTTAACAGGATACTTGGCAGAGTGGAAAATAAAAAAAGGAAGATTATGGAAGTGGTGTAGTAGAAAGAACATTGGAGCATGGTGGGTGGGGAGAGGAAAATGGAGTATGGTGGGAAGGGAAAGTGAGATGGATTGGTTTGGGTAATTGTGGGCAAGGGGAATATTATGATCTTAATCTTGCCTGGCATTAGTATTAAACATCCAGTTTTAAATTATCACAAAGCGGAGAGCCAGAGGGGATGGAGTGGATTTCCTAAAGGAGTGGAGGGGGGTACATTATACTTGTGCACCATCGACAAATAAATAGTTGAAAAAGTCAAGCATCAAAATGATATTATCCAAAAGATTATGAGTCAAGAGAACTGAAGAAGGGCCAAAAAGCAGACTTCACAGATGTCTACTGGAATTGAAAGATTGCCAGGAAACTAGGTAGGAATGGTCTAAATGGTAGGATAAGATCCAAGAGATTAGAGTAGTGGTCCAAATGGTAGGAGATGGTCTAAGAGAAACAACATCTGTGATGCATAGTGCATGTTGTGCCTTAATCAATCATTTTAATGGTGGCAGAAAGTTCACGAATGATGATGACAAGAGGGATGTTTTTCTACATACAAAAGCTGTGGGTGATTGTTTTTCTTCCAAATAACTAGGGAATGTTGTAATATAACAGGTGATCATCATGAACTCATCAAGATGGGCTGCAATGCCTCACAAAGGCATTGACAATCTAGCCGATTGTCCTTGTGTTTACCTACTAGAGTAACTACATTGCTTTAACTATACATTATGCCTTAAGTTATGTAAGTGGTACCAATACAGATTCTACTGTGAACAAATTGGGAAAATGCAGGCAAAATGATCTGAAATAGGGTGGGACGGTTTGTCTGTACTTGCACATCATCAATGACTCTTGTGTGTTTTATTTTAATGCATTTCTATTGCTTTGATTTTTATCCTAGTTCTTCTGTTTGCCTCTCCAATCTGCAGAGAGCAGGGTACTGCACAACACATTTCAATGTAATAGGATTGGACAATACGAGATAAAGTTGGAAGAAAGGGATTGTTGTCTGTGCATAATATTTTACAAATGTGTAAATTCCGAATTACCAAATCATAGAATGTCTATTTTATTAAATAGACTAAACCATTTAGAGGTACAGCAGCATCTGAAATATTGTCACAAGAGATTTTTCTTGCAAATAATTGCGCATATCACCTTTTATAATAAACTAGAATTGATAACTATTTATCTGCAATGAAGCAAAAGAAAAATTTACTGTAGGAGTGTCACACAAATATAGCATGACACTGCTTTGAATTAAGGGTAGAATGGACGAAGGTAATTGACGGGACGAATTGCAGAATACCTTCCAATAGCACCTCCAACTAGACCTGGACACCTTTCTAAGCTGTAGAGGGTTGCAATCATTCTAATTTGGGGGATGCAAATGGAGGGTAATGTCCTCGCTGATAGGACTAACCATTGGGTGTGTCCACAATTCTTTCCAAAGTTTCTCCCCAACATCCAACATATGCAATGTTCAGATGGTACATTCACTTTGTCAATTGCCTTAAGTAAATATTCAGCAGTCAGACATTGCAAAATATTTTGTCCTTTGCTTAATTTTCTGCAGGGGTAATTATACATGTCTTTCCCAAGTGTGGAACGGTTGCAAAACAATTGTGAATACCCACACACATAGGAGTTTGACTAAGGCAGTCCACAGCATTGTGCCTGGCTGATTCTCCCCTCCCGTAGGGGCTACTTTCTCCTTGTGACCATACAAATATCTCTATGGACAATCTGGCATAATGATGGAAATCTCAGATGAATTCGAATTTTGAATTTGTAAAGCACACTTAACCGAATGGCATCAAATCACTGTCACCAAATAAGGGACCATAGGACAAGGGAAAAAAGCTCAAGTAAAATAGAAGCAGCAAAACCAGGAAGGCATCCTGAGCAGAACAATTATCAAGATAACCCGGTTTTCAAATACAAGTTTAGATTTCTAATATTGTCCGGCAGTGTTTTCCACAGGCTGGCAGCTGCCACCAAGAAATCTGGCTTGCTCCAACTAGCTATCGGGAACCTGGGAACAGTCACCATTCCCAATCCTGCTGATCTCAAAAGACTGCTGAGTGCATACCATTTGAAGGCAGCCCTAAGATAGCATGAGCCCTGTTGATGAAGAGCCTTAAATACCAGGTAGAGGGATTTAAAAGTCACCTACAGCCTCATTGGCAGCCAGTGGAGAGTCCTGAAGCTCTCATCACTAAGATGTTTTTAAGCAGCCCCAGGACCAACCAAGTCGCTGCATTTTGGATGAGTTGAACCTTGTTCAAAGAATACAGGTTGGCATTTAAATGCAGGGTTTTACAGTAGTCAAGGCGAGATGTGATGAGCACAATGATCATTGACACCCTTAACTCCCCAGGAAAAAAGGAAAGAATTTTCTTCAAGATCTTAATAATCCAAAAGCAAGATCTCGTCATTCTATTAACCTGGGAGTCAAACGTCCTGGAAGTCAAAGTTCACTTCCAGATTTTTTACAGTGGCCCCAAAGATGCAGAGTGTAGCCCAGGTTTCCAGCCACCAAAGAGTACAACTTCCATCTTCATTTTCAGCCAGTTCTCCCTCACCCACATTTTTACGTTGGTCTTACAGGACCTAAATCTGTCTGCCACCTCTTCTCAATCTTTGGAAATGGAGATGATGATTAGTTTGATTGGAGCATAGGACAACATCTGGAAACTGAAGAAATGTACCAGTTTCTCCTGAGGGGCGACATACAGGTTAAAGAAGGTAGGTCTGGGGGAAGAACCCTGTGATACTCCACAATGAAGCTGTAAAGGTTTAGCCCTAAAATCATCCCCACATCTGACTGTCAGAGACCTATTCATAAGAAAGCACTCCAGCAGGTCTAAGGCAACATTCCTCAGCCCTGCTGGCCACAGCCTTTGCACTAGCAGAGATGGGGATATTGTGCCAAAGTCTGCTGAAAGATCGAGCATGACCAAAATAGCCGCACCACCCTGATCCACTTGACAACTAATCTAATCAGATGCCGCCAGAAGTGCAAATTCTGTGCTGTGGTTCCTACCAAACCCGTTTTGAGAAAGTTCTAGGAGTTCATGGTCGATAAATAAGAGAGGTAATTCCTGGTTGATATGCTTCTCCTGGATTTTTGCTGGGGCAGGCATAAAGGAAATCGGGCGGAGATTTCTTAAATCTCCTGGAACTCCATTTGTCTTTTTCTTCAGGGGGAGGACAATCACCTTCTTCCAGCACTGAGAATACATTCCAGACTCCACAACCTGAGAATAGACTTTCCCCAATGATTCAGCAATTTAACCTGGACCAATTGAAGTACCCGGGGTGGGGCAAGGGTCATCCTTCAATCATAAATAAAATGAGATAAAACACCACATTGCATCAGTTTCCTAAAAGTGTATCTTTCTGTTGAGACAGATCAGAAAAATGCCACCCTATTTAATCTTTGGATCCCTCAAAATGGTGGCTCTGTCTTGATTTGGTTCAATATTGCACTGTGTAAATTCCGTATATCTTATCCTCCCTGCCACAACTCAGAAGCTTCAAATTGTTAAAAATGCAGCAGTTGCCTCCTCTCAAACACACTAAAAAGAGTACACATGAGCCCATTGCATAAATATCTCATCTCAATTTCCAGTCAAATACAGAGTTCTTAAATGCCTTTCTCCTGCATTTTTTAAAAGTGCCTCGAGATATTAGGAGATACATTTGTTCAAGTACGCTAGGAGCTGCCTCTGCAAATTTTCTGTCCGTACACAGAATAGTCAAATCTAAAGTAGGGGGCATTCCTTCTGGGTTAGTGCTCATTCTCTTCTGCTTTTGCCTAGAACTGAGAGGAATCTTTTACCTACCAGAAAAGCCTTAATAACCTCTCCATAGTTGTAGTTGTCTACACGTTACTGTTCACAGTATCTGCAATATTTGTGTCTGGCTGTTTTGTGCACTGGAGATTTAACATACTTATTTCTCAGTGCCAAGAACTCTTTAGAGTACATGTGCTCTATTATTTGTGATTAAAATAACAAAAAATAAAAATGAACAGTTATAGTGATATTCATCGTATTGTGATATTATTCATAGGTGCAATAGGCTAATACTTACAGGACAATGTTTGTACAACAACTGCCTATAAAAAGTTGTATTTAGGAATATCAAGCATGGAATACAGAGATACCGTATTATCATAGCCAAAATATTAAGGCCCAAAATATCAACAGGTAAGTGCATATAGGCAAGTATAAATTTACTATTCCTAACTCCACATTTACATAACTTGAAGATACATATATTCATTGAAAAAAATAAAGGTTACAGGGACATTATAGTTAGGCCCTGATTTCACTCGTACAAAACCATTGAAATTCAGCAGTTATAGTTATAGTTCTCTCAAGTAACTATAACTCACGCCCTAATGTACCTATAACTCGCGCCCCGCTATGCACAGTTTTGTCTTCAATAATTTTACAGCAAATTTTGCAGTGATATTAACAAGGATGTCATAGAAGATGAAAATGTGTGGCAATTAGCAGTGCATAGCGAGGATGAGAGTTAAAGTTACGAGCACGAGTTATACTTACTTGAGATAACTCTAACTATAGCTGCAGAATTTCAATGGTTTTTTAGGAGTGAAATCTGAGTTGAAATATAACGTCCTTGTAACCTTTGTTTTTTCAGTGAATTTCTATGGTTTTTGCTGCTATTTATCAACTATACCATCCTTGCAACCTGAGTGTGTGAGGGTGTGTGTGAGTGGGTGTGTGAGTGGTTGTGTGGGTGTGTAAGTGGGTATGTGAATACAAATATAGGCTTCAGGTGGTCAACAGTAGGTAGTTAGAGTTAGATACTAGTTTCCATAGGAAAAGCATTTTTTGTTCTACCATTATCTTTGGTGCTGTTTGGCGAATCCTCACGAAAATGTCAAAACTACTTTGACACTCAATTAAGCTGCTTTCTTCAAAGTTTTGGTTGCCGAGAAAAAGGGGGGGGGGTCCCAAAATGCATTTTTTTCCCATTTAATTTCTTGTACTGACTTTAGACACAGCTACTGCCCGATTTGGCCAAGGTACATATATGTGGAATTACCTTTCAATATTTTTGTCATTGATATTTTGACTACAACATTAAGGTATGACAATATTTCCTACTCAGTATTCAGAACCCACACCCCCATAGCATTGACAGAATGTGGAACCCAAAGGGAAGCTATTTTATGAACATCAGTTGAGGCAAATTCAGGAGATTACTGCGGAACATTATGCAAACATGGTATCAAATTCATAGCCTTGTGCTTAATAAATAAGGTTTAAGATTGAATAGGCCCTACATTCATGAGAGATGCTTTTTCTTTACATACATTAATGCAATTGAGATCAGCATAGGGCAACTTTATGGAACTTTGGCACTTTGAAACTCACACGGAAGGTAGAGCATTTGGAGTATAAGCAAAACAATTATGGACAAATCTTAAGACATTTAAAAGTTTCAGACCACAAGCTCCATTTCATTGGAACGTTTATTTCCTTAAATTCCGAAGTCATCAATGGTCAAACATCTGTAAGTGGCTTCTGGACAAATATTAGTTCAGCAATAAAACGTAATGACGCCTTTGGGAATGCATGCACTTTAGGAATCAATATTTCAACACTATAGGGACTCCGCTATTGCAGACGTGGCTGGAAATGGCTGCTAATTTCTTTCTGTCCACTCTTCTTTATTGCCTGTTAGGAATAGACGTATTTTGTGAGCATGACTGCTTTTGCACTTGTTTATTTTATTATTTCGTTTTTGACTGCCCAGAAATAAAAAGAGTTAAAAACAATAAAATAAATTAATAACAGTAACTCCATAATGCATGCTATGCCATGCATGCAAACCAATGCAGAACTTGGAGACACTGGTCCCAGACAATGTTTTCACTTTATTCAGGCACCAGAAGATAAAAAGATATGGCATATGCCTCTTTGCCTGCTCCAAGAGAGCCCTGCAATATATTTGTACAAGGCCCTGCACTTTGCTGTCGATTATAATTGTTTACATATTTCGAGTAACTTGCCTTGTTTTTCATCATTTATATTTTAGATAGATATACAACATACCAATGTGACAAGCCCATGGTGTCTTAAGACAGAGAAACAGACTATTCGCCATAATAAATATTCTCCATAGGTACATTAATCTGCATTTCATGTTTAGCAGAAAGCTCAGCGAATCATAATAAATGCCATTTTGAGTCTCATAACAAGGAAGATGCCTGAAAAATGTTGCATATTATTCATACATATTGACTCAAGCCAAGTAATCTATTCTAGCATACTATAAGAAAAACATTACAATTGATCAAAAAGATTACATGGACTTGACTTAAAAAAACACATTTCATGTTCAAGAGGAAGAACATACAATATACAGTTCTGTTAAACACATGAAATATAGCATGAACACACAGCCATTTCTATTTTCAGCGGAACAACATTGGAGGAAAGTAGTTCAAAAATAAAATTCGACTTGCAGACCTAGATAAAATTGCACTTTTAGAATGTGTTTAAAATTGCTGCAGTAACGTTTTAACATTGACGCAGGCATTTCATAACATGAAAGGTTCATTTTAATGTATAATTTCTCAACGTGAAATATTTCATTAATATTTCATTTTATACAACTGTACCTGTTTGTATAAAATGGAATACACTATAAAAAAACTTTTTTGCACTTAGCTATCATTCTTAAATGTGTACTTTTAGTTCGGCCTCAAAGCCTTTTTCTCACGACTCTTGCTCACAGCTTAATGGAAGTTTATTTAGTATATTTTTGCCCAGCACCAGCAACTTGCTTAAGAATGTGCTGACTTCAAATGCATATTTTATTTAGTTCCTTCATCTCATATTCCTTCATCTGCATTAATACAATGAGACTTGATGTGATTGTTGTAATAAATAATGACATATATATTATCTGTGTGCTTCATCAGGATATTATTGCTTGTTTGCCTACGCATGTCTGACAAGCCTTTGTCTGCACACTGAAACTCATAGCGCATCCTTTAGCTTAGGTTAGAAGGTTCTCATGAGAACTTTCCCCCATGCAATAAAGTCCTGAAACAATGTTTAAGCACTATATCGATGTGAATGTTTACAGTGGGAATCCGGAGAATAAACATTAGAAGTTGGCGACACCATCGGATGAGTGGTTTCCATTGGTTCAGAAGACTCAACGCTTAACATATTTGATACATTATTGTGTGATTTTATATTAATGAGTGTTCCTACCTAGTTAGTAAGAGAGAGACCCCGTAGACCCTGATACGAGACTGAGAGACCCAGACCCATCATCCCTGCCTTGCGCTCTTCTCCTGGAGACTTGATCCTTTACTTTTTTGCCGACAGCTCCTGCTAAAAGGTGACTTGTTTTCTTCTATCTAAAGAACCTTTTCTAATCAATGCTACTGCAGAGATCATTATATTATTGATGGCAGCTACTGCAGCTTTAGGGAACTCAGCCGATTTTCCAGAATGACTCTTTATGGGAAGTTCTTCTCATATCCTCATTTTGGTATTTTCCAATTAGACTTCTCTATAGGTTCTATTTAGAATAGGTCAGTGGCGGTTTTACCATTTGGGCGATGGGGCGTTGCCCCACTAATAATTATCAGGCAATTTATTCGAGCGGCGCGTTAATAAAAGTTTTATAAATTAACGCGCCGCTCGAATAAATTTGCCCGATAATTATTGCCCTGCGGCCGTGGTGTCAAGCTTCACTCATGTGATGTCACACTGGTCACCACTGTCTGACACTGGGTGGCGCTGGAGTGCCGGCACAGTGCGCACTGCGCATGTGGTGTTTGCCCGGCGGCCTTTCTGCAGCTAGCAAACTCAGTGGATTTTAAAAAGCAAGCACTGCAGAGTACGGGGTTTGCCTTTGCAACATACCCCAGTGCTTGAAAAATGAGCGGCGTTTTTTTAATGCTCAGTCCAATCCTGATGCTGCTCTCTTTAGCCCAGCTCTCCTCTAAAGAGAGCAGCGTCAGGATTGGCTAGTACTGTAGTACTCTCCTGTAACAGTACTACGACTGTGTCTGTTCGTTTGCTCCCAGCAGTCTAGTGTCTCACCGCGGGGGTGGGAGCATCTCACGTGGTGGGCAAGCAATGCCCAATCACTGTAGTGGCTTAGTATTAAGCCATTCAGTGATTGGGCATTTCTAAGTTGCTGGGCAAATCGGGCCGGCCCACGGCCAGTCACCCTTCCTCCAATCCTCCTCGTGGTCGTGACTCGTGCGCTGCGCATGAGGGACAGAGACAGTCTGGTCTGAGGCCTCAACACCTAGTCGTCGAGTGAGTCTGTCATCACCCACCTCACCTGCACTTGAATTATTTTCGGGGACGTGTGAAAATAAATTCCGACCGGACCTGCAGGTATGGACCTGTCTTGAAATATAAAAGTTAAGTTGACAATCTGTATGCTCCGTGCCCTGCTCCGGCTCAGGCCTCCCACCGGCTGGTTTTTGAAATGATCTTTACATTAATCAGACCATATTTCAGATAAACAGCAGGTTGGAGTATGTGCTCCACTAAGCCAGTGGTGGAGCTTGTGATGCAAGCAAGCCGGACACGCCAGCATCCAGATGGGAGGGGACGAAGGCCTAGGCAGTCATACCATGGGACATGGCTTCATTTGGAATTTTGTCTCTGATGGATCCCTGTGAGCAACTGCTAATTTTGTATCTTGGGCTGTGAATTTGCACACTTGGTTAAGATGTCTCCCCAAAGCCTTCTAATGATTCTATTTACATTTTAGAGCCTTTGACTAGCTAGAGTTATCAATTATGGTGGTTCTGAACTGTCCGCTGGGAGAAACGGAGGGTTTGTGAAATACATGCCTGTGCTTCTTGCAAGCTGAGAAATGTGTAATCCAGTCTCCAATGGGACAGTGAAGGATATTTAACTACACAAAAACATTTCTAAACTGTGTCGACGGGGGTTAGCGGGATTCTATTCTGAAAGCACAATAATATCTCTTAAAGCCGTTGTGCAGATACATTTTGTAAGCCATCATCATACCAACGAATATTTGCAATTTGAGACAAACAAGATGAATTTGCAATAACTAGCAATGGCAGCAACCCGTCTATCTCATGCTAACAGGAGGAGAGCTGACTCATCCTATGTGCAGTGGACAATTATTGTCATATAAATTACACTCTCACACAGACATATACACACCCACACACACACACACACACACACACACACACACACATATATACACACACATATATACACACACACAGATATCTTTTTGAAATGTACTCACAAGCATTGCAATAATTGGCAGTACACCGCCAGTAGCATATGAAGACGGGAGATCCTCTTAACATACATACATGCCTCTTACTCAAACATTACGTACTAAAAACGAGAATGTGAAGTATATAGTGAGGGCAGAGCAAATCACTTGGTGCCTGGGGTAGTCCTAACAATTCACAGCACTATGTACAGGGAGCTTCAATAAGCATACTATGAAGCTCTGTGGTTATGCTAAAGATGAATAAGCAGCTACCTATGTTATATGACACCACTTTATTAATGTAATAACTGCACTTTCACAATTGCTTTATTAACCTTCCTGCTTTCACAAACTTGCTTGAAAATGCACCATTTGTCCACTCTTTTTTCAAAATTTTCTCGGGGGGTTATCCCCCCGAACCCTCCTTAGGGGGTTAGGAGTGTCTCGCTACGCTCGCTCGCTACCGTGCAGTATGATTATCTTTTTATGCCTCACCACTTTCAAATGTTACCAGCCGCCTAGGTTCCCTAGCTAGTATAGTGACGCTTTACTATATGGAACACTGTGTATTGATTTATGCTGTCAGAAATAAATCTTGTTATTGATATTCCTGTAAACCGACTAATTTGAATAAAGATGATGAAAACAATACTAATCTTTTAAGATAAATAAAGGTGTTAGAAATTTCACCAACTTCTCATAATTGACTGAGCGTTTAAGACAAATTGTCGATGATATATGCATGGTTTATGTTTTCGTTCGAACTCTGTTCTAACTCGGTGGCAAAGGTTAATTTACTTTTTCAAAAGCCATCAGAATTTCTCAAAGCTGAAATCTGTAAGTTGAGTGTTAAATCTTGAAACCCATACTTGGCTAATCCTCAGGCTCCCGCAACACTATTGCTAATTTTAATGCATTGCTTTCTATAAAAAAAGAAAAGATAGAGGGGCACATTTTCAAGCCATGCGCGCTGCCGGAATGTCACTTTTTGTGACGTTCCAGTGGCACACAGGTTTTAGCCATATCTACAAGGCCACATTAAAGCCACCCTGCTTAGCTTTTCATGGCCTTGTAGATATTGAGTGAGGTAAAGCAGCGTAAGTCGCTGCGTTGCCTCACACTACGATGGGAAGGCGTGCCATGGATGTTGCAGTGGGTGTTCCCACGTAACACCCATGTCATTTGACATATTCCCAGATTTACAAGAAGTAGTAAATATGGGAATGGCTCAAAAGCCTATGCCTCCCCAGGAGAGGCGTAAGGGAGGCACAATGAGGTGAAATAACATTGTGTCTTCTCGTTTCTTTCCTCTTTCTATGAGTGCTGCATAAAGCAGCACATTAGAAAGAGAAAACCACCTCCATTCATTGTTTTTGTGTAGGAACGTGCCCCTTACTGTGCAAAAAGCATCATCCCTACAATGCAGACCATGGTGCAAGGGTGCCTGCATTGGCTCATCGCAGTCAATTGAGTGCCAGCACTGAGAAGTAGGACAGGAATGCACTGGATCTGATAGGTGCGGCATATTCATGCCCCTTACTTTTGCCATAGGGCAGCAAAGCAGGAAGGTTTGCAGTGCTGCCATACTGCAAAATATTGTAAATGAAACCCAGAGATTATTAGGTACATCAGTTTGCACACCTTTCTTCTTACTTTCAGCATAGAGACTAACCTTGGTTTTTGACACAAAGCCCTGTTTATGGATATTTCTGGACAGGGTTTTGCACCAAAAAATAACGCCTCTTTGAAGCTGGTCTTAAAAGCTAAAGAGAAAATAGTATTATTTCACCAAACTTTCCTGACTTTGCATGTGTGCTGCTCTTACAGTACACATCCAGAGTGGGAAACATTTTAATGTTTATGTAAGCATAGCATTTTATTCTGAAAGTCCTTCCTGTGCAAGACCTAGGCAAGACATCACACAGACACCTTTGCACCATAGTCAAAAGGTAATTTTAAGGCAGTAGCCAGCCTGATTTTCTGCCAGGGCTAGAGAAGAGAGCAGGAGTGCCATATCTTAATAGTTATGGCACTGTCCTGCTCTTTCCCTCTCATGCAACACAACTTTGATTCCTACAGTGCGTTGCGTGACAGCTTTGTAAATCTACCCCTACAAGTTCAAAACTGTGGCATGCAGTTGGAAATCCCTTAATCCTGATTCATATAATCAGGATGAGTAGACAAAGTGACACAATGATAGGATGTGGAAAATACACAATTCTGGTGAAAACATTATTCACTGTGGTGATTGTTGGAGCGGGTGTTATTAATTAAGCTCTTTGGAGGTCTTTCTTAGAAAAAGAGCAGTGAATGTTCACCATCATATGTGCTTGTGGGTAGTTTCCATCCATTCAAATTTGTATGAATGATTCCATTAAAGGGCAGCAACTAGTGCTTTCCTAGGGTTTGAAATGAAAGGCTGCACTTCTCTTCATGTTTCCCATAGTGGGTTCCTATTTAAAATAAATGACTGCTTTCTTCTGTGGAGTTTCCATCATAAGCAGCATTCACAGTGGTACTTAATAGTATGCCTGGAAAGATATGTATGTTGTAGACATATATGCCTCCTCTTTTAAGGGTGTATGATTCTCCAGAAATATGTAAATATAGGCAAATTACTGATACATGTCTATGGTGTATAGAATTATGCACATTTTTTAGACTTAAGCCCAATATCGCGCTTTTTCCTTCACAAGGTATACCAGAAATTGACACACTTCTTTATAAAAGGACTTGCTGCTCCGTTCGAACAAACCTTCCCTTTTCTCCTGGTTAGATCCTTTCTTCATGCACCTCACAATTAGCCTTGGTTTCCTCCAGACCTTTCCACCCTATTTACCCAGCTTTAGTCTTGAGATATATAGTATATTGTTCCTCGCTACCACTCTGTACTACAGTGGATGATTACGCCATACGTTGATGGCTTTTAAATTAGATACAATAAGCAATAACAGTGAACTATCCTATCATTCTTCCAGCATTTGGTTTGTATACAACATCATATTTTCCAATACTTCAGGGATATCAACTATGTGACCATGTATAGCTTTATGTACGATCTACCTTCAGTAATTCTGCAGTATTCCATAGTTGCATTGAAAACAATTTAAAGTATACTGAGATTTGTGGCACCCACCATGTCCTCAGAATACGCGATTTGCAAATGTTGCTGGTATCACTCAGCCAGCACCTATCACAAATTATCATACATGCTCCTATCTTAAGACCTTTCACATTGCCTGCAAGTCTGCTTTGTGGAACATTATCAAGGGCCTCTATGATGTCTGAGTAGATCACACATACATCTGTGCCTTGATCTACTTCTGTAATCCACAGCCAAAATAGTCAATTGAGTACATCTGACAAGAACTTCCCTGTAGATGTTATTTAAAGCTAGTTTAATGTGTATGACTATTCTTTCTCTTTTAAGTGATTCTATCTCATTCTCTACCATCAATGATAGGCCGATTGACCTTAAGCTCCTATCCCTATCTCTGCCCCAGTTTTATTAATGGTGCCTCACCTGCCCTTGTAAGGCTCTTTGGCTTAACTCCTTGGCTGCTAATGCTGGAGTTGTGTTAGATTGTCCTTGGGCCCAAAGTCACGTCTTCATTTTGATCTTAGGCACTGTGTGCAGCACCTTTGCTTGTGCTAGGGGCCTACCTCACTTGGATCACATGCATTTCGAGGAGCATCAAACAACAACATAGATACTTACTGCACTCATCAAAAGAAGCAGCTTACTTTGAAATATTTGTAGCAACTGGGAAAAGGTAAGCCCCCTTGGAATTTAGGAAATTAATTCATATGAGTAATGATACTCATTTGCCATTAATTTGGCCTTCATATTTTCTCTGTAGTTCTTGCTCTAATAGTTCAGAAAAAAATGAAATAGGTGTAATAATCCAAGGTGAAGAAACTCTTTGCTACTTTGAAAATTATTGCTTAACATAAACATATAATTTCAGCAGGTTTAAGTTTAATTTTAGCACCTTGTCACTAAATCCTCCTGGAGAGAATTCGCAATACCCAGCATTTTATGAATATTTAAATATTTAACCTTTCAAAAGTCATCAGAGTCTAGCGATCTACAGGCGTGAAGTTACAGCATGTTTGCATCAGATAAGATTTCATGTCCAAAGAATATCCAAACTAAACATTTTACCAGACAGTAAGATTAGGCAGTAACAGCATTGCATCAACGAATAGGGAAGGAGCTGTGAACAATTGTTTCTTTTGAATATTACTTTCAACAATTGGAAAGTATTACCGTTTGAATGAGGGTGCTCAAAGGCACAACTGAATTCTGGAAATATCATGTAAATGGGACTGTCCGAAAACTATATCCAAAATGTACAATTCGAAAACCCGAATTTTCAGGCTCTGTTTCAGCTTGAGAAGTACCGAGTCACACCAACCCTCAAAGATCTCTTGTGTTTAGTGACAAATTTTGGGATCAAATTCAGAGTACTGTGCACTATGCAAAAGATCTACTGTGATAACATAACAATGTAGTCCTTATATTTGGCACTATGCCCAAGCCTCGCACGTAAGCTCCTTGCATTCTTCCAAGCCAGAATTTCAATGCGGAAACATGGAGGGCTGTCTGTAAGGTTACTGGGGCTATATGATGAACTTATACTTCTCTTGAAATCTGTATGTGTAAACGTTATTATTCAGGCAAGCCATGGGAGTATGAACTGTCCTCATAAAACAGCTTCCACCAAGTGGCCTTGCTTTGATAAGCCTTCACCGCTGCCTGAACATTTGAAACTAGCAACGCCTCTTAATCCAGTGGAAAGGACCACTGATATTGGTCTTAATGCAGCATGTTGACCACTATACAAAGCATCTAATCAAACAAATATGACGAAAATGTGTACAGATGTTTTTGCTTGCCAGTAAAGGAAGAACAACGTAAAAACCACTCTTACCACGGAGTCTTCAACCATATCATATGGTGCGGACTACCAGAGCTTAGTTCCTCTGGCAGTCCAGTGCCATGTAATTCATGCTAGGTTAATATCAATAACAGGGTATGTCCCACAGTTTATATTATGATCCATAATATATCAGTGAGTTTCTCCCCTTCATAAGAAAGCAAACTCCTTAAACTATATATTTTTATCCACTTGAATCAGTTTGGAACTCTGAGTGCTTTATTATTTAGATTACTCAGCTTTTAATGTGAAGTTTCAAATGTCTAGTAATATATCAAAATCCATATTCCTTTCAATATTTGCCTAAAGAAAATAACTAATGAATTGTTATGTGTGACTGCGATTTTCCGATAGTAGTTTGTGTAACTTTGGTGGTAAGTAAGGAAATGCTGATAGAAAAATATAGTCAATGCTAAGGATAATGTTTAGATGGGAATGTCCCATTCATGGTGTACAGGGGTGACCTCTGCCATGCATGCCCGAACTGCAATCCTGGCTTTTGATTTTTGGCCATGCAACACACTAATCCTGTGTGTACATTTTGACCTAGGCCCGGTCTTTGACAATCATTGGCTCTGAACCTTGTTTGGAGCACTTCATAGTGACTTAGGACTACCGTCTATGTTGTGGGTTTCATGAATGGAGTGTAGTGGTGGCAACATACCATGTTTGTGAATTATAGCAATACGCCTTTTTACCTGGGCGACACAAACGCGAGCCAACAGGCTTATTCATGTAAATGGTTTTGCTGCTCACTATGAACCCGGCTGCATTGTACATGTGGCTGCCTGCGAGTTCCATTTTGGAAGCCCGCAGCCTGCAACAGAGTACAAGATGGAAGAGAGATTAATTTCCCTAGGCAGATTATCTGTATTGCTGGCATCTTCTAGATGGCAGGTGGGGACAACAGATACCGTAGTGAGGAAAATAGAGAGATACTTTCTTAAGAGGTACTGGGGCCCTTCCTGATACATTGGACTGCAATTGACTATAACTGTGGCTGCTGATATGTACATGGAAGGGGCAGGGAGAGGCCTGTAGTATCTCTTTTTAGGGAATGGAGTCCTTGGAAGGGGCAAAGCTACTTGTATTTCTTTCTGATCTGTGAGGAGGGGTAACAAATAGCTGGATACAGCCTGCTCATGCCTCTTTGTACTCCTTTGGTAAACTCTCCACCAGCAGACTGTACTTTTGAGCAGAGCAGCATTTCAAACAAACACATGTCTGGAGAGTGGCCTGGACAGAGTGGCCTGGTCAGGACTAATGAAATGGGAACTAACCTAAACCGGTGCCAAGGAAGCAGACCTGAAACACATTTATTATATCTGTGAAATTGATATAAAGATTTGAGCCAAACCCCATAATTATTTGTTGTTGGGGGTCTCTTCTACCGAGTAGGGGGTACACTGTTTCATTAACCCACTGTTCATTTCCAATCCCCCAATGCATGTGCAACTGAAAATACTCACAAAGACAACTCTCATTACTCATGTGATGGATCCTGATGTGATCCTTGAGACAAGCATGGATTGCTGTTCTGATCTGTTCACAATGTGACCAATGTGAAGGTACATCAATAGCCAAGGACATACAACATTGCTATATATAGGAGTTGACATTGTGATTCACATAAACATTATAGAGCCCACACTCTGGTCCTGATTACAATGTCAGGTGGACCTCAGGTCGGCTGTACCGACCGCATCATTTGGATGCGACTGCACACAGTGCAGTCAGACACATCCATTTTTCTATGGGATCATGTGAGGTGAGCGGAAAACGTCTGCAGCATAAGCAGCCATAGTAAAATGTATGCTTCCAAACATCTCTTCACCATGTGGCAGGCACCTCATGGTGCCTGGCACACGTTACCGGGGTGTTCAGGTGTCCGCAAGCCCAGATGCGGAGGGCCAGGGGGGAAAGGTGCCCTGCTAGAGGCCCCCAATGTCGCTTTCTGACAGCCTTTCCTTGTTGGAAAGGCTGACATGGAAAGTCTGTTAGGAAACAGGCATCAGAATCCCGATGGCAAAAACGATGTCCGTAAGGGAAAATGAAGAGTTTCAGACCAACCAATGGGCCCTCTGACTGCTGCCTCTGACAGCACGCATCGAAATGCATCGGTCAGACCGCAGCAGTAGATGGGTTCGAACCACATCGCAATCATGCCCTGTGTGTTCAAGCTATATTGATAGTATAAATTAAACATGGACGGTCACAAGGATTGGCAAATGGGGATTAAAAAAAAGCATAGCGGCCCAAGGTGGGCTAAATAATTTGGAGGGGCGGCTGACAAAAAAAATGCTAGCACTAAGACATCAAATATTTTGCATAAAATAAAGAGTAATGTAATGTAATGTAACGTAATGTAATGTAATTAAGCATTTATAACGCGCAGCAATCGCTCCAAGGAGCATCTAGGCGCCCGATGAGGATCCAGAGATGTAGGAAACAGGTAGGAGGTAGATGAAGACTCATCCCACTGTTACACTAGGGCTCTAGTAATCCACAGAATAGTCCACAAACAAATTAAAAACCTAAATTCCAAATGTAAAAGAGAATTCCTCAAAAAACAAGATAAAAAACTAATTGATGAATTTTAAAAATCATCCCCCAACTCAGAAATGTTTGTCTCATTCCACTATTGTGCAGGATGGCACATCCTTCTGTGCAAGCAAGAACACATTGGCAAGAAAAAATGGAATATGGCAGTCCATCGTGGACAAGGTGAATGTAGTTGAAGTGTTGAAGAGGACAATGGAAAAGGTCAAGAGGTGCTGGAATGACGTCAAGCGCAAAACCAAGCAGAAACTCGTCAACAACTGGAAGACAGCAATGCAGACTGGAGGTGGGAGTCCACAGGAGGAGCTGGAAAAGATAGAGGAAATGGTGTCCACAGTCTTCAGTGGGGAGACGGTGGCAGTAGTTGGGGGACCGGACACTGCTCAATATGACCAGACACACAGCACCAGGGTGAGTAATGACCAGTGACTGGGGGTAATAGGGAAATGGGCACAATGGCACATATGCACAATTAAGTAGAGCATATCTGCAGACAAACCATACCCCAGACCTCCAACTCCCACCAAGAGATCAATGTACCCAAGTATGCGAAATCACAGCACTGTACAAGCACAGAAGTCAAAGGCACACCGCATGTAAGGGAGAAGGGGCAGCAAAATCAGAGCTGCAGGGGCGAATCACCCAAAATGAAGAACACACACATAACAGGCAGGGCACATCAACATTGACAACGATGTGGTACAAACCGCAACACGTCCACAACAGAACACAGAACACAGAACACAACTGGTGCTGCATGTGTGTAGAAACTGGCCAATCCCATTTGGCATTGCAG
Source organism: Lissotriton helveticus (assembly GCF_964261635.1). Lineage (NCBI taxonomy): Eukaryota > Metazoa > Chordata > Amphibia > Caudata > Salamandridae > Lissotriton > Lissotriton helveticus. The sequence continues at coordinate 1,383,022,259 of NC_136063.1, read as the reverse complement.
GCAGATGTGAGTTGATAATGTACAAGTACCAACACACATCCGTGATGTTGTCGAAATGTCCACTGTCCTGCATCAAATAGGCAGCTCCTCACAAACAGCCACAATGTACACAGTCATGCAGTTTGTATGTAAACATGTACAATGCGACAACATACATGTGAAAACAATGTTAAACTGCATCACCCTTTCACATTGCAGAGAGAAGTCCAACACCTCCTGCAGAGCATCCCGAACTTCTTTTCTCTGATGACGAAGAGGACCACCACACCTTCGACTCTGATGCCCTCCAACAGCTCATTGAGAGCCTCCGCAGCCCACTTCAACGAGCTGGCCAGCCCAGCTGCATCGAGGGGACCCCACCCCCTGCACAGACCACACAGCAGGCAGCACCCACCACCACCACTGCCTCCCGGGACCCCCAGGAAGACCACATGGCCTTCCAACGCCATGTGTTGGGGTGCCAGGAGCAGTTGACTTAACAGGTGCGGGTGGGGTTTGACCGCATGGCAGGCAATCTAGATGCCCTACGTGGGTGTCTAAGTCCCATCAGGGACCACTCACAGTCCCTAATGGACACCCAAAGTCAGCTCCAAGCTCTTCAACGGACCATTACTGACATCGCTGGAGCCCTGACTCAGAGACTCGAACAACTGTCCAGTTAGAGGGCCCGATTCACAGAACTAACTTAAGACAAAATCCTAAACTTCCTACCATTTTGGTATTCACAGAAGCCACTTACTCATTTTGGTATTCACAGAAGGCACTTACTCATTTCGGTATTCACAGAAATTAGGAGTCCTAACTTTAGGACTCCTAAATGCCTTCTATGAATACCGAAAGTCTTAAAGTTAGGATTTTTCTCAGTTTAGGATTAGTAAAGTTAGGACTCCTAACTTTAGGACTCCTAAATGCCTTCTGTGAATACCGAAAGTCTTAAAGTTAGGACTTTTCTCAGTTTAGGAGTCCTAAAGTTAGGAGTCTAACTTTATTACTCCTAAACTGAGAAAAATCCTAAGGTTAAGACTTTTGGTATTCACAGAAGGCATTTAGGAGTCCTAAAGTTAGGACTCCTAACTTCTGTTAGTACCGAAATGAGTAAGTGCCTTCTGTGAATACCAAAATGAGTAAGTGCCTTCTGTGAATATGAAAATGGTAGTAAGTTTAGGATTTTGTTTTAAGTTAGTTCTGTGAATCAGGCCTAGAGTGGCTCTAGCGATGTCACCCGGGGGTTGGGACACATGCGGAGGTTAATGGAGACCAAAGAAAGGACGCAGGCAGAAAAAGCGTCTGCCACGGCTGCACACCAGTGAGAGGTAGCTGGGTTCCTCAATTACCTCAGGACTATCCTCATGCATTGCTGTCACAAGGCCTGGCGCTGATGCATGCTGCTGCTAACACTACATCCACATCTACACCACCTGAAGTGTCAGTGCCACACAGTGCTGGAGACAGAACACCACCGCCCACAAGGGAGGCACATAAAAACAGCAGAGGACGAAGATGCAGATGAATCTGCCTTACTGGTGAGAAGAAAACTGTAGCATTCATCTCCGCCATATGGCCAGTTTCTGCTGGGCTCTGCCCTCTGCATCATCACCTTACACCGTCCCCGATACATTCTGCAGCACTCACCTTTGACGTCGACATGGACTGCCATATTCTGTTTGAACACAGCAATCAGACTGCTGACTGAACTCTTCCTCTTCCTTTGGCCCTTCATGGGCCAAAATTGGAATGTGGGGTTTGCATGGCCCTGTACTGCTCCAGCTGCAACACTCCACTGAAGGTGCAATAAACATTCATTATCACACAGATGTGTCATGTCTATGATCTTTCAAGTGTGGAACACTTCCATGTTGCTCATGTTGTCGGACATGTGTAACAGGGTGACACATTGGCAATTACAGTCCGGGTTGGCCCGACACTACAAAAGAGACACACGCATTAGTTACTTCCTTGTCCAGCCCAGGACGGAACCACGCCCAGAGCCCCAGGGCCATTGTTCACACCCTCCGCTGGACTAGCATACGCCAGGCCAGCCAACTCCGCTTCTGCTCACAGGGGGGGATGACAACGCTACATGTCCCAGGTCTTCCCTGTGGTGATCTGCTGATCACAGGTCTAGTTGTCAGCATACCACAGCCACTCCCTCACAGCTGGTATACACCCACACCACACCCATCCAGCACAGGTGTGACAGGACTTGTGACCCTACCAATAAAAAGGGCCGGGCGCACAAGCTCGATGCCATTTCCACTGTCTCTCTGGGTATATCTGTGTGGTTATTAGTTATGCATGAGGGCCTAGGGCCCTGCAACATCACATTCCCCAGGGCCGGAGGGGACATGATGGCGTCTCCACCACGATACCCAATCATAGAGGGTCCATGACTTGCGGGGTACAGACTTGGCGGTACTGAATACACTTCGGCCGGCACAGGCACACAGCCACGGGACAGTGACTTTCGGTGCACTAAGGTAGGGGCACCTTAAGTGCTGAGCGGGTTTGCAGCCTGCGATGGTACCCTGTCCTGGAGGTCCGGACTGCTAAGGATTTGCATGCCCTGCTTGACCGCAGTGTGGGCCAGAGCCAGCGAGCAGGGCGTGCCTACCGCCATGTGTCTTTGCCTCGCGGGTCACAGAGGTAGTGGCCCCAAAAGGGCCTAGCGGGTGTGCAGCCTGCGATATGCCCTGTGCACTGATATGTCCTCTGCCATAGCGAAATCAAGACCCAGAATCAAATGTGAGACCCGGTGGTCGCAGAGCCGGCTGCATGATGGGGAAGGTGCCATGTTCACGGGGCCTGGGCTTGGGGCTTGCACCGGCACTTGGTGGGTCCTCTTGGAGACATGCCGTGGAAGAAGGTGAGCAGTGAGGCCTGGGTGTGTAGGGTGAGCATGCACCGCTGGGGCGCGGGAGGGGCTGGGGTGCAGCTGCCTGGGTGCGCAGGGGCGGACAGGTGATGATGTAATGGGCAGGTGCAATTGTATGTACTCTGCCATTCATGTATCTGGGATCTGTTTCAGATGAGGGACCTGGTGAACTGAAGTACATACCGGAAAGTGGTTGGATACACACCAGTGGCAGCAGGTGAGCAGTGAGGCCTGGGTGCGCAGTGTCGGCACTCTCTCTCCCGTCCCTCTCTTCTTTTCTCTGTGTCTCTTTCTCCCTCTCTTTCTGTCTTTCTCCCTCTCTCTCTCTCCCTCTCTTTCCGTCTTTCTCCCTGTCTCCCTCTCTTTCCGTCTTTCTCCCTCTCTCCCTTTCTTTCTGTCTTTCTCCCTCTCTCCGGCTCTTTCCGTCTTTCTCCCTCTCTCCCTCTCTGTATCTCTCTGTATCTCTCTCTCTATTTCGCTCTCTCTCTGTCCCTTGATGAGCGCATGACACACCATCTTATCTGGATGTTTGTCTTGCAGGCTGTGACCTACAGATTGTCCTAAGGAGACTCGCCATGAGTCTTCATAAATGTTGTTTTGAGGTTATTCAAATAAAATGTTTTGTTTGTTAATTCTCAGATGTATGTGTCATGCTCATTTTTGTGCCGACACATGCATGTTACGTGTTGTGATTGTGCGACATCAGGTGAATCTTTTTGTACATAATTTCGTGAAGTTGATATGACATGTCTTTGCTCGAGGAGCAGGGGGTGCCGGGGTGGGGGGTGGGGTTTCTAGGGGTAGTGGTTATGGGTGTTGTGGCCCTGTTGGGCTCACAGCTGCATGATCAGTTGCTCCATGGCATCTGTTTCCCTTCAGGTGTGGCTCTGGGCTGGGCTCCCTTTTCTGGTGCAGGCTGTCATCCGACTTTACATCAGGTGAGAGCAGGTGTAACATTCCTGCTGCTAACATGCCTTATTGCATGTTTTGTAATCTTATCGCCGATCTGGCTGGTCGTTGAGAATGTTGCGGAGTGGTGTTGTCGCAGCTTTTTGCACAGGAACGCCTACTCTGCATCTCATTAGCGATAGTTGCCAGTTTCATCCGTGGCGATGTTTTTTGCGGCTGCTATCGCAGGTAAACTAGTGATATGGGCTGTTACCACCAGCTTGTGAATGGGGCGATAGGTTTATCGCCACTTTGGCTGCGATAAAGTGCCGATACCTTAGCGAAAAATTCTTGAGAATATGCCCCTACATCTCTCACTTTTTTTAAATTAAAAGTTATAACTTTTCAAAATCGATAAATAAGTAAATAAATACACTAAATAAATAAATAAATACACAGATAACCATAGAATACAGGCAATTCTTCAGTTAAGCATTGTGGCTCCTGAATCACAATGATCAGGTAACTGGAAAATGGGAACTGGCAATCGAACTGTCAGTGATCTGCACAGGTGAGGAGAAATTATCAGCAGACACAGAGTCAACAACCATCTCTCAGGACCCAGGGCCAGATGTAGGAGCCTAAATACCAGTCGGTATCAGCCGATTTCGGCCGTTACCGACCGGTATTTAAGAATCGGCATGTAGGGGCATACTTTTACAGAATTGGTAAATTTACCGAATCGGTAAATTTACCGATTCTGTAAAATACCGAATCGGTATTTTTACCGATTCGGTAAATTTCAGATGTAGGTGGGACTCTTCTGAGTCCCAAAGGCCCTACAAATTCGGTATTTTACCACCCAATCCAATTGGGTGTTAAAATACTGAATCCAGGTGTGCATGCACATGTGTGCATGCACACCTAGCCATGTGACAGACAGACATGCCCTTAGGGCATGTCTGTGTGCCACATGGCGCACATGCCTAATTTTGGGGTGCCAGAGGGTGTCAAAGTGACACCCCCTGCACCCTTGCTGGAATCGGTATTTACCAATTCGGTAATTACCGAATCGGTATTTCCCATTGATTCCTATGGGCTTCACAGCCCATAGGAATCAATAGGAAATACCGATTCGGTATTTACCGAATCGGTAAATACCGATTTTTAACGATTCGGTATTTCCACATCTGAAAATACCTACATCTCCCCCCTTCATATTTACCGATTCATAAATATCGAATCGGTAAAATTCGGTATTTATGAATCGGTAAATATCATTTACCTACATCTAGCCCCCAGTTTCGACAACGATATCGATGTTTTTCTGTGTTTGTCTGACAAGCACTCGATCTCCTCTTGGAAAGCTGGCATCTTCACATGATGTTGTCTGTCAGCATATATTCTTCTTCTGTTTGCAACCAAGGCCTGAAGCATGAACATCTTCCTCATTCTTGGATCTGAGGTTAATCCATTGGGGCAGCTTGGTCGTCATGGCTCTTCCAAACATAAGTGGTGCAGGGCTTTCCCCTGTCATCGAGTGAGTGTTGAAACAACTTTGAGGTCAAGCTTCTCCAGTGCACCACGCTAAACAGTTTTTTAGGAGTACTCACAAACCGTTCTACTAGATCATTGGCCTGAGGCCAAAGAGGAATGCTTTTTTGATGATATATATTGAGGTGATTTAGAAAGTCTTTGAATTTTCGACTATTACAAGTTGGGCTGTTTTCAAATTTTAAGATTGTGGGTACCCTCCATGTTGCAAAGATGTCATCAAATTTTGAATAACCTTTTAATGGATAGTGAATGAAAGGTCTTCTACTGATGCAAACAAAACTATTTAATAACCATAACTAGAAGATGATGTCCCTTTTCCAGAGGACCAAAGAATCAATCAATAGACATTTTCTCCCAAGCATGATGTGCCAATCTCTTGCATTTTTGCACTTTGCCTACTCACTGGCATTAGTGAAAGCTTCAGAGTGCTGGTTCCACGATTGATGAGTAAAAATGCGTTTCAATTTTAACATGTCACTTTCTTGGCTCGTGGCCGTGACAAGTTGTTCTAAAGACACGGCAGCTGGTGTTCTCTATTTCACAATAAAATTGATGTAATCCTCCGCTGTCTTAGAAGCGGTACCAGGGCATTGTAATGGCACTCTTGAAAAATAATCAGCAGGATTCTGATATTTCCCTGGACAATGAAGAATCGTATAGTTCTATTCCTGTAACCTCAAACCCCGACGTTCAAGTCTAGGAGCCATTTTGGATATGGGATTGCTGAAATATCGTCAACAGTGCTTAATGATCAGTAACTACTGTGTAGGACCTTCTGGACAAAAACACTGGAAAAAATATTTGCAAGCCCAGACCCCTGGCAAACTTTTTTTTCAGGCTATGAGTAATCACTATACGTTTGTGACAGACTTTTACTTGCAAATGCCACAATATGTCTCCCAGCATTGGGCTGTTAGTTGTGCTGTGCAAGGATTGCGCCTAACCCGACAGGGCTAGTGTCCACTATAACCTCTGTGTGAAGTTTGGGATCAAAGTAGGCCATTTCAGTGACTCTCTCAATAGCTTGCTTGATCCTTTGAAAACTCTTATCACAACCTCATAATAAATTAAATGACACATTCTTTTTCGTTAGTTCTCGTAAAGGTGCACTGACTGAAGCAAAGTCTTGTATGTATCTAGAACAGCAACTGGCCATTCCTAGAAATTATTGCAACATATGAACGTCTTGTGGGGGATTTTCAGCAGATAAAACCTGTACTTTAGTTGGATCAGGTTTCATACCCCCATCAGAGAAGGCATGGTCAAAGAATTTCAAGCTTATCTTATGCAATTCAAATTTGTCAGCATTTAGATTTAAACCTGCATCATTCAGAAAACTACAAACTTGTATTGGAGCTTTGTCATGCTCTTTCTGTGTAGCTCCATAAACCTATATGTCGTCACTATAGCTAAATGCTTTTACTATGGGCTCTATGATACATTGAATTACATCTTGGAAAAGTTAGATAGCAGTGGATATACAAAATTCAATCACTTGTTGAGAAATAAACAAATATGCGTAGAAAAGGCTATAATGTTCTGGATTTTTCTTCAAGCTCCAAATGGTGATATCCTTTTTTTAGGTCAAGCAGAGAGACGAACTTCTCAAAATTCAATTGAGTTATAAGATCAGCAATGTGTGGGCCAGGATGTATCTCTTGCTCGATTGCCTTATTGGAATGACTCAAGTCAACGCATATATGTACAGCTCCTTCACTATCTCTTTTAAGCACTATTACACTGGGGGAAACTCAAGGTGTCAGACAAGTGGAGCGTTCAAATATGTCATGTTTACGCAACAAATTAAGTTCCTTTTCGACATCTTCTTGCAAGTGAAACACAATGGGGGTCATTAGGATGGCGGGCGGATTGCCCCCGTCAGGCTGGCGGTAGCCACCGCCGGCCTGGCGGGGGCAATCCGCCCGACATCCTCAGCCAAATGCCCCTTCGCCATATTAGTATGGCGGGGGGGACCGCAGCGGACGGAAAGACCGTCCACCGCTTTTCCGCCCCGGTCGCCTTGCGACCGGGCGGAAAAGGTTTAATATGCTGGTGGTATCTATCAGACACCGCCAGCCATATTACAATGGGCCAGAACAGATGCCAGAAGGCGAGGTGGGGGGTGAACATGGGGGGTACCTGTGGTACCCCCCCCAGCATTTGCATATACAATGCGGTAGGAACCGCGCAGTGCCTGCCGCTTTGTGTATGGAAATGCATACATGCATTTATAGCATTGTGGTGAGCGGTGGTGAGAGCACAGCCCGTCACAATGTTATAAATGCAGGATGCGCCTGCCACTGTGACGGGCGCATCCTAATACCCCCCACGGGACCCCCGCCCTTATGGCGGGCGGTCCCGAATTCCGAAAGGGTGGCGGGCGGACTAAGTCCGCCCGTCATCCTAATGACCCCCAATGTGTCTGTGTCTTTGAGCAATAGAACACACACCCTCATTTATGTGCAACTTTACTTTCATTGTTTTGAGTTTTTCTAACCCATGAAATAAGGAGGGAAATTGAATTACAATTTTATGATGAACATTCATATTGTAGTTCACTGATACCAGTCCCATATCAGCAGCAGTGTTGAAACTCAGCAAACAGGCACCCTGTGGCTACAAATTAACCTTGACTCTTTAAGGTTGTTGAGGCAGCCCATTTGCATATTTTAGTCTTTGACTTCGTAAGTTGTGGTAACAGAGATCATTTTTTATACTACTTCTCAGGCCTGATATTTATCAATGCACCACTATCAGTTATGAATGGTATTGAATACCTGTTTATCTTTCAAGTGATCTTTGGACAATGTTCAAATGTTTGTGGTGCTTTTTCATGTCGATGTTTCTTCACTTTGGATTTTTCCTCACTTTGACTAGTCCCACATGTGCATGCTTTTTGAAGTAAATATTTACACTGCACGATTGTCATTGTCACATTCACTAGAAACTGATACTGAGGAACTCTTTGTCAATGATTTATATGACCATCAACTTCGTTTGGTAACTATTTGCCTCAGTTGGTGTGACCGCTTGGCTTTGTGTGAGCACGTCAGACATTGCAGAGGTTGCATTCGGTCAGCCATTTTGCCTTCAGGCTGTGAAACACTTTCTTTTCTCTTCACCTTGCAAGTCGTTACAAAGTGGTTTGCTTTACAGTAGCTGATGCATATCTTTTCAATGGCTGGACATTTACCTTTGTGTGGAAATGACCGTCCACATCTGTAACACTTTTTGTTATTCTGCGGAGACATCACCTTGTGTCCCTCAGCCGTGTATTTTGGCTTACTTTTCATACTCATGACTGACTCACTTTGGGCGCCTCTGTCCTCCTTGACAGTCACTTCAGCACAAGCAGCCTTGAGGACTTGTTCTAAATTGAGAGGTTTTTTCAGCATTCGTCATTGAAAGGAATCTGACAAACATCCACCGATTACTCTGAGGCAAGTAGCTTCCTCATCATTAAACTCATCAATGGTTTTACCTGGTCTCTGGTGTTCTTGACTGAATATGTACCTTATTTAATCCACATTTGGCACTCAATTAAATTTGACATTCAAGTCTGTTTTGATTTGATTGTACAGCAATTCACCTTCTTGAGGTATCTTTAACATGACTTTTTTCTCTCCTTCACCAGCCATGTTCTTCGGATAAATGTTATACTCTTTTTATCATCCTTTTCATCTATTGCATCTATGGACTCTTCAAATGTCTACCCATGCAGTCCATCTATTGCCTATATTATGTTTCTTGACTGTCTCAAATGCAAATTACGGTTTTAAGAATGCAGCAGCTGTATATATATTGGTGGACAGTAGTGCTCTCTCAGGCACTTCTTATGGAAATTGATCTTAGAGATTTCTTTTAACACCTTGTGATGTGCTGGCTTCAGAGCCAGTCTTAATGACTTTTAGAGCATGGATTTTGCCCTGGCCCTCCATCAGAGCTCTTTACTTGATGGCTGTCTAGGGACTTGTCATGAGCCCTTACACTGCAGCTTTGTTGGCGGTCCTCTACATTCAGGGACAACTACGCTAGCACAACCATAACCCTCTTTCTGGGGCTGGGTAAGTAGATAAACCTTGTACACTACTATTTCATGAAAGCAGATACCGTTTTGATATTTGGTCAGCTTTGTGCTTAAATGTTTCTACACAAACACTTTGTTAATCCTCACTTCTTGGCACATGAATTTCAATTTGACTGGTACTAAACTATGGCTATGCGCTGTTAATGTAACATAGTTGCATATGCCTTTAGCATTCTTACTCCGTATAGTGCATGGCATCAATTTGAGTGATGGCTCAGTACCTTGTATTCATGGCCGTTTCATTCAGTTCCTGGTCACCAACACGTAGACTTTCAATGTCGCTTTCTTTAACCATTTAATACATGCGCTCTTGTGGCTTATTTTCTTTTTTTAATACAATTATGGCCCGGTCTGGTTTTTAATGTGCTGCTCTCGTTCTCTGTCCTGTTACATCCTCTGAGGATGAGGGAAATACTTTTGTAATTGTCCCTCCTAAGGCCCCCAACTGACTGATCAAGAACGGGACAGATGGAACGCGTGCCTAACCGGCCCATTGTGCATTTCAAGGGGGTTCGAAAGAGATGGTCTCTTTCCTCTTCGTGCTTCTCCTTCATGGCACACAATAGCTGAAAAGGTCAATTAATGGAAAAGAACTGCACATCTGGAGCACGTTCTCCGTTTAAAACATTCATTAAAAAATGATGTATCTCACTGTTCTCCAACTTCCGCAATGAATGAATTTACATATGATCAGAGCTTGCCTTAATCACCTTTGTGGCCATGGATTGCTCCTTCATCCTGTTACAAGAGGAACTGAGCAGGGGATGTTTCAAGGTTAGAACATTGAAATCCATGGATAATGTCTTTGCCACCTATTACTAAATGTGCAGGACTTTTTCTTGCCAAGTACTACTATCTCATGTATTTGGAGAATCCTCTTGCAGTGCTCCTGGAACAGTGTTTAGACTCTAGAAGATGCTAAAAGTTCACATCAATTATATGCAGGGATAAACATGGACCCCTAAACAATGCATTAATTAGAACAGCCAGGGACAGTTCATATTAATAGAAAGAGCTAAAAATATATATATAATTTTGAACACTACAGTGACATATGAGCTTTTAAATAATGTGGAGTCAAATGCTGTTACCAAATAATTTCATATTATCGCTGTGAATTGAACAGCAGACACCAGATCAGAAACAATGGTGTTTTTGCATATAATTTGAAGAGCATTTCCATTGATTTTTTTGAACATGCATAACGTAGTGATACATCATCACGCACACACACTTCCATCATTGTACCAAATGATGATTCAGAGGGACAAGACAATTCTTCCTATGATGGTGGAAGACTCAATCAATCAATTGCACTTTATTGGGTTTTTGCATAAAACCATAAAAGTAATCTAAAACCATACATAGTACAAGATAATAGTCTAAAACAGTATATAATACAGAAAAGTGACATAAATAACCGATCTGACCTAGAAGTCTCATATACAGTACATAAAAAAGTGTTATAAAGTGCATACAACATTTTCTTTTTAACAAAGGAAGGAGAATAAGCACGAGATCCCTAACTGAACTGTATGTGTCACAAACATGTATAGTAGAGTACAGTGTAATCACTTGTGGGCCAATATCAAATAATCACAGCAGGCTCTAATCCTCACTGCTGATTTAAAAAAATTAAGAACATAAAGGACAGTGTTACCGGATAACAGTTGTAAAAAAATAAAAGCTAGTCGCACCTGCTTAAACTCCAATTTTTTTCAGAATAGGAATGATAAAGGTTTTCCAGGGAGTCACGTAGTACTTACAAAACATTAAAAAGTGAAGCATGCCCTGTGAAGAATTACCGTCGTAGCCACAGGGGTCTAAAATCTGACCTCTGCTACACCCACGTGGCTGTGCCAACAGGAGGTGAAAGAGATCAATACAAAACCTAGTCAATAAAAAACCTTCATAAGTACTAAGAGGCTCTTGGAGATATGACTCAGTGGATTGCACAGTTTTCAAAATGATAAATTTGTAGACGCTAGATTTCCTCAGCTCACTCTCTTTCCTATCTATTCTCCTCTGACTGTATAAGGTCTCCCAAACCCAGCCACGTCTTTCTTATTCACTGAATCTGGGTTGGTGAATAGATCAGCTCTTCCCAACCTCCCAACACAACTCTGTATGTGGTTGAGCCACGGAATTGTAGTGTTGTGCTCGGAATGATGACAGACACTTATTAATCTTTGCAGGAGCCTTATGAATCACACGGCTACCAGAATATCCAGGTAGGATCGGGCGTGCTCCCGACTCAGTTTCTTTTAGTCGCGTGCCGTTTTACACGCATCGGGGTGAGTTTTCCTTCACTTTTAGCGCGCAATGATCGTGTGCCATTTCGCACGCTTCAGGGGTGAGTCTTTACTTTGGCGCGCACCGGCGCTCTGTCACCAGCACTTCTACGAGGCTTCAGCAATGCCTCACACGCTCCTCGACAACCGGAGCAGCAGGGTAAGATCGGGGTAGGCTCCCGATCTCTGCCTCCCATGCACACTGCTGGGCACACGTACTCGGGGTATGCTCCCGGTTCTTTTTGGCGCTAAGCAGCGCTTCCCTTGTAATCTTCTTCAGCGCTCGACCACGCTGATCCGACAGAGCTCTATGCGACTAGGACTCGTGGAGCTGGGGCAATTACCGCTGGCCTTAGGTCTTCGGCGACGGTTCCAATGGGGCACGTGTGTTCGCAACAGCAATTTCTTTCTCGTGGTGCCCAGGGACAGGACGCTTCCTTTCAGGGTTCAGGGATGGCAGGCTGCACATCCCACCCTCGTCGCCAGCTGTAATGTCGTGCTCAGAATGATGACAGACACTTATTAATCTTTGCAGGAGCCTTTATTATCTGCTTCTGTACTCGTCCCTGTCCCTACTCTAACTAACTCTTTCCTGTCTCCGCTCCTCCTCTTCCTCTGGCCCCCTAGTTCCGCCCACTCCCAACTACTAGAATGCATCACAATATTACAGGAATGTGATGGGTATAGTCAAGGGCCATGCACTCCTTCAGGATCAGTTTGCTTAGGGTTGATCCTTGATTCAGCGAGAGCTTCAACTATAATGTTAAGGGGCGGAGGGCCAACAGATCAGAAAGATAGGGCACCCCCCAGTTCTTCATGAATCCCTGTGACACACATAACCGACGTTTCAAAAAATTATTCTCAGCCACTTATAGTTCACCCATAGCAACATAACCCCATGTTTCACTGCCATAGGAAACATTGGTAATACATTTGGCCTGATATATCTGTAGGAGTGCCGCGATCAGTCTCCTGTCTAATCTTGATGCACAATTAAAAATGGCGGCGTTAGTGCGCACTAGATCTCCCCTCTTTCTCTGTTTTAGTGGCCCCCATTTCATCTTGCCTTCTATCAGGACCCCATGATATGAAAATGCTTTCTAGGGCCGGTCCCACCTGCCTCATGTAGAATTTGGAGTCCTTTATTGACCAGTCCAGATCCTCCATGAAAGAAGAAAAGGAGTTGAGCAATGATTACATCATCCGCATATAATAAGACCAGCAGACCACGCTGACCCACCTGAGGGTAATCTACCTTAGTCTCCAATAAAACGTTCTCCAGTTTGTTAATATACAAATTGAACAATAAAGGGGCTAAGACATACTCCTCTTCTTATTGAGAACTGGCAGGAGACGTTAAGGTCTTATGAATATCGAACCTCTGCCTTGGTGTTGCTATAGAGGTCCTCCAAAAAATGAACAATATCACCACCCACCCCGATGGACAGCATGGTATGCCAAAGCTCAGCTCTAGTATTCACGCAATCGAATGCAGATGACTGATCCATGAATGCCAAATAAATAGTACCGGGTGGGCCACCGTATATTTGTTAGGGTTCATAAATAGGTTAAGGCACTTGGCTACGGTAGACCATCCAGTACAAAAACCATGCTGGACGTCAGTTAGAACATCATTATCCTCTGCCCAGCTGGTCAACATGTCTAGGAGGACACGGCCTACCACCTTGACCACAGAATCCAACAAAGAGATTGGTCTATAACAATGGGTACTATCTTGATTACCCTTTTTATATACTGGCACTATGGTGGAGGTGGGCCAAAAATACGGAGGACCGTTCTTTACTGCAGCATTAATGACTGCTGTGAGAATGGGTGCCCAAAGATTTAGAATGGATTTAAAAAGATCCGGTGGGATACCGTCAGGGCCCGGGGCTTTGCTGTTTGACAGCTCAACAATACCTTTCCTAACCTCTTCTACCGTAAAAGTCAGGGCAGAGTTCCCTACTATTAGTACGGGAAGACTATTTATGTTGGGGGGACACTGGAACATGACTTCGAAATGGAGCACCCATTCCTCCTCTGTGCTGTGGCCCCCACCTCGTTTCCTGCATCTTCGTTTACAAAGGGGCTATTTATTATGCTCTAGAAGTTGGAGGTGCTCTTCGAGGTACTGGCCTCAATTAACTCCATCCATGTTTCCTCCTTCAGTGCCGCCCTGCGTCTGGCCAATACTGCCTTGTACTCCCTTCAACATGTTCTGACTAAAGTAATATCCCTTGGGCTCTTACCCAAAACTTCCTTTAATTTCCTAGCCGCACTAGAGCAATCAGAATCAGACCATCTGGGAACCCAGATGGTCTCTGTGCAGGAGCACTGAGAAGGTGCACTGAGAAGGTCTGTTATTATGGAGGAGATGACCTTAAAGGCTTTTATGACCTCGCCCGAGTTTGTTGATGGTGCTGTACATAGTGCTAACTACGGTGGTTACTGATCCATAGAATAACTCGGGGGTTAGCAGGGCTTATTTTACCCTTCTTCCTCCATCTGTTGTCTTCAATACCCCGCTCTGCCCAACCCTCCCGCTGGGTGCTAATAAAGGCCTGCTGATATAAACACATAAAGGGTTGTGATCACTATGTATGCTGGCTTCGATGGTAAAACCCAAAATCATTTCAAGGAGAGGCCTTCATACCAGAATAAAGTGGATAAAAGAACCACCTTCCCCACCCACAGGTTGAGGATCTTACTGCAGGGTTCTACTGTAGACATGGACGAGGATAAATTCGAATTTGTGTAGTAAGTCATTAAGGGAGTCGCCTTGTACAGTATGCTAGAGGGTATCCCCTTCACACATGTGCAACCCAGATCAATCAAACTAGTGATCCTAGGGTCCCTGCATAGGTGGATGTTAAAACACCAGTGATCACAATGTTTTTAAAATCTGCATTAAGCTGTTTCCTTAAAAAAGAGCCAGATTGGGACCCTCAAAACCGCTCTGTGGACACCTCATACCTCTATCCGGTGAAAGAAGGGCTCAGGAGGGGAGAGGCGCTTGCCCGACGGCGGGAGTGATGGAGCGGGAGGCTGCTGCGTTGCCGTCACGAGGCCTCACCGGTGCCAGCAAGGTGGAGCCCAATGGCAGAAGAGGGTTTGCAGCAGCACTGAAAGGCCCCCAGCCGTGGCCCGTACATGATTACAGCCCTGGGGCCCATGATCCTGGTCCATCTCGAGGCCGTAGCTCCAGAGTGGACATAAAGTGCTGCAGGACCCGCGAGTGTGGCTGCCATCAGATGGCAGCCACACTCGCTGCCATCAGATGGCAGCCGCAGAGTGCTTGTTGTAGGTGGAGTTGGCCTGGTTAGTCCTGGGTGCAGCCTGCATCCGTCCTACAGGCCCCACTCGCAGGGGTCCCTGACACCAGGACGCTGTCCCAGGAGACAGGATTGAGCCTCCTTTGCTGCCGGTTTTGAGCTGCCAGGCCCTGGGAGGCCTGGACACCAGGAGGGAGCGTGAGGCTAAATTGGGGCACAGGCATACCAAACCAGGCCGTGCAGCACCAAAGGAGAGACATGCCTGCCACATCAGCAGTTAAGTAAGGTGTTGGAGGTGGTGGGAGGCAGAATAGGGAACCCAAGTTCCAGGGGCAGAAGAGTTGGGCTCCACACCTCAAGATTCACCCCACAGCAGATCTACCCACTGGGAGACGGGCATCGATGAAACAACATTGATCCAATTGTTGGGCTCTACATGACACCTGAGGAATGAGGGATAAGCGTAAAAAAGGCCAGACAAGGCGGCCGTGCATTAGCTTATGCCGGACCAGCACTCTGGAATTCTGCCCCCAGAACTCAGATCAATTTCCAGTCATCTGAGTTTTCGGAAAACTTTAAAAACGTATTTGTATCCTGATAAATAATTGCCTCCCAGCTCCTGCACCCCTCTATTGGACACACTCTCGGAATTAGTACACTCTCGTGTTGCAGCAATAGCGCGGAGATACCCCTTCGGGGGTCTAGTCTGGCGCTTTATAAGAATATAAAATAAATAAATAAAAGCTCTTCCCCAGGTTACACACTTAGAGAGGGAGGGTGATTGTCGGTGCAACCACTGGAGATCACACCGGGCCGGATAGGCATTGCTCACAAGAAAGAACCGCCATTTTAGAGTCCCCTGATGGTCGCGGACAGTTGGGCCTGGAATTCGCAGAGGCCTCACTCGTCTGAGGCCTATCTGGTGTAGGGACCTGATCGGAAGCTGGGCTGAGGTGTCTGATCTGCCGTAGGAACCGCAGGTAACAAAGCTCTTGGGGTCATCGGTCTGCACAGGTAAGACCTGAGACTGCGAGGGGCGCTGTGACCGGTCTCTGCCCTGCCTGACTAAAGCAGGTTGGGGTTCGCAACATGTCGTCCAACCGTGCCAAAAGGAGGCTAAAATTAAAGACCTCCTACAGAAACCCAGGGGCAAACAGATGGAGGGTCAGGCCATGGAGGTGCCATTATCACAGCACCAGGAAGGGGAATCGGGCCAGGTTGAATTCGGATCAGACGACCCGCTCATGAGGAGCTTCATAAAGCAACTCTTCACTATACTGCGACTTCGCAGTGCTGAAACAGTAGGTCTCCATGGATCTGAAACTGATCAGGAAAGACATAGGCGAGCTGGGACATCGGGTGGACACCTTAGAAAAGGCAGGAGATTGCAGGGAGGAAGAGCTTCATTCACATGCTCGGGAGTTGATGGACACGCGAGGCCGCAGTGAAGAACTGTGCATATGACTCGAGGACTTGGAAAATAGGTTGTGACACTCGAACATACCAATTAAGGGGGTTCATCTCCGAGCAGATGCGGGACGGCTGGAAGAATTTGGGACCCGGCCCTTCCGACATGTGGCTCCGTCATTAGAATCATTAGAAGGTCAAGAGATCGTTCTGGACCGCACACATAGGGTGGGTTGCCCAGCGAAGATCCCAGGTCAACCCCATGATATGCTCACATGCCTGCACTCCTATCGCCAGAAAGAAGTTATCATGGCGGCTACCTGGGACAAGACGACTATCCCGTTTGAGGGACTCCAGGTGGGCATCTATCAAGATCTCTCCCAGCTCACGCTTCAACGCTGCTGGTTCCTGCGTCCCATTACCACCTTCCTAAGGGATTATGAGATACGCTATAGGTGGGGGCATCCGTTCAGGCAACTCTTTGTGTGGGACAAAGAACACACACGATTAGAACACTTCAAGAAGCACAGAAGGCTCTGCGAGTGGACTTTGTGGATGGGTACTCGAAAGCCTGCACCCAGACGAGGAAGAATCTGCACGAGCCCTGAAGAAGACACAAGACGCCTCATTGGGAAAGACACACGTGCACAACCCTTCAAAAAAGAAAGTCTAAAGGAACGAGAGGCGCTTCTACAGCAGTTGCAGGCCCGAGACAGAGGCGGAGACTACACAACGGAATGAGGAAGCCTAGAAAACTGTTACTAGCTTTTGAGCGCAGTTCGGTTACCGGCGGAACTGAGACAAATTTCAGAAGCGGTCGAGGCGGGCCCATATTCCACCCATTGGAGGACCAGATGGGCGGCATGGCTATTGGCCAGATGGACCCATGTGCCAAGGAGCTCATGGTGCCCACAGGAGGGCAATTCTTCTGTTAACAGCATGTTACACAGTTGTCTCTTCTATATGTTTCCTAATTCCTTCTTCCTTTTTGCGTCTCTATGGCACACTCCTTTAGCGGTCAGGACTTATGTTGAGTGGGTACTTCACAAGCGAGATCTGCTGCAGGGGATCCGGGTGAAGGGGTCAGAAGTTAAGTGAGGTCAATGGGGCACATCACATATGGGGGTGGCTGATACACCTGACTGAACACAGACATGGGTGGAGGGGCACGAGGGAGGGCCAACTCACTAGGCCTGGACTACCACAATTGCGGACCTGGCCTTCTAACACTCCTTATGCCAAGATAGGAGGGACAACTGCCCCCTTTCTACACAAATGGGTTTTTGCTGGGTTGGGGGCCCTGGGCCACACACAACACATAGCAGGGGACAAGAGCGGGGGGCCACAGACACTTGAGAGGGAAGGGACCCCATGTTTGATGCATGTACAGCCAATCTGCTTACATGGTGCCGCAGAGCATTTCAATAGTGAGCCTCAATGTCCTGGGCCTCAATTCTCTGGTGAAACCCAGGGCTCTCTTGTCTTACCTTAAATAAATGAAATGCGATATTTGCCTTTTACAGGAAACGCATTTGAAGCGCATGGACTGGACACGTTTATGGTCCCATTGGTTCGACTGCCAATTTTTTCGTCCCTGTCCGGGAAGAATTCATGAGTGGCAGTGCTCTTTGCAATCCAATTCCCTGGGAGGATACTAGGGGTGCAGCTGGAAATACTGGGTAGGGTTTTGTCCTTGCGGGTGGTAAAGGGAGGTCACTCTTACACTTTGGTATCGCTATATGGGCCCAATGAGGGACAGGAGGTGTTTCTTAAGAACGCCATAAGTTAGATATTGGACTCATCTGGGGAAAACCTTATTTTAGGGGGAGACTGTAATATAGTCCAAGACCCTGTTCTTGATAGAACCACACCCCGGACGGGACATGCGGGGGCATTGGCTACATCCATGCAGCAGTGGCTGGGGGAAGTGGGCCTCTTGGTTGCTTGAAAACAACGTAACCCTGAAACCCGAGAGTACACCTTCTTCTCGGCGGCCCATCAGGCCTATTCCCGACTTGACTTCTTTTTAACTACACCACGGATTACCATAGGGATCCTGGACACATCCATAGGCATTGCATCACTATGAGACGATGCACCCATTAGCTTCTCTTGGCGCCTTGAAGCGGATATTCAGAAGCACAGGGTATGGCGCCTTAACCATGAATTGCTTACGTACGATGCAAATATCACAGAGATCCAAGAGGCTATACGAACCTTTATGGAACATAATGAAGATGGTCAAACGCACATACACCTACTGTGGGACACATTGAAGGCGGTCATCCGGAGACAGTTTCCGGCGATAGCGGCCAGATTGGACAAGGACAGGAAAGATAAAAGAGACCGACTGAACGGACCGGTTAGTGAACATGAAATGGTACATAGGGCAACAGCAGCAATAAAGACTTGTTACCAGCTCACCAAAGCTCGCAAACAATTGAAAGCGTTGGATCTTGACACAGTGGACTACTTCCTGCTCTGCACCAAACAACGCTTCTACGCGGGGGGAATAAGGTGGCGGAGTTGCTGGCGTACCATGTGCGCTCACAAATATTGCAGCACCATATAGTTGAGATAGACACCGGACAGGGCGAACCAATACAAAGCGATGACATGATAGTTTTCGAATTTGAAAAATTCTATACAGTGCTGTACACAGCTGATCCCTCTGATGAAACAGCAGCAGCGGCATATGTCGCTCAAGCACAGGTCACCTCTCTACGAGCCTTGGACGCAGAAAAATTAGAGGCAGACATTACACCAGATGGAGTACTGAAGGTAATTCAAGGCTTGGCGTCGGGCAAGGCCCTTGGGGAAGATGGATTTTCCTCAGATTTTTATAAAATCTTGCCTCCAAGCTTACTCTTGATACTCACATGCCTTTTTAACTTCTTCAGTACTGAAGGAACGATCCCCGCTTCCATGCGTAGGGCCACGGTGGTGGTGCTGCCCACATCGGGTAAAGACCCGAAGAAGTGCACATCATATCGCCCTATCTCGCTGCTGAATGTCGATCTCAAAATCTTCGTCAGCTTACTGGCGGCGCGCTTAGCTCCACACATGTAGGGGTTAGTGGACCCACACCAGTCCGGCATTTTCCCCAAAAGGAACTGCAGTGATGGCTCCTGTAGACTATGTCACCTTATTGACAAGAGGGCAAAAAGGAAGGGAGTTACCCTGATGCTGAGAAAAGAGATGGGGTAGCTGAATAGGAAATCACAAGAGTCCCTTTTTTTAATAAAAAGACAGTTTTTTGGGCAAAGTTCTCTGTATATAAGAACATGCCACGATATGGATCATGTGCTAAAACACAATCACAAAGTTATATATATTCAATATTATCCAAAATGAGCTGTGTGAATAAATTTATAAAAAGATTAACAAAAATTTTGAAACAAATATTACATTGAGAAATGAGGATGAGAAGATGTTTTTAATCTTGTGAGAATTGTAATGTTTCTCTCTTTTTATGTATCATTTAAATACATTCTCTGATTTACAGAGTTGTCATTTCCTCAATGTAATATTTGTTTCAAAATTTTTGTTAATCTTTTTATAAGTTTATTACACACAGCTCTTTAGCACATGATCCATATCGTGGCATGCTCTTATATAGGGAGAATTTTGCCCCAAAAACTTTTTTCTTTAAAAAAAGGGACTCTTGTGTTTACCTTATTGACAAGACCCAAAGTTCACAGAAACCAGCCTTGCTCCTGTCAGTTGATGCACAGAAGGATTTTGATCAAGTCCAGTGGCCCGATCTGCACCTGGATGAGATTTGACTGCAACCACGATTCCTGCAATGGGTCAATAGCACATATACGGGCCCTGAGGCAATAATTACTGTCAATGGGGTTCAATATCAGCCCTTTCAAACTGGGAGAGGCACCTGTCAGGGGTGTCCTTCATCCCGCTTCTATTTGATCTGTATATAGAGCCCTTTGCGGAACGTATTTGTCAACACGCCGCCATTGCTGGGATTTATATGGGGATAGGGAACACAAGATTTGCCTTCACGCGGACGATATGATGCTCTTTCTTAACCAACTGGACACCTTCATACTACTACTCATGTGAGAGTTCAAGGTTTTTGGCCAGGTTTCAGGGTTCAAAATGAATATACATAAGACCCAATCCCTTAGCCTTACCATTCCAATTGCTGACTTTGGGGGTTTGAAGGCGGACTATCCCTTTGGGTGGACTGACTCATGTGTCCGCTGTCTAGGCCTTCAAATATTCTCTATGCTGGATCGCATGGTGCGTGTGAACTATGAGACTCTTCCAAATAACACCCAGCGGGCTCTTCAGCGATGGAGGCATCTTACACTGTCTTGGCTGGGCAGATTAGCTGCAGTCAAGATGACTATACTCCCCGTATACTATACGTTATGCAAACTCTCCCACTGCAGCATCTTCCCCAGATACTCACCAAACTGCAGCCCCTCTTAACGGATTTCATCAGGGGCGGGAAGAAAGCACTCATGGCACGCTTATTGGAAGCAAGCTGATGGAGGCCTGGGACTTCCAAATCTGGTGCACTACTTTTAAGCGGCCCAATTACGCTATATGGTCGAATGGTATAGGTTAATGTCTGAAAAACATTGGTGTTTCATAGACTGGGCAATAGCGAATATACATATGTGTAAGGTCCCTTGGCTCCCTAAACGTTATCGTCCAGTGGGGGTATATATTTCCCCGGTGCTGAGATCCACAATGACGGCATGGGACAGGGTACAAGTCGCACATGGACTATCAACCCCTATGTCCCCATTGACTCCCTTCATTGGCCACCCGGTGGCATGTCTGGGACAGAGCTTTCTTACATGGCAGGAGGCTAATTGCAAGAGGGTGGGGGATCTCTTTTACGAGGCTGAGATAATAGACTTCCACCAACTAGTAGAGGGGTATGGGCTACCTAAAACTGCGTACTGGCGGTACCTGGCCCTAAGACACTGGGTCACACAACCAACAGTATATATACACGCAGGGTGGCCTCTAACAAAATTTGAGATATGGTTTATAACCAGATCCTCTGACAAAAAGCCTATGTCAGACATATATGCTTTTTTAATTACGCCCACACAGCAAGGTAAAACACCAGTGCAGCGCAGATGGGAAACAGAATGTGCACGAGAATTCTCCCCTAAGGAATGGCACGACATTGTACACAGGGCCAGGGCATCTTCTAGTAGCACAGCCGGCAAGGAGATGTTCCTTAAAAAAGCGCACTCCTGGTACTACACTCCAGAAAGGTTGGCACCCTGGAAACAGGAGGGTGGACGTCCTCTGCTGGCGTCAGTGCGGTCATATAGGTACATTGACCCACCTACTGGGGGAGTGCCCCAAGATACAGCCCTTCTGGGGCTCTATACTGCCTGATATAAATAACGAATCTATGACATAATATTGACAGACATAATATAGACATACAATAATATCGACACAAAAATATCGAAATCAAAAATATCGGAGTTCTATCTACATAAAGGTAAGTACAAAAATAGCGAGAAAAAAAATCTAGTAATACAAAAATATCGAAGTAAAAAATATCGTTTTTTTAAATGAATTAATAATAATGTAAAAATAATTTAAAAATACATATAATTTACCAAATAAAAAATATAAACATTAAAACATATTAAAAAATTAATAACTAATACATACACATTTAAAATAAATTAAAACTACATATAAATTAATATATATATTTAAATTTACTATTCCCACTCCACAGAGTGCAACAGTAGGGAAAGCGTTGGATAGCGCAGGGGTAAAAATTACTATTCCCACTCCAGAGAGTGCAACAGTAGGGAAAGCGTTGGATAGCGTAGGGGTAAAAATTACTATTCCCACTCCAGAGGGTGCAACAGTAGGGAAAGCGTTGGATAGCGTAGGGGTAAAAATTACTATTCCCACTCCAGAGAGTGCAACAGTAGGGAAAGCGTTGGATAGCGTAGGGGTAAAAATTACTATTCCCACTCCAGAGAGTGCAACAGTAGGGAAAGCGTTGGATAGCGTAGGGGTAAAAATTACTATTCCCACTCCAGAGAGTGCAACAGTAGGGAAAGCGTTGGATAGCTTAGGGGTAAAAATTACTATTCCCACTCCAGAGAGTACAACAGTAGGGAAAGCGTTGGATAGCGTAGGGGTAAAAATTACTATTCCCACTCCAGAGGGTGCAACAGTAGGGAAAGCGTTGGATAGCGTAGGGGTAAAAATTACTATTCCCACTCCAGAGAGTGCAACAGTTGGGAAAACGTTGGATAGCGTAGGGGTAAAAATTACTATTCCCACTCCAGAGAGTGCAACAGTAGGGAAACCGTTGGCTGGCGTAGGGGTAAAAATTACTATTTCCACTCCAGAGGGTGCAACAGTAGAGAAAGCGTTGGATAGCGTAGGGGTAAAAATTACTATTCCCACTCCAGAGAGTGCAACAGTAGGGAAAGCGTTGGATAGCGTAGGGATAAAAATTACTATTCCCACTCCAGAGGGTGCAACAGTAGGTAAAGCGTTGGATAGTGTAGGGGTAAAAATTACTATTCCCACTCCAGAGAGTGCAACAGTAGGGAAAGCGTTGGATAGTGTAGGGGTAAAAATTACTATTCCCACTCCAGAGAGTGCAACAGTAGGGAAAGCGTTGGATAGTGTAGGGGTAAAAATTACTATTCCCACTCCAGAGAGCAACAGTAGGGAAAGCGTGGGATAGAGTAGGGATAAAAATTACTATTCCCACTCCAGAGGGTGCAACAGTAGGGAAAGCGTTGGATAGTGTAGGGGTAAAAATTACTATTCCCACTCCAGAGAGTGCAACTGTAGGGAAAGCGTTGGATAGCGTAGGGGTAAAAATTACTATTCTCACTCCAGAGGGTACAACAGTAGGGAAAGCGTTGGATAGCATGGGGGTAAAAATTACTTCCCACACTACTCCCCCTTTAACACACACCACACTACACATACAAAAAACCGCAATTACTATAATGATCAATTAATAAATTAATATCAATTAATATTAAATAGATGTAATTATAAATTAGCTAATTAACACATATTAATTACCAATTAAAAATGATTTACCAATTAATTAACAAGATATTTACAAGAACAAACAATAGTTATTAATAAATTATTTATAATTAATATTATGAAATAATTAAAAAACTAATAACCAATTAATTAATTAACAATTAATTAACAATAAATACCAAAAAATAAATACAATCTCTTTAATTGATTTAATTTAATTATTTCACACCCTATTCTCCTATAAACACACAACCCACTACACATAAATAAATCACATAAAAAATGTAATTGTCATTTAATCACTTAATATTAATGAATTACCAATGAATTATTAATTAGCAATAACAAAAAATTTAAAATATTAGTACATTAACTCTAATTAATTTAATTAACTAATTAATAATAAGTAATTACCAAATAATTATTAATTAACAATAACAAAAAATATTAAACATTACTACATTAACTCTAATTAATTTATTTAACCAATTAATAATAATTAATTACCAATTAATAATTAATTAACAATAACAAAAAATAATAAATACTACTACATTAACTCTAATTCTTTTAATTAACTAATTAATAATAATTAATTACCAATTACTTATTAATTTAATTATTTATTAATCAAAAATATTTTTAAAACATATTAATCAATTCATTATAATTAAATTACTTCCCACCCTATTCCCCTATAAACCCACAACCCGCTCTGATACTAAAACGCAAAATTTACAAACTCTAAACATACAATAAAAAACGTGTTTAACAAACATATAAACAACATAATAAAATACATAACACTAAACAAAATTTCGATATTACTAACATACATACCTTAATATCGATATTCTGTCTATCGATATTATTGCACATCGATATTCTATACCATCATAATTAAAACATCGATATTATTGTATATCGATATTTTTATTTTAATATTTTGTCTCTCTACCATAAATAAAACCTACGATACAGACCTACTACGATTTCCAAGTTACATTTTACTAGGTCTCCCGAACGCCTTAACGTACCACTTGAACTCCTGTAGGGGGAGAGGCATTACACTAGCGTTAAGGGCGGCCAAACAGGTGATATTTATTAGGTGGGGCAAGGAAGGGGTTCCCACCCGGTTGGATTGGTTACATAAACTATTGGAGGTGGTAGGAAATGAGAAGATCACAGTCAGCATATCTCATAGTCTTCCTCGTTTCGATAAAACCTGGAAATCCACACTGGAGTTCTTATCTACTGAGTTTAACGAGCTTACCTGCCCGATGTACCTACGTGTGCTTGGACTCACTAGAGATCCCCCAAGACCAGACGACAACCCTGCAGCAGAATCACAGGATGGATGCCGAGCCCACTAGTCAAACTTTATAACACCACAGACTGACCCTCACACTTCCCTCTTATATTTCTCTTCATCCTCACTCTTAACCTCTATCCTTTCTCTCTTTTAAAGAAATCTGACGTCTTCCCAACGGCAATGTGGTTGTAGGTGGTGAATTTGTTTTCCCTTTTTGAAAACCAATAAAGAGATATAAACCATAAAAAAGAGCCCAACAAAGATATGTTATAAATGGACGGGGGACAAGACATTGCGTTGTAAAAATTCAAAAGCCCCAATTGAAAGGCCCCTTAGACAGCAGCAACAACTGTAAACACTGGTTCTCCATGAACAACACTGGTGTTTTGGACTCTATTGCTAGGGAACCATAAATCACAAGACCACCCTTGGATCTTCCAGGAGTTACAGGAGTAGCCGAAACAAAAAAGGACTTATAACCCTCCAGGGGGAAACTGTTCCCAATCGCTCATGTCTCTTGCAGACAGATAAAACCAACCCTTTTTATTATTAGGATCCATGATGGGTCAGGAAAATTGTTAGCCAGGCGAGCAACATTCCATGAAATGAAATTACAGTCCATTCCACCCAAAATCCTGCTGCCTTGCTGGCAATTGTTCTGCTGAATAGTTGATGACCCCATTTCCACAGGAACAGCCCCACTCAGTTAATCACAGGTGTCCAGAATGCCCAAAGGTATGAAGCAATTCAATAGCTCCATGAGAGGTGGTACAAACTACTGCCCACCTTGTAATACCCAGAAAGTATGGTCCAGATTATTCCAAGGCACTAAAGTATTTGTAAGCCTGGAAGGGGGTGGAAAGGCGGCTGCCGTCCAAGAGGGGCCACACTGTTATTGACCCTGTTGTTCCAGATGAAAGGTTCAGGTTTATAAAAGAATCCAAGAGGGAGGGCAATAATGGTCGACTCTGGGCAAAGAAAGGTACAAGGTGGAAGATGAAGCCAGGATCCTTTCTGCGACGTGCAACCTATTAACATGAATAATGACACAGTCTCCTTTATATATCTTCCTACCCAGTTGACTGCACCATGTTGAAGTATTTTTCCACCCTTATGCCCAAAGAAATGTTACAGGACAGCTAGTATATGACTTTGTTCTTCAATTGAGAATAGGAGAGAGAGTTGGCACATTCCCCAGGAACACAACATACAACTTCGATTCTGGCGGGAGATGTAAGTTAACTAGATTGTGATTGAAACCTCCTCTCTACCATTAAATGTTGCCCCCGCGTTGAAAGTCTTGTGGTAAATTTGTTCCAAGTTTGTGCCCTTCCAGCCGATCCTGAACCTGGGCCCAATTGGTTCTGAAAAGAGGGGGGCGGTGCCAATGATGCTGAGGCCAATTAGTGGCAGTTCCCATAGAGAGCTTTAAAGCTGGCAATGACTGATTCCTGATATTAAAAAGTGAGTCAGCCAAATTAGGGCCCTCAGTTGCAATTGCGGCATTTTCAAGGATCACAAGCATCCTAGAGAGGCTCAGTGTCACCAGCTATATCTCCTTATCAAGAATTCCAGCCACCCTCTGCAGAAAAGAGTCCATAGTGACTACTGTGCCTGTAGCAGCCATGCCCGGCAGTGTAGCCACCTTACGTTCCCCCATAGCTATCCCAGATTGGTATTCGCTCTGCACTCTCCAGCTATGGGCTGACAATAAGGGGTAACAATGTGTGTGCTAGAATATGGTAGATGAAAGTCCAAAGGGGGACTGCTAACATAATAGCACACAAAGAAACAGAATAGGCAAGCCTGACACACCGTACGACCAATTAAAAAAGCCCCCCGGTCACTGTAACACTGCAACAAGTGGCAAATAAGTACTTGAGATACAGCAAGAGGGAACACCACCCTCCCTACCTGCTCTTGAAGCACCTCTATGGGCTGGACAGACCACTGCAGACCTCCTTGTGGCATTAAGGCACTTGGCTGGTAGACAAATGCACTGAGGTGTTGTAGGGGAAGACCAAGAGGGTAGGCCCAGCCCAGTCTCCTCCGGTCTCGGGTGGGCTCGGATGGGCCTGCCCTTGGCCCGGGTGCATCCAGCTATGCTTTTCAGCGCACGGGGTGCAGAAGAATCTACCTCCTCCTCTTCTGCTTAGGCTTCAGGGACAACTAGTCCCCTCTCCACAACAGCAGCCAGCAAAAACAGGCAAACAGCATGGAAGACTCGATCTGAGATGGAAAACTATAGACTCCAAACCTCCAACTTTTAGGATCTGAAATATTTGCTAATAGGAGGCAAGCTTAAGTCCATCACAGCATCTCATTGGCCAATGGCGTCTTGATCCTTGACACCCAGTGCCAGTATTTCAAAGTTTGTCTGGTAGAGTCTCTGTACACACAGACACAAAGCTGCCTTGATGCTGTCTGTCATGGGAAGCCATCTCATAGACGGCAGATGCAAATACTCTGAGCACATGTAGGATCAATGGGCATGAGTACAGCTCTTTATTTAGTTTGTCTCCCTGATGCACAGAGAAATTATTTAAGATCATTTTTCTACATACCGGTAAGCAAGGTTTGGGAGGGAGGAAGGGTGGTGCACAGACAGAATATTGAGTTTTTAATATCGATATACAAAAATATTGAGTTGCAAATATCGTGATACACAAATATCAACAGCAAGAATATCGTGGTCCCGAATATTGACTTGAAGGTAAGAAATATTGTTTTAAAGAAAAAGAAGTCCGTAATATCGTTTGCAAAAATATGTTTTTTTTAAATATCGATTTTTGTATTAGTGTTATGTATTTTAGTATGTATTTTAAAAATATGTGCTCTCATTTTTTTAAAAATAAGTATTGCTTTTGCTTTTAAATATACGTGTCAAATTATTAGTAGTGATTAATTTTATGTTAATTAAATTTTGCATTTTTTAGTTCTGTAGTGGGTTGTGGGTTTATAGGGGAATAGGGTGGGAAGTAATTTAATTTTAATAAATTCATTAATATTTTTATGTATTAGTATTTATTTAATTTAGATTTTATAGTGTTAACTGTGATAATTCAAGTATTATTAATTAATTATTAATTGGATAGTCATTTGTATTAATAATTAATTGATCATTATGTTAATTGTGTTATTTTTTTAGGATCGGGTTGTGGGTTTATAGGAGAATGGGGTGGGAAGTAACTTAATTGTAATAAATTCATTAATAGCTTGTATTTATTAATATTTATTTAATTTAGATTTAATAGTGTTAATTGTGTTAATTATTTTTAATGAATTAATTATTAATTGGTTATTAATTTTGTAATAATTAATTAATTATAATTATATTGATTGTGTTATTTATTTTAAGAGCGGGTTGTGGGTTTATAGGGGAATAGGGCGTGAAGTAATACATTCAGTCATATTTATTTAATTTTGATTTTATAGTGTTAATTTTGGGATTTTTTATTATTATTTAAATATTAATTGTTTTATAATTATTATTAATTAATTGGTAATTATGTTAATGGTGTCAATTTTGTAGGAGCGGGTTGTGGGTTTATAAGGGAACAGGGTCTGAAGTAATTTATTTAAAAATAATTAATAATTGTTAATTAATAGTAATTAAATAATTAAAAATTAATTATGGAAATTGTGTAAATAATTTGAGATGTGGGTTGTGGGGTTTATAGTGGTAAAGGGTGGGAAGTAAATTATTTCCAAATTAATTAATAAGTTGTTAATTGATAATTTAATAATGTAAAAATAGTTATGGAAATTATGTAATGTCCTATTACTTACCGGTAATCTTCATCACTCCTGGTCCCGTTGTCCTCGTCCCATTCCTCAATAAAGAACCCGGCCGTCCGGACATCCACCAATGCCAGGGGCCCCAGACCGAAAAAAATGGCACCCAACCAAAGCAGAAGGGAGCCCACAAGAAAGAAGAAAACACAGGCAGGAGCCCACAACCAGCCATGCCCCCCAACCAAGCCAACAGAGCCAAGACCCCAAAACAAGCAGGGGACGACCAAGAAAGGACTGCAAAAGAGCACAAGACCCCCCAGGCAAGCCCGCACCCAGATCCAAACCCCAAGGGAACCCCTGAGAGCGGCGAAAACAAAGAACACCCCCCCCCCCAAATCACCAGGGAAAGGGAACCCAGGAGAAGCAGAAGCGCCCCAATGGAGCAACCCAGCCAGGAAGGGCAACCGACCAGGAAGAAAACAACGCCAAGGGCAAAGCCCACAGTCTCAGGCACCACCAGGCAGCCACCCCACCAGGGACAAAACAGGCCAACCCGGCCCAACGCCCGAGAGCCGCAGGAGCATGCCGCACAGGGCGGCACGGCCGAAGGCCCATGAAGGAACACAGCAGGGGTAAGAAGGGGAGCAAATCTCCCAGAGCAGGGAAGAGCCGCAGGAACCCTCAAAAAACCACACCAAAAGGCGAGGAGAAGGAAGACAAGACCGAAGAGGCACACCAAAGCAAGAGAAGAAGCACAGGACCAACCCCAACACACCAGGAGAAGCCACCAGCAGAACCGCAAACACTAAAGAGGGAGGAACCAGACAAGAACACAGAGGAAGAACCAGGAAGAATGGGGCTAAGGAACACAATCAAGCCCCCCCCCTCCTACAGCCGACCATAGCAGCAACAGGGAACCCAAAGCCACAGAAACAGCACAGAAGGCCCAGGCCACAAGGCAGGAAGGACCAGCGGCCAACACCAGGGGAGATACCGGACAGCCACAGGAAAGGCCGCCACACCAGGAAAAGAACCCTGGGCACACAAATCCGCCCAGCTGCTAGGCCTAAGGCACGCCCCCAAAAGCAGGACACACAGGGACCTGAACCCAGCAACACGCCCAACCGAGGCCAGGGAGAGCAACAAAGTGCAACCCGAAGCAGACCACGCACAAACCAGGGCTCAACCAAGAGAGAGCTCCAGAAGACTGAACACGGAACAGAGGAAACAAAAACCCAGAACCAGGAAGGAGGAACTGCCACCAACAAGAGCCGACCCACCAGCCAGGAGGACAGAGGAGCACATCAAGGAACCACCCAAGGCGAATCTCAAGAAGGGCAAAAAAGGCAGGACCAACAAGGAGGCCAGCAGCCCAACAGCGCAGGCGGCAGAGAAACACCTAAGAAGCCAGCAGACAAACCGACAGGCCAGCCAGCCAGGAGGCTCCCAACATGGCGCCACCAGAAGCGGGAAGGTAAGGCAAAGGACCAACCGACCCAACCCCAAAAAACCCGCAACCAAGAAGGGGCACAGGGAACGGCACCAGAGCCAACCACAGCCAGGCCACCCAGAGTGGAGAAGCAGCAGGAAGACATGGAGGGAGACCGGCAACCCCCACCGCCAATCCACCAAAAGGACCCAGCGCAACAGCCAGGTGCAAGGAGCGGCACAGGAGCTCCAGACCACCAGGGCCAGAAGCAACGGCCACCAAGAGGTCCAAAAGAGGCCCAAAAGCATCAGAGAATGAGCTGCCAGGAAAAGGACCCAGCCAGGGACCCAAAGGGGACCCTGAAGCAACCAAGGGCCCCACAGCCAACAAAAACCTGACACACCCAAGCATCAAAGGCAACAGCAACCCATACGCACAAACAAATGGGAGGCCAAACACAGGGAACCAAAGGGCAAAACCCTACAGAGGCAGAGCCCAGGCCCCAACAGCACCCCGGAACACCCCAGGCACCACCAAACCAAAGGAGAGGAGCCCAGAGAAACCAAAGGCACACAACCCACCCGGGGGTGCGGAAACAGACCCAAAAAAGGGAAGTATGAACCCTGCAGAGTCAGCAAGAGAGCAAAGGCCAGAGACACCACAGGCCGAAAGCAGCCGGAGCGGCAAAAAACGCACAAGCCAGAACCGGAAGGCCACAGCCCCAGAGGCGAGGCAAAAGCCAACCGCAGCCACAAGGCCGACAAAGAAGAGCGGGGAAGCAGCAACGAAGCCCACACACCAGGAAAGGCCGACACCAGACCCACAAATGGAAGCCCCACCAACAAACCCACCGGGCAAGACCAAAAGCAAGCACGGCTAGAAGGACACCCACACCGGCACCCATAAAGCAGGGAAAGGGCACAGGGCAGCCCACCCCAGCCAACAGGGTGGGGCGCAGAAGCAGTGCACCGGGGAAACCAAGGGGCCACCCAGGGCAGAAGCCAAGGAAGACCCACAACACCCAGCCACCACAGGTGGCAAAGGGAGCGGCAGCCGAGAGGCAAAGAACCCCAAAGAGCACCAAGCCATAAAAAAGAAAAACAAGAGGGGAGAAAGAAACCACAACAGGAAACCAAACCCCACCAGCCAACCAAGTGCAACACAACCCAGCACCAGGCAAGAGGCAAACAGCAATGCCAGCCATAAAGCCCACCAGGGGCACCACCAGCATGGCCCCGGAGCCAACAGCCAAAAAGGCCAAGGACCTGCCAGGACAGGGGAAGGGCAAAACAGCCTGCTGCCCAAAAACAACAGAACCCAAGAAACCGGGGGGCCACAAAGCCCAAGGGTCGGAAGCAGGACTCAAGAAGCGACCCAGCCACAGCTGAGCAGGGACTAAGCAACAGCCCCAGAAAGAATTAAGGAGCGCACAGTGAAAGGATAAGCATGACGATATACTGACAATGCCTTCCCTCTGTCATCACATACTGCAGATACAAGCAGCTGGACCAACCGGAAGCCCCAGGAAGGTAATCAGACAGGCCAGAACCTGCCCAAGGAGCAAGAGAAGACATGACCAAGTGCCAGCAGGGAGGAAAGGCCGCAGGCCAGGAAAACACACCCTGCGAAGCCCACAGCACCCAACAGCACAGAGGGGGCAGGTAGAAACAAGGCACCCCCAAGCAGAGGCCAGGCAAACACCCCTGGAAGGACGCAACGAGCGCCCAACACTGGAAGCCGCAGACAGGCACCCAGACAGGCAAGCACCAGGCCCGAACCCACAAGAGAGGGCAGGAACTAACAGGGCGGACGGGCAGCAGGCAGCCGAGGGAAAGAGAAGGACAGAGCAACAGGCATACCCAGGCGGACACCCAACCAGGCCTGACCAGGGAGAACGGAAGCATGCAGGGCAGGACAGCCAGAGGCTCAGAGTCCAGAGGCAACGAACCAGCCCGGACCCCGCCCAAACATGCCAAACCAAGCCTCTGGAGCAGGCCCACAACACTCGTCCAGCCCCGGAACACCCCCAGCAGGGGGAAACCGGGAGCCAAGGCTGCAGGCCGGCACAGCAGCAGGAGAACAGCACAGGGAAGAACAGCTACGTAGTACTTACCAGGGGGACAGGCCAACACCACCACACAGAGACCGTCCCCCAACACCCAGCCCAGACGCCAACCATCAACCAGCGCCGAGCAAGCGGAAAGCCAGGAG
Source organism: Lissotriton helveticus (assembly GCF_964261635.1). Taxonomy (NCBI): domain Eukaryota; kingdom Metazoa; phylum Chordata; class Amphibia; order Caudata; family Salamandridae; genus Lissotriton; species Lissotriton helveticus. The sequence goes on along the minus strand of NC_136063.1, from coordinate 1,382,990,172 downwards.
GCCCGGGAACCCTCAACCTGTGGAGGAAGCCCCCTAAGGTTCCCCCCCGCAGCACTGGAAACAAGGCAGAGACACAGAGCGGAAAGCCACGCAATGCCCCCACCCTCAGCAGAGACAGGGAGCGCCACGAGCCAGTACAGAGAGGCCCCAACAGGAACCAACCAGCACAGGGAGAGACCCGTGGATGCTGGGCCCCCGAGCACCAGCAACAACCCAGGGAACCAATGCTGCAAGGAAGAACAAAATAGAAAGCAGCAGAGCGTTTTACAAGAGCACCAGGAATGTCACAGAAAAACGGAACCGCTACGCGGTACTCACCGCAGGGGCAGGAAGAGCGCACCACGAGCTCACTGCCCCCAAGAGCCAGCCCAGGTGCCCTCCAGGACACCAACGCCGGGCTGAGGAGACTGCAGCAACCGGACACCGAGGCCACAGAATGCCCACCCCTGCACCGGCCAAATGCCAAGCAGGGAGCCCAGGAGCACCGACAAGCGCAGCCCCTGGACTCACCAAACAGCAGCAGCCGCGCGTCTCCTAGACCGGCAAAGCCCCAGGAAGACGCGCGCTGTAACCCAGAAGAAACCCGGAGGAGCGGCGCCCCAGACGCAAAGGTCCGGGTGCCCATCAACGCGGATCCTGGCAAGCCCAGCAAGCTAGGAGAACGCGGAACTGGATGTCGAGGACAGACCAACAGCCCAACGAGACATCCAGTGAAGAAACCATTAAGGAAGACAGCAAACACGTCCCATTCTGTCGGAAGACAGGAAAAAAGAACAGGCTGCATGCTGAGCTGGTACTGCTTATGTACTCCCAGTGGGAGGGAGTGGGTTAGGTATCCCAGCATGCTCCTGGTTTTTTTGTCCTCGCGGAGATGGTCATCTCCATTATGTTCAGGAATGGGATGAGGACAGGAGGGACCTGGGGGTAATTATTTTTATGTGTGTGTTATGGTGTTTGTTGGGGTAGAGGGTGGAAAGTATTTTGCGATTTATTAATGAATAATTATTTACTCATTATTATTCATTTATTAATTGAAACATTTTATGGTAATTGTTTACTTTTATTTTGTGTTTGGATTTTCGTTTTATAGGGGTAATGTTTGGTGAGTAAATTAATTTTTATATGTTTTAATTTGATTTGTAATTAAGAATATTTGTACATTTGATAATTAATTATATTAGTTAATGAGGTACTTTTTTAAATTTAGATGTGTGTTGTGAAATTGTGGTGTTATAGGGTAGGAAATAAAAAATGTTGATTTTGTGTAATAATTAATGTTTTTATTTATAATTAATTTATATTAAATATAGTTGTTTGTAAAACATTTTTAAGATTTTTTATAAAATAATGTTTGTAGGTCGTTTTTAATTTTCTTTAACATTATAATATGTTTCTATCTTTTGAATTTTTTTATATTGTTATATAATTTTATTTTTGTGTTATTAACAATTTTTGTATGGTAGTTGATATTTTTTTATTTTGAATTGACTTTGTGGCGCATATTAATTTTAACCCTCTGCTATCCAACACTTTCCCTACTGTTGCACTCACTGGAGTAGAAATAGTAATTTTTATCCCTCTGCTATCCAACACTTTCCCTAATGCTGCACTAACCTGGAGTGGGAATAGTAATTTTTCCACATCTGCTTTCTTTTTTTTTCTTTTTTTTAAAAATATTTTTATTGTTCATCATCAGAGAAAAAAACTGTTTAAACAATTAATCAATTCGATATATATATCTAATACAACACATATTCTTCAATTAAGACTTAGAATCTTAAACCAAACATCAAGATGCTAAAAAAAAAGAAAAATAGTATGAAAATGATATTCTAAAAAAAAAAGAGGTTAAGAGATCTTAAGGAGAAAAACTTAAAAGTGGGGATCATACAATATCAGCACAACCAACTATAATCCCATCTAAATGAGCATCTCCTCCCCCCCTATTGAATTAATCATCTAGCTTTAAATTCCATTTTTCAATTGGGGCCCAAACCCGTTTACCGAGCTGCCTTGCCCTCGTACTTTTTTTTTTCGTACAGAGCTTTCTCCATTATATAAATAGCTAATAATTTTGAGATCCATTGTTGAAATGATAGAGGATTAGGGCCTTTCCATGCCATTGCAATACAAAGCCGGCTCAACGTCATTGCGATAAATATGAATTCTTGATGTGGTACATCCTGCCCCTCCTTTGACACCCCAAGAACCATGATTTCATTAGATAACTTAATACAGATCCCCAATTCATCCTTAAAGAAATTTTCTATAGCTTGTTTAAAGGGATCTAGATTAGGACAAGATGCAAACATATGTATCGTGTCTGCCTGTAAGCTTTGACATCTTGGACAAGAAATCCCATTCGTACCCCCCCCCCCACCTGGCTATTCTTTGCGGTGTATAGTATAATTCGTACATGGTCTTATAATGTTGTGCCTGCAAGTTTGCAACCTTTAGGATAGTATTTCCAAACATAAGAGGTTTTTCGCTCTCATTCCCAACAAGACTTAATTTAGTTCTCCATTTATCAAATACCTTTACTCTATCATCCTCATTATACTGACATAATGTACCATAAAGTTGAGAAATTGAACATCCCTCTTCATCTCGAACAAGTTCCATCAGATCCACCCTAGTAAACTTACAATTCCCTGCTTGTTTTTTCTGCAAAACTGATCTGATCTGTAAGTATTTGAAAAATTCTCTGCGATCCAATTTATATAGCTGTTGCGCCCTTTCAAATGATATTAAACCTGACTGGTCCATAATATCTCCAATTGTCCCAACCCCAAGATTATCCCACCGCCGCATCAATTGATCAGGAAACACCTCTGGGAGCAGCTCATTCATATACAAAGGGGTATAAAAATTCATTCTTCCTAGTTTAATTTTTTGCCGGAATTGGTTGACCAAACTGAAATGGCCACGCCCAAAACCTTAAACTTCGTTCTTTTATAGTAGTTTAGCTCCTTAAATGTGAGTAGTCCCTTGTTAGAGTCCAAGACCAGCATATCATATATATCCGGACTACCAGTACTGCATCTCCAGATATCTTTCGTATTCCCACCTAGGAGTCCTCTACAATACTGAAGAACTGAAGCATAATAGTAAACCTTGAAGTCAGATACTGCAAGACCCCCCCGATCTTTAGAGAGTGCCAGCAGCTTTATGGCCCTTCGAGTTTTGCCCTTAGCTCATATGAATCAATTACAGATCCGCTCAATTTCCTTAAACCAATTGTTAGTGAATATTAAAGGAATTGTGCAGAAAAGATATAAAATCTTGGGCAAAAACAACATCTTTATAACATTGCAGCGACCTATAATTGTTAAATGTAGATTGTCCATCCTATCTAGATCTAGTTTAGCCTTTTTAATTACTGGATCAAATTTTTCTCCACAACCTTAGATAGATCAGACATTATAGTGACACCCAAATAGACCGCAGACTCTGTGACTCTCTCATCATTAATCACAGCAAATTGATTTACAACTATTTGTGTTTTCTCTTGGTTCAATTTGTACCCTGACAGAAATCCATACCTTTTAGCCTCCTTCTCAATTTCCCTTAGCGCTGTAGTTGGTGCTGATGATGTAATTGCTAAATCATCTGCATATACCAGAATTTTGGTCTCGTATCCATTCAACACTATTGAGCAGATGTCTTTATTTTTTTCTATATGTCTTATAAATGAGTCTATATAACAGGCGAAGAGTAGTGGGGAGCAAGGGCATCCTTGCCGTGTTTCACGATCAATTTTTATTACCTCGCCTTGCTCCCCCGCCACTCTTAGCCTGATACTCGGACTTCTATATAGGGCTTTTAGTGCTCCTATGCATATTTTCCTAAAATTGTATTTGTTCATTGTTGCCCACAGAAAACCCCACGAGACCCTATCGAAAGCCTTTTCCGCGTCTAGCAGTATTAAGGACATAGGGTCTCGTGAGGCAGTCGTACCATCCAGCAGCGCAAATACCCTTCTAATGTGGTCGGCAGTACCCCTCGCCGGTATAAACCCGTGCTGCCAAGGAGAAATTACCTTCCCGATTACCAAACTCAGCCTAGTTGCCAAGATTTTAGAGTAGGCCTTGGTATCACTGTTCATCAGGCTAATTGGTCTGTATGACCCAGGATCGGTAGATTTTTTATTCTTTTTAAGAAAAACCACCATTGTCGCTTCTCCCCATGACCCCGGTGGAGTAGCTCCGTTTTGTATTGAAACCATAAGTCTATTAATATCTACTTCTAAAATTGGAAAGAATTTGTTATAAAATTTTAGTGGTATTAGATCAGGCCCCTCTGCTTTCCCTGAAGGGAGATCCTTAAAAGCTCTTTGTACTTCTTCTGGGGTAAAATTGATCTCCAAGGTGTTCTTATCCTCTTCTGAGAGCTTGTCTATAGAGGCAGCCTCTAAATATTCCTCAATTTCCTCTGCATCTGGATCCCCGCTTTCCTGACTATATAGTTTCTTATAGAAATTTTGAAATACCGAGCAAATTTCCTTTGATGTTTTTACAATTCCCCTGCCTCCGTGTTCATTTCTGTTATCTGCCCCTGAGTGGCTACCTCACCTGTCGGGTTCTAATCGCTAATATTCGTCCTACTTGTTTGCTATACTTATGTTGCTCTTCCCTCCTAGCTAGGTATTTTCCAGCCGCCTTTGAGGCATATACTTCACCCACTGCCGCTTTTGCCAGAGCTAGTTTTTGCGTAACTATTGTCACATCCTCTTTTCCTCTTATATTTCTTACCAGTTCTTCCTCTAGCATTGCTACTAGATGTATCTTCTTCTCAATAACTTCTTTTTCCAGCTTACTGCGTCTAAGAGAATACCTTAAAGCTTCGCCCCTAATACCTGCCTTCAGAGCGTCCCACACTATTGCTGGTGACGCTGTGCCCCTGTTATTTTCCAGGAATTCCCTTAACCAACTTTCCATATGAGTAACGTAATTTATATCCTGTAACATAGCTCTCTCAAATGTCCAGCTGGTTACCCTTTTCTGTAAATTTGATAAAGAGATCTCCATGGAAAGCAGGTTGTGGTCTGACATCAATCTAGGCATTTTTTTAACCTTCACCATCGGTATTAGCGAGGGAGGAATCAAAAAATAGTCTAGACGAGCTAAAGTTTTATGGGGGGCAGAATAGTAAGTACTGCCTCCCCCTCCATTTATTTGTTCCCAAATATCGATCAGCCCATTGTCCTGCATAAGCTGTATCAGCGCTCTATGGCTTTTCTTCTTTTTGCCAATAAACTTACTGGGATCATTTGTCCACAACCCATTAAGGCCATTTATATTTACATCGCCACACGGTATAATGGGGAGAGGCCAGTTAGGTAGTTGCAAATGTATATGATTAAAGGTCTCCGGGTCGCCAACTGTTGGTGCATAGAAAGAGCATAAGGTAAAATTAAAGTTTTGCATTTGACACTCAGCTAAAACCCATCTGCTGTATCTATCTGTCTGCTGTTTTTTAGTGTAATCTTATTTCCCCGTGCTAATATTACTACCCCACGTGTTCTAGTGCCCTGAGTTGTACAAGTCAATACTTTATACCCCAATTGTTCCAAAATAAATTTCTGAGAAGTCTCAATATGCGTTTCCTGAACACAGATTAAATCAGCTTGCAATGTTTTAAAATATTCCTTCATATCCCTTCTTTTTCTTACATCGTTTAAACCACATACATTAATTGTAACTATGCGCATAATTTTCGTTTTTTTTCCCCCATTTCTAATTCCTTTTCTTTTCTGATGATGAATTTTCCCCCATTTTCTCCCATGACCACCCACCCCCTCCCATCTTCGCACCCCCCTTCACCCCCCAATTCAGGCAGCCCTCCCCCCACCATTTCTTGAGGCATCCTGGGACAGAGGGTCCCCAGGTATGGGCGTCCGAGTGATCCGAGCATCACCGTTCGCTAGATCGCCTGAATTATCAAAAAACTTTAAACACATAACATATCAGATGGCTAGCTTTTTCCCCCCTATTTTCTTGGTTCAGAGAGTTCATGCAGGTAGGCCTCCGCTTGGGTCTCACTTGTAAAGTTCCTAGATGTTCCTTTGTAAAGAACTCTTAAACGTGCTGGATTTAGCAGATAGACAGTTGCTCCAATCTTTTCAAATGGGGCAAAGAGTTGCCTCAACCACCAGCGGCGTTCAACCGCTGCATGAGCAAAATCCGGACGAACAAAAAACTTGTTTCCTTGATATTCTTTTTTGCTCGTCGGTCGGGCCAGGTCATAGATCGCTTCACGTAAAAGAAAGTTTCCAAAGCAGACCAGAACGGTCCTTGGGTACTGGTTTCCTTTTTGAGATCGCTTGGGGAGTGTAAGAGGAAAGCGATAAGCCCGTTGAACTTCACGTTCCAATTCCCATGTTTGGAGTTCAGGCATGGTAGACTTTAGAAGGTTGATAATATATCCCTTCGGATCGCTTCCCTCTGCCCCTTCTGCAATTCCCAAAAAGCGGAGGTTATTTCTTCTCCCCCGATTTTCGAGATCCTCCACCTTTGTCATTAAATCTTCAATGATACCAGCTTGGGACTTTTCTCCGTTTTGGAGTTTAATAACATCTGATTCCAGATTTTCTGTACGGCTTTCCACCGAAGCCATTCTGTCCACTATCTCAGTACAAGTATTAACAACCTTTTGGATAGCGCCTTGGAGTTGTTGAATAGCATTGTGATTCCTTTGGCTATCAATTTTAACGTCTGAGTGAAAATCCTTTATGGTCTTCAGGACCTCACTCAGCGATGGTTGTACAGAAAATCCTAGTTTACCAGTATCGTGATGATGTCTTTCCGTATCCTTTTCAACTTCCCCACTGTTCGGATTTTTAAGTTCTGTGTCTCCTGTAGATGTAGGAGTCAAGCTTTTCCGGAAGTGTTTAGATTTTTTCCTTGTTTGGTCCTGGTTGCTCCCCTGATCCGTTGTTTCATCATCCATTGGATTGTGGAGTTTTCTATGTTTTGGTTTTTTTTTCTCCACCTTCTTTTTAGATATCGAATCTCGACCGAATTCATTGTTGTCCTTTGTATCTCTCTGATGTGTCTGATCGAATACTTCCGGATTGGCAATAGATGATTTTTCGTCCTCGCTAATTGCGCTTGTCTCTACCAATTTACTAGAAATCGATAGTCCAGTTTCATAGATTTCAGAATTAGATTCCTCCGACGATTCTGCACTCTCTGTTTGTAGCTTTTTATCTCCAACTGTGGTTTGTCCAGTAGCGGAAGTATGATCCAGATCCAGATCTAGATCTTGATTAACCAGATCTACACCCATATCTGCGCTTGCTCTATTTGCAGTTAGTTCATCTCTGGGAGTCTTGTTCTTCATTACATCTTGTAGCTTCCCATTATTGATATTATTGCTGTTGCTGTTGTCACTTTTATTGCCTTCGTTCAAGGCTTCCTTTGAAACTGGTACAAATATATTAGAAATCCTTGGTTGTGTTTCGTCACGCAATCCTGTTAGTTTTGCTGCGACCTTCAGGTTTTTGATGGTTTGCAACCTCTTAGCCTTTTTAACCATAAGTTCCGCCTTTTCATCAGCTTGATCATCGGATTTTTCTTCTGGGTAACATTCATTTATCTGTTCTTATTTCTTCTGTTTTCCCCTCTCACTCTCTTTCTCTTTCTCAGCAGTTTTTATAGCATTTTTGCTTTTGCGTTTGATTTTCTCCATATTATTGTTATGTTTTGCTTTGCCATTAACATTATCCTCATGCCTTCTTTTCCATTTTTGGCCTCTTTAACCTCTAGTGCCTTCAATCATCTGGTTTCTGGCCTTCTAATGGAACTATTGCTTTTTAGTTGGCAGCTCATCGTTTGTCTTAAACTGCTTTCGTAATCCAAAGTTACTGGTGTATTTTTGGCAGCTAATTTGACTGCTTCATTTGCTTCAATCACTTCAATTGCTTCATCCCCAGAAAGCACCTCGGGATTTTCTTGGGCCTCTCATTTGCTCGCTAGTTTGCCCGGGGTTGTTTGAGACATTTTCTGTGCAATTTGAGTTTGTGCTTGAGTTTGTAATACTATTGCCTCCATACAGGTTCTTTCAAGTTCATTGGGGTCCTAAAACCCTGAAGTACAGTCCCGCTCTTGATTCTCCTTAAAAAGAAGCCTTATTGTGATCCTGTATGGCTTTACCCTCCACTCAAACTGCCTCAAACGTTTGCCACAATCTCTGCTTATCTTTCTAAATTTGTATGTGAAGGCTCTCCTTATATTTAACCTTGCCCCCCGGCTTTCTAGAGTAGATAAACTGAAGTACACTCATATAGACAATCAGTCCTCCAAAGTGCTCGCTTTAGCCTTCGTGCCTTACTCCACAAACACCAATGTCAGCAGGAATATGTGGCATATCCTTAACAGATCTGAGCACAATAATTTGCAGATAATTTGCAGATGCGCCCTAAGACCTGAGGCCTGGGGCGTGGCGTTCTCGCTATACAGCTCACAGTGAGCAGTGTTCCGATGACGCCCCACACAACAATCAGCAGATCGGAGGGGGGCCAAACACAGCACAGAAGGAAGTCCAGAAGTGGCCAAACATGACTGAATGCTACCCCTTCCCCCCCTTCGCGCACCAACAGAAAGGTAAAGTGCAACGAGTGGGATTACTTCTAAGAGCCACGTAGTACTCACGTTCTGGTGTGCTCCGTGCCTAGTCTGTAGATTTACAGCACGAAATCGAGTAAATCCGCCACCTCTGCTTTCCAACACTTTCCCTACTATTGCACTCACTGGAGTGGGAATAGTAATTTTTACCCCTCAGCTATCCAACACTTTCCCAAATGCTGTACTCACTGGAGTGGGAATAGTAATTTTTACCCCTCCGATATCCAACACTTTCCCTACTGTTGCACTCACTGGAAAGCGAATAGTAATTTTTACCCCTCCTCTATCCAACACTTTACTTACTGTTGCAGTAGTTGGAGTGGGAATAGTAATTTGTACTCCTCCGCTATCCAACACTTTCCCTACTGCTGTACTCACTGGAGTGGGAATAGTAAGTTTTACCCCTCCCCTATCCAATACTTTCTCTACTGTTGCGCTCACTGGAGAGCGAATAGTAATTTTTACCCCTCCGCTATCCAACACTTTTCCTACTGTTGCACTAACTGGAGTGGGAACAGTAATTTTTGCCCCTCCGCTGTCCAGCACTTTCCCTACTGTTTCACTCACTGAAGTGGGAATAGTAAATTTTACACTCCGCTATCCAACACTTTCCCTACTGTTGCACACACTGGAGTGGGAATAGTAAATGTAACCCCTCCTCCGCTTTCCAACACTTTCCCTACTGTTTTAGTAGTTGGAGTGGGAATAGTAATTTTTAGCTATCCAACACTTGCCCTACTGTTGCACTCACGAGATTAGGAATAGTCATTTTTCCCCTCCGCTATCCAACACTTTCCCTACTGTTGCACTCACGGGAGTGGGAAAAATAAAATTTTCCCCTCCTCTATCCAACACTTTTCCTACGGTTGCACTCACTGGAGTGGGAATAGTAATTGTTTCCTCTCCCCTATCCAACACGTTCCCTACTGTTGCACTCACTGGAGTGGGAATAGTAATTTTTACCTCTACTCTATCCAACACTTTTCCTACTGTTGCACACAATGGAGTGCAAAATGTAAGTTTAAAAATTATTAAATGTTTTAATAATTTAATTTATAGTATACTTTTTTTAATTAGATTTTATGTTATAGGTGTATGTATATATATTTATTTGTTATTTTTTATATATTTATAATGTTTTAAAATAAATTAAAGTAGTTTGTTTATTAGTTGTTTTCCAGTAAATATAGATTTATAAATTATATTTTATATATGTACATTTACATTTTTTTAATTAAATGTATTTATTATATTTGTTAAAATGTACATTACATCTAAATAATGTTTTTTAAAGTTCATTTTATTATTAAATGTATTTAATATTATTTTTATATATAGAAACATCGATATTTTGTACATCAATATTTCTAACATCTATATTATTTTTTCAATATTTTTGTATTTTTCATTTTAAAGCTAGGATGTCGATATTTTGGATATCAATATTTTTGTAATGATATTTGTGTATGGGGATATTTATGCAGTCGATATTATGTCAGTGTCCCTGCAAACGAGTATGGTAATTTTCAGTCACACCAACTGAGACCGCAACAGCAAGACAAAAACATGAAACGTTCCGAACAGTGTGTGAAAATCACAGGCCAATCAATGTCTGCTTGTTTAGCTATTCCTTCCTTCCTTCCTTCCTTCCTTCCTTCCTTCCTTCCTTCCTTCCTTCCTTCCTTCCTTCCTTCCTTCCTTCCTTCCTTCCTTCCTTCCTTCCTTCCTTCCTTCCTTCCTTCTTTCCTCCCTCCCTCCCTAAATCCTTCCCTTCCTCCCTCCCTAAATCCTTCCCTTCCTCCCTCCCTCCCTCCCTCCCTCCCTCCTTCCCTCCCTCCCTTTCCTCCTTTTCCATCGTTTCCTTCCTTATTTTCTGAGACTTCTTTTCTAAGACTCTGCACAGCATACAGCAACCCGCAGCAGAAAAAACAAACAGTTTCAGCTTGCATCATGAAAAAACATTAAGTGGCTAAAAAGTCAATGTTTGGAATCATAAATGTTCATATGCCATTATGGTTCTACTATTTATGATGTCTATTCCAACATAGCAACCGAGAATGAGATATATTTTGATAAGGTTCTATACATTTTTCGATTCTTGATTTTTATGTGGGTTCTATTGATTGGCATTCTCTGTTAATGGGCACACTGTATTGTGGTCACTTTAAGAGAGCTTGTAAATAACATATTTTATTGCGGCACATGCTACCAAGAGAAAACCCTTAAAACAAATGCGTGTTAAAATCCCTGCCTACAGTTTGATACCATAGTGCAGTTAAATAGCTAGGTTTACAATAGCATGTCCGTGTAAATCCTTTATAGATTCACATTATGCTAAACAAAACGTTTGTAATTTTTTGATGATTTTTTTCAAGCTCTTCATGGAGCCTGTGTAACTACGAGAAAAAAGAGTCACGTTACCATCAAGAATCAACGGAAAGCGAGGAGTGGAAAAGGAGAGAGAATAGGAATAATATGAGACATACGGGTTTCAGAGGAACAAGAGCAAATAAATACAGAAAAACATCACCCGTGCAATGCTGGTGCTTGAAACCTCAAAATCATTTAGGCAAACCAATTTTTTTTTTTTAGGCAAATCATTTCAAAGTAAAAACCGCAAAAAGACATTCACATTTACTGTACATACTGGCAGATGCATCAAAGTTATGTTTTGCGAGTCCTTAATAGCTAATTTTAAGGAATCGCTATTAAAGACTCGCAAAACGGGATGCATGTAGGAATCGCAATGTTATTAGAGATTCCTAAAAATTCTTTATTTGCGATTCGGTAATAGCTAATCGCTAATAAGGAATGGCTTTCCCATTCATTCCTAAAGGCCCATAGGAATGAATGGGAAAGCCATTCCTTATTAGCGATTAGCTATTACCGAATCGCTAATGTTCCGCTATTTCAAGGGTGCCAGGGTGTCCAAAGGACACCCTGTTGCACCCCTGAAATGGACCTGTGCACAAATGTTACACACACACATGCCCTAAGGGCATGTGTGTGCGCAACATGTAACTTTGAAAAATGCACAAAAGTGCATTTTTCAAAGTTTTAGCAAATTACCACGAAGTTCAACTTCATGGTAATTTGCTCCCCCTATTAGCGAATTCGCTATTTTTTGGGGTTTCATGCATTGCATTTAAGGAATCTCATTTTGGGATTCCTTAAATGCAAGAGCAATTTAAGGAATCACTATTTAGAGATTCCTTAAATTGCGATTTTTGCATTTGGGATGATGCATCCCAAATGCAAAAATACCGGGAGCAAACGTCCAGATTCTGAGAATCTGCCCATTTGCTCCCGGTATTTACTTTGATGCATCTGCCAGTAAGAGGATTAAAAAAAAAAAAAAAACCTTTTTTACAGAACTACCACCGCGAGCTAGGACACTTATTCAGCACATAATAGCTACCTGTAAACTGCTAATTCTATTAGGGCAAATGCTAGCCAGGGCGGAACTTCCACAATAGGGGCAAACTAGAACCTGAATGAGCTGAACAATAGCATTATCATAATTCAAGACAGTGAAGGAAACACGGACGCTGCCAAACTAAAGGCCTGATTTAGAGTTTGGCGAAAGGTATTCTCCACCACCACAAAGGTAGTGGAGTACCCTGTCTGCCAAATTGACAGTCCAGCCACCCTATTTAGAGTTGGGCGTACCATCATGTTTCTGCGAGCAGAACACTTGCTGGCTTTGCAGTCTTGCAGTCATAGCTACACTGATGATCTGACAGAGTCGTAGTAGGTACATCAGATCATCCGCCTTATTTAGAGTGGACAGTCTGATATACTTTATTTTCTGTTCGGTACTACCAGAGAAACATTGTGTGTCCTGAACAAACAAAATTGAAAAAAGATCCCCACACCCTCTAAAAAAATGCCTAGAGTTTTTGGGTGTCATTCACTTTTTAGTTCCCCCCCCAAAAAAACTCCTAGTTTGGGAGTTTGTTTTTGGAAAACATGAAACATGGTGGCTGCTCACCAAACATTCAGTGCCTTCAGAGGAGCCATCACGGCAGTGGCTTCTCTACCGGCACAGAGATTTCTGGAGGCTGGCAGAGATCACAAAATCTGGCAGTCAGTAGTTCATCCAGGAAGTTGGAAGAAAGACTTCTGTAATCCAGACCAATGACGGGTCAAATTCAGGTGCTAAAGGGTCAAGTTGGTAAAAGACCTAAAACTGTGCACATGATCTTCAATTGCATTTTGGGAATATCCTTTCACGTAACCTTAGCGATACAGAGGGATAGGTACTTCCACGCACTCACAATGACAATATCCATGGTTTAAACAATAGCATCCTCATTGGATAAGATAGATGCCATGACAAAGTGCATTGAGGTCCACTGCTGACAAACTGTGCATCAGACCTAGAACCTGCACGCATCTATTCCATAGTCCAGTTTACAAGTGAAGGTACACATCGTAACACCAGAGTGAAACAAGTTGCAGTAGATCCAGTTTACTTTATGGAACCTGTAAGAATTACTGCTGCACAATGAGCAGACACATAAAAGGCATGAGCATGTGTCCCCAAACTACACAGGAAACACAGCAATTCTCAAGCCTAAATTACAATTGACTCTTGAAATTGGATGGGTACAGTAATGCAAATTACCGGTTCCAGCAGAATTACAATTTTTGATGGTCGCACTGAGATTTAATGTGAAAAAGAGGAGAAAAACATGCAGGCATTGTCATGGAATCACAAATTCCTGCATGATAATCCTGAATCTCATAATTCTTTTATTTTCCCACCCCTTGAATAATTGGGAATTGTGGTAACAGTTATTCCACAGTGGGGAAGTAAAGGGATTACTATGTGGCAGGTGTAATCGAGGACTTAGAGAGGCAAGTGTCATGCGTAAGCAAAACTGTATTTTTTAAATAAAAAATAATAAAATATTGCAAAAATACATGAAATTAAATGAACGTTTGTGAAACTAAAAATTGAAAACAAGGACATATCAGAATTCAAAATGAATGGGAGGTAGGAGAACAGTCTCCTTTAAGACATGTTTTTCTCGTACCAGTCTCTTACAAGACTTTTACTGCTTGAGCCAGTCCTTCACACTAAAAAATTGTGCAAAACTTTGCTCCTGTGAAATTCAATAAATTTCACAAATGCTGGGTAATGCGAAATTCACAAACTTTGCTGCCATAAGAAAATGTTTGCACATGCCTCGTCAATGTACCATCAGCTAAAACAACAAAGGAAACATATGCCACAATAATACCTACAAAATAAAGGAGGTCTTGGCTCTCTTTGTTTGAACGTAGAACTCGTATCAGGCCCGACAGCTGTTGTGACAGAGATTCTGTCATCCAACATTTAAGATAACAATAATGAACATACTCCCACAATCTGAAAGCTAATGTTACTCAATAGCCCATGACCATGCAGATACTGTGCCCTACAGTAACAATGTTAGAAACTGGTAAGAAGAAGAATGAATTACTAGTTTTCTTGCCACCAAACACCTACTTGAAGTACAAGATCCTATTAAAGAGCACAAATACAACCACATTGATCTTACTCAGTATTGCATCTTGCTATCTCTACTTTAGTCTTTGACTAGATGTTTCAAACAAGCCTTAAAATCATCTCCTAGAATGAGAAGTCAAAACAAGATGAGACACACAACTTATACTGAAGGGATTGTGTATAGAGATGAAAAGCATGTTTAACACTGCTTTTGAATTGCAGGGTATATGTTGTAAAATCCAGCGCCTTTGCACCCATCCGTTAGATACTGGCTCTACAGTACACCATTTTCTCAACCATAAATGATTAGGCCCTTATTTAGAATTGATAGTTATTAGCCCAAGTTTTTGCCAACTAACCAACTCCCAGTAGCGATTTCCCTTCAATTATAATTCACATTGTTAATTCTTTTTAAAAAGACATGTAATGTGCCCAGCTACCCCTAGATGTTTCCCATACAGAGCGGGTTAGGGAGGGACAGAAGAGCCATAAGTTAAAAAATAGGATTGAAAATTAAAAGAGGCAAGTCTTTAAACACTTACAAAAAGCAAGAAGTGACACACAGTTCCTCTCCTCAGAGACTCTGAAAGAGAGTTCCATAGTTTTGGGCCTAAATAAGCAAAGGAGCGCCTTTTCATGCGAGACAACTAGAATCTAGGCACAGTAAACATGGCTCAATGTGAGGATCTCAAGGAGCATGAGAGATGATATGGAAGCACCCGATCATGAATGTAAGAGGTCCAAGCCCAGATTTTGCCTTGAACATAGTGCTTTACATTTTATACGATTAGAGATTGTAAGCAAGTGCAGCTCATTGAGAAGATTTGAGTCTAAGGCTAATTTGGGAAGCCATTAGAGAAATTTAGCAGCGTCATTCTGCAGTAGCTGCAGCCGACAGATGGTTGCTTTGTCGACTCCTAAATACCGAGGTGGGGATCAGCCAAAGGATCTTTTTTAGCCGCTTGAGGCTTTATAGATAACGTGAAATCCAAAAGGAAGCTCTTGACCTTAGAAAATCGAGTTGGCAGAGCCCCCAGAGAAGCAAGCCAATGTCATGTGCCCCAGAGAACAGGGTTCTTGCCCATAATCATGACCTCAGTTTTGTCTTCATTGAACTTGAATGAGTCTCTATTCATCCATGAGGAGATGTGACTCAAGTCCAGACTGAGATCAGACGGTCCTTTACTCTGAGCAGATGACAAAGTAAAGATGATCTGGGTGTCATCATCTGCATAGGAGAAAAGGGAAAGTGTGAAGTGCTGTTGACATATGCGCATGCACTAATGCCTGTAAAATCTATGCTTGAGCTAAATTGGGTCACTTGCAGTACAAACAAGTACATTGGAGTGTTACCTTCAGCATTGTGGTCTCTAGCCCTCTGGATATGTCCAAATATAATAAACCGTGATACCACATACCACACAAGTGACACCACAGAGCTCCCGAGGTAGATCAGAGACATTGTTTTACTGAAATCTGCATTACTACATGAACATAGAAATCCTACATATGGCAGGAATTTAAAGCAGCAGACAATGAAATTATTAATGTTCACATGGTTTTGAACGTGATGACTTATTACTTTCTAAAGAGGGAGTAGTATTATTTGGTAGCTTGGTCATCAAGACCATCCTCAGGACAATAACAAAGCTGTGGGGGAATGGCACAGATGGTGGGTGTTTGAAGGGCGGAGAAACACAACTGTGGGAATTTGCTTACAGGAATTGGCTCCAGACTAGGATCCAGATTTACTGTTCTTTAATGCAAAGCAACACAGCAAGGGAACTTGATGCTCTGAGTTGTGCAAAAAGGAGAGAGCAGAATTGTGTCACATCTACTAAGATATGGCACACGTCTGCTTTCTCGCAGCCCTGGCACACTTCAGGCAGCATGATCCACCTTACATGAGTGCCTGCATTACGGGCAGCATTGTTTTTGTGTAGAAAGGTATACCTTACGAAATAGACACATTTCTTAAGATTTTGCTGCTGTAATTAAAACTTTGTCTACCACCATCATGGCTGTGAATGACAAGAATATTGATTGGCAGATCTGATCTTCAGAGCCTTTAGAGCACACAGGGAGGTCCCAATTCACAAAGGTAAACTTAGACTGCAGGTCTAAGTTTACCTTTGTAAATTGGGAATTTAGACTTCAGGTCTAAACCTAGATTTCAGTTCTAAGTTTACCTTTGTGAATTGGGCCCTGGGGGGCATATTTACACTATTTTGGTATACAGCAGCGGCACAAGCCTTTGCCCTTTTTTTACATAAAAAAGGGGCAGAAATATGCCATATCTACAAGATACAGTGCATTACTGTTCTTTCAGTCAGTGCTGGTGCACACACTAGAGCCAAAAGCTAATGCGGGCATCCTTGCACCATTGTGCAAGGGAGTTTGTGTTGTTGGCATAATTGTTTTTCTGCAGGAAGGGAGACCTTCATGTACAAAAACAAAGGAGGAATTTTCCTCATTCTATATATGATGCACAATGCAAACAGGAAGAAACAAGGAGGAATGTAAACATTTCTCCTTGTAATGCCTTCTTTGGAAAGGTGTTAGGTTTGGCCCTGCCCCAGATCTACACTATGTTGTAAATCTGAGGCAGTGTCAAAAACTATGAGTGTTGAATGGAAACACCCACAGCAACACCCATGGAAAGACCCTTCCACGCACAGTAAAGCATTGCCTTACTCCATATTTACAAGGCCTTGAAAAGCCACACAGGGTGGCTTTGTGTGGCCTAGTAAATATGGGCTGGCACACTTCATCCATGGAGCGTCACAAAAGTGATGTCCTGGTGGTGTAAAAGTGCTACAATGACCCTTAGATGTCAGGTCTAAACTTAGGGGCAGATTTATGAGGCCCTTGCGCCACGTTTACGCCGCTGTTGCGTCACGCAAGGCGGCGTAAACGTGGCGCATCCCTATGAACGATTTACAACGTGACGCATCTAGGCAGATGCGTCACGTTGTAAAGCCCTGCGCCGCTTGTGGGCGTTCGGGCGCAGGGTGGGCGTTCTGGGGCAGGTGCGCCTCGCAAAAGTGGCTGAGTGAAATCTATAAGATTTCACTCAGTCACTTTCAGGCCAATGCTGCGTCAAAACCCTGCGCCTGCTTGAAGCAGGCGTAGGTCTTGATGCAGCATTGGTCAGATAGGGCACCCCGAGCCTTGCTGGAGCTGCGTCGCGCTTGCGACGCAACTCCAGCAATGCGCCGCCTTTACGGCACAGATGCGTCACGCATCTGTGCCGTTTTTGCCCCATGGTGCGCCGCATTGTAAATGCGGCGCACCATGGGTGGCGGAGCTGTGGCGCACTGTGGCGCACATTAACTGGCGCATCCCTGGGGATGCGCCAGTTAACATAAATCTGCCCCTGAGACTTCAGGTATAAACTTAGACTTCAGGTCTAAGTTTACTTTTATGAATTGGGCCCAGGACGTTTAAGCTTTTATTATCAAACATATAATTATGAGCTATTTTGTACTTCTAAGTAGAACACTTTCATTGAGGGGCAAGGTTTCTACTGGCAGCAGCAATGGCAACATTGCAATGAGTCTCTCTGTATATGCTAAAGAGATTAACCTATCTTCTCACTGATCATCTATCAGTGAGCAGTAACTCTTTTTCAGCTTGCTCAATCATGTTTTGATCACAGTGATCACAGTGATCTTGTAGTGCAAGTCAGTCATGTAAATCTGAGATTCATTTTTAATTCTCATAAAAAAATTAACTGACTAAGAAATGATTTTAGGTGACATGACTCACAATGAGCTTGCCTTTCTAGCCCTGTCAATATATTGTTGTTGTATTCCATGTATTGGTATACCACATTTCTACAATTCACCTGATTCTCTGACAGTGATCTGTGAACTCTTTAAAACTTGCTTTTAAGCAAGTGCCAGCTACGTGTGCATTCCTGTCTCTTTTAAGTTGTCAAGGATCCTCTTAGGTCTGCTTTTCAAATTCTGCTGAGCATAGAAGCAGCTCTGAAAAGATTTCACTCAGTGATGACACACTGTTGCACAACACTTCTGCTTAAGGGCTTGTGTCTTAAAAATGTATTTATTACAAGCTATGATCACAAACATTGTGTAGAGATACCAGAGCACAAGTCGGGGATACACGCTGGTAGATTGCATCCACCCACTCTCTTCACAGGGTAGACGCCGTTCACCCTGCTAAGACTTTAGGCCCCACTGAAATAAGCTGAACTTGTTCCAGTGTAACTTTCAAACACCAGGACATGTTCAGCAGCGCCTGGATGTTATCTGCTTTCATTCCGAGCAGCAACGTGCAGGCAGGGAGGGGTCCTTTCTATTTTCACCTCCAGCTGGGCCAAAGGTAAAGGTCGAAATTAAGGGGCCGGTCAGCAGGTCTCCTTTTGTTCCAATATGATCCTGGATGGATGGGGTCTGGATCTTCACACTTAGAGGCAAATGCAACGGAGGGGGAACAAAGACTCACAGCTTCCTTACACTTCACAGGTACTCAACAGAGGCATGCTTTTGACTTTGTTCAGTCACAGTATATAAGAGACATGCATGCACTGTAAGAATGTCAGATGTGTTGGCCTGTCCCAGTATTTACTCAAATAATTTAAATACCACAATTGTATTTGTTTATATTGCTACTCATCCCAATGTAGAATGTCAGAGCGCTTTATGTAATATACACATTATATTTTGACAATAAATCATGTAAGTGTGTAAATCAATGTACATGATGTGTTACATAAGGCGATGAGGGTCACAAAGCATAGGAATGAGGGGCCTGATGTACAATCGTTCCATTTTGCGAGTTGCAAATTGCGACATTTTGTGACCTGCAATTTGCGACTCACAAAACGGAATGTACAGCAGTGTCTGAGAAACTTTGCGATTCCCAAATGGGTCACAAGGGACCTGCCCCATTAATATTCATGAGGCAGGTCACAATTTGCAAACCATTGGGAAAGGCTTACAAGCACAGGGATGGTGGCCTACTGGGGACAGCAGAACCCCATGTCTGTGTTTGCTTTTTCATTAAAGCAACTTTTTCTTTTTCAAATGTCGCCCTTTTTCCTGAAAGGAAAACAGGATGCATTTTTTAAAAAAAAGAAAAGTTTTATTTTTGGTTTTTAAGGGCAATGTCTGCTCTTAAAAAACATTTTTGCAATCATTCACGAAGGGGAAGGGGTCCCCGGGAAGGGGTAACCTAGGGACCCCTTCCCGTTTGTGAGTAGCTTACCACCTACTTGAAGTAGGTGGTAAACTGTGAGTGTTTTTGCGACCATAAAATGTTTGCAAAACAACCATACATGGCAGTACAACTCGCTATTAGGAAGGGGCGGCCTGGCATGCCCCTTCCTAATAGCGACTCGCAAACCCTATTTTGCGAGTCAGCGACTACCAAAATAGAGTTTGTACATCCTGCAATCTTTTTAGCGGTCGCAAACGGGCCGATTTTTCGTTTGTTACCACTACAAAAGGTCGTACATCTGGCCCCTTATGTGCTAGCTCACTGTGCTATATTAGAACGATTACAATTTATGAACTGCAAGTAACCCACTCACCTATCTACATAAAATAAACATCTGTGATCTGCATGTGAAATGCTTTGCAGGAGAGATAATAATCTTCTATACTACTTTGATTCAAAATCTGAAACTAGTCAAAACATAGATCTCTCCAGCAAAAGTGTTAACCTCGAGAGTTATCTTACCATTATCATTATTCCCTGAGATTTACTGGGCGCACAAAACTCTCTGCAGCAGGTGCCTTAACCCCAGAAGAGTTTTTAAAATGCCGCCTTTGCAACCAATTAAGCAGAACAGATCTACTGCCATGTTGCTCCTTGTTACAAATTTCTTTGTGGCAGAGTTAAAAATGTTTTATTAGTTTGAGGCCCAGATTGTGCATTGGGGGGGGGGTGCCACTTTTTTGCCACAACCCAATGCAAAATTTCATTTGTTAAATCTCGTGATGCGCTTAAATGTACTCATTATAGACCTGCTAACCCTATGAGTGTGGTATTAATATCTGATGTCACTTGCTGTGATGTCATTTCTGGTACCGTGATGCCATGTGCAATGTCACACGTTATGAAGTCATGTGCTCCAATATTGTGCACCATTATGTCACTTGCATTCTGCCTAACTTGGTTAGTCCCCCCACATCCTTTTTTTAGGACTTGTGCCCTGGAGATACACCTACAATTGCAAAAGAACAATTAATGGATGGAATGCTGAACAATGTCAAACATTCACCCCCAGTACTGAGATCAGGGCCTAAATCTATTGAGTTTTTGCTCACCACCCCATTCCAGATTGGACCCAGCCATATGCAAATCAGTCTTGACCCTGCTACCCATGGGAAAAGTCCAGCCCAAACTGCCAGGTCAGGTCTTCCCTGCACCGGAAACAAGCATCCTAGGACTGGTTTTGGGGTATCACCACTCATCAGCCAGGATAGCCTGACTCTAGTGGCATTGCAAGCACAGGACTCACGTCTGGGCATACCCCTCCTACTTGGGATGACAATTGCAAAAAGAACAATAGATGGGCAGAATGCTGAACAATGCCAAACATTCATACCCAATACAGAGATCTAGGCCTAATTCCATTGTATTTTTGCTCACCACACCATTATAGTTTGGACTCAGCCATATGCAAATCAGTCTTGAACCTGCTCCCCATGGGAACAGTCAAGCCCACACTGACAGGCCAGGTCCTCCCTGGACCGAACACAAGCACCCTAGTACCGGTTTCAGGATGTCACCCCTCCCTCCTTAGCTAGGATAGCATGAATCAAGTGGCATGGCGAGTATGAGAGCCACATCTGGACATACCCGTTCCACTTGGGGTGACAAATAAAGAACAATTGATGGGCTGAATGCTGAACAATGTCAAACATTCACCCCCATACAGAGATCTGCACCTAAATACATCATTTTTATGCTCACAACACCTTTCCAGTTTGGACCCAACCATATGCAAATCAGTCTTGACCCTTTTTTCCATGCAAACAGTCCACCCAAACTACCAGGCCAGGACCTGATCGGAAATGAAGAATCCTAGGACCAGTTTCTCTCCCCCCCCTTCTCACTCCAACCTCCCCTCAGCCAACACACACTCACCAACACTCCTAACTCTCTCTCCTCCTCCTCCTCCTCCCTTCCCACACTTCATGACCCCACTCAATCCATCCCCGTTCTCCCACAACCTGACTCTTCTCCCAAGGTCTACCCTGCTAAAAATAACGCTCCAGGGAGTGAATTCAGTCCAGTTTCTGTATCCACGATTATCAACATAATTTCCAAACTTAAACCTTCCTCCCATACCAAAGATCCTCTCCCCGCCCATCTGGTTCAAGAACTCAAACACATCATTGCCTCTATTTGGACCAATATTATCAACTCCTCTTTATCCTCTGCGTTGTCCCTGCCTCCCTTCAGTTTGGCCAAATCTCCCCATTCTTAAAAACACCTCAGCTGACCCTAATGACCTTAACAACCTACGCCCTATCTCCAACCTTCCTTTCCTCTCTAGGGCCCTTGAAAAGTGTGTGCTGTCCCAATTAGAGAACCATATCTTCTCCTTTAATCTCCTGTACGTTTTCCAATCAGGATTTAGAAAGGGATGCAGCACCGAAACTGCTATGTTAAATATCACAGATGATATCCATCCCTCCCTAGATAGAGGTGAATCATCACTACTAATCTAACTTGACCTCTCGGCTGCTTTTGATACTGTCCACCATCCCACCCTTCTCAACAGTCTCAAAAATCGATTTGGCTTTGAAGGCACTGTATTCAATTGGTTCTCCTCGTTCCTTCAAAACAGATCACAGCAAATCAAGCTCAACCACTACCTCTCTAATCCACAACCTGTCTCACTCGGTGTCCCTCAAGGATCCATCCTCTCCCTAACCCTATTTAATCTTTTCATGGAACCACTCACTCTCATGCTCAAACAAGCCAAAATCAGTAACGGAGTTACTTAAAGCAGCAGGTGCAGAAATTAGATAATAGGAATCATTGAAACTAGGAGCGAGTGTCTTTCAAAAACGTCTACAGATAAAGTTCAGGGCCTCGTTATTTTAACCTGTACAGAAAACTAATGTTTCAGGTGTAAAAATGTAAAACTTCTTCTTGCTGCAAGGAGAGATCTTCCAGTTACTAAACAAACTGGTATAATAAAACATGGCTACAGGAGACTACATAGTTAGGCATTAGCATGACTACATATTAACAATTGCTATTCATTCTAAAGAAGTATCTGTGTGCATATCTGAAATCCCCGGCCCTTCCCAACAGCCGCAGACGCTCTAAAATCAATTGTTAATACATATATTATAAACTGGAAAGAAATGTATGAGAAAGATTTAGAAAAGCCTTGATGCAGTCCATGTGGCACGAGCCAGGTGCTGCATAAATCTCCACAAACGTGATGAATTGAAAATCTCACTACAGAGCATAACTGGCGTTGTGAAATCTAATATGCCATATTATAATTTTCAGTTACTTCTTGTTTTTTTTACTGTAAATCCACAACAATTGTTCCATTCTTTTCCACAATTACTTTCTACATCTAAGCAATAAGTAATAGTACCATGGCCCATTATCTTGTTTCTTTATGCACAGTGAGATGTGTGAGCACAAACTGTGCCAAAATTGTTTCTTCACTTTTTGGGAAGAAATGCCATTGGTTTGCAATAAAATCTGATATAGACTAAGGACAAGATTTATTAAGGGGTTGCATTGTTGTTGCATCGTCGTTGCATCACGCAAGGCGCCGTACGGTAATGCAAGCCCTTAAGTAAGATTTGCTAACCATGCAAAGCCATCCTGCGTGGCTCTGCGTGGCTTAGTAATTCTGGAGTAATGCAATAATGCACAAGTCGATGCCTTGCATTACTCTGCATTGGGAGGGTGTTCTATGGGTGGAGCATGGGTGTTTCCATGCATCCACAAATGGTTTTTGGAGCATTTCCATATTTACTAAGATTAGTTCACCTGGGAAGGCATCAAAATGGTATGCCATCCCATCAGAGGCGTAATGAGGAGAAATATCTTTATGTCTCCTCGTTATCTCCTCTTCCTATGCCTGTTGCCCACATAGAATGAGGAAAATGCCTCTGGATTGTTTTCATGCAGGAAGGTGTCTCTTCCTGCAGTGAAACAATACCTCCTGTAATGCAAACAGCCTTGCAACATGGCCCAAAAGTGCCTGCGCCAGAGCAGACCCAGAGCAGGAATGTGCCATATATTAGTAAATATGATGCATTCCTACTCTCTTCACTTGACACTGCGCAGCATGTTGTCTTGTTGTGTTGCGTTGCCCCAAATCTTAGTACATCTGGGCCCTAATCTTTCTTAGAACTCACATTGCTGCTGCTGTTATTCATTTCCAATCACTATTATTTATCCCACATACTTCTTGTAGGGCTTAAATTGTAGACAAAAGTCCCTCTTCTACCTTTCTCTCAAATGAATTGCTGATTCCTCCATGTCTATGATAGTATTCAGAACATTCATGAACGATCTATCAATAAACTAAATCTGAGAGTAGAAGCAATGGGTCTGAATCGCTCACCAACTTGTTTTCAGTGATTTTGAATGAAAAAGCTTAAGTTGAGATTTTTATGAAAACTTTGAAATGTTTGCTGTCAGCTGTCTTTTGTGTTCATGTTCCTTATAGGGTATGCAGACAAAATATGGAAATTTAAATATCGATATACAATAATATCGATGTTTAAATATCGAAGGGACATAATATAGAAGGTAAGTAATATCGATAGATTTTAATATCAAGATTAGCAATATCGATATTTTAAATATCGATGTTAGTAATATCGATGTTAATAATTTCGATGTTACTAATATTGATTTTTATATATTTATATTTTTTTGTATATTATTGTGTTTATTATGTTTTTAATTTATTTTTATGTAATTTAATTAATTTTTGTATTTTAGTACTGTAGCGGGTTGTGGGTTTATAGGGGAATAGGGTGGTAAGTAATTTAATTATATTATATTAATTATTAATTATTAGGAATTATAAATTAATTCTAATTAATTGGTAATTCATTTTGAATAATTGATTAATTGATAATTATGTTCTGTAGCGGGTTGTGGGTTAATAGGGGAATAGGGTGGGAAGTAATTTAATTATACTAAATTAATTATTAATTAGTAGGAATTATAAATTGATTTTAATTAATTGGTAATTAATTTTAATTCATTGGTAATTAATTTTAATTAATTGATTAATTGATAAATATGTTCTGTAGCGGGTTGTGGGTTTATAGGAGAATAGGGTGGGGCGTAATTTAAATGTAATTAAGTAATAATGTTTTTCAATTAATTATTTTGTTAATTATATACTTGTTAATTAATTATTAATTGGTAATTAAATATTATTAAATGGTATGTATTATTAATTTTTGTAGTTAATTATTTATTGCTAATCATGTTTTTAATAATTATGTATTGGTATTTGTAAATGGTTTATATTTATTTAATAGTTACGTTTTTATTATTATTTTTTATTTTTTATTTATAAGTATGTTATTTTTACCTCTACGCTATCCAACACTTTCCCGACTGTTGCACTCTTTGGAGTGGGAATAGTAATTTTTACCCCTACGCTATCCAACACTTTCCCTACTGTTGCACTCTCTGGAGTGGGAATAGTAATTTTTACCCCTACGCTATCCAACACTTTCCCTACTGTTGCACTCTCTGGAGTGGGAATAGTAATTGTTACCCCTACGCTATCCAACACTTTCCCTACTGTTGCACTCTCTGGAGTTGGAATAGTAATTGTTACCCCTACACTATCCAACACTTTCCCTACTGTTGCACTCTCTGGAGTTGGAATAGTAATTGTTACCCCTACGCTATCCAACACTTTCCCTACTGTTGCACTCTCTGGAGTGGGAATAGTAATTTTTACCCCTACGCTATACAACACTTTCCCTACTGTTGCACTCTCTGGAGTGGGAATAGTAATTGTTACCCCTACGCTATCCAACACTTTCCCTACTGTTGCACTCCCTGGAGTGGGAATAGTAAGTGTTACCCCTACGCTATCCAACACTTTCCCTACTGTTGCACTCTCTGGAGTTGGAATAGTAATTGTTACCCCTACGCTATCCAAAACCTTCCCTACTGTTGCAGTCTCTGGAGTGGGAATAGTAATTTTTACCCCTACGCTATCCAACACTTTCCCTACTGTTGCACTCTTTGGAGTGCGAATAGAAATTGTTACCCCTAAGCTATCCAACACTTTCCCTACTGTTGCACTCTCTGGAGTGGGAATAGTAATTGTTACCCCTACGCTATCCAACACTTTCCCTACTGTTGCACTCTTTGGAGTGGGAATAGTAATTTTACCCCTACGCTATCCAACATTTACTTACTTTTTTAAATTTGTTTTACATTTTTATTAATTGTTATTTATATTATTATTTTATGTATATACATTTATTATATTTTAATTTATTAATAAGTTATTAAAATAATTTTTTAGAGTTATTATTAATGAAGTATATACTATGTATTATATCGTTATTATTATTTGTTTTTATTACATAATTTATTAATTTTAAATATTATAATATATGTTTACCTATGTTTATTACATTTATAAGTATTATTTTATTAATATTACTTTTTGTTAATTTAAAAAAACGATATTTTTTTTAAAACGATATTTTTGACATCTATATATTTTTTTCAATATTTTTGTACTTACCTTTTTAGAGATAGGATGTCGATATTGTTGTAATCGATATTTTTGTTGCGATATTTTTGTATGTGGATATTTTTGTATTCAATATTTTGTCATAGATTCTCCATATATATATAACTGATGGGTATTTTTGTAGACTTGGGGTTTAACATTCCATTTAACACTCCATTTAAGAAACTATCCAGAGTAAAAGACCTTTCCTTTATGTGCTGTGGAATCCAAGGTTTGAATGTGGAATTGCGATCTGCGCACCACTCTCATTACTGTACGATTCATTGACTTCCACTATTTTCTAGTAATGTTGAGCGAAGAACGAAAACACACCAACATATATATTGCATTCAAAATTTAAACAGTCTAACTATATTTAAGTCTAAATGATTCTAGTTCTCATTCAGCTGTGAAGCCTTCAGAAATTTTAATAATGCAGTGCTTGCAGCTTTGAATTTCATAAATCTGCTATATCGTGGCAGAACCATTCAAATCAACACTCACAAGGGAATTGTTTTGATTTACAGGAACTCTCTGTCAGTTGTAATTTTGGACCACCCACACTCTCTACAATCTCGTTAGTAAAGCCCTCCGTATGACTCTGATCCTGAGGGCTTTCCAAGCGAATTGCACTGTGCGAGTCCGACTGAACGAGTAAGATGCAACCGTATGCTGACAGCCTCGGTTCGCTCGGACTCCCATTGAACTCTATGGGAGCCCGTGCACCGACGCGTACACAGGCTCTCTTAGCAAAAAGGGGTGAGTGGGGAAAAGCATAAACCCTGTGGCTGGCACCCCATGTTGCCCGCCACACTGAGCATGCATGGATCGGGGGGACCCATGGACAGATTCAAAAGGCTCCGGTTGAAGGGGACCTGCTACGGCCTCCTGAAGTCTGATTCTGAATGCTGTTTCATCTCGTTGAAACCGAGGCAATACAGCTGACCGAATCGTGTATTGTACTCGCTCGGGCAGAATCGGGCTCCATTTCACGGCACGATTAGTCTGCGAACGTGCCGGTCGGACAGAATTGGGTTCCATAAACGATCCGGTCGACGAGGACAATATCTTCACATCGTACTTGCTCGTTCAGAGCGGGTGATGACTCAGTCGAAAACATAGGTGCCGAATCGGACGCGCACGTTCAGATTCCTGTCAGGAGGTCTTCCTTTTGAGATCACAACGTGGCCCTATAAGTACACTTAGAGTGGAAAGGTGTAGGAGAGGATAGTTACTTTTAACTTATCTTCCTAAAGCAGGTCCCTCACTGATGTGTTTGATAGGTATGCAAGATATGAATGCTGCATGATCTTCATAAGAACAATATCAGGGAGGTGTCCTTGGTAGCAGAAACACTTTTCCCAACAGAATATTCAGAAAATCCACCTACCTGCTCAGTTTTTCTGGAAATATTTGGTAGACCAAATAAATTAAGCCATACCATACTATAATGCCCAGGCGTTTATCGGATAGAGGTTTTCAGAAAAAAACAAGAGATAAGAAAAAGATATGAGAAAAAAAAGTGAGTGTGGGCAGAGCATTGCCAAGATAGGCCTATGCTAAGATATCAATTAATCTGACTGACACTCCGACATTTCCAACCTAAACACCAGATTATGAAGTAAAAAATCAACTTTCTAGCTACTTCCTGAATCGACTGAGGTCCACCGCCTGTGAGAGAAATTGAAAAACTCTTCCATAAATGGGAGGCCTGACGGAAAATGCTCTGCCCCACACTCCAGAGAGCCTAACCACAGGCTGTGTCCAAAGACTAGCCTCTACAGAACGCAAAAAGCAGCCAGGGCAGTACAATGAAAACTTGATCCACCGGTACGCGGGACCAACATCATTAAAGGTCCTATGAAGAATGCAGAGTTTTAAAGAGGATCCTTTTGATATTGAAAGACAGTGCAGTTTTCTAGGGGCAGAGGTGACCAATGAAGTTCGTGGAAGGGTGAGGTGGGCAAACTAGCTGCTGCATTTTGTATATTAGAGAGGTATTTATTCAAATAATCTGAAGACCTGAGGAACAGAGCTTCCATAAACCAACCGACTTAGAAGTGTGGCTTTATTAATCAATGGTCTACATTGTACAGGAAGGAGCGGTAACAGTTTCCGAAGCATTTTAAGAAGTGAAAAAGGGGTGTATGTACTAATACTCTACAGCTTGTACTATTGCCAAATCCAGACATTGAATCTTATTTTCTTTCCTTTGGGCCGCAATGTACCCATAAAGGGGAGGATAAATTACAATAAGCTATAGTATAGGTATATTTCAGCCCAAAGGAAAGAAAATAAGATTTGGTGCCCGGATTGTGCAATAGTCAACGTTTTATAGTATAAATACATAACATTTACAAGTGGCAATATTAATTATATACAAATTATATTTACATCTTGGAAAGTAGGGTTCTCGTGATCATTAGTGGCGTAGACATTTGAAAAACAGAACAGTTGGAATTATCCGATCAGTATGAGAGCATTACATGTTTGGACAATGGTTCCCCAGTAACAGTTGGGTTCCATCTACCCAATGTGTTAAGGCCAAGCTTCATTGACTTACAGCGTGTGATCCATCGATATTAACACTGCTGCAGGATTTGTTTCAAATCTCCACCCGCCATGCTGGAGCATGGTTCAAGAGAAGTAAGTGAGAGACAAGAGGGTCATTTGCCACTTTACACGGAATGCGACTCTTGTGCTAGGTCATTCCTTGTTTTAACATTTGTGTAGTTTTGGCAATATACACAAGGCCACCAGGGCAACATATGGCATAAATGAGATTCGATGTTTGACAATTGCTCGGTTGTTTTAATGAATAGGTCTGTGTGCCTACTTAAAGTTAAAAGGCACACAGTGCAATCCTGGCATTTGAAATGTTGGTAGGCCCCAGGCTGTCGTAATGGATTGGATATTCCTAGCCTCAGGGTTCCAGGTTATTGCATGTACCATGGCATGTGATTGACCAATCATCCCTACTGAGGGGCGGAGATTTGTGACAACTCCTGCAGCATTATGAATGTTGATGGATCACACACTTTGATTCAGTGAACCATGGCCTTAACACGCCACTACTGATAAAGGGGATACTGCCTTCCAAGATGTAAATATAATTTGTATATAAGTATTATTTCCATTTATAAATTGATTGTACTTATACAGTACAATTTTGAATATTGCCCAATCTGAGCATTAAATCTTCGTTTCTTTCCTTTATGCCGCAATAAATCCATATTAAGGCTTAATGAAATGTATCCTCCCTTGGTTCCCTCAGGGTACTTCTCTGGCTTACATGCTGAACTGGACAGGAGATGCCGTCCCGCACACGGGAGGTGGGACACCGATGGAGATTGTATTCTGCAACCCTACACTTATTGATATACAGATGGAGTCATTGTAACTCGGATTGTTGATGTACTTAGCAACACCAAACTTATTGATATGCAGATGGAATCAATAGAACTCGGATTTCAGCCCTGAGAAAGTCGAGGGTTATTATACCCAAAGACAAAACATGTGTTGACTGGTGTGGCTGGTGTTTGAAGAATTAAAGAAAAGACTGACACTTTGACAACTGCTGGATTGATTTTGTGGACTCTATGTGTTGCATGTGCTCAGAGCCATTGTTCTGTTTATATTCCAATAAGGGATGCCAGCTGACATCCTTCCTCTAGAGCACTGCAGACGTTTTGTGGATACAATATATTATCTCATACTGTGTTTTCTGTGCTCCCTAATTCCCTTATAAACCCTTCTCTGATGTACTACTTAGCCCCATAGTTCCTTATTGTACAGACTGTCTAGTGGTTTAGATTTGATGCATTGTTTTAAAGTGGACCAGAAAGGCCAACAATAGATTGGTATTGAAGCACTTGCTGAAATGGAGGCCTCATAGACTGACAGCAAAACTCCCAGAGGCCCTCTCGACTCCTGCCATTGAGACGCTGGGCCAAATGATCACTGCATGCTTCACCGCAGCACAGTTCTTTCCTTCAACCACCCACGCCTCCCTCCTTGAGTGCTGGACACATTGTAAGGCATCATTTGCCATATATTGATTAGAGTGGTTGTGCCCATAAGTGTAATCGGATAGTCCACTCCCTGTTTCTTGGAATTAGCTCCACAGATAGACCTCTTGGTTTTGTGTTGGGTAACCCTTCAATCCCCGGGCAGGGGGTTAAAGTACCTAACCTACATAAATGCTGTAAGACTGCATTCAGCATACAGATTTATTTTGTGCAATCTCTGTCCTGATGATGACCTAACATAATACAGGGCACAACGCAGTCGACACGAACCAGCGGCTTTACAGCCTCTGGCACGTGACATGCTTATGTAAAATTGTCTCCTCCAGTATTCATGTTTTGTACCATTTCAAATGATTTCCCTCACACTGTTATTTTCCTTGTTCATGTGCCTCACATGCGCCTTTCACATTTATTCTCTCACGAGCACAATGTGTCCACTGTACACTGATTGCACATTCTCAAAGTAACATTACTGCTGTCCCAAACTTATTCTTGCTACTACTCTGAATACAGAGCACAATAATCAATCCTTGGTGTTTCTCTTTTTTCTATGTAATTACTTTACTCACATTACTGCGCAAATCATTTCTTAATTATTACCTGTTGAGACATTGTTGTGTGTTACTATACTCACCCAGGTGTCAACTGGGTTTATGGGTCTCCTCCGGTTGTTGGTAATTGTTACACAGGATCTCATTGGCAGCACACCACAAAACCTAATTTGTTTTCCTCATTAAACATGAGACAATTTGTGGTAAGCCAATTAATAATTTTACACATACTTTGATGGAAATTGTCAAATGGCGCCGGCGCCCTTGAGTCTACCAATATTACAAGTTGGATATCATCCGCGTTATTCATAAAGACTAACACTGATTGCAGAGCCGTACAGCTAACAGCCTCAAATAGATATTAAATAGAGTGGGGGCATTGCACAGAAACCTGAGGAATACCTGGTTTAGTGTACCTGAACCCAGATTGGAATGGTGGAAGGTGGATCACCTAAACTCTAGTGTCCATATAGGATATAAACCATGTAAGAGTTCTTTCTTCCCTTTATGGCAAAGTCTGCCAACCTTGAGTTCAGAATCTCATGGAAGGCCATGTTGAATGCAGCAGACAGATCTAATAATACCAAAGCCACAGAGTTCTCCTTGTCGACTGCCATCCTCAAGTCATTCAAAACAAAGACCAATGAGGCCTTGGTTCCGTGAAGTGGATGGAAACTGGTCTGAGCAAGGTTCAACAAGTTATTACTCTCAAGACAATCTGAGAGAATGGAAATCACATGCTTCTCCAAGACCGCAACTGGAAAAAGGAAACCAGGAATAAGCTGAAAGTTATTGAGAATGTTGGGATCTCAAGTCAAGTCAAGTCAGGAAATTTGTATAGCGCGCTACATACCCATAGGGTCTCAAGGCGCTTGAGGAAGGATGGGGAATTACTTGTCGAATATCCAAGTTTTAAGTTGCTTTCTGAATGCTAGGTGGTTCTGAGTAAGTCGAAGGTGAGTGGGAAGTGAGTTCCAGGTTTTAGCTGCCAGGTAGGAGAAGGATCTGCCTCCCATGGTGGTTTTGTTGATGCGAGGTACAGTGGCAAGGGCTTGGATCGTAGCTGACGGGAGGGGGTGTAGAAGGACAGTCGTGTGTTGAGGCATTCGGGTCCAAGTTCGTAAAGTGCTTTGTGTGCGTGGGTTAGGAGGCGGAAAGTAATCCTCTTATTTACGGGGAGCCAGTGGGGGTTTTTCAAGTGACCAGAGATGTGTTCTTTACGCGGGATGTCTAGTATGAGCCTGGCTGAAGCGTTCTGGATGCGTTGGAGTTTTTTCTGGAGTTTTGCGGTGGTACCGGCGTATAGGGTGTTTCCGTAGTCCAGGCGGCTCGTGATCAGTGCGTGGGTGACCGTTTTTCTAGTTTCGGGGGGATCCAGCGAAATTTTTTTTTGAGCATGCGGAGAATGTTGAAACAGGATGATGAAACGGCGTTGACTTGTCTGGTCATCGAGAGTGAGGAGTCCAGGATGACGCCCAGGTTCCGTGCGTGGTCCGTCGGGATGGGTGCTTTTCCAAGGGCCTCTGGCCACCAAGAGTCATCCCAGGCGGAGGGGGAGGTGCCTAAGATGAGGACTTCTGTTTTGTCTGAATTCAGTTTCAGATGGCTGTGCTTCATCCACTCGGCTACTTCTTTCATTCCTTCGTGTAAGTTGGTTTTGGCAGTGTTAGGGTCTTTGGTGAGTGAGAGGATCAGTTGAGTGTCGTCAGCGTAGGAGATGATGTTGAGATTGTGTTGGCGGGCGATGGCCGCAAGGGGGCTCATGTATACGTTGAAGAGGGTGGGGCTGAGTGACGATCCTTGTGGCACGCCGCAGATGACTTCAGAGGACTCAGACTTGAATGGTGGGAGGCGGACTCTCTGGGTTCTTCCGGTAAGGAACGAGGTGATCCATTCCAGTGCTTTTCCTTGGATTCCGATGTTTTTGAGGCGCTGTAGAAGGGTGCTATGACAGACTGTGTCGAAGGCAGCGGAGAGGTCGAGGAGGATGAGGGCGACTGTGTCTCCATTGTCCAGAAGAGTTCGAATGTCGTCTGTTGCTGCGATAAGTGCGGTCTCAGTGCTGTGTTTGGCTCGGAAGCCGGACTGTGAGGGGTCGAGGGATTTGTTGGTTTCGAGGAAGGTGGCGAGCTGGTTGTTGACAGCTTTCTCGATGACTTTGGCCGGGAATGGAAGAAGCGAGATGGGGTGGTAGTTTTTGAGTTCGGTGGGGTCAGCTGTGGGTTTTTTCAGACGGGCGCTGAGTTCTGCGTGATAGTTCTTCAGATAGTTTTCTCAAAAGTGGTACAACCGAGGCTTTATTCCAGTGTGAGTGAACCATCCCCGAAGTCAAGGGTCTATTACAGATGGACGCAGTTCTCAGACAATATGTCAACCAAAGACTGACACATGTTTGGTGGATTCACATCAGTGTGGGAGCCAGCTCTTAAAAGCTGATGTTGGAAATACTGCCAAAGTCATCCAAGAATACTGTCCCAGAACAAATTCCCTCATTGCTGGTGACTAATGAGTCCTCATCATTTGTAGCTGTAACAAGATAGCTACGAGGGCCTTTGCCGAGTATGCGTTGTGAAGTGGCAGGTCTGATGGGTTTGAGGGCTGCGGAAGCGATGTGGGTCTTTGCGACTTGTCCAATCTACAGAGTAGTTGATATGCATCTATTCTGCTTGGGTTAGGTCTGCACAGCAGAGAAGATGCGTCAGTACTGTAGGTACCACAGAGGCTGGCTAAGCATCTTAAGCCCACTTCCAAGGATCCTGGACTGGAGTGGCACAACCTAGCTTGGTAGAGTCTTAATGGTAGAGGCCAGGTGCAGATGCAAGTCTGTTGGAAGCCTGGTATGTCCTCAGGCTTCAAATCAGGAGGCCAGCCAACTCCACCTTGGAGTCACTCTGGGTTATGCGTTCATGAGATGCAGGTTCAGTCCTTTTTCACTCAGGCAAGAAGGCAGCAGGCAGCAGGTCAGTATAGCAGGTCTGCAGTTCCTTCAGAGCAGCAGTCCAGCAGAATAGCAGTGCTTTCAGCAGCACAGCAGTCCCTCCACCTGGCAGAGTAGCCACAGGTCTAGAAGTGTACTAAGGTCGTGTTGTCTAAGGTCTGGTATCTATTCAAGTGTAAGCAGGGCTGGGTCTAGCTCCGACCTCTGATCCCATCAGCGAGGGTCCATTCAGCCACATCCAAGCTCCCCATTGTGTGTGGCTGTCTAGGAGGAATACACAAAGCCCAACTATCAGTCACACCCTGTCATGTGACCCAGAGACAGGCTTCAGGTACCAAATGGTTAAGGCAAGAAAATGCCAACTTTCTAAAAGTGGCATTTTCAGAATTCCAATTTTAAATCCAATTTTACCATATGTTAGGATTTTAAACGGTGATTCTAGCGACACCAAACATGAAGGGGTTACTTGTTACCATTTGGAAATTACGCTTGTAAAACGTAATAAGGTCATTCCTGTCTTAACCAAATGAAGAGGTAGGCCTTGCAGTAATTAGAAATAGATTTAAGAATTTTTCCCTACAGGCCGCGTAAAACATAAAAGTACATGTCCATCCTTTTAAATGCAATGCACCCTTCCCTTGGGGCTGTACAGGGCCTATCCTAGGGGTGAATTACAGGTCTTAAAATGGAAGGTTTAGGCCTAGCAAAAGCTTTATTTGGCATGTTGAAATGGCAGTTTACAATTGCACTTAAACAAGCTGCAATGGCAGGCCTGAGACATATTAAAAGTACTACTTAAGTGGGTGGCACAATCAGTGCTGCAGACCCACTAGTAGCATTTAATTTACAGGCCCCGGACACAGGTAATTCCACTTTGCTAGGGACTTACAAGTAGGGGTGGGCGGGCAGCTACGCTCCGTCCACGGAGCATGCGTAGTGCCGTCTGCTACGCATTTTGCGGTGCGGGCGTAGTAGCCGGCACTACGCATGCTCCGTGGACGAGCGTAGCTGGCCCGCCACCCGCCTCCCTCCCGCCCTCAGTAAATACCCCCTTCAATGTTTAAATAAGTTTAAAACCACTTACCTGGTCCGCGCGCGTCCCGGGGCTCCCTCGTCTTTTTCAGTGCGCGTCTTGAACCCTAATGCGCATGCGTGGCCGCCCGCGCATGCGCATTTCTCGCTAGAAATGCGCATGCGCGGGCGGCCACGCATGCGCATTAGGGTTCAAGACGCGGGCACTGAAAGAGACGAGGGAGCCCCGGGACGCGCGCGGACCAGGTAGGTGGTTTTAAACTTATTTAAACATTGAAGGGGGTATTTACTGAGGGCGGGAGGGAGGCGGGTGGTGCGTAGTGGGGCTACGCGAAGTGCGCAGGTGGGCGTAGTTTCTCGCCCACTTTGCGTAGCTTCGCGAAGCCCCACTACGCTCACTACGCCCAGGGTTACTTACAAGTAAATTTGATATAGCACTTGGGTATAAGCAAATTCACAATTTAAGGAGGGAGCACAAGCACTTTAGCACTGGTTAGCAGTTGTAAAGTGTACAGAATCCTTAGGCCCGTAAAAATTAAGTCGGCAAAAACAGGAGATCTGAGGGCAAAATGTAAGTGGAAAACCACCCAAGTATGCCAGGTCTAACAAATCCCTTGTTTAGAAGATGACAAACTCATCATGATGTTGGTGATTTTATTCTCAAAGTAGAGTGACAGATCGTCTCAAAGGGCTTGAGTATGATTCATGGAGTGGGTCAAGCAGAACAAATTTGCTAAGGACTGAGTAATAGCAAAAATCATTTTGGATAGATTTGAAGAAGAGAGGATTTCATTCAAGAAAAAAATTGCTTTAGGGGAAACAATATGCTTTTTATAGATCTGCAATGTTCTTGTAAGATGCACCTTGGTGTGAAAATCATAAATAGATCTTCAGCATTTTTCCACTTTTTACATTCTATTTTGGCTCTTCGAAGCTCCTAGTTGTACCAGGGAGCAGATGGGCAGCTATGTGTATGTGTTAATTTTGTAAGGCAGTAGCCTATCCACCACAGTAACAGTTCACCAGTCACATATTTCTATCATAGTGTCTGCAGACATATCTACAGATAGCTGAGGAAGAGACTCTCTTAACTGCCTGTTCTGTTTATCCTCGTCCACCCGAACCCATGAGCATCTTAAATGACAGACTCTTTCCCACCACCCATCTTCAGTTTGCGATCATCAAATTTAGCATTGAAATTGATCAAAAAGTGATTAGAGGAACCATTTCAACCAGATTGCCTTCAGTGTAAATTTATTTTATTATTATGTAATATTCATAGAGAGCCCCTCTGTTACATGAAGGTTTTTTTCTTTGCACTTGGATATTTTTCTAGAGGAAAACAATGTGTTTTCCTTAAATAACCTTCACCCACCAGGGTTGCACTTTGGTGGCATGCTTCATCATCTGGTTCTTCCCGTCATGCTGCGGAATGAGCGTGCTACAACCTACTAAGATGTAGGAGCACTTATAGTTGATACCTTGTGTTGATGAAGTGTTGAGGTCTGAGTGAAGGGAAAAAAAAGGAATTAAAAATACCTGGATAGTGCGAAAATGTTCTTTACTGTAACCCCTATCCGGTATGGCTAAAATAAGGGGAAATTGGGACCTTTAAGGATGCAATGTGCCTAGGTTACACTGGTCGACATATTTCTAACCCTACCCCAATGCTATTCTTCAAGACCAAAACATGCAAGGGTTCCCCTGGTACCACTCTTATATTTAGTGCATATAATAATAAATAAAAACAGCACCCATTGGTGTCAAAATCTTGATAGATATCAACTCCAGGAAAAGAAAAAGGCATGGTTAAGGTAAACAAATCAAGAGCACTATCCTCCGTGCCCCAACAGTTAAAAACACTTCACCTGTGTGGAAAAAACGTGATATATTTTGCATAAGAAATGTGATCACTTCTAGTGCTGCCTTCAGTGGTACATCACTTTGGAAAAGAACATACGAGGGACTCACAAGCCATACAGACATATAACACAAAAGACTTCTGTAAGTCCGCCATCATCCTGTGGATGGTGACTGCCCGCCTATTAGGCGGTGGTCCCACTGATGCTGAAATGGATCAAAAAGTGATCTGAGGAACCATTTCAACCAGATTGCCTTCAGTGTTAATTTATTTTATTATTATGTAATATTCATAGAGAGCCCCTCTGTTACATGAAGGTCTTTTTCTTTGCACTTGGATATTTTTCTAGAGGAAAACAACGTGTTTTCCTTAAATAACCTTCACCCACCAGGGTTGCACTTTGGTGGCATGCTTCATCATCTGGTTCTTCCCGTCATGCTGCGGAATGAGCGTGCTACAACCTACTGAGATGTAGGAGCACTTATAGTTGATACCTTGTGTTGATGAAATGTTGATGTCTGAGTGAAGGGAAAAAAAGGAATTAAAAATACCTGGATAGTGCAAAAATGTTCTTTACTGTAACCCCTATCCGGTATGGCTAAAATAAGGGGAAATTGGAAACTTTAAGTATGCAATGTGCCTAGGTTACACTGGTCGACATATTTCTAACCCTACCCCAATGCTATTCTTCAAGACCAAAACATGCAAGGGTTCCCCTGGTACCACTCTTATATTTAGTGCATATAATAATAAATAAAAACAGCACCCATTGGTGTCAAAATCTTGATAGATATCAACTACCAGGAAAAGAAAAAGGCATGGTTAAGGTAAACAAATCAAGAGCACTATCCTCCGTGCCCCAACAGTAAAAACACTTCACCTGTGTGGAAAAAACGTGATATATTTTGCATAAGAAATGTGATCACTTCTAGTGCTGCCTTCAGTGGTACATCACTTTGGAAAAGAACATACGAGGGGCTCACAAGACATACAGACATATAACACAAAAGACTTCTGTAAGTCCGCCATCGTCCTGTGGATGGTGAGTGCCCGCCTATTAGGCGGTGGTCCCACTTATGCTATTACAATGCGACCACCACCACGGTGGTCGCACTTGTCATATTTAACATTGTGACTGGTGCTGCTAGGTGCAGCACCCACCGCAATGCTAAAAATGCACTCCTAACATTTCCCTGCACTACGTGGCATGCACCATGCGGTGCCTGCCACATGTTGCAGGTAAATGTAGGGGGGCACCATAGGTGCCCCTCAATGCTCTTGCCCGAGGCCCAGGGATAAAGGGGGCCTGCTATGGACACCAAAACCATTTCCACATGCAGTTTCATGGTGGGTTGACCGCCACGAAATGGCCAGCGAAAAGAAATATCATAATCCCGCTGGCCGCAATGCTGGGCAATGCGGCTGCTGCGACAGGCGGTCGGAAAATTACCGCCTGTTGGAACCGTGGCGGATGGTCTTTCTGACCGCCACGTTTCCACCCGCCATTGTAGTCTGGTGGGCAGAAAGCCGCAGTACGAAGGCGGAGGGCCAGCCACGATAGGCTGTCAGTGCGGGCCCTCCACCATCATAATGACCCCCATAGTATGGCTAGTTAAATGCCACCAGTGACCTGAAGCATTTATTTTGCATTAAGTTACATGACAAGAAAAACATGGCTTTAAGGCTACCATTTTAATCTGAAAGCTACAGTTTATAATTGAAGCCTACACTGTCAAAATAATCCTACGGCGGAAAAAAATCCTCTTTTTAACTATTAATAGGTCAACCCTATTTAGCCCTCGTAGCCCACAAGGTAAATTGTATAGTATTTGCAATTGGGGAATATAACATAATCATGTTCCTTCAGTGACAAGCCCACAAAAGCTATTTTCATTTTGGAAGGCTCTGGCTATCCTTTGTGGAAAACTGCAGTACAGAATAAAGTATTATTTCTGCTACCTTGGATTTGGGCCAAGCTAGATAAATGGTTCAACCACTATTTTCAATATTTATTAAAAATCCAATTCAGTTCTGAAGTTAGATTTTACTCAATGTTTAGGAAAAGTAACTTTTAAAAGTTACTTTTTTCTTGCCTACAGCTCCTTGAAGGTAATGTGTATTAGCCTACCAGGAGGTGCCCTGTCAGTGATTGAGCTTAATGAGGTGTGAAAACTGCTCCCAGAGCAAGACAATGATTTCAGCCTGGTGACAGGATGGACCCAAATCAGCTCAGGAAGGGCATCTGGGGAGGTTCCAAAAACTTCATTAACTTGAAAGGGACAGCAGTGAGGCCTGCCCATTCACTTTTTAGTTTGAGTGGAAGCCTGAGAAAGGAAAGCCTTTGATCGTTATGCTATATGTAGCCAATTGGGCACTAGCCGAGTAAGAGGGGTGGGCTAGTCTCAGAACTAGTTTGATGTAGCTTAGGAGGAGGAGGCTGCTCATTTCCTTAAATGCATCCGAGCCTAGCACACAAGCACCTTCCAATGGCATATGCCAAACCATGGATCCTAAAATAGTACATTATTAGCCAGTTTGCAGTAAAACAAACTGGATGAACTGCAAAGGTGGATAGAGTTTCCCCGAGGAACTTTTCCCTCATGGGTTGGAGTTTGTCCAGGAGTCATCCCGACCCACTTGCTACTGGACTGTACAAAGATGGACCTTACCACGAACCCCTCAGAACCCGTTCTGAACCTGTGAAAGAACAGATGAAGGACTGCACCTGCTGTTCGAGATATATGAGGAGATCTGAGGTGCTGGACCTACCCAAATTTGCACCTAGGGCAAAGTTGGAGACTCCAACGGAAAATTGGCTGATTGCCAATGATGGAGGGACACAGCATGCTTTAAAAGGTCAAGAGGGCTTTTTCTTGAAATGCGCTCCTCACCAGTTGCAACTGGACCTGGACTGGAAATTGCTGGTGGTCTCTGATGGAGTAAATTCTGACCAATAAGTGTTGTCTCTGAGGTCCTGTAGCACTTGGCTGTGACTGGCTGGATTTCAACAATCTCTAAAAAAGTGTCACGTAATAAAATTTTCAAATCAATAAATCAATCAGAATTTATAAAGTGTGGGTAATCACCTACTAGGAGATCCAGGGGCTTGCATGTCCTGGAGACTTATTTGAACAAATAATTCCAGAGGTAAGGTGATGGTCCGGAGTTGTATTGGGAGGCTGTTCCAGGTTTTTGCTGCGATGTGGAAGAAGAAGCATCCTTCACTTCTACTTTGGTAGAGGAGGGGAGTATGGGCTACTGAAAGGGAGGTGGAGTATAGTCTGGAAGTTCAGTCTGTGGTTAATGTAGGTGGGTGTTTGGTTGTCTAGTGCTATGTGTGCGTGGATCAGCAGCTTGAATTGGCATCTATTCTGTATGGGGAAGGAAGTAGAGTTGCCAGAGGTGGGGTGTGATGTGGGTTTGTCGGGAAAGGCAGAGGATGAGTCTGGCTGTGGCTCTCTGTATGGTCTGAAGTCTCTGTAGGGGTTGTGCAGTGATTCCTACTTAATGGGCATTGCTGTAGTCCAGTTGGCTCGTTATGAGGGCCTGTGTCATGGCATGTCTCATGTGTAGGGGTAGCCACTTGAAGATCTTATGTACCATGCGCAGAGTAGGACAGCAAGGGAAAAAAATAGCGTTGATCTTTGATTCTTCACTTCTAGACCTCTATAAGACTGGGACCAACCAACCAATTAAGTAGCTCCTGCATAAATCTTGTTGCTGCTCTGAGAACCTGTTCAGCAAACTCTCGTGGGTTTTTGGCCTCTCTGGGACCTCCTACCAAACCTAGGAGGACAGAGTAGGGATAATCTATTTTCTAGGCTACGGGGACTGTATTTGGGACCCCCCTTTTTTTCGACCCTTGCTTGACAGAACACCCAAAACTTTCCAGGAAGCAGCTGAGATGGATGGGACTTTTTTGAGAAATTCTTGTGATGATTCTTCAAAAGGGACTAAAGTTATTAGCAAATCAAAACATCCATTTGCCATGGAATTATATATATATGTATTTATACATACACACTTTTTTTCATGTTACGGTGAGGTATAATAAAAATATCTGTTTTCTTTAAATAAAAAAAGTGGAAATTCCCTAA
Source organism: Lissotriton helveticus (assembly GCF_964261635.1). NCBI lineage: Eukaryota > Metazoa > Chordata > Amphibia > Caudata > Salamandridae > Lissotriton > Lissotriton helveticus. Next base: position 1,382,949,819 of record NC_136063.1, on the reverse strand, counting down.
AAACAAAAGTTAATGTAGCATTATAGTAAGGTCAATTTCTAAGTGACAACATACCGTTATGAACTAAAAAACAGAAATTCAGCAGTGATAACCTGCACTCCCACCATGCACTGCTTATGACCTCACATATCACATCACTCATGATATATTTTATAACATCATTGATGACATCACTGATGACGCCTCAAATCATAATTGATGACATAATCCAAACTTCATTTTCCCGCATATTACAGTATACTTTACTTCGGCTTTGCAAGTAGCATAGTTGACATTAACAATCAACCACAGACATATGGGAAACCATAATTGTGTGTGGTGTTCAATCTGTATACAACTGTACAGAGAAAGCCAAATTAGTGAATGCCAATTCCAAAACAAATGCCCTACTGCGGACAGCTTTAATCCGTATCAAACCCCTGACACACACCAAACTTACATTAAGAAATGGAGTTGATATCAGTAGAGAACTTAAGGGCCGATTACGATTGCGAATGGCCCGTCACTGCCAGCCATGCAGAGGCGGTCCTTCTGCAATCGGACCGATATATACCATCCGCTACATTACAATGGCGGAGGGAATCATGCTCTGACAGTGGCGGATGCCAAAAGCAATCTCACAGATTGCCTGGTGGATGGTCCAGATATCCTAAAATGGTGGCAGTGCCTAGCAAGCAAGGCTGGTGGGGATTTGTGATGGGGCCCATTGTGGGCCCCCCTTGAGTTGGGGCAGGTGATTGTGCACTTGGCGAGTACCCATGGTACCTCTTACATTTCACAACACTACATGGCAGGCCATGTGTGGTACCTGCCACATAGTGCTGTAAAATGCTCAACATGGCATTTTAACATTGCAGCGGGTGCTGCTGTCAGCAGCACCTGCCGCAATGTTAGAAAATCAAGATCAGACCGCCATGGTGGCGGTTGCATCCTGATCTGGTCTGCAGGGCCGCTGCATGCCTGGTGGACGGACCCGGTTCCCGCCATCCTAATGACCCCCTTAGTACTGTAAATAGTGTTTACTCTATGGAGAGTTCCTTCTATACTGCACTGGTTGCAATCACTGAAACACTGATAGGAAATACACCACAGACTACTGAAACAAGACTACTATGAATAATGTACATTCAATGCAACAGTTAAAAAAAAAAGGCGCTATTTGCTAAAAATAATCAAGATCTGAAGGTGCTAAAGATCATAGTACCTGTACCTTTTATACTGTGGTGAACACTTTACAGATAGCCCTTCTTCAAAAGTAAAACAAGCATGCCTAAATAGGTGCACACACTCTTTCATGTTAAGTATAAAGTTTAAATTATCATGCTGACACTTTTCTCTATAATAACTCATGGCTGCTTGCAAAACTTAATATCTACTACCTACAATTTCTCTCCTGTTGGAAATGTTTTCTGCAAAACAAAAGCGTTGTGTGGAGCATAATGAATACAAATTAACTGCCACTTGCACACAGAGTTACTCTTGAATGCAAACATTTATAATGTGTTCAATACCTCTTCCCAGCTATTGATATTAGTATCACACACGTTTTGTAAACATTTATACCAATTAACTGCACCCAAGCTGTAAGAAATGACATAGAAAAGTAATATATAAGTTACTTACCATTTTGTAAACTATAAAAAAAACTTGCACACTTATTGGATGAGGTTATCAGTTATGTCATCGATATCATTTGAGATACCAGTGATGTCATCAATGATGTCATAGAACATGTCATGAGTGGTGTCATATGTGAGGTCATAAGCAGTGCATGGTGGGGGCACAAGTAATAGTTAGTGCTGCTAACTTTAACTTTTAAATGTCTGTTTTTTTTAGTTCAAAACATTAATGTTGTCACTTTGAAATTCACTTAAATATAACGTTACTTAAACCTCTGCTTTTTACAATGAATTTCTAGTTTTTCTTTTAAAGCAAATGAAATTATTTTGTGAGTGTAAGTATGGTAGAACAACTTTATAATATATGCTGTATGCAGACATTTTCTTGAAAAATATTTTTTGTTGTTGCTGTAACATAACAGGATATGGTTCACAGTTTGCAAAATGTTTTCAAAATATGTGTGAGTATTAAACAGATAAATATTTATTATCTATTTGAAATTGTGTATTTGCTCAGTTCTTGAACTCTCATGTCAAGACATGTTACCAGAAATCTATTTTTGAGGTGTCATTACTCTCATGAGAGCCTCGCAAGAAGTTTGCAGGACACTCGCAAGTTTGTGAAGTTATCAAAGTTATTGTAATCTACTGTATACAGTTCTTTACCATGTTTTAAGTTATTATTTAAATCTTATGTAGAAGAGAATAGCGAACTTAAGAGGGTTGTATCTCTCTCTCTCTCTCTCTCTCTCTCTATATATATATATATATATATATATATATTTTAAAGTGATGACTCTCGCGAGATGCTCGCAGGAGCCAGATGAGCAATCCCCTGAATGGACGCTGTGAGGGCTGTACTTCCTGTTCGACTTTCGTGCAGCCCTCACAAGATTGTACATTTTGAATTAAGTTAATGAAGGTGTTTATTGAGTACTTTTGAAAAACGTAGAGCATTAGACATGTTGATTAAGTTAGAAAAATGTATTTTATTGTTCCGTAGAAGATATAAAGCTATTACTTTTTTTACAGTCTCTCAAGATGCACGCAAGACTCTCTTGAGAGGTCAGGGAGAGGAAGCACAACCTAAGAAACAATTGTGATTGTTTAATATGGATGCCTTTATTTAGAAGAAGAAAATGTCATTCTTTTTGCTTTATTTCACTATTGAATGTTGGTGGAAGTAGACATATTTGCCTTGATCTCTTTTTCTGTTTGCCTTACATCACAAACATGTCAGATGTCTGCAACAAATTCTGATGAAGAGCCAGGGGCACGTACCCCAGCTCAGTCATCGCAGCCTCCTAAGGAATCCTTGGTGTGGCAATTCTTTGACATGAGGCCAGGTAGCAAGAATGTTTCTGCGAAGTATGCCATCGGTAAACTCTGCAAGAAGGAGTTCAGCTGGGGGAGCAAGAAATAAGCAATATAGCTTGAGTACCACAGGCATGTAGAGACGCCTCAGACCTATGCATCTGCAAAGGCTTGCATGGACAGATTTTGCTTATGCTGCGGAGCAAGACAACTCTATAGGGGATCCTACATCATTTGCTCTGGAAGACACTGTTGCTGCACAGGTTCTAAGTGCACAGGCAGACTATACTCCTGCTTTATTGAATAAAGCACTATTTTTTTGATTGTTTAAGCAGACACTTTTTTCATCTGAGACAAGTAGGTCTGCCCAGGACAAGGTTGTCTAAGATCACAGGACCTCCCAGAGGCAGTAGTTTTTTTTTAAACCAGTTTTTTCCCAAATGTTCTCCTTTTTGTTTTGTAAGGAGATGTTGTTGATGTTGCTCAATACCTCAAGTTGTAGGTTTTTATCCTGCACTACTAAAAAAATGTAAAATACAAAAAAATATTAGAACTGAAAAAAACTCAGAAAATTCATACTTGGCGAAAACTTAATAAAAATGGCTCTTTTCAAAGCTACCCTCTACGGTCATGATCTAATGTGTTTCCCTTCTTAAAATCTCTTCTGAGACTCTTCACAGAACCAGAGTAGGCCATGATAATCTGCAGCTCTCATGAGCCTCTTGCAGTATTTTGTGGGAGCTTGCTAGAGCCAGGTAGGCAATCCCTCATGTGCAGTCTGAGGGGGCAGTACCTCCTGGTTTGCTCTTGTAAACCTCTTGTGAGAACAGAATTTTTATAATGGATTTTGCAATTAACGGGAATATATCCTGATGTATGTACGATTTTTCTCCAGCAGAATAGTAACAGTGTGTTTAGTTTAATGAAATGCAAACCATTATATAATTGTGGGGTTTCACTGATAGAATATTGATGTTAAAATTAAAATATCGATGTTCAAAATATCGAAAAAATATATACGGCCTGATTCCAATATCGTTTGGGAGGCCTCCAAACCGGATTTAGCTTTCCCGGATCCGATTCGTATAATGCGAAGATCTATACGTGCAGACCGAATCGTTTCCGGGACCCAAACCTGTCTGTATGACTCGTTAGCCAAATAGTGCCGAATTATGACCGAGCGAGTACGATGCACAATCCGGACAGCCACTTAGCCTCGGTCTCAGCGAGACTAAATGGCTATTGGAGGCCTACTTCGGGGGCAGTAGCCGACCCTCCTTCATGCAAGGTCCTCCGAATCTGTCACAGGGGTATGCCCATGGGTCCAGGCATGCAGAGTGGGGCCAGGGCCGGACTGGCCATAGCGGGCACCGGGCAATACCCCGGTGTGTCGCATGGGTGGGTGCCGGTTTTGGGCCCCTGGGGGCCGTTTTTGCTACTGGGCCCTGTACCAAAATTGCCCGAAAACCGGCCCCGGCAAAGAGCTCGGCGGCACCTCCAACCCCCCCCCCCGAGTTGGGAGGGGGTGCCGGCCGAGCACTTTGCCAGAGCCGGTTGTGGTTCACAGTCTGGCCCTGATTGTAGCGAGCATCATGGGGTGCCCACCACAGGGTGTACACTTTGCCCCACCCACCCCTTTTTGCAATGGGAGCCTATGTACCCGTCTGTACACAGGCTCCCATAGAGTTCAATGGGAGTCAGAGCGCACAGAGTTCGTAAGCATACGGCTGTATCGTACTCACTCGTTCAGACTCCCGGAGCACGTCTCGCTCGCAAAGCCCTCCAGATCCGAGTCGTACGGAGGGCTTTCCTAGCGAGATTGTTATCGGGCATATAGACTACAAAAATATTGACTCCCGTACAATTAGGTACAAAAATATCCAATCAAAATTATCATTGTAAAAACATAGATGTAAAGAATATCGATTTCAATATATATATGTATAAAATAAAATAATATATATTAAACATTCATATTCATTTTAACAAAATATATTAAATGTAACATGCATTTTTATAAAGTATTACAAATAAACGTAAAAGAAATAAGCACACAAACATAATAATGTATACATATATATATATTTACTTTAAAATAATGAATTAACTATTGTGTTTAATTTATTTAAAAACTTTAAAATGATATATAAATAAAGAATATATATTTAAATAATTTTAAATATAAAAGAATTCTAGAATAACTGAGAACATTAAACTATGAAAAAATATTTAAACTCAAATTGCCCAAAACAATCAGTGCAACAGTAGGAAATGTGTTGGATAGCAAAATAATAAAATATACTATTGCAACTCCAATGAGTGTAACAGTAGGGAAAGTGTTGGATAGCGGAGGGGTACAAATTACTATTCCCATTCCAAACAATTGCGGGTTTATATAGCGCTAGGAATCGACTCCCGGAGGAGTATCTCCACGCTTCGACCGCTGGGGAACCCGTCCTGGCTCACCCTGAGAGATGGTCCCTGATGGGTATCTCTAAGGTGCGACCAAGCATCCCCGGCGGTCTGGGGGGGCCGTTGTGAAGATGAGGCAAGCTGATGCCCAGAGTTGCCGAGTGTGGTTTCTGACTAGAGTAGGCACCGAGGCAAGAATTATCGAGTCCGCTGACCCTGGTCCACGACCCTGCCGCGTCGGGAATCGAACCCTGGTCCCGGGCCGTTCTCTGCTTACGGGTCTGCCGCCTCTAACCAGTGAGCCACACTTCTCCACAATGCAACAGTAGGGAAAGTGTTGGATAGCGTAGGGGTACAAATTACTATTCAGAATCCAGTGAGAGGAACAGTAAGGAAAGTGTTAGATAGCAGAGGGAAAAAATTACTATTCCCACTCCAGGTAGTGAAACAATAGGAAAAGTGCAGGATAGCAGAGAGATACAAAATACTATTCCCACTCCAGTGAGTGCAACAGTAGGGAAAGAACTGGATGGCGGAGGGGTAACAATTACTATTCCCACTCCAAACAGTGCAACAGTAGAGCAAGTGTTGAATAGAGGAGGGGTAAAATTGCTTTTTCCACTCCAGTAAGAGCAACAGTAGGGAAAGTGCTGGATAGCGGAGGGGTAAACATTACTATTCCAACTCTGGTGAGTGCAACAGTAGGGAAAGTGTTGGATAGGGGACAGGTCAAATGTACTATTGCCACTCCAGTGAGAGCAACTGAAGAACTGTAATCTTCATTCTCAAGGAATACTTACTAATAAAAAAAGAACTTGGCACAGAAGCTGAAAATATGAAAAGACATCTTTATTAAATTTAATAAGTGAGGCCACGTCACACAGAAGCCGTAGCAACTGAATGAGGTAGTCTGAGGAATACAGAAAACAGAGGCCTTTTATATGCTTAGGGTTACAAACTTCAGCATACAAGTAAGGGGCAGTCCTAGCTTTTGCAAGCATGAAAGAAATGCCTAACATGGACATGCAAGGTCTGCCAAACGACAAACCCATTTTACAGTTGTCCGGCCCATAATCAATCATTGAACAAACCCAACATTCTTCTTTAGACAAGCCGGACAAACCCATAATAAAAGAACCACAACCCATATCATAATCAGACCATAAAAGAAGGAACAGAAAACAGATAAGAAGCAGGATAAGGGGTGTGTGTGCATACCAAACTCTACAATGTCCTGTGCTTTGAGCCTCAATCGTGATCAGCTAAAGGGCAGGAACTGGTTTAACAAGGTCAGCTTCAGGCAACAGGGTCAGTTCACTCAGGTCAAACAGGAGTCAGCATGAACTCGAGCTAAGGTGTACATGTCCTCAAAAGACTAGTTTCAGCCACAATCATGGACTATGTGAGGGCAACCACAAAATGGCTGCCATACACAAAATGGAACCCATGGGTTCAGAATTCACAGAACCTCAGACCCTCCTTTTGCCCTTACATAGGCAATCACTGTATCTGAATCAATGTCAATATTATCCGTTATTCCCTTCACTAAGGCATTATTACTTGAGTTATTACTTTTAACCCCTTCGGGGCTGATGACGAGCTGGGCTCGTCATGGCGTAGCCTCCTCGCACGCTCATGACGAGCCCAGCTCGTCATGAGCCCCACCCTCGGGGGAAGCGCCAGCGCTCCCCCCGAGTCAGCCCGATTTTTTTAGTTTCTGCGGGGATGGCAGGGGAAGATCTTCCCCTGCCTCCCCCCGCCCTCCCCGCCCGCGTCATCAATGACGTCAGCGCGCGAGGCGCGCTGACGTCACCGGAGGCTCCATTTGTTTACCGACGCGCAGGGAAGCCATTTGCTTCCTGCGCGTCGGATGGTAAACAGGTTAGTTTTGCGGCTGGGGCGGGGGAGATTTCAGTATTACTTCTAAGGAGGGAAAGGAAAGGCTTTTCCTTTCCCTCGGTGGCATTTAGAGGTTTCCTGCTGCACGATCGTGCGATCGTGCAGCAGGAATGTTAGGGATTTTTTTTTTTTTTTCATTGATGATCAATTTCGTAGTTCGGGGAGCGGCCCCTTGGGGAAGGGTCGCTCCCCTTGTTGGGGGAACATTATCTATGAAGTCTTCTCTTGGCTGCAATGTTGTTGAAAGGCCGTTTTTTCTACAAAAATGCTGATGGGGGTCATTTATAAAGTAAAATAATAGTGCTCATTGTAATGAAGGATGCAAGTGCCTCTGTCCTTCATTACTTATACTGATGTGTGTTTCTGAAGTGGCTAAAAAACACACCTGTGCTGCCTAGGCAAAGCTCACTAGTGTTTTTGGCCTGATGAATGTTTTTTTTTGTGTGCTGCTTTTCAAACACATGCTTTGTCTCCAGTGACCATGTGTGTGTTACTATGCCATGTGCGAAGGGGTCCCTTGAGTGAGCTGTCCATCATAGTGGGAAGCTCACAAATGTTTTTGGGCTGTTGATTGTTACCTGAATTTGTGCTGCAACTCTAGCGCCATCTTTGTCTCCATTGACCATGGGTGCGTTACTATGCAACTGCACAAATGTGCGCAGGGGTCCCTTGAGTGAGCTGTCCATCATAGTGGGAAGCTCACAAATTTTTTTGTGTTGATGATTGTTTTCCTGAGTTTGTGCCGCAACTCGAGCGCCATCTTTGTCTCCAGTGTCCATGTGTGCGTTACTATGCAATTGCACAGATGTGCGCAGGGGTCCCTTGTGTGAGCTGTCCATCATAGTGTTTGGGGTATGCACGAAACATGTCGACGATAGGAGTTGATAGGTACATCTGGACACATTACGTTTAGGGCAGCCTATCTTTGCACCCTGTTTATTACCACCTAGAGGCAAGAATAAAGTTTATTGTAAACCTACTGGGCAGGTATTTCACACATCACATAGTCCACTCCTCAAATACACATGCACCACACATAGTCTAATAAAGTGCTCCTACGTAACTTTCGCAAGTCGCAGCACGCCCCAGCCCGTAGAGGACTGGGATGGCCCCAATGATGAAGCATGTCACCGTGGGGCAACCCTGGTGAGTGAGGGGACACCTAAAAGAGGAGCATTTCTCCCCTTTTTTGTACACAATACCATATTTTCACAATCGACCCCAGTGTGTGTTGGTTGTTATCTGAATAAACTAGCAAGGCTCTTAGGTATCTGGAAGCAGAGACCATTTGTTCATCATAGTGGGAAGTTCACAAATGTTTTTGGGCTGATGATTGCTTTCCTGAGTTTGTGCTGCAACTCGAGCCCCATCTTTGTCTCCAGTGTCCATGTGTGCGTTACTATGCAATTGCACAGATGTGCGCAGGGGTCCCTTGTGTGAGCTGTGAATCATAGTGGGAAGGTCACAAATGTTTTTGGGCTGATGAATGTTTTCCTGAATTTGTGCTGCAACTCGAGCGCTTGCTTTGTCTCCAGTGTCCGTGTGTGTTACTATGCCATCGCACCAATGTGTGCACAGGTCCCTTGAGTGAGCTGTCCATCATAGTGGGTAAATTTAGGAAAGATGGTGCACTCCGCTAGTTGGTGGGCGTTGCCAAACGGGGATCTTCTGTGTGAGTTCACATGCCTCTTATGTGTATAAATGGTCAGAGACTGTTGAGAGCAGCAGATGGGGAGAAAGAAGCTCCTGGTTATAGGAACTGTTTTAGGATTGCGCTTGTGAAAATCAAGGATGCAAGTGCCTCTGTCCAGCATCGCAGTGAACCACAGTAATTCTGTTGTCCCCCTCCCCATGAGAATCCCTGATGATGTCAGCGCGCACAGCACGCGCCAACATCTTCAGGGATTCCCAGGCGGTCGGGAAGCCATTTGCTTCCTGCGCCTGGAGGTGTTAGGTTGGTTTTGAGATATTTGGGGGGGTTTGCAAAGAGGCATCAGGGGAGAGGTAAGTGATTTTCCTCTCTTCTGATGTCTCTTTGCAGGGCATTTCTGGCTCACGGTCGCGCACAGCATTGCGATTGTGCGGTGGAAATGCCCCCACTAGCACCAGGGATTTTATTTTAGATTGTAGGAAGTGACCCATTGTGCAAGGGTCGCTTTCAGGTGGGTCGGATTTTAAATTTAGATTTTCTGGCCTCCCCCCCCGGTGGGCAAATCAACCCGTACTTTTGTCCGTTTTGCCCTTTTTGATGGCCCATCTGTGTGGATGTGATTTTGGGGGTAAATTTGTGTATTGTTTATTCATTTGTTATGTTGTTTGTGAAATGTAGTATTAAATTATTTTTTTTCTTCTTTGTTTTTGATCCAGGCTTTTGCTGTTTGTATTGGTGTAGGTTGTGGTTCGGTTAATGCTGGTTTTGCAGCTTGTGTAGTTGCATGTGCTTGGTAAGTAAATGTTTTTTGTACTATTTTTCCTAGATAAATGTGTTGTTATGAAAAGTGAAGTTATTGCTGTGTGTGTGGCTTTGTGTTTCTTGATTGTTAACTTTTTTTTTTGTATTGCTGCTTGATGTGTACTTTGTCTAATCTATACTTTTTTTTTTCTTTCCAGTGGGATTTCCTTTCTTTTTGCTGTGTTTCAGCAGAGTAGGTGCTGGTGAGTCTTCTTATATTTGGTTAGATTTGAATTGTTTTTGAGTGTATTGATTTTTGTGTGAAGACTCTACCTTGTTTACTTCTTCCTTTGCACAGTGTAGGTTGTTGTTCACTTGTGTGTGTAGTCTTCTTGATTTGTAAGGATAATGGCTGCTCGCAGGATTACTGCTAAGCAGGTTGTTAGTTTGCTTTTTGAGTCTTCCTCTGACCATGGTCCAGACACTGACTCCGATTCGGAGCATGAGGTAGGTGCAGAAGATTCAGGCAGTGAGTTTTCTCTTCGCATGGTATCATCGGATGATGATTCTTCTTCTAGTGCTGATGAAGTGCCTGTGGTAGAGAGGGACATTGATGTGCCGGTAGAGAGGCAAGAGCCATGTGAGCGGCAGCCTAGGTCCTCAAGGTTTCCCTTTTTTTCACGTCAGGAACAGGCAAGTGTGGTAAAGGCTGCGCCCAAAAGGTTTCACATTGCTGTGGTGCGCCAAAGGTTATCTGGTGCTGCTAGTCTTCCTGTTGTAGAGCAGCATGAGGCATCTGGTGCTGCTAGTCTTTCTGTTGTTGTTGAGCAGCAAGTGGCATCTGGGGATGCGAGTTCTTCTGTTGATGTTGAGATGCAAGAGGCAGCTGGGGATGTGAGTTCTCCTGTTGGTGAAGAGATGCAAAATGTATCTGGGAATGCTAGTATTCCTGTTGGTGTAGTGAGGCAAGAGGCATCTGGGGATGCTAGTGTTCCCGTTGATGTAGTGCAGCAAGAGGCATCTGGCCTGCAGGCTAGGGTGGCTTCTTCTCCTCATGTTAGTGATGACGTCTGGGTTGCCCCTGGCATGGTGCAGCCGGAATTGCCAGACTTCACTGGTGTTCCAGGGTGTAGAGTGGATACTGACAATTTTTTGCCAATTCAATATTTTCAGTTGTTTTTTGACGATGAGTTTTTGCAGGAGATTGTGGAGCAAACTAATTTGTATGCAGAGCAGTATTTGAGGGACCACAGTGCCAGCCTTAAGCCCCATTCCAGAGCTACCCATTGGTCTCCCACATATGTTGAAGAGATGAAGAAGTTTTTGGGATTAACTTTTTTGATGGGCTTGCTAAGGAAGCCATCAATGTCTTCTTATTGGTCCACTAGTCCCTTGATGGCAACATCTATATTTCCAGCAGTTATGACTCGTGATCGATATATGCTTCTTCTTCGCATGATGCATTTTGTTGATAATGATTTAGCGTTGCCACGCGATCACCCTGATTGTGACCGTCTTTTTAAGATTCGGCCTGTCCTTGATCACTTTGTTGATCGTTTTCCTGAGATGTTTGCACCTGGAAGAGAAATAGCTGTGGACGAGTCTTTGGTATTGTTCAAGGGCCGCTTGGTTTTTAGGCAATACATTCCTAGTAAGAGGGCACGCTATGGCATCAAACTGTATATGCTGTGTGACAGTGAGACTGGATATGTTTATAATTTCAGGGTGTACACCGGTAAGGATTCCAGCATTAACACTTCTGCTTGTCCGTCCACTTTTGGAGTGACTGAGAAAATTGTGTGGGAACTAGGTAGACGATTATTTAACAAAGGCCACCATTTATATGTAGATAACTTCTACACTAGTGTGCGTTTGTTCAAGGAGTTGGCCAAAGTGGGCACTGTTGCATGTGGCACGATGCGCAGTAACCGGAAAGGTTTTCCAATAGAACTTGTTTGCAAAAGGCTTGTGCGGGGACAGTCTACTGCATTGCGATGTGGGAAGCTTCTAGCTGTGAAGTTTTCAGACAGGAGAGATGTTTACATGCTGACTACTATCCATGACGAAAGCACTGAAGCTCTGCCAGTTCGGGGTGAGACTGCTGAAGTGCGTAAACCTGTGTGCATTTTAGACTATAATAGGCACATGGGTGGTGTTGACAGAGTAGATCAGAGGTTGGAACCTTATGCTGCTCTTCGAAAGGCTTACGTTTGGTACAAGAAGTTGGCTATCCATCTTTTCCACTTGGCATCCTTTAATGCTTTTGTTGTTTTCCAGAAATCTTGTCCTGAGTCAAAGATGCCTTTTGTTAAGTTTCAGGAGACTATAATAGGCAGCCTTGTACTAGTGGAACAGGCAAGTGTGCCAAGATTTGGAGTGGTGGAGGAAGTGGCTAGACTGAAAGATCGCCACTTTCCAGAATACATTCCTCCCACAACTGCAAAAGACAAACCCACTAAAAGATGTAGAGTCTGTTGGCGAAGAGAAGTGCGGAGGGAGTCTCGTATGCACTGTCCTGACTGTCCTTCAAATCCTGGATTGTGTGTGCCAGCTTGTTTTAAATCGTACCACACACAAAAGAAGTTTTGGGAGTTTCATTGAGCTTGTAAGTGTACTGTCTGGTCTTTTTTCTGTAATATTTTTTTGTTTGCTTTTAGGTTTCCATTAATGCAAAGCATTTAGGTTTTGAATTTGTGTTAGCAGATTTGTAGGTTTCTACATTTGATTTGCGGTATTTCTTTAAAAAATTCTAATTTCGATGGTGGTGTGTGCAGGATTGTGCTTGGATTGTTGGTGTGCGTGGACTGGCGCTTGGCTGGTGGTGTGCGTGGTCTGGTGCTTGGCTGGCATAGTGCATGGATTGGAGTTGTGCTGGGGGGGTGAGTGGATTTTTGCTTGGCTGGCTGAGTGCATGGTTAGGTGCTTGGCTGGTGGTGTGAGTGGATGGCGCTTGGCTGGTGGTGTGCGTGGTCTGGTGCTTGGCTGGCATAGTGCATGGATTGGAGTTGTGCTGGGGGGGTGCGTGGATTTTTGCTTGGCTGGCGGAGTGCATGGTTAGGTGCTTGGCTGGTGGTGTGAGTGGATGGCGCTTGGCTGGTGGTGTGCGTGGTCTGGTGCTTGGCTGGCATAGTGCATGGATTGGAGTTGTGCTGGGGGGTGCGTGGATTTTTGCTTGGCTGGCGGAGTGTATGGTTAGGTGCTTGGCTGGCGGTGTGAGTGGAGTGGTGCTTGGCTGGCGGTGTGTGTGGAGTGGTGCTTGGCTGGCGGCGTGTGTGGAGTGGTGCTTGGATGGTGTTGTGTTTGTGGAGTGGCGCTTGGCTGGTGGTGTGCGTGGAGTGATGCTTGGCTGGTGGTGTGTGTGAAGTGGTAGTTGGCTGTCGGTGTGCGCTGAGTGGTGTTTGGCTGGCAGTGTGCATGGTCTGGTGCTTGGATGGTGGTGTGGGTGGACTGGCGCTCGGCAGGCGGTGTGTGAGTAGTTACTTTCTGTTGGTCAATACACACACTGCTAGTTGAGTGACACTCCACACAGTCCATCATTTTGTGTAGTTGCGGTGTCAGAAATGTGGGCGTGTGAAAGTGATGGGCCCTTGAATGGCGCTGTTTGCTGGTGTGAGTGTTGAAATGTGATGGGTCCGCGGCTGGCGGTGTGAATGTTTTGTATGTGTCACGCGTACGAAAGGTGTATGAATGGCCTGTAAAGAGGTTGGTGCCTTGACGTGGCTTTACAGCTCACGAGCTGCGAGTCAGTGGTTCAGTTTATCATACTTTCAATTATACGCAGTGTATTTCATTTTTGATGAAATTACTTGCGTATCCAATTGTATGTACTGAATCATCACTCACCCTCGTGCCAAATCCAACCAGTATGTGTGTGTGCTTGCGGATTAGATGGGTGTGCAGTAATAATTGTTTTTTTTCTCTTTCTGCAGTAGGGTGTACATTGCCCTTTATTGTGATTGTTCTTATGTGTTGCTTTTCCATTCGGATGGTGTCAATGGTCTGGTTTGTATCAGGTATGAAAGGTGCGTGAATGGCCTGTAAAACGGTTGGTGCCTTGTCGTGGCTTTACAGCTCATGAGTTGCGAGTCACTGGTTCAGTTTTTATGCATTTATTTATTGACAGAGTATTTCATTTTTTTGAAATATCTTGTTAATAAAATTTTATGTACTGAACCATCACTCGCCCTCGTGCCAAATCCAACCTGTATGTGTGTGTCTTTGAGGAATAGATAGCCGTGCTTGAATGTTTGACTTTTGATTAACTCTGTTAAGGTGTGGTATCCTTTTACTCGGGAGAACAAGGGGAGCGCAGGGTGGTAGGACTTTTTTGCCGGCACGGCGATCCCACGCCAAAATGTTTGGAAAATTGCTATTTTTACCTATTTTTAAGGTTTGCAAGGAGTTCTGGGTAGGAAAACATTGGTGGACCCACACATGCCATACCTCCCTGGACTCTCCCGGGTGTCTAGTTTTCAGAACTGTTTGGGTTTGCTACTTTCCAAAGAATACCACCCACCCCGGCCCAAAAACTCAGGTGCCTCCCCCCAAAAAAATCAAAGTTATATTGCTTCAGGGTATTTTATATTCACCACTGTTAGATTTGGACCTTTTCCTGTTGCAGCCACTATGGCTACCCACGCAAGTGAGGTACCGTTTTTATCGGGAGACCTGGGGGAATGCTGGGTGGGAGGTCATTTGTGTGAGCCCAGTGATGCCACGCTTTCCCAGACTACAACGTGTGAAAAAAATTAATTTTTTTCTGCTAAAATTGAGGTTTGCAAGTGATTCTGGGTAAAGGAACGTTGGCGGATCCACGCAAGCCATACCTCCTTGGAAGCGCCCGGGTGTCTACTTTTCAGAAATGTGTGGGTTTGGTAGGTTTCCATAGATGGCTGTCTCGCACGGGGCCAGAAACCCAGGTAACCCCTAAGTCCACCAGCTTTTGCAAGAGGGGTTACCTGGGTTTTTGGCCCCGTGCGAGACAGCCATCTAGGGAAACCTACCAATCCCACACATTTCTGAAAAGTAGACAACCGGGGGCTTCCAAGGAGGTATGGCTTGCGTGGATCCTCCAACGTTCCTTTACCCAGAATCCCTTGCAAACCTCATTTTTTGCATGGAAAAAATCAGTTTTTTCACACGTTTTAGTGTGGGAAAGCGTGGCATCACTGGGCACACACAAATTACCTCCCACCCAGCGTTCCCCAAGGTCTCCCAATAAAAATGGTACCTCACTTGCGTGGGTAGGCATAGCGGCTGCTTTATGAAAAGGCCCAATTCATACTGTGGAGACGAAAACATTATCTTTAGCCAAATAATCTGATTTTTTGAGGGGGTCACCTGAGCTTTTGGCCCGGGGCTTGGCAGGCATCTTTGGAAACTACCAAACCCAAACAGTTCTGAGAACTAGACACCCGGGGGAGTCCAGGGTGGTATGGCATGCGTGGGTCCCCCAATGTTTTCCTACCCAGAAACCCCTGCAAACCTGAAATTTTGGTCAAAAAACCCACTTTTCCATACTTTTTTGGGTGGGATGAGCTACGGCGCAAAAACAAAAGGTAGTCTTTTTGTCCGAATCGTGCTAAATTTCACTGGGAAATTGAGGTGCGACCATGCTGCGTTTTGCGCTGTTTCATGTCGCAGCCACTATGCCTACCCACGCAAGTGAGGTACCATTTTTTTCGGGAGACCTGGGGGCACGCTGGGTGGGTGGAAATTTGTTGATCCACACAGATTCCAGAACTTTCCACCACAGAAATGTGAGGAAAATGTGTTTTTTTGGTCACATTTTTATGTTTGCAAGGGATTCTGGGTAACAAAACCTGGGGGTGGGCAGGCGAGTCACCCCATCCTGAATTGCCCTGGGTGTCTAGTTTTCAAAAATGTATAGGTTTGCTAGGTTTCCCTAGGTGCTGGCAGAGCTACGGCGCAAAAACAAAAGGTAGTCTTTTTGTCCGAATCGTGCTAAATTTCACTGGGAAATTGAGGTGCGACCATGCTGCGTTTTGCGCTGTTTCATGTCGCAGCCACTATGCCTACCCACGCAAGTGAGGTACCATTTTTTTCGGGAGACCTGGGGGCACGCTGGGTGGGTGGAAATTTGTTGATCCACGCAGATTCCAGAACTTTCCACCACAGAAATGTGAGGAAAATGTGTTTTTTTGGTCAAATTTTTATGTTTTCAAGGGATTCTGGGTAACAAAACCTGGGGGTAGGCAGGCGAGTCACCCCATCCTGAATTCCCCTGGGTGTCTAGTTTTCAAAAATGTATAGGTTTGCTAGGTTTCCCTAGGTGCTGGCAGAGCTACGGCGCAAAAACAAAAGGTAGTCTTTTTGTCCGAATCGTGCTAAATTTCACTGGGAAATTGAGGTGCGACCATGCTGCGTTTTGCGCTTTTTCATGTCGCAGCCACTATTCCTACCCACGCAAGTGAGGTACCATTTGTTTTGGGAGACCTGGGGGCACGCTGGGTGGGTAGAAATTTGTTGATCCACGCAGATTCCAGAACTTTCCACCACAGAAATGTGAGGAAAATGTGTTTTTTTGGTCAAATTTTTATGTTTGCAAGGGATTCTGGGTAACAAAACCTGGGGGTGGGCAGGCGAGTCACCCCATCCTGAATTGCCCTGGGTGTCTAGTTTTCAAAAATGTATAGGTTTGCTAGGTTTCCCTAGGTGCTGGCAGAGCTACGGCGCAAAAACAAAAGGTAGTCCTTTTGTCCAAATCGTGCTAAATTTCACTGGGAAATTGAGGTGCGACCATGCTGCGTTTTGCGCTGTTTCATGTCGCAGCCACTATGCCTACCCACGCAAGTGAGGTACCATTTTTTTCGGGAGACCTGGGGGCACGCTGGGTGGGTGGAAATTTGTTGATCCACGCAGATTCCAGAACTTTCCACCACAGAAATGTGAGGAAAATGTGTTTTTTTGGTCAAATTTTTATGTTTTCAAGGGATTCTGGGTAACAAAACCTGGGGGTAGGCAGGCGAGTCACCCCATCCTGAATTTCCCTGGGTGTCTAGTTTTCAAAAATGTATAGGTTTGCTAGGTTTCCCTAGGTGCTGGCAGAGCTACGGCGCAAAAACAAAAGGTAGTCTTTTTGTCCGAATCGTGCTAAATTTCACTGGGAAATTGAGGTGCGACCATGCTGCGTTTTGCGCTGTTTCATGTCGCAGCCACTATGCCTACCCACGCAAGTGAGGTACCATTTTTTTCGGGAGACCTGGGGGCACGCTGGGTGGGTGGAAATTTGTTGATCCACACAGATTCCAGAACTTTCCACCACAGAAATGTGAGGAAAATGTGTTTTTTTGGTCAAATTTTTATGTTTGCAAGGGATTCTGGGTAACAAAACCTGGGGGTGGGCAGGCGAGTCACCCCATCCTGAATTGCCCTGGGTGTCTAGTTTTCAAAAATGTATAGGTTTGCTAGGTTTCCCTAGGTGCTGGCAGAGCTACGGCGCAAAAACAAAAGGTAGTCTTTTTGTCCGAATCGTGCTAAATTTCACTGGGAAATTGAGGTGCGACCATGCTGCGTTTTGCGCTGTTTCATGTCGCAGCCACTATGCCTACCCACGCAAGTGAGGTACCATTTTTTTCGGGAGACCTGGGGGCACGCTGGGTGGGTGGAAATTTGTTGATCCACGCAGATTCCAGAACTTTCCACCACAGAAATGTGAGGAAAATGTGTTTTTTTGGTCAAATTTTTATGTTTTCAAGGGATTCTGGGTAACAAAACCTGGGGGTAGGCAGGCGAGTCACCCCATCCTGAATTCCCCTGGGTGTCTAGTTTTCAAAAATGTATAGGTTTGCTAGGTTTCCCTAGGTGCTGGCAGAGCTACGGCGCAAAAACAAAAGGTAGTCTTTTTGTCCGAATCGTGCTAAATTTCACTGGGAAATTGAGGTGCGACCATGCTGCGTTTTGCGCTGTTTCATGTCGCAGCCACTATTCCTACCCACGCAAGTGAGGTACCATTTGTTTTGGGAGACCTGGGGGCACGCTGGGTGGGTGGAAATTTGTTGATCCACGCAGATTCCAGAACTTTCCACCACAGAAATGTGAGGAAAATGTGTTTTTTTGGTCAAATTTTTATGTTTGCAAGGGATTCTGGGTAACAAAACCTGGGGGTGGGCAGGCGAGTCACCCCATCCTGAATTGCCCTGGGTGTCTAGTTTTCAAAAATGTATAGGTTTGCTAGGTTTCCCTAGGTGCTGGCAGAGCTACGGCGCAAAAACAAAAGGTAGTCTTTTTGTCCAAATCGTGCTAAATTTCACTGGGAAATTGAGGTGCAACCATGCTGCGTTTTGCGCTGTTTCATGTCGCAGCCACTATGCCTACCCACGCAAGTGAGGTACCATTTTTTTTGGGAGACCTGGGGGCACGCTGGGTGGGTGGAAATTTGTTGATCCACGCAGATTCCAGAACTTTCCACCACAGAAATGTGAGGAAAATGTGTTTTTTTGGTCAAATGTTTATGTTTGAAAGGGATTCTGGGTAACAAAACCTGGGGGTGGGCAGGCGAGTCACCCCATCCTGAATTGCCCTGGGTGTCTAGTTTTCAAAAATGTATAGGTTTGCTAGGTTTCCCTAGGTGCTGGCAGAGCTACGGCGCAAAAACAAAAGGTAGTCTTTTTGTCCAAATCGTGCTAAATTTCACTGGGAAATTGAGGTGCGACCATGCTGCGTTTTGCGCTGTTTCATGTCGCAGCCACTATGCCTACCCACGCAAGTGAGGTACCATTTTTTTTGGGAGACCTGGGGGCACGCTGGGTGGGTGGAAATTTGTTGATCCACGCAGATTCCAGAACTTTCCACCACAGAAATGTGAGGAAAATGTGTTTTTTTGGTCAAATTTTTATGTTTGCAAGGGATTCTGGGTAACAAAACCTGGGGGTGGGCAGGCGAGTCACCCCATCCTGAATTGCCCTGGGTGTCTAGTTTTCAAAAATGTATAGGTTTGCTAGGTTTCCCTAGGTGCTGGCAGAGCTACGGCGCAAAAACAAAAGGTAGTCTTTTTGTCCAAATCGTGCTAAATTTCACTGGGAAATTGAGGTGCGACCATGCTGCGTTTTGCGCTGTTTCATGTCGCAGCCACTATGCCTACCCACGCAAGTGAGGTACCATTTTTTTCGGGAGACCTGGGGGCACGCTGGGTGGGTGGAAATTTGTTGATCCACGCAGATTCCAGAACTTTCCACCACAGAAATGTGAGGAAAATGTGGTTTTTTGGTCAAATTGTTATGTTTTCAAGGGATTCTGGGTAACAAAACCTGGGGGTAGGCAGGCGAGTCACCCCATCCTGAATTCCCCTGGGTGTCTAGTTTTCAAAAATGTATAGGTTTGCTAGGTTTCCCTAGGTGCTGGCAGAGCTACGGCGCAAAAACAAAAGGTAGTCTTTTTGTCCAAATCGTGCTAAATTTCACTGGGAAATTGAGGTGCGACCATGCTGCGTTTTGCACTGTTTCATGTCGCAGCCACTATGCCTACCCACGCAAGTGAGGTACCATTTTTTTTGGGAGACCTGGGGGCACGCTGGGTGGGTGGAAATTTGTTGATCCACGCAGATTCCAGAACTTTCCACCACAGAAATGTGAGGAAAATGTGTTTTTTTGGTCAAATTTTTATGTTTTCAAGGGATTCTGGGTAACAAAACCTGGGGGTGGGCAGGCGAGTCACCCCATCCTGAATTGCCCTGGGTGTCTAGGTTTCAAAAATGTATAGGTTTGCTAGGTTTCCCTAGGTGCTGGCAGAGCTACGGCGCAAAAACAAAAGGTAGTCTTTTTGTCCGAATCGTGCTAAATTTCACTGGGAAATTGAGGTGCGACCATGCTGCGTTTTGCGCTGTTTCATGTCGCAGCCACTATGCCTACCCACGCAAGTGAGGTACCATTGTTTTTGGGAGACCTGGGGGCACGCTGGGTGGGTGGAAATTTGTTGATCCACGCAGATTCCAGAACTTTCCACCACAGAAATGTGAGGAAAATGTGTTTTTTTGGTCAAATTTTTATGTTTGCAAGGGATTCTGGGTAACAAAACCTGGGGGTGGGCAGGCGAGTCACCCCATCCTGAATTGCCCTGGGTGTCTAGTTTTCAAAAATGTATAGGTTTGCTAGGTTTCCCTAGGTGCTGGCAGAGCTACGGCGCAAAAACAAAAGGTAGTCTTTTTGTCCAAATCGTGCTAAATTTCACTGGGAAATTGAGGTGCGACCATGCTGCGTTTTGCACTGTTTCATGTCGCAGCCACTATGCCTACCCACGCAAGTGAGGTACCATTTTTTTTGGGAGACCTGGGGGCACGCTGGGTGGGTGGAAATTTGTTGATCCACGCAGATTCCAGAACTTTCCACCACAGAAATGTGAGGAAAATGTGTTTTTTTGGTCAAATTTTTATGTTTTCAAGGGATTCTGGGTAACAAAACCTGGGGGTGGGCAGGCGAGTCACCCGATCCTGAATTGCCCTGGGTGTCTAGGTTTCAAAAATGTATAGGTTTGCTAGGTTTCCCTAGGTGCTGGCAGAGCTACGGCGCAAAAACAAAAGGTAGTCTTTTTGTCCGAATCGTGCTAAATTTCACTGGGAAATTGAGGTGCGACCATGCTGCGTTTTGTGCTGTTTCATGTCGCAGCCACTATGCCTACCCACGCAAGTGAGGTACCATTTGTTTTGGGAGACCTGGGGGCACGCTGGGTGGGTGGAAATTTGTTGATCCACGCAGATTCCAGAACTTTCCACCACAGAAATGTGAGGAAAATGTGTTTTTTAGGTCAAATTTTTATGTTTGCAAGGGATTCTGGGTAACAAAACCTGGGGGTGGGCAGGCGAGTCACCCCATCCTGAATTGCCCTGGGTGTCTAGTTTTCAAAAATGTATAGGTTTGCTAGGTTTCCCTAGGTGCTGGCAGAGCTACGGCGCAAAAACAAAAGGTAGTCTTTTTGTCCAAATCGTGCTAAATTTCACTGGGAAATTGAGGTGCGACCATGCTGCGTTTTGCGCTGTTTCATGTCGCAGCCACTATGCCTACCCACGCAAGTGAGGTACCATTTTTTTTGGGAGACCTGGGGGCACGCTGGGTGGGTGGAAATTTGTTGATCCACGCATATTCCAGAACTTTCCACCACAGAAATGTGAGGAAAATGTGTTTTTTTGGTCAAATTTTTATGTTTGAAAGGGATTCTGGGTAACAAAACCTGGGGGTGGGCAGGCGAGTCACCCCATCCTGAATTGCCCTGGGTGTCTAGTTTTCAAAAATGTATAGGTTTGCTAGGTTTCCCTAGGTGCTGGCAGAGCTACGGCGCAAAAACAAAAGGTAGTCTTTTTGTCCAAATCGTGCTAAATTTCACTGGGAAATTGAGGTGCGACCATGCTGCGTTTTGCGCTGTTTCATGTCGCAGCCACTATGCCTACCCACGCAAGTGAGGTACCATTTTTTTTGGGAGACCTGGGGGCACGCTGGGTGGGTGGAAATTTGTTGATCCACGCAGATTCCAGAACTTTCCACCACAGAAATGTGAGGAAAATGTGTTTTTTTGGTCAAATGTTTATGTTTGCAAGGGATTCTGGGTAACAAAACCTGGGGGTGGGCAGGCGAGTCACCCCATCCTGAATTGCCCTGGGTGTCTAGTTTTCAAAAATGTATAGGTTTGCTAGGTTTCCCTAGGTGCTGGCAGAGCTACGGCGCAAAAACAAAAGGTAGTCTTTTTGTCCAAATCGTGCTAAATTTCACTGGGAAATTGAGGTGCGACCATGCTGCGTTTTGCACTGTTTCATGTCGCAGCCACTATGCCTACCCACGCAAGTGAGGTACCATTTTTTTCGGGAGACCTGGGGGCACGCTGGGTGGGTGGAAATTTGTTGATCCACGCAGATTCCAGAACTTTCCACCACAGAAATGTGAGGAAAATGTGGTTTTTTGGTCAAATTTTTATGTTTTCAAGGGATTCTGGGTAACAAAACCTGGGGGTAGGCAGGCGAGTCACCCCATCCTGAATTCCCCTGGGTGTCTAGTTTTCAAAAATGTATAGGTTTGCTAGGTTTCCCTAGGTGCTGGCAGAGCTACGGCGCAAAAACAAAAGGTAGTCTTTTTGTCCGGATCGTGCTAAATTTCACTGGGAAATTGAGGTGCGACCATGCTGCGTTTTGCGCTGTTTCATGTCGCAGCCACTATGCCTACCCACGCAAGTGAGGTATCATTTTTTTCGGGAGACCTGGGGGCACGCTGGGTGGGTGGAAATTTGTTGATCCACGCAGATTCCAGAACTTTCCACCACAGAAATGTGAGGAAAATGTGTTTTTTTGGTCAAGTTTTTATGTTTGCAAGGGATTCTGGGTAACAAAACCTGGGGGTGGGCAGGCGAGTCACCCCATCCTGAATTGCCCTGGGTGTCTAGTTTTCAAAAATGTATAGGTTTGCTAGGTTTCTCTAGGTGCTGGCAGAGCTACGGCGCAAAAACAAAAGGTAGTCTTTTTGTCCAAATCGTGCTAAATTTCACTGGGAAATTGAGGTGCGACCATGCTGCGTTTTGCACTGTTTCATGTCGCAGCCACTATGCCTACCCACGCAAGTGAGGTACCATTTTTTTTGGGAGACCTGGGGGCACGCTGGGTGGGTGGAAATTTGTTGATCCACGCAGATTCCAGAACTTTCCACCACAGAAATGTGAGGAAAATGTGTTTTTTTGGTCAAATTTTTATGTTTTCAAGGGATTCTGGGTAACAAAACCTGGGGGTGGGCAGGCGAGTCACCCCATCCTGAATTGCCCTGGGTGTCTAGGTTTCAAAAATGTATAGGTTTGCTAGGTTTCCCTAGGTGCTGGCAGAGCTACGGCGCAAAAACAAAAGGTAGTCTTTTTGTCCGAATCGTGCTAAATTTCACTGGGAAATTGAGGTGCGACCATGCTGCGTTTTGCGCTGTTTCATGTCGCAGCCACTATGCCTACCCACGCAAGTGAGGTACCATTGTTTTTGGGAGACCTGGGGGCACGCTGGGTGGGTGGAAATTTGTTGATCCACGCAGATTCCAGAACTTTCCACCACAGAAATGTGAGGAAAATGTGTTTTTTTGGTCAAATTTTTATGTTTGCAAGGGATTCTGGGTAACAAAACCTGGGGGTGGGCAGGCGAGTCACCCCATCCTGAATTGCCCTGGGTGTCTAGTTTTCAAAAATGTATAGGTTTGCTAGGTTTCCCTAGGTGCTGGCAGAGCTACGGCGCAAAAACAAAAGGTAGTCTTTTTGTCCAAATCGTGCTAAATTTCACTGGGAAATTGAGGTGCGACCATGCTGCGTTTTGCGCTGTTTCATGTCGCAGCCACTATGCCTACCCACGCAAGTGAGGTACCATTTTTTTCGGGAGACCTGGGGGCACGCTGGGTGGGTGGAAATTTGTTGATCCACGCAGATTCCAGAACTTTCCACCACAGAAATGTGAGGAAAATGTGGTTTTTTGGTCAAATTTTTATGTTTTCAAGGGATTCTGGGTAACAAAACCTGGGGGTAGGCAGGCGAGTCACCCCATCCTGAATTCCCCTGGGTGTCTAGTTTTCAAAAATGTATAGGTTTGCTAGGTTTCCCTAGGTGCTGGCAGAGCTACGGCGCAAAAACAAAAGGTAGTCTTTTTGTCCGGATCGTGCTAAATTTCACTGGGAAATTGAGGTGCGACCATGCTGCGTTTTGCGCTGTTTCATGTCGCAGCCACTATGCCTACCCACGCAAGTGAGGTATCATTTTTTTCGGGAGACCTGGGGGCACGCTGGGTGGGTGGAAATTTGTTGATCCACGCAGATTCCAGAACTTTCCACCACAGAAATGTGAGGAAAATGTGTTTTTTTGGTCAAGTTTTTATGTTTGCAAGGGATTCTGGGTAACAAAACCTGGGGGTGGGCAGGCGAGTCACCCCATCCTGAATTGCCCTGGGTGTCTAGTTTTCAAAAATGTATAGGTTTGCTAGGTTTCTCTAGGTGCTGGCAGAGCTACGGCGCAAAAACAAAAGGTAGTCTTTTTGTCCAAATCGTGCTAAATTTCACTGGGAAATTGAGGTGCGACCATGCTGCGTTTTGCACTGTTTCATGTCGCAGCCACTATGCCTACCCACGCAAGTGAGGTACCATTTTTTTTGGGAGACCTGGGGGCACGCTGGGTGGGTGGAAATTTGTTGATCCACGCAGATTCCAGAACTTTCCACCACAGAAATGTGAGGAAAATGTGTTTTTTTGGTCAAATTTTTATGTTTTCAAGGGATTCTGGGTAACAAAACCTGGGGGTGGGCAGGCGAGTCACCCCATCCTGAATTGCCCTGGGTGTCTAGGTTTCAAAAATGTATAGGTTTGCTAGGTTTCCCTAGGTGCTGGCAGAGCTACGGCGCAAAAACAAAAGGTAGTCTTTTTGTCCGAATCGTGCTAAATTTCACTGGGAAATTGAGGTGCGACCATGCTGCGTTTTGCGCTGTTTCATGTCGCAGCCACTATGCCTACCCACGCAAGTGAGGTACCATTGTTTTTGGGAGACCTGGGGGCACGCTGGGTGGGTGGAAATTTGTTGATCCACGCAGATTCCAGAACTTTCCACCACAGAAATGTGAGGAAAATGTGTTTTTTTGGTCAAATTTTTATGTTTGCAAGGGATTCTGGGTAACAAAACCTGGGGGTGGGCAGGCGAGTCACCCCATCCTGAATTGCCCTGGGTGTCTAGTTTTCAAAAATGTATAGGTTTGCTAGGTTTCCCTAGGTGCTGGCAGAGCTACGGCGCAAAAACAAAAGGTAGTCTTTTTGTCCAAATCGTGCTAAATTTCACTGGGAAATTGAGGTGCGACCATGCTGCGTTTTGCGCTGTTTCATGTCGCAGCCACTATGCCTACCCACGCAAGTGAGGTACCATTTTTTACGGGAGACCTGGGGCCACACTGGGTGAGTGGAAATTTGTTGATCCACGCAGATTCCAGAACTTTCCACCACAGAAATGTGAGGAAAATGTGTTTTTTTGGTCAAATTTTTATGTTTTCAAGGGATTCTGGGTAACAAAACCTGGGGGTAGGCAGGCGAGTCACCCCATCCTGAATTCCCCTGGGTGTCTATTTTTCAAAAATGTATAGGTTTGCTAGGTTTCCCTAGGTGCTGGCAGAGCTACGGCGCAAAAACAAAAGGTAGTCTTTTTGTCCGAATCGTGCTAAATTTCACTGGGAAATTGAGGTGCGACCATGCTGCGTTTTGCGCTGTTTCATGTCGCAGCCACTATGCCTACCCACGCAAGTGAGGTACCATTTTTTTCGGGAGACCTGGGGCCACGCTGGGTGAGTAAAAATTTGTTGATCCACGCAGATTCCAGAACTTTCCACCACAGAAATGTGAGGAAAATGTGTTTTTTTTATCAAATTTCTATGTTTTCAAGGGATTCTGGGTAACAAACCCTGAGGGTAGGCAGGCGAGTCACCCCATCCTGAATTCCCCTTGGTGTCTAGTTTTCAAAAATGTATAGGTTTCCTAGGTTTCCCTAGGTGCCGGCAGAGCTAGGGTGCAAAAACTACAGGTAGGCACTTTGCCAAAAAAGGGTCAATTTGTAACTGCTAAATTTAGGTGTGACCACGTTGCATTTTGCGCCGTTTCCTGTCGCAGGCACAAGGCCGACCCACACAAGTGAGGTACCGTTTTTATCGGGACACTTGGGGTAATTCAGATTTGTAAATCAACTGTTATTACCAATTGAGCTTTCATGGATTTCTCCCTTTGAATGAAAGACATTGTGTAAAAAAAAAATCTTTATGAAAAATGACCAATAATTCTCATGCTAGTATGAGTATTCCCAACTTTGAAAATGTGCAATTATATACTGTTTCTGAACTCTATAATTTGTACCCAATTCAGAAATACATAGGTGTCTTTCATACAGATTATTCCATGTATACATTTTCCAAGACAAAGTGCACTATACCCAGTAAATGAAAAAATACCATTGCAAGTTGCTGCTCAGTTTTTGGATCTGGGTTCGTCGGGTTCTTGGTGAAACTACAAGTCCTATATATCCCCACAACCAGGAAGGTCTAACGGATGTAACGGTATATTGCTTTCCAAGAGCTGTCAAAATTAGAAAAAGTTATAGGTGAAAACGTTGAGACAAAAGGCTGTTTTTTTCAACAAAATTTCAAATATTCCAATATCTAACTGTTAGTTTCTATAACGAAACCTTCATGGATTTAGACAAATGACCCCTTTCTGAATTCAGAATTTTTTCTACTTTTCGAAAATGTAAAGCTTTCCAGGATCCATTATAGCTTTCAAACTCATTTCTACCATTAACTGGAAGGAGGTGGAAAGCTCTAAAAATAGCAAAAATAGGCTATGTCCCAGAAAAATGCCAAAACTGAGTGAAAAATTTCGGTTCTCTGACAAAAGTCTGTCATTCCCTGAAAGCTG
This sequence comes from Lissotriton helveticus, assembly GCF_964261635.1. Classification (NCBI taxonomy): domain Eukaryota; kingdom Metazoa; phylum Chordata; class Amphibia; order Caudata; family Salamandridae; genus Lissotriton; species Lissotriton helveticus. The sequence continues at coordinate 1,382,923,783 of NC_136063.1, read as the reverse complement.
AGAAAATGGAGATTTCAGCCCCACAAACCCTTTTGTGATACCATTTTCAGGGAAACACCCAGAGGCTTTCATTTGCAGCCCGTTTTTCCCATTTTTCTGAAAAAAACAAAAAAATCACTATATTTTGGTTAATTTCTGGGCCCCCTCCAAGGGAATCCACAAACCCTGGGCGCCTTTAGAATCCACATGATGTTGGAAGAAAAGGACGCAAATTTGGCGTGGATACCTTATGTGGTCAAAAAGTTACAAGGGCCTAAGCGCGCACTACTCCAAAACGCCAAAAAAAGCCTCAGCACAGGAGGGGAAAAGGCCTAGCAGCGAAGGGGTTAATAACTGTGCATCAAATGCACTACGCAATACACAGGGTAATAATCAAAATGTGGAAACTTGTCTTATGATAGCATTGAGTCAGTTAACCAGTCCATCACTACCATGACAGTTAGACTGGAAAACATCGAGTTAGGCCTAAAGAAAATTCTTAAAAAACAGTCTAGTCATACAAAAGGAAATTATACATAATATAGGGGTTCCTAGTACATTACTGCAATCTGGAAGTGTGAACCTAATACAATAATAATAATAAAAGAAGGCTAACTGGTGAAAGGAATATGGAAAAGGGAAAATGGGACTAGGACACAGCTAACATCCCCAATTACTAGGGACGATGCAACATCAATCAGGGGAGAAGTGATGAAAGAAAAATCTATAGGAAGAACAAGAAATTACTAGAGTGAATGTTAGCTCTACCGCTGGCCGCTAAACCATATACGGTAATCTCAGCTAATGTTCCAGTTCCTTTCTTCAGGGAAAAATGAAACCTTGATTCCTTTATGGTACAAGGCCATACACTATTCAGGAAGCAGAACAAAACTGACTAATGTAATATAAAAATTAGGTCAGCATGCGCAAAAGTAACAGATCTATAATTTATCCTTACATCCAATCAGGATACATAAATGTAGGGCTGCCTGTTCCTTAAGGGGAGGGGCAGTACGTGACTAACAGCATGTGACACACTTTGATTCTGTATATCTCTTTTTTTTATTTTCCTTCAAATACCATTAAAGCCAAATTTGACATACACTGATGAAGTGTTGTCTGTCTTTCTGTGAAATTTAGTGTCAAAGCAAATCTACCCAACTGTTTGCAGGATACACATCGTCATGTATATCCCTTCACAACACAGGTAAACTTGTAATAGTATCAAAAGCAACAACATAAACGCAAAACGCACATGTTAAACCATCAGATATACTTGCGGTATATCAAGCACAAAAAACATAGACAAGACAATAGCATATGTAAAAGAGCGGCGACGCACACACTTCAAGTCCTTTACTTTATGCACTGTGAACCTGCAGCCCAAAACTCAATATTTGGGCTTGCTTAATTTATCAGGTTTAAAATCCTTACCAAGGAAATCAAAAGGGGGGAGTAAAGAGGTGATGCCGGTGGGCACCGAGGTGGGCACGTCCTCCTCTTATCAGGGTTGTAGGTTAATCAAAAAGGGCCACCTCACAATGGGTGGGTGTATATCCGGATGTCATTGGAATACACCTTCTTTGTTAAAATACCCCTCACACACCAAAAGGGCCCTTGGTGTCATGCTTCATCATCGGGGTCTTCCCGTCCCGCTGCGGGGCGGGGCAGTGCTGCGACAAGCGGATATGCTGGAGCACCTTTAGGTGAAGGTGCTATGTGTTGGGAGTGAGTGTCAGTGGGGTCAGGAGTGATATAAGAGTGAACATTAAAAAATACCTGGCCTAGTGGAAAAAAGAAATTTTATTAAACACTGGCTGGTATTATTAAAAGAAAAGTGAAGCGGAGAGATGGAGCTATTTAATGGGTTCTCTCTCCTATGTGGGTCAACATGTTTCGAGGCGCGGGGCCTCTTCGTCAGGACCTAGGGGAAGATCCCCCTGTCACTCACTAGTGTTTCTCCACAAAGGTAGAAAAGGTGTATATACAAGAAAAGTGAAAAAAAGGTAAACTATGTGTGTAACTACAATTAATAATTACGACACAATTAAGCTTCCACACTCATAATGTAGTATGCTTATCAATGGAGGAGTCAATGCCCCATGAGCCAGCTTGAGACAGAAGGGTAAGGTGGGGTCACAATGGTCCCCTCGCACGCTCGTGCTTCCTCCTTCGTCTGCGGCTTCCGTGGATAAAATCCTTACCCCCTTTTTGACAGTAGATCACCAATTAGTGGATATCTGTTGTCAAATACAACTTTCAGACACACAGAACCAGCAAGAACAATTCATGATAGAACCAAATACACAAACATGAAAAACGCATGGACATTTCTTTCCAAAGGAGTTACGCAAAAACACATCTCATTTCAACCAACCAAACTCACGTGTCTTGTCAGCCTTAAAATCACCCAGAACAATCCATGAATGATCTGTGGGCAGAAGCAAAAAAAAAAAATACACAACACACAAAAGAGAGACATTTCTCATAACAAACAGACATCAATTATAACGTTTAATCAGAAGACAAAACATAATACACATGAACAAACACAAAAATAAATTTCCATTACTTAACTGTTACCATCTTGTCAGTCAGCTTGCAACATTAAGCCATTTTAACTTTCCAAAAGTAAAATTCTTTCACTGACACTCCATGTTCTCTTTGCGCCACAATTGTTCTCACTTAGGCATGTAGCCTTCAAAATTTCAATAAAAAGCTTCGTCTTATTTTCTGTCTAAGACTTAATGCAATGCTTCATTTTCGGTCAAATAAAAGCAACTAGCAGACATTATTTTTTTAGAGGCAGAGATACAAATATATCATTTCTGCAGAGCATTTAGCATGTGTTGGGACTTTCAAAGAAAGCTGTTTCATATTTTCCCTTTGGAATTAAGTTCTTTAATTTTGTGGAGAAACCAGAAACCCTTCCTTTTAGAGGCCTTTTTAGCAAGGTCATTCTGCATTTCACAGAGACAAGGCCTTAATTTAAAAGGTCACAAATGTCAACATGACAGCCTCCTTCCATTGTTTACAGGGAAACTAAAGATAACACCTCAGCGGTACTTGAGCAAACCTCTGCAGTTCTACTAGCCCCCACCCTCTGCTCATTCTGAGGCTGACAAAGTCAAAAGGCCTTCCGGATTCCTCCTAACCTGCAATAATTCACTCTATTTAAAACACATGTTATATATATTACTCCTGTTAGGGGCTATAATTTATTTCTATACTTATATTATTAAAACATTTACTGTGAATAATTCGTAGAACATAATAACACACATACCAGTTTTTAGAACAAATGCTTGTTTGCAATGGTACTCATTTCATCAACCTTAAATAGATGAAGGTCTCAGTTAGGTCCAGCCAAAGTTAAAAACCTTCAACCCTGATATTAAACTCAAACCTTTGCCCCAGGCACATTGGCTCACTGAGCCATTAAACGTAACCCCAAATGGGAACAACCTGCAAATTTGTGTTTTATACCTAAATGTATGCATTTACTGAAGCCTAAGGCACTTTAAAGCTATTTTAAATGGCAAAAATACCCAAATTCGACTTTGATATTTGGGGCACTTAAAAATAAATATCCTATAAGTATGTTGCATATTAATCATCCTCAGAATGTTCTTTACACATTACAGATATTAGACATTAAACATATCTCATGTAAATCCTTAGAAACATGAGTTTTTTACGCCTGCGCTAAGTGAGATGTCATATGCTAATATCCTCATTATGCAGTGCAACACAACTCAAATTAAAATTTAATGCTAGGGGGTCATAGTATGAGTATTAAGTTTCATGAATAGTAAAAAACGAATTTTGTAACACTTATTTTTTAATAATTATTTTTCATAATTTAATAATTATTTTTAATAAACCCAATCATTTTGGCTAATTTCACATATAAAAGCAAGCTGCATCCCTTATTTCAGACATAAACAGAAAAGGGGTGAAACACTCAGGACACACAATACGGCGCGCTACAGCCATGCATTTCATAAATAGCGCCAACGCTATTCACTTACAGAAATTGCACTAATGGGAAAACCACATAGACATTTAAACACACATTTAACCCACAAACCAATACTCAGAACAAAAACAAAGGACAGCCCACAGACTGTACTTAAACCAAACCATTTGTAAATACTAGTTGTATGTCATATTTACAAGAAATGCTTTGCAATTGTGTTTCAAAAGACTGCAAAAACAGCCCAACAGACTGATGTATGTCCAAGAAGCGAAAATACACTCAATTCACTAGCTTTGGCTAGCAGAACACCAAAAAATCGCTCTGCATATCTTCCTTTATAAAATTGCGCAGAACAAAGGATCCGTATATGTATTATGTCATATTTTAATTCCCTGGGGATACAAAATCACCAAGGAAGAAATATGTTTGTAAATCTAAACCTATTTAGATATTCCCTCTAGGGAAGCCGGCTAATTTACTTCACATCACACTATGGTACCTTCCAAATAAAGTCACACATTCTTCGTATGTGAGCTTTTAAACAGGCATGCCAAAAATATTGCAAAATATACAATATTATAATCAATGTAGTGCTTAATGTACTTTTCGTACGTGCACCGTTCAACTAAACCAAATAGAGAAAATTCTCCTCATTACCTGTTCTACACAAAATGCAATTCGCATATACAAACCTATACAAATTCAAAGTTGGCCAACACAAATTCCAAAGTTCCAAAGTTACAGTCCTAAATTTGCTAAGACCAGGCATCTTATAGCTCACTAATCTAGCTTCAAACTTCAAGGAGTTATCAAAAACGATATACTCGCAAATATGCGAGACCCTCGGCTTTGGTAATTGCAATAACCAAATCAAAACCAAGAAACCAAACCCTAGGCTTTGGTAATTGCAATAACCAAATCAAAACCAAGAAACCAAACAAAGTCGTGGGAGCGACCCACTTGTACTTCTTATTCTTACTAATCACAAGGTTATCCAAATTCTAACTGTCAAGTTCTACATGACCTAACGGTCTTTTTTAGAATACTCACGCCAAAAAAGGTTCTCAGTCAGGAGTGAAATCATGTGGAGGATCAAAATCAGGAAGATCAGAAATATATCGGGCTGCGAAGACAGATAATCTCCAGAATCATTGTGCACAAAGAAGCAGAGTCCCATCCTCTCCTCCTCAGTAGATTTCAGTCTCCTGACAAGATCACTCCCACAGAAAGTCACTTCTCTGATGAAGCCCACGTTGGCCGCGCCATTTGAAGAACAGTAATCTTCATTCTCAGGGAATACTTACTAATAAAAAAAGAACTTGGCACAGAAGCTGAAAATATGAAAAGACATCTTTATTAAATTTAATACGTGAGGCCACGTTACACAGAAGCCGTAGCAACTGAATGAGGTAGTCTGAGGAATACAGAAAACAGAGGGCTTTTATATGCTTAGGGTTACAAACTTCAGCATACAAATAAAGGGCAGTCCTAGCTTTTGCAAGCATGCAAAAAATGGCTAACATGGACATGCAAGGTCTGCCAAACGACAAACCCATTTTACAGTTGTCCGGCCCATAATCAATCATTGAACAAACCCAACATTCTTCTGTAGACAAGCCGGACAAACCCATAATAAAAGGACCACAACCCATATCATAATCAGACCATAAAAGAAGGAACAAAAAACAGATAAGAAGCAGGATAAGGGGTGTGTGTGTGCATACCAAACTCTACAATGTCCTGTGCTTTGATCCTCAATCTTGATCAGCTAAAGGGCAGGAACTGGTTTAACAAGGTCAGCTTCAGGCAACAGGGTCAGTTCACTCAGGTCAAACAGGAGTCAGCATGAACTCGAGCTAAGGTGTACATGTCCCCAAAAGACTAGTTTTAGACACAATGGCCCATGTGAGGGCAACCACAAAATGGCTGCCATACACAAAATGGAACCCATGGGTTCAGAATTCACCGAACCTCACAACAGTAGGGAAAGTGTTGGATAGCAGAGGGGCACAAATTACAGTAGAGAAAATGTTAGATAGTAGGAGGGGTAAAAATTAGTATTCCCACTCCTCTGAATGCAACAGTAGGATAAGTGCTGGATAACGGAGGGGTAACATAATTCATTACCACTCCAGTGAGTGCAACAGAAGGGAAAGTGTTGGATAGGGGAGGGGTACAAATTTCTATTCCCACTAAAGAGAGTGCAACAGTAGGGAAAGTCCTGGATAGCGGAGGGGTACTATTACTATTCCCATTCCAGTGAATGCAACAGTAGGGAAAGTGTTGGATAGCAGAGAGGAAAAATTACTTTTCCTACTGAAACACTTAGAAAATATATATATGTTAAAATAAAAAAATTAAAATTAATAAACAAAATTTCAAAAAAATAAACATATAAAAAGAACACATTTTATAATACTAATTACATATGACAAAAACCTACAAATATTATATAAAAAAAAGAATACATAAATTTACAAAACAATCATTCTTTTAAACTAGTAAATATGTTCAAACAAAAAAATTAATTAAAACATAAATGTATTTATTTTATTTCCTACCCTATAACACCACACCAGTAACAAAACAGTTCAACTTTTTAATTTTTTTTTTTTTTCTTTTGTCCTCATAACCACCATATAGACTAAGTGCCAAAAGGAATTTCCAAAAACAGCTGTCTCAGTTTATCTTGTAAACTGGAAGGGAAACGAGTCTTCTGGGGGCCATTTTTCCCTCAGCTGTCATCTGTATTCCCAGTAGGCACGAGGTCAGTGATTTACCATTTTGTGGCAAACCTTGGGGTAATTTAGCAGCCAAATGGGGCCGGGCATGAACCGGTTAGCGGCTGTTCCATAGGCACAAAATATTTAAGTACCATAGGAGATCAATCATAGGACCCGGGAAAAAAAAAAAAACCCAGATGAATCAATGGAGCCAAGAAAGCAGATACCAAAACGCCCTTTTGCTATGATTGCCAGATCTAGCCAAATCCATACGGGAGGTCTGCAAGACTGAGAGTTGCCAATCCCTAAATGTAGGGGGTGAAGAGTCTTTCCATTTTCTGCATATCTCCCTTCTTGCGAGCAGCATAGCATAGAATACTAGACACTTAGCTGGGTTTTGTAGACCATCAGATACCCCAAATATCACTAAAGGCAGATCTATGGTAACCGGGCTACCCAGTGATTCTGTAAGATAGTTTCTGATGTCCTCCCAGTATGGAGTTAATAGTGGGCATTCAAAAAACATATGTGTGTCTGATGCAGCAGTCAATCCACATCTAGCACAAGACACTAGCTCTCCTCCTACAAACTTAGATAACCTGAGAGGGGAGTAATATGCCCTATGGAGGGTAAAGATATGGTTTCTGCGAAGCCAAGATGGTTTAACAATCTTCCACAGAAGTTCAAAAGAAGTTATCCAAAGATTTTGTAGGTTGTAATCCATCAAAACTGAGCCCCATGTTGACTCCGGTAGAATAAAGTCTCCATCCGACTCCACCAAAATAAGATTATACCATTTAGATACTTCTTTTTTTGCTGGCTCGCAGACTACCAGATCAGAAACAAATTGACTGTGCCCTCCAAGTTTAGCTTTGTTCCTGTTGGCGGTGGAGGTTTTATAGGCCACAGTCCAACTATAAATCTGTAGGTATTTAAATCTTGAAAGATTAGGGCCGACCTTAGCTTGCAAATGTTCCCATGAAAGTAAATCCCCCTCAAAGAAGAGGTCTCCCCAGACTTCAAGACCTGCCCGTCTGAGGGGGGTGGCTAAGGTATCGTCGAGCCAGGTAGGATTTTCGGGCAGCCCCCACAACGGTGTTTTTTCACAAAAATAATTTAGATTTATAACTTTCGTGACTTCAGCCCATGTTTTAGCCAGACCATGTAGAATCTTCAGTTTAATCTTTTTAAAGAACTTAGGGTTACCAAACTTAAAAAGAAAACCAGAACGATTAATTTTTTCCCCATCCAGCATAGCTGCATACATAAGGCCTACCCCAGAACCCAAAGGGACCTTCAGCAACATTCGTGAATGGGACAATTGAAAGGCCCATGCATACATTTTTAGATCTGGTGCCGCTAATCCACCCTTGTCGCGTCGCCGTCTTAATTATTTCCAGGCAATACGTGGAAGATGGTTATTCCAAATAAAGGATGAGATGTTGGATTGGAATTTAGTTATGGTAGCATGATCAAAATATAAAGGAATAGTGTTAAATAAAAAAGAAATTTTAGGAAGGATGGACATTTTTATGAGATTAACTCTGCCAAGTAATGAAAGGGGCAAATGTGACCATGATTGTAAAAGCTTACGGCACTCTTTAAGAACTGAAGATAGATTTACATGGACAAGTTTATTAATATCCTTGACTATCGTCAAGCCTAGATATCGCAGTGAATTACCTACTTGCAACTCGGTTACAGCATTCTCATCATCCCATATAAGCATTTCTGTCTTCGCGGCATTAATCTCATAGCCCGAGATTTGTCCAAATGCGTTAGCTAGTTTCAAAATTGCCGGAAGAGCAGCGGAGACCTCGGATGTTAATATAAGCACGTCATCGGCATATAAAGCTACCTTTCTCATCCAGCCTTGATAGTAAAATGGTTTAATGGCAGTCTCCTCCCTTAGATGTTGAGCAAAGGGCTCAATGTAGAAATCAAAAAGCAAGGGAGAGAGCGGGCACCCCTGCCGGGTGCCCCTAGAGATAGAAAAAGGGCTCGATAGGTCACCATTAATGAGGAGACAGGCAGATGGATTACCATAGAGGAGACCTATCGCCTTACGGAACCTCTCCCCCACACCAAACTTAGCCAAGGCCTCCGACAGGTATCCCCAATTAACCCTGTCGAAAGTCTTGGTCGCGTCTAGCGTAAGGGCGGCCAATGGTAGGTTATTTGTTGTTGCGATATCTATGGCTCCAATCAGGTCATAAGTTAGTTCGTAAAGTTGTCTCCCTTTCAAAAAACCCTTTTGATCCGTATGAAGAACCAAAGGGGCGATAGAGGCCAGTCTAGTTGATAAAACTGTGGTAAAGATTTTATAATCCACATTCAAAATGGAAATTGGCCTGTAAGAGCCACAAGCCTCTTTAGGTTTACCAGGTTTTAGAATGAGGGTAATTGAGGCATTATCCCATGATGACGGAGGGGATACGCCTTCTACAAGGATTTGATTAAACAAAATCGTGAGGAAGGGAACAATTTCCGATTCCAAGATTTTATATAATTCGGATGGCAACCCATCCGGTCCGGAAGCCTTCCCTTTCTTACCCTTCCTAATGGCTGATCTCACCTCTTCGTCTGTGATGGGCTTATCCAAATGTTGTGATTGCTCCAGAGAAAAAGAGGGTAAAGTGATGTTATTCAACCAGCTCTTAATGGCCTCAGATGGAATAACCTTATCTTCCTGATATATCTCTTGGAAGAATTCCCTAAAAGCTGTCCTAATTTCATCATCTGTGGAGAAGATGTTATCTCCTACTTTTATGGATGCTATATTGTTCCGGACCTGATCTACTTTGGTTTTCAAAGCCAGTAATCTACCCGCCCCTTCGCTATATTCAAAATGGGCCAGCTTACTGGCTTCCCATCTTTGTTGAACTCTCAAGTTTAAGGTTGATGCAAGGTCTCCTCTTAGAATCAGGAGTTGATTTAAAAGAGAATCTAAAGTAGACCCCGAGGCTATGCTGTTGGTATCAATATCGTGTTGGACACGGGCCATTTCTGCTTCAATAGAGGAAATTTTTCCATTATAACTTTTCCTACGATAGGCAACTTTAGCAGTTATAAGCCCTCTTAAGGTGGCCTTATAAGAGTCCCAGATAGTTCTGTGTGAAGCTGAGCCATTATTTGAAAGGAAAAAATTCTGTGTCTCCAATTTGAGATATAAAATATCTTCGTCATTGGTGAGGAAGGAACGATCAAAAGACCATGTATTCGACGATGTCTTAGAGCGAAGACTTAATTCCAATTTAATCGCCGAATGGTCAGAGAGATGAGACGGAAGATAGTCTATTGTATTGACAGAATCAGCCAGTCTTTGAGTTATTAAAATAAAGTCTATCCTTGACTTGTGATGATATTTGAGATTTCGAAAAGAAACCCCTTGTTGTTGGCCCGACCTTTGTCGCCAGATATCAATAAAACCATATTGCCTCATAGCATCCAGTAAAAAGGATCTAGTCTTAGACAGGACCAGAGATCTATTATTGGAAGACTTGTCCAGAACAGGATCCAACACTATATTAAAGTCGCCTGCGAATATTATAGGTCCTGAGACATTTAATAACTGTGAAAAGACAGTTTCCAAACTAGATGGATAGTCTTGGTTCGGACCATAATAACCGACGATGGTGGCTGAGAATCCAGCCATGAGGATTGAGGCCATGGCCCATCTACCAGCAGGATCAACAGCCTGCCAGGTCAGCTTGGCTTTAGCTTTTTTCTTAAAGATAATTGCCACCCCTCTAGTGTGAGTTGTCTGAGTAGTGGTAACAACAAAGTCAATCCATCTGTTCTTTTTGGTCAACGTGATCAGTTCGCTATGTGTTAAATGGGTTTCCTGCAAGACAATAATCTGCGCATCCAAATCTCTCAAATATTGTAAGATTTTATTGGCACGAGGGTTGGTGCGCAGGCCATTGACATTCCAGGAAAAAAGACCAATACTACTCATCCAAATTCCAAAATTCCAAAGCAAGTGAAAACACTATTCCGTTCAAGAGTATTTGAGATCCCCATCATACCTTCCTTGCATGAGTTATAAATAATATACAGATTACCCTTCCCAAGAATACTAATTAGGGTATGGAGGACTTTTTTATATTTTTGCCACCCCTTTGCACACACCCCCCCATGGTGCGTGCCTCTCCCCCCGTGAAGAACCCTTGCAACATCTAACCGGAACAATGTCCAGTAGATAGTGCCCCTTCGGTTGACCTCCAACAGGAAAAATCAGCCACGTAATTTAAAGTGAAAAAAAAAAAAAAAAAGTAAAGAATATTACAAAGAAGAGAAAAGAGAATAGCTAAGAATATGATCCTATGATCTAGTGCAATGGATTGGGAGGGGAAACTTCAGACTTCGACATCTAATTTTCTTAAATCAAAAAAGAAGACTTAAAAAGATAGTCTCTTTTGATATTTACAAGGTATCTATTATTCCTTGGTAGCACGCTTACCCAGATCCATTAATAGCTCATCAGCTGCTTGTACCGACCGGATGTTAAACATCTTGTTGTTGTACATTACCCTAAGAGCTGCCGGAAACATAAGCTGAGCCATTGCACCCAGTTTCCTAAATGCATCTAGACGCCTCCCAAATTCCCATTGCTTTTCAAGAGTCACCCTAGAGAGGTCCGATCTAATCAGAAAGGTGAAACCCTTCCCAGCCAAGGATTTTTGTTTCAAGGCCAGATTTAATATACGCTCCTTTAAGGTATAGGTGTGAAAGTTCACGAGAATTTTACGAGGCTTCGGCCTCTGAGGATTCAGTTTAAAGGGATCCCTGTGAATCCTTTGAATGTCAGCCGACAATTCTGCTATAGTATGGTCCAAATTCAGTGATTCCTTCAATAAGAAGACAATATATTGTTTAATGTCTGACCCCTCAGACCCTTCAGGAACATTCAAAATACGAATGTTCCCACGCCTTGCGTTATTTTCAAGAGTCTCCATCCTCTCGCTGAGAGCCAGATCTTCCTTTGTAAGTTTTTGAATATCCACTTTCGCTTGGTCTAAGTAGATTGAATGGACGCCAACCGTTTCCTCTAAGACTCCAGTCCTTACTGTCAGGCCGTCAATTTTGTTGTCTAAAGTTTCACAGTAGTTTCTGAACTCTAATTGATTAGCGGACGATTCCGCAAATCCCTTTCTTATCTCCAGGGTAAGAGCTGAAAACATCTCTAAAACAGAAGCTGCTGTCAGCGGAGAGGGAGAAGGAGACGATAGCGCCAATAGTGAGCCTGGATTAGGTGGAGCAGGAACTGAAGAGGTTTCCATACATACACCCCCTGATGCCTCTCCCAGACCAAACAAATCTGTCACGGCAGTCTCCGTGGTTGACTCTGTGATCCAAATTGAAGGTGAATTCTGCTCTATCACTGATGTCACTGATGGAAATTGTGGCAGAGATTGCTCGGACTGTGCAGACAACATGGGTAGTACAGGCTGTTGTTCTATTTGTTGATCACACTGTCCTTGCAAGTTTCCTCCAAAAGCCATACCTGTCGCATTTTCAACAATTTTTCTACAGTTCGTATCAACCTCATCATCTACGTCCAGCGGTGAAGTTTCTGCTAGTGTTGAAGGTTGGCAGTAAAGGGAGGAGCTGGGCTCAGGGATCAGCGCCATGCCTATATCTTCAGGCTCCTCGGAGAGATGTAAGATCTGAGGAACAGCCTTGAAGTAGGAACGAAGTGAAGGAGTAATTTTTGAGCTTGTAGGAATTACAACTTTAGAAACAGTAGCTCTTGCCTTAACTTTACTCTTTACAGTGGTGTTTTTTGACTTAAGCTCTGTGTTCAAGAAAGAGGATTTTTTCTTATGTGGTGTATTGACACCCTTCCCTTTCCCAGCCTCTATGCCTTCCTCCAAAACTCCGTTTTTCTTTTTTCGCCCGCGCCCCCGACTTTTTTTAACCCCCCCACTGGTGGTAATAGGTGAGATGTTATTAGGCTTAGAAATATCTGGAGTATTTATCGTAGGGGAAGCCGACCGGCTGTCTTCAACACAGGCAGTGTAAGGTGAAGAGGCAGGTTTATCCACTACTTGGGACAAATCTGTAAAAAAACCATCACCGAGTTCCTGTAACAAGGACCCCTCCACCGCGACATGGGGGACGGGTTGTTGTATTCTACACAAGTGGTCTTTGGGTCCTTCTAGGGAGCTGGGGGATATAGTTAAATATGTGGCATTCCCTGCATTCACTGACCCTGAAAAGGAGATTACATTTCTTAATTTTTTTCCTCTCCTTAGCTCCAGCGCGGCAACACAAATCCTCGGGCTAGATCTAAGATAACTAGGAGATTCCGGGGAGTGCTTAACACTAGGTGGGGAGGGGCCCCTAGAAGCGAATTCTTGTTGTTTCTGATTGTTAGCATCTAGCAGCAAATTTTGATTACTGTTACCCCTACCCCCCCAGATTACCTGGGCCACACTGCCTCCCAAGACCCACTTGCCAGTTCCTGTGTAACCAGCTCGAAAATCTCTGCAAGAATCACTGCTGCAGCCTCTGTCCCAGAGCTTTGGTCGGCGCCCTCGGTTAGCGTCCTCGGCAGTGCTCTCACTCTCGCTCGAACCCAGGACCATGGGAGTAGAGAGGGGACTCCGTATCCACCGCTTAGTGAAGGGGAATATCGCATACCGCGTTCGGTGCAAGAAACGAATAATACACACGATGGGCAAAATCACGGTAAAATAAACCGTTTCTCTGAAGTTTTGTCCGTGCTGCTTCTTTACTTATTTTCCTCATTAATCATCCTCTAACTCCATCGATGATGGGCTGACTCAGACGGATTTGTATAGGAGGTCGTGCCGGAGCACCGCAGCAAGCTAACTAGCTGCCGCCATGTTCTTCCACCCCGTTCAACTTTTTAATTACATGTATTTACATAATTAACATAATTATTAATCAATTAACAAAATATTATTAATAAAAAAAACAATAAACATCAATTGACCACACACACGTTACCACTATAATATCCACAACACACACCTAAATGAAATTATAAAATAATAAAACACAATTAAAACGTATTTTAAAATTAAATAATTTAAATGAATTTAATACCCACCCTTAACCCCTTAAAAGGTAAAAGCAACACACTAAAAAATGAACAATTACCCAAAATAAATATCAAATAATTAACATTAATTAACAACTAGATATAATTAATTAAACACAAATTGCTTCCCACCCTTTACTCCTATAAACACCACAACACACACCTAAAATTAATTACACAATTACCATAATTAAGTACCAATAATTAATTAATCACTTAAAAATGAATTACTTCCCACCCTTTACACCTATAAAAACCACAACACACACCTGAAACTAATTACACAATTACCATAATTAACTATTAATTAATTAAAATTAATTAACAACCAATTGTTAATTAATAATAATAAATTACATAAAACATTAAACACTATAACATATCAAATAAACAAATATTAATAAATAAAAATTAATCAACAAATGTAATATGATTCAATTACTTCCCACCCTATTCCCCTATTAACCCACAACCCGCTATGGAACGAAAAGCTCAAAATTCAAATAAAAAAAAACTACTAAGAATTTAACACATATATTAAAAATACAAACAATTCTTATACAAAAAAAATACATCACATATATACAAAATATATGCTAAATTACATAACAATAATAAAACACAATATTTTGCAAGATGGCGACGGAGTGTTTGAGAGTCCCTCCGGCGCCACAAGCCTTCTTAGCATTGTTTCAGCTTCCCCTGGGTGCTCCTGCTCATCGCCACCCGTGCAACCTGGGCTCTGAAGTCGACTGGAGGAGCCCGGGGCTTTTATTTCATCTGCGGCGGTGCCCTGGGACGGAGTTTGTGGCCGCGGCCTGTCAGGCGGTGGGCGCGCGCGGGGCCCGCCAGCGTCTAGGGGCAGAGCGGCTCGAGTCGAGGAGCGGAGCCGAGCGGGATTGCAGTGACCGGCGCCCGCCGGAGCTCAGCGGACCGTCCCTGACTGCTTGGTCCGCTGTGTGCTGAGAGCTGAGCCAGCAAGTGCCACATCGCCGTGCTTCCGACCTTTGGAGTGAGGCGAGTACAGAGGGCGCGTCGCCCAGACTAGCTGTTTGCGGCTCGGCCGCGGAATCTACGAGAGGATCGGGTCCAGGGCCTAGAGGGGGGCCTAGCTCTGACTTTCTTCACCCGGAGTGTGTCGTACCGGCGAGGGGGCCGCCCCTGCACCCTGTGTGCCCGGGACCCGCCTGGAGGCGACTTGGCCGCGAGGCCAGGAAAGACAAGGGCTCCGAGGCCTAGGTAGGCCGCGACTGGATTGCGCAACACAGAGGGGCGGTCTGCAGGCGGGAGGTGGACGGCTGCGCCTGACGGCCATGTCTGAACTCGGGTGGCAGAGTGGGCTAAAGAACGGTGATGGAGTAAACCCAGATCTGTTGACTGGGTGTGAGTGTTTGATTGGTTCAGATGGTCTGTCCATTTTGTACCGCTTTGTTCGCCATAAGTTGGCAGGGTATGCTCAGACGTGAGTATCCTTGGTCCCTTTGCCACTGGTTTCAAGCAAGCCTGGCTGATGAAGCCTGAAATGCCGGAAACCGGTCCTAGGAAGCTTGTTTCCGGTCCAGGGAAGGCATGACTTGGCAGTTCGGGCTGGACTGTTCCCATGAGGCACAGGGTCAGACTGATTTGCATGTGGCCCTGTCTGAACTGGGGTGGCAGAGTGGGCTAAAGAACGGTGATGGATTAAACCCAGATCTGTTGACTGGGTGTGAGTGTTTGATTGGTTCAGATGCTCCGTCCATCACTGCCCCCTTTTGTACCGCTTCAAAGTCCTCTCAGCATCAGGCTCTTTGGACTTACCAAAGGTAAGAGATGGGCTTGTTGGACATCTAGGACCCTCAGCTTTCAAGTGGACTTCATCATTCAACCAGCAGTAAACCAGGAGCAGTGTTTGCAGAGTGGTGAGGGAGTGGGTATGTTTCCATTACTGGACAGATATTCAACATGTGATGGAGGACAAATAGGAACATGTGTCCAATCTGCACACCACAATACATGGGGAAAGTTGGCAATCGTGCAAATGTTTAATTTGGTAGTGTGTATTTCCTCTACATTTTTTGGAAGGAATATGTAATTGTTTATGTGTATGAGCATTATTTCCAGGCAATACGTGGAAGATGGTTATTCCAAATAAAGGATGAGATGTTGGATTGGAATTTAGTTATGGTAGCATGATCAAAATATAAAGGAATAGTGTTAAATAAAAAAGAAATTTTAGGAAGGATGCACATTTTTATGAGATTAACTCTGCCAAGTAATGAAAGGGGCAAATGTGACCATGATTGTAAAAGCTTACGGCACTCTTTAAGAACTGAAGATAGATTTACATGGACAAGTTTATTAATATCCTTGACTATCGTCAAGCCTACATATCGCAGTGAATTGCCTACTTGCAACTCGGTTACAGCATTCTCATCATTCCATATAAGCATTTCTGTCTTCGCGGCATTAATCTCATAGCCCGAGATTTGTCCAAATGCGTTAGCTAGTTTCAAAATTGCCGGAAGAGCAGCGGAGACCTCGGATGTTAATATAAGCACGTCATCGGCATATAAAGCTACCTTTCTCATCCAGCCTTGATAGTAAAATGGTTTAATGGCAGTCTCCTCCCTTAGATGTTGAGCAAAGGGCTCAATGTAGAAATCAAAAAAGCAAAAAGCAAGGGAGAGAGCGGGCACCCCTGCCGGGTGCCCCTAGAGATAGAAAAAGGGCTCGATAGGTCACCATTAATGAGGAGACAGGCAGATGGATTACCATAGAGGAGACCTATCGCCTTACGGAACCTCTACCCCACACCAAACTTAGCCAAGGCCTCCGACAGGTATCCCCAATTAACCCTGTCGAAAGCCTTGGTCGCGTCTAGCGTAAGGGCGGCCAATGGTAGGTTATTTGTTGTTGCGATATCTATGGCTCCAATCAGGTCATAAGTTAGTTCGTAAAGTTGTCTCCCTTTCAAAAAACCCTTTTGATCCGTATGAAGAACCAAAGGGGCGATAGAGGCCAGTCTAGTTGATAAAACTGTGGTAAAGATTTTATAATCCACATTCAAAATGGAAATTGGCCTGTAAGAGCCACAAGCCTCTTTAAGTTTACCAGGTTTTAGAATGAGGGTAATTGAGGCATTATCCCATGATGACGGAGGGGATACGCCTTCTACAAGGATTTGATTAAACAAAATCGTGAGGAAGGGAACAATTTCCGATTCCAAGATTTTATATAATTCGGATGGCAACCCATCCGGTCCGGAAGCCTTCCCTTTCTTACCCTTCCTAATGGCTGATCTCACCTCTTCGTCTGTGATGGGCTTATCCAAATGTTGTGATTGCTCCAGAGAAAAAGAGGGTAAAGTGATGTTATTCAACCAGCTCTTAATGGCCTCAGATGGAATAACCTTATCTTTCTGATATATATCTTGGAAGAATTCCCTAAAAGCTGTCCTAATTTCATCATCTGTGGAGAAGATGTTATCTCCTACTTTTATGGATGCTATATTGTTCCGGACCTGATCTACTTTGGTTTTCAAAGCCAGTAATCTACCCGCCCCTTCGCTATATTCAAAATGGGCCAGCTTACTGGCTTCCCATCTTTGTTGAACTCTCAAGTTTAAGGTTGATGCAAGGTCTCCTCTTAGAATCAGGAGTTGATTTAAAAAAAAATCTAAAGTAGACCCCGAGGCTATGCTGTTGGTATCAATATGGTGTTGGACACGGGCCATTTCTGCTTCAATAGAGGAAATTTTTCCATTATAACTTTTCCTACGATAGGCAACTTTAGCAGTTATAAGCCCTCTTAAGGTGGCCTTATAAGAGTCCCAGATAGTTCTGTGTGAAGCTGAGCCATTATTTGGAAGGAAAAAATTCTGTGTCTCCAATTTGAGATATAAAATATCTTCGTCATTGATGAGGAAGGAACGATCAAAAGACCATGTATTCGACGATGTCTTTGAGCGAAGACTTAATTCCAATTTAATCGCCGAATGGTCAGAGAGATGAGACGGAAGATAGTCTATTGTATTGACAGAATCAGCCAGTCTTTGAGTTATTAAAATAAAGTCTATCCTTGACTTGTGATGATATTTGAGATTTCGAAAAGAAACCCCTTGTTGTTGGCCCGACCTTTGTCGCCAGATATCAATAAAACCATATTGCCTCATAGCATCCAGTAAAAAGGATCTAGTCTTAGACAGGACCAGAGATCTATTATTGGAAGACTTGTCCAGAACAGGATCCAACACTATATTAAAGTCGCCGGCGAATATTATAGGTCCTGAGACATTTAATAACTGTGAAAAGACAGTTTCCAAACTAGATGGATAGTCTTGGTTCGGACCATAATAACCGACGATGGTGGCTGAGAATCCAGCCATGAGGATTGAGGCCATGGCCCATCTACCAGCAGGATCAACAGCCTGCCAGGTCAGCTTGGCTTTAGCTTTTTTCTTAAAGATAATTGCCACCCCTCTAGTGTGAGTTGTCTGAGTAGTGGTAACAACAAAGTCAATCCATCTGTTCTTTTTGGTCAACGTGATCAGTTCGCTATGTGTTAAATGGGTTTCCTGCAAGACAATAATCTGCGCATCCAAATCTCTCAAATATTGTAAGATTTTATTGGCACGAGGGTTGGTGCGCAGGCCATTGACATTCCAGGAAAAAAGACCAATACTACTCATCCAAATTCCAAAATTCCAAAGCAAGTGAAAACACTATTCCGTTCAAGAGTATTTGAGATCCCCATCATACCTTCCTTGCATGAGTTATAAATAATATACAGATTACCCTTCCCAAGAATACTAATTAGGTTATTGAGGACTTTTTAATATTTTTGCCACCCCTTTGCACACACCCCCCCATGGTGCGTGCCTCTCCCCCCGTGAAGAACCCTTGCAACATCTAACCGGAACAATGTCCAGTAGATAGTGCCCCTTCGGTTGACCTCCAACAGGAAAAATCAGCCACGTAATTTAAAGTGAAAAAAAAAAAAAAAAAGTAAAGAATATTACAAAGAAGAGAAAAGAGAATAGCTAAGAATATGATCCTATGATCTAGTGCAATGGATTGGGAGGGGAAACTTCAGACTTCGACATCTAATTTTCTTAAATCAAAAAAGAAGACTTAAAAAGATAGTCTCTTTTGATATTTACAAGGTATCTATTATTCCTTGGTAGCACGCTTACCCAGATCCATTAATAGCTCATCAGCTGCTTGTACCGACCGGATGTTAAACATCTTGTTGTTGTACATTACCCTAAGAGCTGCCGGAAACATAAGCTGAGCCGTTGCACCCAGTTTCCTAAATGCATCTAGACGCCTCCCAAATTCCCATTGCTTTTCAAGAGTCACCCTAGAGAGGTCCGATCTAATCAGAAAGGTGAAACCCTTCCCAGCCAAGGATTTTTGTTTCAAGGCCAGATTTAATATACGCTCCTTTAAGGTATAGGTGTGAAAGTTCACGAGAATTTTACGAGGCTTCGGCCTCTGAGGATTCAGTTTAAAGGGATCCCTGTGAATCCTTTGAATGTCAGCCGACAATTCTGCTATAGTATGGTCCAAATTCAGTGATTCCTTCAATAAGAAGACAATATATTGTTTAATGTCTGACCCCTCAGACCCTTCAGGAACATTCAAAATACGAATGTTCCCCCGCCTCGCGTTATTTTCAAGAGTCTCCATCCTCTCGCTGAGAGCCAGATCTTCCTTTGTAAGTTTTTGAATATCCACTTTCGCTTGGTCTAAGTAGATTGAATGGACGCCAACCGTTTCCTCTAAGACTCCAGTCCTTACTGTCAGGCCGTCAATTTTGTTGTCTAAAGTTTCACAGTAGTTTCTGAACTCTAATTGATTAGCGGACGATTCCGCAAATCCCTTTCTTATCTCCAGGGTAAGAGCTGAAAACATCTCTAAAACAGAAGCTGCTGTCAGCGGAGAGGGAGAAGGAGACGATAGCGCCAATAGTGAGCCTGGATTAGGTGGAGCAGGAACTGAAGAGGTTTCCATACATACACCCCCTGATGCCTCTCCCAGACCAAACAAATCTGTCACGGCAGTCTCCGTGGTTGACTCTG
Organism: Lissotriton helveticus; assembly: GCF_964261635.1. Classification (NCBI taxonomy): domain Eukaryota; kingdom Metazoa; phylum Chordata; class Amphibia; order Caudata; family Salamandridae; genus Lissotriton; species Lissotriton helveticus. The sequence continues at coordinate 1,382,903,975 of NC_136063.1, read as the reverse complement.
TGATCCAAATTGAAGGTGAATTCTGCTCTATCACTGATGTCACTGATGGAAATTGTGGCAGAGATTGCTCGGACTGTGCAGACAACATGGGTAGTACAGGCTGTTGTTCTATTTGTTGATCACACTGTCCTTGCAAGTTTCCTCCAAAAGCCATACCTGTCGCATTTTCAACAATTTTTCTACAGTTCGTATCAACCTCATCATCTACGTCCAGCGGTGAAGTTTCTGCTAGTGTTGAAGGTTGGCAGTAAAGGGAGGAGCTGGGCTCAGGGATCAGCGCCATGCCTATTTCTTCAGGCTCCTCGGAGAGATGTAAGATCTGAGGAACAGCCTTGAAGTAGGAACGAAGTGGTGGAGTAATTTTTGAGCTTGTAGGAATTACATCTTTAGAAACAGTAGCTCTTGCCTTAACTTTACTCTTTACAGTGGCGTTTTTTGACTTAAGCTCTGTGTTCAATAAAGAGGATTTTTTCTTATGTGGTGTATTGACACCCTTCCCTTTCCCAGCCTCTATGCCTTCCTCCAAAACTCCGTTTTTCTTTTTTCGCCCGCGCCCCCGACTTTTTTTAACCCCCCCACTGGTGGTAATAGGTGAGATGTTATTAGGCTTAGAAATATCTGGAGTATTTATCGTAGGGGAAGCCGACCGGCTGTCTTCAACACAGGCAGTGTAAGGTGAAGAGGCAGGTTTATCCACTACTTGAGACAAATCTGTAAAAAAACCATCACCGAGTTCCTGTAACAAGGACCCCTCCACCGCGACATGGGGGACGGGTTGTTGTATTCTACACAAGTGGTCTTTGGGTCCTTCTAGGGAGCTGGGGGATATAGTTAAATATGTGGCATTCCCTGCATTCACTGACCCTGAAAAGGAGATTACATTTCTTAATTTTTTTCCTCTCCTTAGCTCCAGCGCGGCAACACAAATCCTCGGGCTAGATCTAAGATAACTAGGAGATTCCGGGGAGTGCTTAACACTAGGTGGGGAGGGGCCCCTAGAAGCGAATTCTTGTTGTTTCTGATTGTTAGCATCTAGCAGCAAATTTTGATTACTGTTACCCCTACCCCCCCAGATTACCTGGGCCACACTGCCTCCCAAGACCCACTTGCCAGTTCCTGTGTAACCAGCTCGAAAATCTCTGCAAGAATCACTGCTGCAGCCTCTGTCCCAGAGCTTTGGTCGGCGCCCTCGGTTAGCGTCCTCGGCAGTGCTCTCACTCTCGCTCGAACCCAGGACCATGGGAGTAGAGAGGGGACTCCGTATCCACCGCTTAGTGAAGGGGAATATCGCATACCGCGTTCGGTGCAAGAAACGAATAATACACACGATGGGCAAAATCACGGTAAAATAAACCGTTTCTCTGAAGTTTTGTCCGTGCTGCTTCTTTACTTATTTTCCTCATTAATCATCCTCTAACTCCATCGATGATGGGCTGACTCAGACGGATTTGTATAGGAGGTCGTGCCGGAGCACCGCAGCAAGCTAACTAGCTGCCGCCATGTTCTTCCACCCCGTTCAACTTTTTAATTACATGTATTTACATAATTAACATAATTATTAATTAATTAACAAAATATTATTAATAAAAAAAAACAATAAACATCAATTGACCACACACACGTTACCACTATAATATCCACAACACACACCTAAATGAAACTATAAAATAATAAAACACAATTAAAACGTATTTTAAAATTAAATAATTTAAATGAATTTAATACCCACCCTTAACCCCTTAAAAGGTAAAAGCAACACACTAAAAAATGAACTATTACCCAAAATAAATATCAAATAATTAACATTAATTAACAACTAGATATAATTAATTAAACACAAATTGCTTCCCACCCTTTACTCCTATAAACACCACAACACACACCTAAAATTAATTACACAATTACCATAATTAAGTACCAATAATTAATTAATCACTTAAAAATGAATTACTTCCCACCCTTTACACCTATAAAAACCACAACACACACCTGAAACTAATTACACAATTACCATAATTAACTATTAATTAATTAAAATTAATTAACAACCAATTGTTAATTAATAATAATAAATTACATAAAACATTAAACACTATAACATATCAAATAAACAAATATTAATAAATAAAAATTAATCAACAAATGTAATATGATTCAATTACTTCCCACCCTATTCCCCTATTAACCCACAACCCGCTATGGAACTAAAAGCTCAAAATTCAAATAAAAAAAAACTACTAAGAATTTAACACATATATTAAAAATACAAACAATTCTTATACAAAAAAAATACATCACATATATACAAAATATATGCTAAATTACATAACAATAATAAAACACAATATTTTGCAAGATGGCGACGGAGTGTTTGAGAGTCCCTCCGGCGCCACAAGCCTTCTTAGCATTGTTTCAGCTTCCCCTGGGTGCTCCTGCTCATCGCCACCCGTGCAACCTGGGCTCTGAAGTCGACTGGAGGAGCCCGGGGCTTTTATTTCATCTGCGGCGGTGCCCTGGGACGGAGTTTGTGGCCGCGGCCTGTCAGGCGGTGGGCGCGCGCAGGGCCCGCCAGCGTCTAGGGGCAGAGCGGCTCGAGTCGAGGAGCGGAGCCGAGCGGGATTGCAGTGACCGGCGCCCGCCGGAGCTCAGCGGACCGTCCCTGACTGCTTGGTCCGCTGTGTGCTGAGAGCTGAGCCAGCAAGTGCCACATCGCCGTGCTTCCGACCTTTGGAGTGAGGCGAGTACAGAGGGCGCGTCGCCCAGACTAGCTGTTTGCGGCTCGGCCGCGGAATCTACGAGAGGATCGGGTCCAGGGCCTAGAGGGGGGCCTAGCTCTGACTTTCTTCACCCGGAGTGTGTCGTACCGGCGAGGGGGCCGCCCCTGCACCCTGTGTGCCCGGGACCCGCCTGGAGGCGACTTGGCCGCGAGGCCAGGAAAGACAAGGGCTCCGAGGCCTAGGTAGGCCGCGACTGGATTGCGCAACGCAGAGGGGCGGTCTGCAGGCGGGAGGTGGACGGCTGCGCCTGATGGCCATGTCTGAACTCGGGTGGCAGAGTGGGCTAAAGAACGGTGATGGAGTAAACCCAGATCTGTTGACTGGGTGTGAGTGTTTGATTGGTTCAGATGGTCTGTCCATTTTGTACCGCTTTGTTCGCCATAAGTTGGCAGGGTATGCTCAGACGTGAGTATCCTTGGTCCCTTTGCCACTGGTTTCAAGCAAGCCTGGCTGATGAAGCCTGAAATGCCGGAAACCGGTCCTAGGAAGCTTGTTTCCGGTCCAGGGAAGGCATGACTTGGCAGTTCGGGCTGGACTGTTCCCATGAGGCACAGGGTCAGACTGATTTGCATGTGGCCCTGTCTGAACTGGGGTGGCAGAGTGGGCTAAAGAACGGTGATGGATTAAACCCAGATCTGTTGACTGGGTGTGAGTGTTTGATTGGTTCAGATGCTCCGTCCATCACTGCCCCCTTTTGTACCGCTTCAAAGTCCTCTCAGCATCAGGCTCTTTGGACTTACCAAAGGTAAGAGATGGGCTTGTTGGACATCTAGGACCCTCAGCTTTCAAGTGGACTTCATCATTCAACCAGCAGTAAACCAGGAGCAGTGTTTGCAGAGTGGTGAGGGAGTGGGTATGTTTCCATTACTGGACAGATATTCAACATGTGATGGAGGACAAATAGGAACATGTGTCCAATCTGCACACCACAATACATGGGGAAAGTTGGCAATCGTGCAAATGTTTAATTTGGTAGTGTGTATTTCCTCTACATTTTTTGGAAGGAATATGTAATTGTTTATGTGTATGAGCATGGCATCTAGGAACATGACATTGCACTTTGGAACACCCCACCAGTGACAGCAATCACCGCCTGGAAGCTACCTTAGGCCGAAAGGTGCAGGGAGCACAACACTTACACATGCATGGGGAATGCACTGCCGCACAGCATACTGCTATCTAGATGTGGTTTAAGGATATCCTTCAAATCTAATATCACTGCACTACTCAGCCTATATTTCTCACAAATTTTCTCCTCTGGTTTTTGGAATATGGTAAACCGGGTTTTAAAGATTCTCTCCTGTATCCCCCTTCACCTCCTCCGCTGGCAGTCAGGAAGGGAAACAACCTTTACAACAAAACTTTTACAACGAACTACCATTACAACGCAACTTTTACAACGCAAACTATTACAACGCATTGCTCTGGGGGGCGCTCTAGGATAGGGAATAGGTTAATTTACTATCCAATAACCTTCCCTACTATCCACGGGGACTGGAGTTGGAATAGTAAATTAAACTATTCACTATCCAGCGCCTAAAAGCATTATGCGTTGTAATGGTATGCGTTGTAAAAGTTGTGATGTAAAGGTAGGCGTTGTAAAAGTATGCGTTGTAACGTCATACATCCGTCAGGAATCGCCTCCTCATCACAATCACATAAAGTGAAGCAATTGTGGAAAACCCTAATGCATTCTGGGGCAGCTTTTATAGTTTGCCCACAGTTACCACCTGAATGGAATCAGAGCAAAATTGCATGTGCAAACGGGCCTTTTAGCGACCCTTTCAACACCCTTGAACATACCGTTTGCGGCATTCGCAAATACTTGTTCTTTATTTGCAAGTCGCAGAAAACGGCCGCTAACAATACCGAATCACAAAATGGTTGCATCATTATTTTTGGATATCAAATGGCGTTCATACATACCAAAACGCCACATTTTCGGTCGCAAATTGGCTTGCGTTCAATCTGCGAGTCGCAAATCGTTCATACATCTGGCCCATGAAATGGGCCCCCAGACTTTCTTTGCAGGCCTGTGGGTGGCTGCACGTGCCTCCCCTCCTGCTAAATAAATTTCTTTTACATACTCCATACATGTGGAGTAAAGGCCAACCATGCTTGAAGTTTCCCGTTTACCTCCATTAAGTCTAGCAATTTATATATTTCATTTGTTTAAACAATTTGTTCTTGTTTTTGTCTCAGTTTCCCCCGCCTTTTCGGAGCAGACGATCGGAAAAAAAGAACCCTCCTTGACATCTGGACGGGATTTCACTTGCCCTTCACCCAGAGAAATGAAATCTGCAAGTTTTTAACTGACGAGAAGAGGGATCAGTCAGCAAAAGATGCAATTAACTTTTATCTGACATGCCAGTGACAGTGTTTAGAGCTCCCCTCCACACAAGGGTTTGCGAGGACCTTTGATTTTCCTGAAAGCTTTGTCCTAACCACTTCAGTTCACGAAGGCCCCAGCTTGGCTATGCACGAGAGAAGATAAAATTACTCTTTATGTTGTTTGCGGTAACCTTTGACATAAATAGACAAACCTATAATACACAATTCCTGACTGGCTCTAATCCCTAATCCTGACATAAAGGCTTCATTTTTTCTAATCCTTATCTGCTGGCAGTGTTTATTTGTTCATGCGGTTTCATTCCAGAGCACTGAACTGTTTCGTTTCATGTTAAGGTAAACATGCTTTTTATGAGTGCGTTCATGCGGCTCTCAGCAGCGGCATGAGAAGAGGGTTTATTAGTTGTGCAAGGTGGTGAATCCTTAGCACAGCATAAGTAAAACTTAATTTAGTTAAATGCTTTCCCACTTCTATTAGTTTAAATGGCTGGTAAACTACTAAATTGAATATTAGGGGTATGCTAAATTCGCTGGGCCTCATTTATGAGAAATGACGCATCGCTACGTGAAAGCAGCGATGCGTCACTTCTCGGTGCGCACTCCTTGCGACATACCTGATGCGTCATATTTAATTTAATGTATGACGTATCATGTCGCAAGGAGTTACAGATACGTCAGTATTTTTGACGTATCTGTAAGCGCAAAAGTGATGCATTGCTGGAGTGTGTCACAAAAGTGACGCAACTCCAACAATGCTTCCTTTCACATGGGGCAAGCCCCATGTGAAAGGGCTTGCGTCAGTCTTACGCCTGCTGTGAGGCAGGCGCAAGATTTTGACGCAACGGCGTCCTAGAAGTGACGCAGTGAAATCTCATAGAGTCACTTTGTAAATAGAGCGCAACATGAGGCATGTTTTACGCCGCCGATGCGTCACAAAAAGTGACGCATCGGCGGTGTAAAAATGACGCACTACCTCATAAATGAGGCCCGCTAAATTTACATTTGCGTAATTGTGCGAAATTCTGCAAAAATTACAGAAAATTGCATGAAATGCAAAACTGGAGTTGTCCTTGCATCCATTTTAAACACAGCGCCACATTAGGCACTCAAAAATATGCCACAAAAACTGCAAATGAAGGGGATAATTATATCGTTTTCACACAGTGCAGTGCAACAAGCCACCTTGTGGCGTGAACAGGAAAGGGCAGGAATGCACTGAATTTTACATAATAGGATACATTCCTGTCTTTTCCTAGCTTTGGTACCCTTTTGGCTACCTAGCGCCAATGCAGGCACCCTTGTACCATGGTGCAAGGGTGCCTGTGTTGCGAGCATGATTGTTTTTGTACAGGATGGGGCACCTTACTGTACAAAAACAGTCCTCTGAGGCACACATAGAAAGAGGAAAAAAACGGGGAGAAATTAAGACATTACTCCTTGTTACGCCTCACCTAGGGAGGGGTAGTATTTTGACACATTCACAGGTTTACCAGTAATGGTAAATCTGGGAATTAACCAAAATCAATAGGTGGATGCATGGGAACACCCACGCTTCACCCACGGAGCAACTCCCTGGGGCAGAGTAACACAATACAGCGATTTGCACCACGTTGTGTTACTCTGAATTCATCAAGCCATGCAAGGCCTACTGGTTTGATAAATCCGACTTAGGTTTTGTGTTGCCATTGCACCTCTCTGCGTGGGGCAATGGTGATGCAAAACCTTCATAAATATACACCACAGCAAACAACAGCCATTCACGTTATAGTTGTATTCATTGTTCCCATCGTCATGCTCTAAAATGTTGTCACAAAATAAGTGTAACAACAATGTGGCGCAACGGTGTAATTTCTGGAATTTTGCATAAAAAGCGTAACGTGAAATTCTTAAAATTATGCAAGATGATGTAAGCCTAATGGAAGTTACACTCAGGAATATTGAAATACATTTCTGCCAGATTTTAGTCATCTGAGGGTAACAGGTAGAAAGAACCCATGAGAGTTGTGAGTATAGATTATTTATGGATGCCCACCACAAAAATTTTGCTATTGATCAAAAGTAATATGCAAATTGTAGGCCCTTCAAAAGAGACTGCAGCTCAGCTGTAAGGATGATAGTCCAGAACACGTGCACAGCTGTTACTTCCCTATCAGGACTCCTTTTTATTGGAGGGCTATATTAGGATTTTAACTTATGAATTGCAAATAACAAAAGGATCTCTGTCACTAACGAAGTATCCTACTGAGTTATTTATATAAGATCACACCCACTTGTTTTCCCAGGGGTGGGGGAGCAGCACAACATAGAGCGCTAGGGAAATTCCTGAGTTCATTGGGTCTCGTCTGTTTAAATGGAAAGATGGAACTAGATCAGCCAGCAAATCATACATTTAGGATAGGTAATCAATTGTGTCCCATAGATTATATTTTTGTCCATGCTTGGGACTTTGAACTCATTAGGGCATTTGAGGTAAAAAAAGGAGGAGGGAAGTGACCATTGGCTGTTGCTGCTAAAGATGTTGGGAGGCAATAACAATTCAAGTAATACAATCATCCCTCCGGAAGAGGATTACCCCAGACTATTGACTGCTCGTTTGTCAGAGGAGTGTTTGGGAAAGCTTGCGGCGTTCCAGCAGACTCAGACACTAGAAATAATCCCATCAACAGAAAATATTGGATGGTTCGAAAAGGTTATTTGTGATGTAGTCCAATGCCTAAGGGTGGATCTACAAAGAAATAGCCATAGGGACCATAGAAAGAGGGGACATCAGGGCAAAAATAAGAACTGGTATAATGAGGCATATACATTTTTTTAATTGTATATAAGAAAAAAGGAAAGACAATTAAGACTAAAGTATGATTTATATACGTGCAACAGCCTACAGAAACTAAGAAAAGAATATAAAAATGTGATTAGAAAGAATAAAATAATCTTTAAAGAATATTGTTTGGGTAGATTATTGGAAGCTATTGAATCAAGAAATGTAAAAATGTTCTGGAAACTAGTCCAAGATGGCTCGGGTAGGAATCCGGGGTCTATGAATTTTGTGGTGACTGAAGAGGCATGAGAGAGTTATTTTTTAAAATTATATGGTAAAGGGAGTGGTCAAGGAAAACAGAAATATACAATATGGATAGAGGTGGAACAAGATATTAGGCCTCTCTTTACGTTGTCTAACCTAAGGCGGATTCTATCCAAATTAACACTTACGCAGGCAGCGGGCCTGGATAATCTTCTTGCAGCAATTATTCACACTAGACATGATTGGTGGGCTCATTTTTTCACCAAAATGTTCAATAGCATCCTGAACTCTGGGTTAATCTTGGTAAATTGGAGAGGGGCAATTATTAGACCCATCCATAAAAGAGAAGATATTCTGCTACTGAAAAAGTATAGGCTAATACACCTCCTGGACATCAGTGAAAAGGTGTTCTCTAAAATAATTCTCGAAAAACTGGGCTGTAGACAATGAAGTGGTGCCTCCTGAGCAGGGTGGATTTTGGGAGGGCCACTCCACAATTGATCACTGTTTTGCTTTATGGGCATTGGCTCGGAAATCTATGGAACAGGGGGGTAGTTTATTCTGCTGTTTTGTAGACTTCCGAGCCGCATTCGACCTGGTGGATCGAAAACGGCTTTGGGAAATGCTAGGGGTCTTAGATATCTCCAAGGGGCTCATATCAATAATACAAGGGCTGCATAGCCAGAATTGGGCCCAGGTTATTCTCGATTCAGAGGGAACGCTGTCACAAAAGATTTTGATTAAAAATGGGCTAAGACAGGGGTGTGTGCTGGCCCCGTTGCTTTTTTATTTATTTATAGCAGATTTACCCACCATTTTGAGATCGGTGAGGGAGGCCAGCCCAAAAATAGGCGGAAAACATATCGCCTGCTTACTTTATACAGATGACTTGGTGATTATGGATTAAACTTAGATAGGTCTGCAGAGAAAGCTCAAAGAGTTTGGGGATTACTTTAGCCGAAAGAAACTAACAGTAAACCTGGAAAAAACAAAGATTCTGTGCTTAGGCAAAAAGAGGAAGACTTTTAACTGGGTCTTAGACTCCATAAAAATGGAGAAAGTTAATGTGTATAAATATCTAGGAATTTGGTTCGAGAACTCTATGAGGTGGAAAGTTCACTTGGATGTACTAAGAAATCGGGCCCTAACCTCGGTTGGTGGCCTGAGGAAATGTAATGCTTCCTACGGAGAAATGACGGATAGACCTGTCCTGAATGCCTATAGGGCTATGGTCCCCCCCCCCCCCAGTTTTCATATTGCACTGAACTGCTATTTTTAAGTGGTAAGAGGAAGTGGGATGTTGAAGAAGGAAAATGTGTAAACAAATTGCTGTCCCTACCTAGTTCCTCTATGATACAGGCCATAAGACTAGAATCTGGTTTGGTCTCATGGGAGAAAATGGCAACCATGGCACTAATAAGATTCTGGCAACGCCTGGGTGGTGAAGAGGGGCAAAAAGTATCTTCTTGGTGTAAATGTGAGATCCTACAGATTGAAATGAAGTGGGCAAAGGTGGTTAGAGAAATAGTGACTACGGCATGTAGGGTTTTGATGGTTGATGTAAGCCAGCAGAACTTTCATCCGCCTATAAGTAAGGTGGAACTTAGGACAGTAGGTAAAGAAATATCATGGGCCACGGATAGGCAATACTTGGAAAGGAAAAGGTCCGTACACATTATGTTGAAATCTTGGCAAAATGTCCAACAAATCCCGTACCTGGATTTCCTTCCCAATCGCTGGATAAGGAGAGAATTATTAAAGATAAGAACTGGGATTAATCTATGTTATGAAAATGATAGGATTAAGAGGGTTATGTTGGACCCAGAAGGGAAGTGTTCCTGCAATATAGGGACAAAATGCAACATTTTGCATTTTTTGATTGGAATGTCTTTGTGTTCTCAATGCATGAAAACTGTGGCGAAGTCCAATTTTCCTAAAACACGAGGTTAGGAATCGGGAACAGGCAGGAGATCTGCTAGTAGATGTGCACGCCTTAGATGTAGCATGTGCATTAGGGAAGTTTATACTTGCAGTTAAAAATGTTCTTAAAAATGTGTTGAGTAGAATTTGCAGCATTAGTATGGAAAATACACCAATTTTTATGAATGTTATTTGGAATTTAAATAATTGTGAATTAGATTGTACTTATTTTAGATGGATATTTAATATAGTTGATGTATTTTATTTTTTTGAAAAGTTTTTAATTGGAGCTGAGTTTTTAAACTGTTGATATGTATATTGCTTGGGTATTCACTCTTGTTTTAAGACCACTGGTCTAAATAAACAATCATTTTGACTGACTGTTGAGCTATCCACATAAAATACAGTTCTGTGATATGCATGGTACACTTTTTTTGCATTAGGAATATTAACCCTCTGCACTACTTTAAGAGTCAAAACTGGCACTGCCCAAACTCTGATATCTCTTCAGCAGGAACATTAATCACTAGAGTTATCTCAACATTTTTATTGTTGCCTAAAAACTGATGGATACAGAAGGAACTGTTCCACCGGTTCTTTTAAACCCACAAGTTATTTCTAAGTACAGAACTCCCACCATGAACCCTCTCAGAGCTCAGCTCCTGATGCGGCTGCACCGGTTGCACCACCCTAGAGCAGGCCCTGCTGAGATGCAACCATCAAATTCCAGGAGGTGTTATCTAGTGTTCAGATCTTCGAGGTTTGGTATGAAAAAAATGACTAATCATTGATTGCTATTAAAACAGCATCTGCATTACAAAAGTAAGTCATAATTATTTGACCCCTGACCCTCGGGTAGGTCACTTCCCCACCGCTGCAGCTCCGCCTGCCTGCCCGCTGCTCCGCCTGTTTCCTCGCTACAGTTGGAACTCTGCCCGATCACCTGGACTGCCTGGGCCCTGCTCAGTGCCCGTGTGCCTGCCCGACCCTTCCCCTCTGGCCGAGTGCGTTGAGTCTGCCTGCCCGCCCCGTTTTTCGTTTTGTACCCCCAGTGTGTTCTGGTGTGCCTGCCTGCCCCCTTTTCTCCTTCTGTACCCCTTGTGTGTGTTAGCGTGCCTATGATTACCGGGAGTCTTCTCCTCCCACTTCCTCCGTCTTCCCGCCGCTGCCTCCCGTGTGGCCCCGCCCCCCGGTACCCATTGGCTATTCCCTCCCGCCTCCTAGCTGACCCCTCCTCCCCTCCTCCCCTCCTCCTCCTCCTCCCCTCTTATGGCAACCGTGGCGCGACCGCACGCAGCGGGTGCGCAGATTGTGCACCGAAGGCGCGCCAAAGGCAAGCCTGTCTACGCCCATCCGCGCCTGGACCACACCCAGCGCCAGGACCCCTGGCCCACGACGATGCCAGCGCACCCGACGAACTTACGACACCGCCACCCTCCACGCACTCAACGCCGGCCGAAACACCGCCTGCTACCAAGCCACCCCGAAGCACACACACAGACCCTTCACCTGCCAAGCCTGCAAATTCACCAACCTCAGGACCTGCACCGCACCCGCCAAGCCGAACACCAGCAACAACCACCTCAAGTGCATCTTGCTCAACACCCGCTTAGTCCACAGGCACGCCGTGGAACTCTGGTACCTCCTCGACACAACATCACCAGACGTCGCCTTCCTCACGGAAACCTGGATGAACGCCTCCTCTGCCCCCGACATCGCCATAGCCATCCCGGAGGGCTCCAAGATCACCCGGAGGGACCGCGTCAACCAAACCGGAGGAGGCATCGCCATCGTCCACAGAAACACCATCCGCATCACGACCAACTCTGACGACACCCTCCCCGCCGCTGAACACCTTCACTTCAAGATACACACCGACCCCAAGAACACCCTCAGAGGCACCCTCATCTACAGACCCCCGGGACCACGCACAAAATTCAGTGAAGCCATCGCAGACTTCGTCAGTCCACACGCCCTGACCTCCACGGACTACATCCTCTTAGGGTACCCCAACTTCCACCTGGAGAACAACAAGGACTGCAACACCGCCGCCCTGCTGGACAACCTCGCCAACCTTGGACTCAAGCAACTGGTGAACACCCCCACCCACTATGCCGGCCACACCTTTGACCCCGTCCTCTCCTCCAGCAAGCACATCTCCTTCACCCACTCCTCCGGACTACACTGGACAGACCACAGCTGCGTCCACTTCAACTTCAGGAGAGCCACGACCCACCACCACCCGCGACAGGTTCCCCGCAGAAGCTGGAGCAAGATCACCGCCGACCAGCTCACCACCTCCCTCAGCCACAACCCGCCCACCAACACGACGGACCCTGACGAAGCAGCCCGCAACCTCACACAGTGGCTCACCGACTGCGCCGACGAACTCGCACCACTGAAGAACCCTCCCAACAGACCCGGCAGCAGGAAAGCCTCGTGGTTTACCAACGACCTCAAAAACTCCAAGAAAAACTGCCGCACCCTCGAGAAAGCCTGGCGCCACGACCAGACAGCAGAGCACATGACCGCCCTCAAGAACGCCACCCGCAAACACCACCAGCTGATCCGCACCACAAAGAAGACAGCATTCAAAGAACAACTGGACAACAACACCCACAACAGCAAGGAGCTTTTCAGCATCGTTAAAGAGCTCTCCAACCCCAGCGCCTGCAACACCGACCTCACCCCCTCGCAAGACCTCTGCGACTCTCTCGCCTCGTTCTTCCACCGCAAGATCGCCGACATACACAACAGCTTCGGCGCGCTGAACACGCAACCAACCACCGAACCAGCGCCCCCCACCACCACCCTCTGCACCTGGACCACTGTCAGCACCGAAGACACCACCCGCATGATGAACACCATCTACTCCGGCTCCCCTACCGACCCCTGCCCACACCACATCTTCAACAAAGCTGACTCCATCATCGCACCCCAACTCCGGAACATCATCAACAGCTCCTTCGCATCTGCCACCTTCCCGGAGAGCTGGAAACATGCCGAGCTGAGCGCCCTCCTGAAGAAACCCACCGCGGACCCCACGGACCTCAAGAACTTCTGCCCCATCTCGCTCCTCCCCTTTCCTGCCAAAGTCATCGAGAAGACCGTCAACAGACAACTCTCCGCCTTCCTCGAGACCAACAGATCCCTCGACCCCTCACAGTCTGGCTTCCGAGCAAACCACAGCACCGAGACTGCCCTCATCGCAGCCACCGACGACATCAGGACCCTGCTCGATAAGGGGGAAACAGCTGCCCTCATCCTCCTGGACCTCTCAGCAGCATTCGACACCGTATGCCACCGCACCCTGATACAACGCCTCAGCAACACCGGAATTCAAGGAGCGGCACTGGAGTGGATCATCTCGTTCCTCGCCAGAAGAACCCAGAGAGTCCGCCTCCCTCCGTTCCAATCCACGGCCACCGAAGTCATCTGCGGCGTTCCAGAAGGATCCCCACTCAGCCCCGCCCTCTTCAACATCTGCATGAGCCCTCTCGCTGCCATCGCCCGCCAACACAACCTCAACATAATCTCCTATGCCGACGACACCTAGCTGATCCTCTCCCTCACCAATGACCCGCCACCGCCAAAGCCAACCTCCAGCAAGGAATGAGAGACGCTGCAGAATGGATGAATATCAGCCGTCTGAAACTGAACTCAGACAAGACGGAAATCCTCATCCTCGGACCATCTCCCTCCGCCTGGGACGACTCCTGGTGGCCCCCTGCCCTGGGCAGCGCACCCAAACCTACGGACCACGCATGCAACCTGGGCTTCATCCAAGACTCCTCCCTCACAATGACCAAGCAAGTGAACGCCGTCTCATCATCCTGTTTCAACACCCTGCGCATGCTCAGAAAGATCTTCCGATGGATCCCCACCGGAACTAGGATAACGGTCACCCAGGCCCTTGTCACCAGCCATCTGGACTACGGAAACACCCTCTATGCTGGAACCACAGACAAACTCCAGAAAAGACTCCAGAGCATTCAGAACGCCTCAGCACGACTCGTCCTGGACATCCCTCGCCGCAACCACATCTCTGCCCACCTGAAAGACCTTCACTGGCTCCCCGTCAACAAGAGGATCACGTTCAAACTTCTCACCCACGCACACAAGGCTCTCCACGACATGGGCCCGAAGTACCTCACATTCTACACACCCACCCGCCAGCTCCGATCCGCCAGCCTCGCCCTCGCCTCCGTCCCACGATTTTGGAAATCCACCGTCGGAGGAAGATCCTTCTCCTACCTGGCAGCCAAGACATGGAACTCCATCCCCACTCACCTACGGCTGACCCAGGACCATCTCTCCTTCAGGAAACAACTCAAGACCTGGCTGTTCGAGCAGTAGCGACCCCCCCCCCCCCTCAGCACCTTGAGACCCTCACGGGTGAGTAGCGCGCTATACAAATTTTTGTGATTGATTGATTGATTGATTTGCACACAAGGAATATTCTCGTGCAGGCTTTTAAAAAAAGCTCACAATTTTAGGCAAGCAAGCTGGATGCAATATCAGAGAATAGAATATCTGTGAAAGGGTGCACCCTGCCGATGAGCCACAGAAGGTTTCCACTGACATGATAGGGCTGTAGGAAAACATAACCCTTTACTGTATGTGAAATCCAGGAGCAAGAGGGAGACTCAGGCTTCCACCATCCCAACATAATTAAAATACTGAGCAGGCTCTTACTCTCTTACCTGAAAGTCTTCCCAAACTTTATAGAGGCGTTTTAGGCACAATAGACATGTGTCTGCTGGAGTGGTCCTGGGTCACATAAAAAGGGGATCTCAGGTATGTTGCTTTAATTCAATATCATCCATAAGCAGCCCCAAAGACTGTTTCCTTACCTCACTATGGGGCATATTATCAAGGAACAACGTTAAAATTATTGCCGCTTTAGCGGCAGGAAACTGCCGCTAAAACGGCGATAATGGGCTTGATAATATGCCCTTGAGAATTCCAATAGAAGCCCATGTTAACAATAAAACATGGGGTTCTATTTCAGCCACTTACATGTTATTTTTTAAAGGTAGTATCCCTCATTAGTTGTACACTTAGGGCCAGATGAACAACCATTTTTAGCAGTTGCAAATGGAAAATCAGGCCGTTTGTGAAGGCTAAAAAGGGTTGTAGCATGTGCAAACCCTATTTTGCGAATTGGTAACCTATTACCGACTCGCAAAATAGGATTTGCGTGTTGTACCTAGGATGTCCCTTCTAAACAGTCAGTCACAGGGGGATGGACAATTGTTTTGCGAATGCAAATGCAGTCACAAAACAATTGCAGTTATTACCAATTTCAAATTGATGGTAAGCCAGTTGCAAAGGGGAAGGGGTCCTCTTTCCCCTTTGCGTTTGGCAGCAAAAATATTTCTAAGAGCACCCTTTAAAAATTAAAAGAAATCTTTTCATTTTTTTCTTTTAAACGCATCCAGTTTTTCTTTAAGAACAACGGGCTGCATTTGAAAAAAAGATTGCTGCTTTATTTAAAAAAGCAAACACAGTCATGGTGGTCTGCTGTCCTCAGCAGGCCACCATCTTTGTGATTGTAGCCCATTCCCAATGGGTCGCAAAGTGCGACCTGCCTCATGAACATTGATGAGGCAGGTTATTTGTGACCCCATTGGAAATCACTAAATGTGTCTGAGACACACTAGTACATTTCGATTTGCAAGTTGCAAACTGCGAGTCACAAAAAATCGCAATTTGTAACCCGCAAAATGGAATGGTTGTAGTAGCTTAGTATATAAGTTCAACACTCATAATCTCTTAGAAAACATACTCACTGGATGATGTTGTATTTGAGATATTGTCAGTAATATCACTGACCATGTCATGAATGATGTAATATGTGAGGTTATAAGCAGTTCATTGCAGGTGTGTATATTGTAGTTACCTCAGGTGACTATAGTTGCTGAATTTCTATAGTATTGTACAAGTGAAACCTGAGCCTAAAATGTCCCTGTAACCTTTGGTTTTTTGAGTGAATTCCTAGGTTTTTTAAATTCTATTTCCTAGCTATAAAGTCCTGGTAATCTTTGTTTTTTGAGTGAATACAGCTTGTCACCACGGGTAACCATATTTAGGTCAGCATTTCCATAGGAACATTTTTTGTGTTGCTAATAACTTTGTCGCCACTTGACAAAGCTCTGGAAACTTTCCCAAAAAATAGTCTTTATTTCTTTTTTCTGTGCATTGAAAGTTTCGGGGTGATCTGTCAAGTGGGAGCTTAGAAAAAAAAGGAGGGTCTCAAACTGCAAAATCCCCATTCATTTTCCATAGACTTCTTTAGGCAGCGCTACTGCAAAAACTGCTAAAGAGAATTACACCAAATTTGTCAGGAAGTTGGATCTTGGTCTTGAGATTGTGCTTTTTGTGATGTGGTGGAATTCCGTTCAGTTGTTTTTCAAAAATTAAGGTACAAAAATATTCGTATAGCTAAATATTTAGGCTGAGGGCTTCCATGAGAGTCTCGTGTGACCACCAATAAAAAAAAGAGCAATATGATAGGCCCAGGGAGCTTTTTTCCTGTGGGCCAATTCGATCGCATGGGAGTTAGACTCCTGTAGAAGCAGGCACTTCTCCCAAAAATAATAATATAAGGGGGCTGGGTGGGCAAACGCCACTGCCCTAGGCCTCATGGGTGGGACCAAGTGAGGCTCTCCCAGGGACAAAATAAAAAATAAATCAGTGATATTTTCTCCAATCCAGCGGGACTCCCACAGATCAGGAAAAAACAAAAGGGTTACCGTAATTTTTTTATTAATAATATGGGTAGGGAGGTATGAATAGGAACTCCCTCCCAGAGCCTATTTTGGGACCTGGGGACCTCTTTCCCTGAGGCAAGGTATAAAAATTAAAGGGAGGGTAGCTGAATGCCCTCCTCTCTGAGCCTTATTATACCCTTGGGACCCTATCTCCCTAGACCAAATTTCATTAAAAAAGGGAGGGGTCCACACAAGCCCCGTTCCTGAGCCTTATTAGGCCTTGGGGTCCATAGCTCAGGGCCAAAACCAATGAAAAAGAGAGGGTGTCTCAAGCCCCCCCCTCCCAAACCTTATTAGGCCAGAGGACCACCATCCTCCAGGGTCAAATGACATAACTAAGGGGGAGGGGAGCAGGTGTACCCCACTCCCCGAGTAGATATAAGCCAAGCAGACCCCAGGCACCGGGGCCCAATGTATTAATTAAGGGGAGATGGGCACATGGCCTCCCTTCCCAAGTCTTGTTAGGTCCGGTGATCCCATCCCATGGGATCGAATCAAAATGAAATGGGAGGGAGACTGCTCAGGCCCCCTCCCCAAGCCTAAGGATGTAGCTGGGACCCCATCCCCTCGGGCCAAAATTAAGTTTAAAAGGAGGGGGGCGCAAGGCTCCACTCCCCTTTTTAAGTGCATTTGGCCTGAGTGGTTGGGGTCCAGACGGACTAATGAGGGACGGGGAGGGGGACACATGCCCCTCCTCATCCTAATAATTGCATTTAGCTCCAGAGAATAGGGTCCAGATGCCTAATGAGGCTCAGGGAGTGGGGCCAAATGGCTGCTTCCACTCGATTATGTGACTTGGCCCTGGGGTACTCTGTACTCATTAAGGCTTGGGGGTGCGTGCCACACCTCTATCCTTTTTCATTGGCCATGCACGGCGAGGGGTCATTTTACCTATGGTAACAAAATATTACTTTACATTAAAAAAACTAGAAATCCACTGAAAAAAACAAATGGTAAAGAGACATTATAGTTAGGTGAATATATCATTGGCAGCACAATGTTTTGGACTAAAAATACACAGAAATTCACTCTTTATAGTTAGCAGAGATAACTATAACTTGCGCTCAAACCATACACTGCTTATGACCTTACATATTACAACTTATGGCATGTTCCATGACATAGTGTGTCATCACTGATGACATCTCAAATGACATAATTGATTACATCACTGATGACATCAAAGATGGCATCATTCAATAGTGTGTTAGCTTGTTTTTTTATAGTTTACACAGTGTTGGGTAACTACCATATGACTTCTCTACCTAATTTTGTACAACATGTGTCCAGCAAATGGGTATAAGTGTTTGCAAAACACAAGTGCACCTAATGCATCATAGGTGTATAGAGGTATAGAACATGTTAGAAATGTTTACATGTAAGAGAAACTCTGTGTGTAGGTGACAGTTGACGACTTGTGTCCAATATGTTCCACACCATTTTTTTGGTTCTGCAGAAAAAGTTTCCATTAGGGCAAATATTCTACATTACATTGTAGTTACTAAGTATTGTAAGCAGTCTTGACTATTTAGACAGAATTGTCTAAGCATGACAAATTGTACATAAGACAGAAGATAGTGTGCACCAAGTACCCTCCAAAGTACATGTGCTTGATTATCTTACGGAGATGGGCTATCTGTAAGTTTTCCCCAAAGTGAAGGCTGCAGGTAGTTTGACCTTTAGCACCTTCAGACCTAGTTATTTTTCAGTGAATAGTGTCTCTATGGAGATGTTTTGCATAGAGTGAACACTATTCTCACTAGATGCTTTTTATTACTCCTGTGTGTATTTCTCATGAGAGTGTCACTGTTTGCAAACAGTGTGGTATAAAGTGAACTCTCTCCATAGAATAAACACTGTTTGCAGTACCCACCTTTCTACTAATATCCACTTCCTTTCTCACTGTAGGTCGGGTGACTGTGAAGGGTTTGATTCAGGTAAAGACTGTCCATCATAGGGCATTAGTTATATAATAGAGGTTTGAGTTTGTGCAGGAAGTTGGATTTCTCTGAGCAATTGTATACAGATTGAACACTGTGTGCAGTAGAGGTTACCCTTTTATTTGTAGTTGATAATAAAGATTAACTCGGCTACCCATGTTGCTCATAACACAAGCTTGCTTCACCTCTGAGGGTTCCAAGTATGATAGCATTATTTGTGCTTCATATTATTCTGAAACTTTTTGTACTTGCTCAGTTCCAGACGGCAACGCAGCATCGAAGCGGCCTCAATGTCGAGAGTGCGGGTTGATGATTCCTTGGCATCAAAGTCAGACTGCTGTCCCCAAGGAGATGCATCGATCAGGAGTCACGCAGAGCCGGGGATGCAGCGGAGATGGGACAGGGCTCCACAGACATAAGTGGCGCAGTGTTGAGACTAACACTGTTGTGTTTCTTCGAAGGCACTGCTGCAAGGTTAAGGGCGGCGTTGAAGTCAAGGCCTGGCAGTTAGGTATGGAATGTTCTTATTTGAGTAGGGTCAAGACTGGTTTGCATATGGTTTGGTCTAAACTGAAGTAGCATGGTGTGCAATATAACAATGGTTTGGGATGCAGCCCGAGTAATTACCAGTGGCTGAGATTAATCCAAGCATTCTACCCATCACTTTTTGTATGCTTTAGTGTGTTTCCTTATGTGGCACGAGTATGCTCGGAAATGGGTCCTGAACACACTGTGCCACTGGAGTCAAGCTATACCTTGCTGATAAGCCCTAACTATTCCGAATCCAATCCTTTGTTGCTAGTGGTACGGTTCAGGGAGGACGTAGCCTTGCAATTCTAGCTGGACTGTTCCCATTGGAGCAGGGCCAACACTGGTTTGCGTATGGTTGGGTCCAAACTGAGGTGGCATGTGTGCAAATTAATGATGGATTGGGATGCAGTCCTGAATAACTACCAGTGGCTTAGATTATTTCAAGCAATCCATCCATCACTTTTCGTATTCATTAGTGTATTTTCAGCACCCTATACTATGGCCTCATAAGAGAATTAAATATGCCAATCAGGGATTAACCATTTAAAAAATATTTTAGGTAGTCACAAAATATATAGTGGGCATCGGCTGCAGTGCCCCAGTGTGCAGAATCTAAAAACCAGCAATATAATTTGGCAAAAATGGGGATGACCACGCAAAAAGGGGCATTTTCTCACTGCATGTAACTCCATAATGTCATTCATAACTCACTGTGCGATAATATAAGGTTTGCAACTTATAAGCAGCAATTAACCAAAAGAACTGTGTGTCAAAAGAGGCAAGCTATGAATTGTCTACATAAAATACAAATTTGTTATCTGGAGCCAACACAATGTGCTTTGCAGCAGGCCCATTAAACCTTTCTGTTACTTTATAATTCAAAACTGTAACTGTCACATATCATGGAACACTTCTACATCATCACAGAACATAGGGCGTTTGATTTGTGAGGAATCTCTGTTAGTTTGTTACTAACATGTTTGTATAATGGTTGAGCTGTGCCATATTAAACCTGTGAGTACTTATCTTCTAGCTCCTGATTTGTATTTGTATGCTGTAGGGATACTTTAATTTCAGCGATGAATGGCAAATGCCCAGTGTACTTTGCAGGGCACAGCTTTCAGCTACACTTTTGATACGTCATTTGCTCTCAGTGTGATTTCAGACTGTATCAACATGAAAGGACTTTGATCAATGTCAAGTAGCACTCATGGTACATGGTATTGTTTATAGGCTGGGAGCACATACAAAGTGTCCACTCATTGACTGCTGCATTGACTTTTTGTGACATTTACTGCTCTGAGATTGTCCCTTATGTGTTAACATAAGTGTCTGCTCTGGAGCATGGCCTGCATTCACTCTGCATCTCTGGGGTTGTGGCTAATACTTGAGCAGTCTTTTAAATTCTAATCCACTGCCTGGCACACTGCACCTTTACGTTCATGACCAACTTATGCACAACCATTACATTCCACAGCATATGTTATAGACTGTGCACCATAAAATATCAGCTGAGATTCCACATCCCGATCTTCTTCAGAGAAGTTTTGTTTTCTTGTCCAGATAGTCTTCTGTCTGCTGACATTTGTGGACAAATCTGCATTGACCTAAACTGAACTTAAAATTTCAGAAACCCTACAATGGCACTAGAGGCAGACCGTCATTATAGGTGGAGGGCCCCACCTCTTCCATTTTCCAACGCATGCTGAGTGTCTGTCAGACTGAATAAAGGTCAGCCTGACACACGCTCGCCATGTCAGTGTCAGGTAGACAGCCATCTTGCATGCACTAATGTGCAGGCACCTGGCAAGCTGAGCCAAGCTTTGCCATACTGAAGAATTCAAAGCCCAGCAAATAAATGTAAGGCCCCCCCATCCCCAGATGAAAAGGAGAGTCACCAGTTGAGCCAGCCCTAGGAGCTTCAGGTTTAAGCCATGAAGTGCCCTAGGCTAACTGTTCATCAATGACATGTCGTATAAGAGTGGAGTGTGGTCAGCAAGTCTCAGTGATCTCACCTTACTTTGTGAAGAAATATGGGAGGTCCTTCACTCATTGGGTGACAAGGTTAGCCAATGACAGAAGGCAACTGAATCTTCCATTCCTCTTCTTCCTCCCTGAAGCCACCAGCTCCTTCAGGTGCCTTTGTCCATCTGCCTCCTGCCAACCGCTGGTTCTGCCATCACCCATGTGGCCTGGTAAGTGCTTTTTGAATGTTGAGGTGAGTGTGTAAATGTGTGAATGCATGTGTATTCATATAATTGTGGATGGGTTTGTGCCAGTGCGTGAAGATAGTACAGTTTTTTCCTTTGTGCAAATCTGGGTGGCAATTTACTTGTACGAATTGATGATTTTAATGATGCATATGGTCGTAACTGACGTACTAATAAAAATGCACTGGAAAGTATTTAATTAGATGGTTAGAAATGTCATTACGGATGTCAAAATAGTTATGCCACATTTTTCGTGTTAGACTCCATTTTTTATCTAATGGATGAACTTTTTAATGTTCTGCTCATCTTGCTCCTGCATATTCCCCCCAATCAAAGATCTGCTGCACGTCTACTCTACTCACATTTCACGCGGATCAGAGGTGCTAATGATAATAGTTTTACCAAACGTGTCAGTTTGAAGAACTTCCATAGGAAGATCCAATGTAGGTTTGCTGAAGAAAAGTATTTCTCTGAGTTTTTGTTTGAGTAATGTTTCATATTGTGTTGTGTATCTGTGGAGTGCAGTTGATGAGGAAGCAAGAGGAAGATTTTATCTTACCTTAAGAAATGGTTTAGTGTATTCTTTTGCGGGGGAACTCAATAAAAACTTTTTGACCTCAAACAAATACATTTAAAAAATGGTTTAGTGTTAAGTATTTTAATTATTACATGGTAGCTTTTAATTTTCAATGTGACCTAACCATGATCATGGCATGCTGAATCTGCAGTTGTGCTAATTGTTTATGCATAAAATATGTAAAAAACCACCCTAGTTTTGAATTTTTGGGGCGACTTCTCATTTTCCTCCTGAGACTGGGTCTGAATATTTGGAGACGTTCTCCTTCTCCCTTAGAATACTGTCAGTACTCTTTATGAGTTTGACACTTAGAATTCAGATAAATCTAACTACTTAATACGGATTTGTATGACATTTTATGATTTTGTATTCTGTATTGAGCCTTTATTGCAACCTATGCAATTTTCTTGTATCATTTTGTTAACAGTTCTGTATTAAGACATTTAAACCCACTTTTTATCTAGAACTCAGTTTTTGTGTTGTTCCACTTTGTATTTGAATTATACTCTGCTAAGGGTTTGGTATAATGTTGTGGAGGGTGGTCTCTTATCACTAGATCAATGAGAAATCACAGAGCCAAACTATCCGAGGGGATACATTTGGAACAGAAAATATTGGGGACAAGTAAATTAATGGGTTTCTGGGTCCCACATGTGTGTGTGCTTGTGAAATGAGGGATGAGATTATATAACCTTGTAAATACATTGGTGTGAGTGAGTGTGCTTGTAGATGGGTGGGTGTAGGCATGTATGTGCACATGTGACTGGATGGATGGAAGCAAGTGTGCACATGGGTGCCTACCTGTGTCCACCACACTGGCCATAAAACTACAGCAGCCAGTGAACACTAGATGCTAAATTACTCTGCAGAAACGAAAGCACCTGCGAATGTTCTGTTCTCAGCATCCTTTGATACAAATCATTATTGAGCGATGTGAGCCTTACTATTAGACCCCTGTAGGGCTAACTCTAATGCACAGTGTTTGCAGAATCTGTTTCTCAATTGCCCTGCCCTCACCTCACCTGTGCGCACTTCTGTTTTTCTAACATATATTTTTCACAGTCAAGTTAATATTTTGGTGTCCTCTCATTTTCCCTTTCTTCTTGTCCTCCCACTTTACTCTTACCTCTCTCTGAAGCACCGCTCTTAGGGCCTGATTATGAACTTGACAGATAGGATATTCCATCACAAACTTGACAGATATCCCATCCACCGTATTACAATTCCATTATATCCTATGGAACTTGTAAAACAGTGGACGGTAAATCCGTCACACTTGTGACGGTGTATACCATCCTCCAAGATCGTAATCAGGACATTAGTCTATTATGCTTAATCTGTACTTCCTTTCAATGTTATGCTGTATTCTCCTGGATCTGACATTACCTCTATGTAGTAGACCGCATTAGTGATTTAATATGGTGTATTACAGAAGTAAGTTGGCCGAGCCCTTGAGTTCTGGGCCTGTTCTAGAGACACAATCCGATGGTTCTTTTTAGCAACACGTAATCGTAGAGGGGAGGAAATTAGTTAACAAGCCAATCACTTACAAAAAAATTCCCTGAGACACAATAATATTCACAGACAACTATGTAAAGTTAGTTTGATTCATTACAAAGCCAAAAACAGCTGAACATAAAGGCATCTCAAAACAAGAGTGTAAAAATGCATCTGAATTAACATAAAGTCAAATCAGCGTATCCAATTGAGGCGATGAAGCATAATCAAAAAAGTTAATTCAAGAAACAGAATGCAGAGGATACGTTAGCATGTGTCCAAATGTCCCTGCATTGAGGGATGATGAGTAAAGAGCATTCATCTATCCCTGCACTAACACTAAGATGGCATCCCTAATTAAGCATGTTGAGGAAGGAAGGTGAAAGGTGTCAGTCTGAAGAACCTCCCTAAGAAGTCTCTCCACAGTTAATGGGTCAGGTAGCATAAGGCTACGGAGACAAAGCTCGTTCTCAGATGCTCTCTCTCTGCTCTGAAGGCAGAGGAAGAAACAGTGGGGCACTTTCTCTAACCCAACAGCACATTATTACAGGCAACTTTCCCAAATGCATTGCGGGTCAAGTCAGCTGCTCTGGGTACAATCCTAAAGTTCGTTTTTCATGGGACAACAGTGTTCTTTCCTTGCAACAATTTGTTCTTGGTTCCCAAACCTTCTCCTGTGCAAAACACAACAACATTCCTTTATCAACTCAAGTGACATGATTGTAACTTCTACTCTCCTTGCCTGACTAGTATAACAAAGACATTATTTTGGCTAACAAGAATGCTTCTTTCACCTGCAACACAAAGCCTGAGAATGAAAAACTTCCACCACACATGAAATTCAAACTGTGAATTCTAAGCAAGGGTTTTCAGGGAATTTCATTTTTGGCCTACAAAGTTCAGCTAACATAAGAAACCAGTGTATGACCTTTACGAATTTGCATAGAAATATAAGGCACATTCAGTTAATGCATTTGCTAACATGTAAATGACACGACTAATGAACATGTTTAGTACATGAATAAGTCAGTTTCATAACATGAGTTCTTCACGTTAATGTATCTGCTAGTTTCGTTTAAGTTTCATGTTAATTCTAAATGTTACTTTCACAAGGCCTAAGCACCTCACGTTTCAGGTTAATACATGTCAAAATCCTAACACTTCTAGTTATTACGATGAAGAATTATATGCAGTTGTGCTCTACACATGTGATTATAATGCACCCCTACAAATAAAATGCGTTTTCCGCTGCATCAACAGTATCACAGTGAACTGTTCTGTCAGCATCACAGGCATTGATAGTTCCACAGGTGCAAGAAGGCGTCGCACACAAAAATATGCTCAAAGCAAGTGACGGATTGATCTGCAAGAAAACATGAACATTTTGTGGCAGGTCGGTGTCATTGAAAGGCTGATAGAGATAGGACCAATTCAGTCACGTGCCTCTACTACAGCCTTATCAACATTTCAAGAGAACAAACTGTCCCTACATGGCCTTTTACTTTAATCTACCACTGACTGAAGTTACATTGAGGAAAAGTGTTCTTCTGATCGGCATAATTTGTACTGGGACTACATTGCTTTTTCATTGCCATCTCGTGTCAAACACTTCCACATGACCCACCTGGTCATTTCTGCTGATGCCTGAGGAAATTCTAACTGACACGACAAAAGCCATCTTGCAGCCTGCATTTCTTCCCAGGTACTGTCGCACACCCAACCCCCCCTGTTCTTTGCAGTTCAACTGAAAGCCACGAGACACTCACACCCTAAGTAGATGATTTATTTTCCATCTCCTGTTCCCAGCCTGGTAAACATCCTTGACACCATGATCAGGTTATCTGGACAATGGTCTGACTACTGGCCCTTGATCAGGGTGATTAAACAATGACTTGAAAGACCAGGCTTTGATCAAGGCAATTGAACAATGACCTGAAACACTGAGCCTTTGATCAAAGCAGAGTGAACAATGATTTGGTTACCAAGCCTTGACCAGGTCACCATCTACAAACATCGTCTGGATCTGGTTATCAACTGCAAATACTGCCCTGATTAAACAATGAACTAACAGCCAAAAGACTGGGATGAAAAAGTATAAAAGGCTTGTAAGCTGCAGAGTAAAGCAGCAGCCTCCTCTGTCTTGTCTCTGACTAGCTTGGGACTTTGTTCCATAGCCCGGGCTATTGAATAAATCTGGGTTGCTCCTGCAGACGAAGGCTCCTGTGTCTCCTTTTACTAAGTATGGAAGGTATGGAAGACTTGGGCGGTTCCCCTGCCGCCGAGACCCAGTAAGTGGGTTTAACCGGTTCTTCAACATCCTCATTCTGCTTCTCGATAATGTCAGCTATGACAGCCTTAACACTGCATGAAGGGATGAGTACACTGGACAGCTTTCTTAAAATATACACAAGTGCTTCATAAAACGTGCAATGCATTCAAGCAATCATGCAGCAAACCAACATTACTCTTCTGGCTTTCTTTTAGTGGTTTAATCCTGTTTAAAATCTCTCGATACCGCGGGATGGCTTTCAACTCTTCTTAGATACTACAGGAGATATGTGGCTTGGAACATTCTTTTCTGGAGCTCAATGACTACAATAATAGCAACAAGTTGACATTCGGGAATTACCCAATCAACACATCTCTGCTAAGTGTCCCTTTGCCGTGTCAAAATTGAAAATATGTTCTCAAACATTCATGCATGCAAACCTGTTACTGCGCAAAAGGTAAGACGGGCAGAACATTTGCAAATGATGTGTGGACATTTGTTAGTCATGAATAAATATGTAATGCGTTATAAATATGTTGTTATATTGCATGACTAATGAGTTCTCTTAGAACAAACTCCTCTTCGATTGCCTCACAACATTTGCAGACCCAACTACTGACACCCTGCTGTCTTCCTACCCACCCAAAACTAATACCTCAAACCTAATATAATTTCCAATATGATGTATTCATATGTTCTCTGTGTTCCCACCGAGATTTCAACTTTAATTCACAAGGTATACTGTTTACTCCATGTACATATGTCATTGGTCTTTTCTTTGTGTGATGTCGTTTAAATGTTAAATGCTTCAATTTCCTAGGATCTCTTTTCCAGTAAATAAATGACTGGTGGAGCAAACGTCTAGCAATGATTGGATCGAGTAGTCCATTTCAGAGGATTACCTACTTCCATCCTGCCACTAAACTGGAAGTAGAGGAGCCAAATCGTAATCTTCATGCAAATGTTATACAAATTTACATCCTGGGAATCCTGATCTTAAATAAGGACAGCTCTAGCTGATTTGTTACTGCCTGCGTTCCAGTTCTTCCACATGTCAGTGCTTCCAAGATTGTCCAACAACTCATTCTGCCTCTGCTGACAGCTCATAGCACGAGTTTAAATACTAATATCGAATCACTATAGCTACCAATAGGACCTACGTCATGGCTGACGTTATAAAAAGTCATGGGTTCTCAGATAACAACACAATGCCTTCTGGGACTTGTAGTTTCTTTTTTAGCAGTATAAGTATAGGCTAAAATTCCTGGTAGGTGACCTACTTATTGCTGAAAGCCAGGACAGGCTCAATGTGCTACACAAGACAGAGGACCACATGGCATCACATATTCAACTAATTCACAATGCCAAAGAACTCTAGGTAAAAGAAGTGAAGAGCAGCATTCCCAAAGCAAAAATAGAACATTGAAAACGCAATAAGACCAGGGATTGCTGGCGGTTTTTGGCTTTGCCAATGTTTATAAATGTCTGTTTTCTAAAACTGGGCAGAAACACTACTTTTTGGGTTCAAGTGTTCATTGTGCAAGGGAGATTGCTATCACTCACAGAAAGTTAAGCTAATTGTAGAAGTGTACTGAACCTCTGCTACATGCTGTAGGCTGTGGTGAGCCAAACAAAAATGTGATTGACACAATAACAAACCAATGCATGAAAAGAACTGGTTAAAACCCCTATAACTAAAAATATTATATATATATATATATATATATATATATATATATATATATATATATATATATATTCACTGAAAAAACCATAGGTTTCAAACCAGTTATAGTTAGCTGGAAATTTTACTCGCATAAAACCATTGAAATTCCCACGTTATGGTTAGTTGGACTCACTATAACTTGCACGTCTGCAATGCACTGCTGATGACGTCACATATTACATCACTCATGACAGTGTTTTTAAAAAAAAAAATGATTGGTTAACTGGCTTATTAAGTGTAACTTAGTGAATACATATACTAGCGAGTAATGTTTAAATATTTAAATATATGCATGAGTGATGTAATATGTGACGTCATCAGCAGTGCATTGCAGACGTGCAAGTTATAGTGAGTCCAACTAACTATAACGTGGGAATTTCAATGGTTTTATGTGAGTAAAATTTCCAGCTAACTATAACTGGTGTGAAACCTATGGTTTTTTCAGTGAATTTCAAAGGTTTTTTAAATGCTAATTCCTAACTATAACTGGTGTGTAACCTATGGTTTTTTCAGTGAATATATATATATATATATATATTCACTGAAAAAACCATAGGTTATAGACCATATATAGTTAGGAATTAGCATTTAGAAAACCTTATTTTACTCACACAAAACCATTGAAATTCCATATATAGTTAGTTGCACTAACTATATATCGCGCACCCGCAATCCACTGCTGATGATGTCACATATTACATCATTCATGACATGGTCAGTGACATCACTGATGACATCACTGATGACAACATCCAGTGATTATGTGTTTCTGTAAAGTTTAAATATGTTTTACATATTGAAGAATGAGTGGATGTATAAGTGTCTGAATGAAGGTTTTAGTAGGTGCGTGATTGACTGTATGAGTGAGTGATTAAATGCGTCTTACTGAATGCACGGGTTAGTGACTAAACTGTCTGAAAGTGTGCATCAGTATGTCTGTTGTTGTGCAAGCTGCTGCATGTGTTGATCAGTAGCTATATAAGTAGCTATATGGGTTATTGATTGGTTGCACAAGTATTTGTATGGGAGACTGAGTGTGTGTATGGCTGGCTGGGAGGTGTGTGACTCTGTGCAGATCAATGTGTACTTGTATCAGTGATTCTATAAGAGAGTAAGTATGTGTTAGTATATGTTTCAAAAATGTAAGGTGTTCTGTGTTTAACTGTATAGATGAGAAAATGGAAGTGTGATTGATTCTTTTCAGGACTGACTAGGTGTGTGAGTAACTCCATGGATGAGTGGCAGAGTGTGAGTGTCTGTATAGGTGTATGAGTGCATATGATAGTGTTGTAAAGATGAGTGATTGTATGTATGAATGATTGTATGGGTGAATGAGTGAATGTGTGTGTAGACGTAGGAATCAGTGAGTGCGTATGTAGTAACTAGTATTGGTGTGTCAATGGTTTCAAAAATTTACTCTGTATTTAACACTGGGTGTAACAGAGGTTATATTAAAGTGTGAGGAGATGCATTGTATTGTCACATTAATGATATCATCATTGATGTGACCATTGATGTCAAATGAGATATCATCAGTGATGTCATTTGAGATGTCATCAGTGATGTCATCAGTGATGTCATTTGAGATGTCATCAGTGATGTCATCAGTGATGTCACTGACCATGTCATGAATGATGTAATATGTGACATCATCAGCAGTGGATTGCGGGTGCGCGATATATAGTTAGTGCAACTAACTATATATGGAATTTCAATGGTTTTGTGTGAGTAAAATAAGGTTTTCTAAATGCTAATTCCTAACTATATATGGTCTATAACCTATGGTTTTTTCAGTGAATTTCATTGGTTTTTTAACAGCTAATATCTGTAGCTGTAAAATGTATTCTTCTTTAAATCCAAAAATATATTTTATATGTTTATTAATAAAAAAAATTTTAATATTTTTTTTTCTTCGTTCCCGCTTCGCGAATCGGGAAACTTCCCGTTAGCTGACCTTGATGCCGCGAAATAGACCGCGAGCCGGTAAACGTTTCTTTACCGCAACTGCCGCGTTAGAAAACAACATCGTGACGCCTCCCGTCCACATGACGTTTCGCGTTGTCGCGTGATACGTCATATGACGTGCTACGATAGCGAACTGGTACGCGAAGCGAGGCGCAAAGCGCAGGTTTGTGGAAGCAAACCGGGAGGCCCTGCAAAGCGCGTAACGTAAACACAGCAGGTCATGTGACTTGGTAATAACACTTTTCATTGGTTCATTTCACTTTTGGTTTCCTAATGATGTAAGACTAGGTCATATAATCTAAAATGAACACTTTTCATTGGTTGAGAACTATTGTTTTTCCCAAATGATGAAAATCCCTCCTTCTTTCCTCACTCTGACTTTCATCATTGTGAGAGAAAGACCCTTTGTTACCAGTGAGCAATGGCTTCTTTAGTAGCTTCAGCTGGTGCTTCCCCACCACCTCCATCACATCCAAGGAAGAGTGGACCACCTGCTCAAGTTATAATTCAGCAAGAAGAGGAAGAAGAGGAACAGGATGAAGAGCACGAAGAGAGGCACTTTTTGCCTGAGGAGCCCAGGACGTCTCACCGGAAAGAAAACTTCATTTGGCAATTTTTTAAAATTCCCAAAGGTCAGAAAAAAGTAAATGCAAGATACGTAACTTGCCTTATATGTCAAGATAGACTGTCCAGAGGGACCGACAAAAAATACAGTTTCGGAAACTACACAATGCATCGCCATATGACTAGGTGGCATCCTAACAACTACAGTGCTGCACAGTTTCGTAACGACCTAGATAATCTCCCTATTATGGCCAGAAGATCTGTTGTACCGGAAGTAACGGGACCAGAGGGCAGGGAGATGGTGCCAAATATACAAACGAGATTTCGTGAAGTAAAACAAGTCTGCGTACATTGCAGTGGATTCATTTGCTACGGAGAAAGTAGCATCACTCTGATCAACAGAGCTATTGACAATCATGCTCATGTTTGTCCGAAACGCCCCAAACAATAAATTCTTTTTTTTTTTTGTTGCTCCTGTTGAGCCCTTTACAATGAATCGTTTTCGTTGCCCCCTCCAAAAAAAAACAAAAAAAATATAAAACTGTTCAGAAAAATTCAAAAAAAGTAAAAAAATGTTCAGAAAAATAATTAAAAAAATATAAAACAACAAAAACAATAAAAAAAAAGTTCTTTTCAGAACTACCTCCCCGGTATTAAAAAATTGGTACAATATTTGGAACTGTGCCAACCTCTATTTCTCTTAGTTCGCTTCCCAGTTCGCTCGCCGGTACGCGAACCGGAAGCGAACCAAAAAAACAGTAAGTATAAGGGAAGGAAACAGACAGTTATGTTAAAAGAAAGACAGCTATAGGGGAGTAAACTAGAGATACTATTACCCGTAATCCACTGCAGATGATGTCACATATTACATCATTCATGACATGCTCAGTATGTATCGAAAGGGGCAGATTTATATTAACTAGCACATCCCCAGAGATGCACCAGTTAACGTGCACCGCTGCTCTACCACCCACAGTCTGCCGCATTTACAATCAGATAGGACAAAGCTGCATCAAAACCCTGTGCCTGCTTGAAGCAGGCATAGATCTTGACGCAGGTAGGGTGAAAGCTAAAGCAACAACTAAGTGTCGTGTGCAGAAGTTGCAAAAAAGGAAAAATGGCGTTTAAACCAATAATGAGCCCATGCTAACTTAACACAGTGTAAAGATATCCAGGATCTACATCAGTTTGGGGTTCACGAACCTGGCAGGTAAAAGGCACTGAGGCTTTGCACCGTGCATATCTCATCCCAAATCATATGTTGTTTGTGAATGAAACAATTTCCCAGACCAAATGCTTTGGATTGGCTACTTCTAAAAAATTAAACACCCCTACTATCCCGGAGTTAGAGGAATATGATGGTTGGAGTAATTTTACTTGGTTGTCCATTAAAGATTTACAGGCCCTACTCCATAATTCTTCCTTTAACATTTCCAGTATAAATCCAAAAGGTTGGCTGCTTTGGCAACGTGCCTTATCCACGGTTTAATAACATTGCCTTTTGCTTTATATAAGTTTTCAAATTGTATGAAATATATACCAATAGGTCGTTATGCACCTTTAGGTAGTGGTTTTCTTCATGAGGTCTGGTCGCTTCCATACACATACAGATGTTTCAAAGATGATCAAGAAGTTTATCTGAATGGAGAGGAATGCACTGAGACGCCAGATCATTCACTAATGTGTAGGCACATACAGTTACACGGTTCATGCAACAAACACCGACCAAATATGGCTTGCGTGTTGCAAGGCACGCCAGTTCCTGCTATCATCCCCACGTTCAAGTTGTTGGAAAATGGTAGTTATTTGATGCTCAATAATGAAGATTGTTCTGGGTTAATTAAAAGTATTCCTTTTATGGTAACAGTAAGTGAACGGGTAATTTGCTGCAGAAATGTTCTATTTCCTCCCACACATGAACATAGGGAGTTTTCAATCTGGCCACAAATACCAACCTTGGGAGCACATTTCAACGGCATGGCAAGAATAAGAGCTCTTTTGTCTCAGAGAGAGGTGGCCTTGAGTTCGGCCCGTGAAACTTTCGTGCTTCACATAGCGAACACCCGTACAGAGGTGCAGACCCTTTTAAATACAGATTTGCCTTTCCATTTCAGCAAGATGGTTCGGACTATCTTTAACGCGTCCTCCACAAAGGGCCTGGCGCACTTTTTTAAAGTTGTTACCAGTGGTCTCGTGACTTCATTTGAGAAAATCTTTGGAGTCATCCCTGCTTTCTTTCATTCTATTTTTTCCACTGTGCTTGGTGGATTCCCATTTTTACTTGCATTACCAGCGGACGCTCTTGTGCTTTTTTACATTTTTAAATATGGATGTCCCTCCTGTGCAAGCTCCCGCCCTGCAGCTGCTGACGCTGTTCCGCAATCGCATGCTTGAATATTATGGCACAATGCCGTTGGCGATATTAAGCACGGCATATGGATTATCTTTTCGATTCTCCTACTTCACCTGTGTCCAGCCTGTATTTCACTGCCTGACCTGTGATTTCGATTGGGCCATTGATTTGTGTCTCTGCGGACCGGTTTCTCCTGACGTCGACTTTAATCAGCTGATGACTCCTATCATTACTCACGAGTTGGTTTGTCCTGGCGAAAGGATTATGGCTGTGGCATTGATGCATGGACTAATTGGTCCCTGGAATTTACTGGCGGCAACACAGTCTTTCTTGGAACAGAGCTTTCTTGAAAACCCACCGAGCTGTCCTCTGATGGTGATAGAGGATCCGGTGCTGGGAGAGCACGTATGTTCTTTTCCGCTTTTAAATTGGATGGCTGAACTCTTTTCGGATGAAGACGGTGACTTCCTATTGGAGGCTGTTGCAGCTTATTTTGCATACACAGTTATGTCATAGACCTTTTTCATGTTTGATATGCTGAGTACTAGCATTTCATTGACAATTCATTGACTTATTTGTCAAGTTTTTATTATTTAGCTTGCCTATTGGCTTAAGCCTCGATAAAATAGTTGGCTGTTTTATTTTTCTTTAGCATTAAATTTTCCTAGTTTTTAATGTTTTACCTTGCGGACCGTCCACATATAAAGTTGCAATCTGCTCTCATGAGATGCCCCTTCTATTATCTTATTTAGTTTGTTTCCGGATCATGGGGAAGTGTCATCTAGATCCTGGATATCTTTACACCGTGTTAAGTTAGCATGGGCTCATTACCGGTTTAAACGCCATTTTTCCTTTTTTGCAACTTCTGCACACGACACTTAGTTGTTGCTTTAGCTTTCAACCTAGTAGTTCATCGTGGTTTACATGAGAATAATATGTTATTGCTCTACTATCTGCTTTGCTTGTTAAACTATATCTGTACAGCGACTGCTGAAGTTTCAAGAACAACACGATACAGAATTGTTATGAGGTCTGATCTCCACGACTTCATACTCATAACATAAGTGCAGCTTCTGCCAATTCTGGGCATGAGGCGGGTTTTATATTGCTTTGCCGAACACACATACACAACACTTGATGCGGTTCACATGAAGAGAGAGCTGGTGTATGCTGATGTGATTCCTTCAAATCTAAGACACTAAAGTATGGGCACGCCCTAAACCAACACAAAGAGACCTTCTTAGCAAATAATATAATATGTGTATTAGGGAGGGTCAGATATAAGCAGCCGCGGGCCGTGGAGGGAGTTACGGTGAGGCAGGGAGGCGGGGAGGGGGAGGGGCAGGGTGGAGCCCTCTCCACCCTGCCCCTCCCCCTCCCCGCCTCCCTGCCCCACCGTAACTCCCTCCACGGCCCGCGGCTGCTTATAAGTGTTGCTAACTCTTATTCATTTACAGCATGTTAACATACTGTCACCATTCGCTTTTTATGTACTAGTAACTATGCTGGTAATTTTGCTACTGATAATATGTGTACTTCTATTATCTAAGATACTACGCCTGAGAAGACGGCATTAGTAAATAAACATTTCAAATACACATGTGTTCTTCTTAACTCCATGTTCTGGTTTCTAAGAAATATATAACGACCGACTGTTCATGAGTTCCACGTATCCTGAGGTACTATAAGTTCATATTCTGGATTGTCTAAACATTGAGAGTTTGTTATATCCAATGTGACACTGTGCCTAGCTTGCTAAGGGGTTTTTGATTACTAAGGTGAGTTTTGGGGCACCCTAATTCGCCGAGGTTCCAATCCTCTGTCCACAGTTCTGTGTGAGAACAGAAACCCTGCGACAGGGACACCCCTGAGCCTTGCTGGAGCTTCATCACACTTGCGATACAACTCCAGCAATGCGCCACCTTTACGGCACAGATACGTCACGCATCTCTGCTGTTTTTGCCCCATGATGCGCCGCATTGTAAATGCAGCACACCATAGGTGACGGAACAGCGGCACAGAATGACTAACACATCCCTGGTGATGCGCCAGTCATCATAAATCTATCCCTATGCTTCTTATCTTGTTAGAGATGAACCGCCATATGTATCATTTGCATTTCCTAAATAGCGAACTTTAAGGAATAAATAGCGATTCTTTACCATTCCTAGTTTGCGATGAGCTATTTGCTAATTACAAATTACCCATTCATTTCCATGCAGCAGGAGGCCCATAGGAATGAAGGTGCAATTTGCGATTAGCAATTACCTCATCGCAAATTACGAATTTTTCCGAGGGTGCAGGGGTGTCTCAAGAACACCCTGCTGCACCCCTGAAAAAGAAATTTGGGGGCATATGGCGCACATAAATTTTGAAAACATTCCTTTACCTCAAAAACGATTTTCAACTCATAATTTGAAAACACTGCACATGGGGAAATGACTTAAAATGTCCTTAAGACACATAAAAGCGTTTTTTGATTGCCTTTGCAGCATGTTTCAGTCACCTTTAACATGCCTATGTAACGCAAACATTCAAAATCTAAATTTGCCATGCACAGGTGGGAGCATATTTACAAGCAATTTGCTCCACAGACAAACTTCTTACATTGAAATGGGAAAAATAACATCAGAGACTCTCAATTACCTTATAAAGAAGCAGACACCATTATGTCCTTGTCATCAATATTAAAACCATTGCTTTTTCTCAAAAACGATTTACAAGTCATAATTTGAAAACACTCCACAGCTCCTATGCACATAAAAACCCTGTCAGTACTAATACTTCACATTTTCTCCAATTACAATTTCTCAAAGAAACAAAATCTATTTGTAAAACACTTGAGACAAAGCAACATTTGAAAAACACAACTTTCTTCATAATTTGCTCCTTAAAGCACACTATTTTCTATCTAAATTAAAGAAATCTTTTCTCACCTTAGCAAATACTTTGAGTTTCAAAACAGTCTCAGAAACACACCAATTTGTCTTCAGCAGAGCAAAAGGTATGCACTCCAGAGTCTGCAGCTATCAAAAGCACAGAAATGCTGTAATTCTTCACACATATCTCTCATGTCACCCAATCAAAACTCTTCCCTCACTTTTTTTCAAATGAAAACCCTTCCCCCCTCTGCCATTTCATGCCTTTTCTGCATGGCAACCACGTCTTGGAAGACCTCTGGTGTTTGCAAGTTCACACAACAATGTTGCAATTGAACTCTGAACTCTCAGTGCACCTCATATCCAGTGCATTCTTTCATTTAATGATTTTTTCTTCACCACTCAAAATACATCTTTCAAACAACTCATCCATGCACCCTAACTTTCTGTTTTCAGCAATCAAAATCCACCAATCACTGTTACTGCTTCATTAACACAGAAACTCCACAGTTTTTTTCATTTTAAACTCTTATTTTTTCAACTGCCATTTCATTGCCACACTTCATCTGACTGCAGGAGAACCTTCTCTCACCATGTTTTCTGTCTGGATTGTTGGACATAGTTACATCTATTGGGCTCAGAGGTATGCTGAGAACAGGAATTTACCTAACCTCAATTTACAAGATGTGGAAATTAAGTGGTTTGGCCACAGAGGATTAAAATTTCCCCAATTGATACCATTGGTGAAAACCTTTATGCATTTGCCAAAACCTGACCTGTTAATTGTGCACTGTGGAGGTAATGATTTGGGCACTTTGACTGGGGTAGGTCTGGAAATGCTTTTAAAGGACACCTTTGAGCAATTGATGGCACTTTTTCCTCAGACTGCCTTGGTATATTCAAATATATGCCAAAGACAGAAATGGAGGTGGTCAAACCAATTTTGTCCACAAATTGAGAAGTCGAGGAAGCATGTAAACAAATCTGTTTCAGCTTACATGAGAGACCATGGAATGGGCTCCCTGTACAACAATAACTTGTGTTACTACATGCAAGATATCTACAGAGGAGATGGAGTTCACTTCTCAGATGAGGGCAACAGAGTTTTCATTTTGAATTTAAGACTGTGCATTGGTACCTACTTATAAGTACCTAAATGTACCATAAACCCAAAAGCTCTTCTCAGAGCTACCCTACATCTGATCACTCACAATTATTATTTTACTCTAACTTTTTTCACTAATTTTCAAGAAAGTACGCTCCCCAGAACGCTTCCCGGTTCGCGAACCGGGCGCACTCCACGCAAAAAAACTGAAAAAACGATATATATTTTTTTTGCCCTGCGAGACCCTTTTAAAGCCTCCACATCAAACCTAGGGGGTCAGGGACGACCTACTATGCCCCCTTATGGTCATTTGCCCCTTCGCTTTGGCCTCCTCTTGTCTCTCGATCCTACCGAGAGACAAGATGGCGGCCGCTACGGACTGTTTGGAATGTTTACAGACGCCGAAGAACCAATCAGCTTCGCAAAGCTCCGAAGCGGAGCGCTGTTACAGATATATATCTTTTTTGAACGTTAATTTCTCAAAATCCACTGGAGCACATATATTGAGACCTAGCAAAGGCACATCGGGCTACCAGTCCCTACAATTTTGCCAAGTTTCGTGCAAATCCATTCAGCCGTTCAATTATTATTATTTTTTTTTTTTTTTGCCCCGCGGGGCCCTTTTAAAACCTCCACATCAAACCTAGGGGGTCAGCGAGAATCTACTATGCCCCCTTATGGTCATTTGCCCCTTCGCTTTGGCCTCCTCTTGTCTCTCGATCCTACCGAGAGACAAGATGGCGGCCGCTACGGACTGTTTGGAATGTTTACAGACGCCGGAGAACCAATCAGCTTCGCTTCACAAAGCTCCGTTGCGCGAAAAGTACGCGAACTGGAGCGCTGCCCGGTCCGCTGTTACAGATATATATCTTTTTTTGAACGTTAATTTCTCAAAATCCACTGAAGCACATATATTGAGACCTACAAAAGGCACATCGGGCTACCAGTCCCTACAATTTTGCCAAGTTTCGTGCAAATCCATTCAGCCCTTCGGGCTAAAAGTGAGGCCAACCGCCCTATGGAAAACTCAATGTTAAAAACACGTTTTGGGACCCCCCTTTTTTCTCGGCCCCCTTTGACAAACCCCCCCCAAATTTTCAAGGGCTGCTCAGAAACAAAATGTGCCATTTTCCTGAAAATTTCAGCCAATTCCATCCACAAACGCCAAAGTTATTAGACATAGAATTTTCAAAAATCCCATAGAGAAAAAATCCTAACTATATATACCTACTGGCGACCGCCAGTAGGTAATATATATATATATATATATATATATATATATATATATATATATATATATATATATATATATATATATATATATATATATATATATATATAATTTCTATGGCAAAATGAAACCCCTCATTTTGTTCCTTTTCAAATTAAATGTATTAAGTGTTACCACTTTATTCCAATCAAGATGACTTCAGGTGTGCCATACTTTTGTCATAAGTAAGACTGTTAGCGTTCTAGCTGTTCTTTAGAACACTCTGGGACATTCTGTCATTGGGCTGTAGTTGGGCTACATCTGGCTGATATTTGGGCTACATTTGGGCTCTTTTGTCTCTGGTGGCCATCTTGGGAGACTGCATATCAGAATTTTTTTAATGAAATATAAGAGGATTTGAGAAGTCACTCAAAATGTGCCCTAATTTTTCTTTCTTCAGCACTAATCATAATTTCTATGGCAAAATGAACCCCCTCATTTTGTTCCTTTGCAAATTAAATGTTTTAAGTGTTAACACTTTATTCCAATCAAGATGACTTCAGGTGTGCCATACTTTTGTCATAAGTAAGACTGTTAGCGCTCTAGTTGTTCTTTAGAACACTCTGGGACATTCTGTCATTGGGCTATAGTTGGGCTACATCTGGCTGATATTTGGGCTACATTTGTTTTTTTTGTCTCTGGTGGCCATCTTTGGGCTGCATTGGGCTACATTGGGCTACATTGGGCTACATTTGGGCTCTAACATATATATATAGCCCAATGTAGCCCAATATATATTTTTTCAAAGTTAATTTTCGTAAAAACCGCTGGAGCATATATCTTGAGATATAGCAAAGGCACATCGGGGTACCAGTCCCTACAATTTTGCCAAGTTTGGTGGAAATCCATTCAGCCGTTCGGGCTAAAAGTGAGTCCAACCGCCCTATGGAAATTAACATGGGGAAAACACATTTTGGGACCCCCCTTTTATCTCGGCCCCCGCTTGACGTATCCCCCCGAAACTTTCAGGGAAGGAGCGGAGCGCAGCGAGGCAAAGTTAAGGAAAATTACAGGCAGATCCCTCATTCGGCGCTAAAGTTATTCCCAATAGAATGTTGCGGATTTCCTATGGAAAACGATCCTAACTATAACTACCCACTGGCGACCGCCAGTAGGTAATATATATATATATATATATATATATATATATATATATATATATAGGAGCCAACACAGGGCCCTATATGAAACGCATGTAGCCCATATGTGGCGGTATATCGATAATATTTTTGTCGTGTGGAGAGGGAGTATAGAACAGGCCTTGAATTTTGTCAAGATTATCAATGACAACGAGCTTAATTTGGCCTTTACCAGTGACATCAATGCACACACGGCAAACTTTCTCGATGTTAAAATCACTATACAAGAAGGGGTCATCACCACCAATCTATATCAAAAGCCAACTGCTGGCAACACGCTTCTACATGCGACCAGTTTTCATCCGCGCCATACAATTGATAGTTTGCCTTATGGCGAATTTTTAAGAATCAAACGCGCATGTAGCACTGATCAAGCTTGGGCAGAGTCACGTGAAATTGCTAAGAATAGACTGTTAGCTAGGGGCTACAATAAACACAATCTGGAGGTAGCCATGTCTAAAGTCAACTCAATAGACAGAACAAGTTTGCTACAACCAAAGATTCCGGTTGTTAGTGAACAGACTGTTAGGACTTTGGACATGTCTGCGTCAATGGATAGTTCCACACCGGTAGCTTCATGTAGATTCATCACTACATATAGCAAACAGTCACAAGCAATTAGAAGAATCTTGAATTCCCAGTGGCCCATAGCCCTAACCGATGGTGTGTTAAGGAGTACCCTACCTGTAAAACCAGACATCACTTATCGCAAAGCCTATTCAATGAGATGTGATTTAGTTCACAATAGTCCAGAGGTATTGAACAAAGAATATTGGGTGTCCTCCAAGTATGTTTTTTTTAAATGCAGCAGTTGCAGAGCCTGCAAATTTGGTGTAAATACCAAAACATACCGAGGTGCCTTTGATGATCAAGAAATCAAAATCAAAGGTAACTTTAATTGTAAGACTGAGTTCGCAGTTTATGTTTTATCTTGTACATGCGGACTCCGGTATGTAGGTAGTACGAAGTTACCAGTTCAGGCTCGGATTCTCCAACACCTCAGAGCGACTGTCAATTCTGACCATTCATATCCAGTGGCAAGACATGTGAAGACAGTACATGGGGGCAATTTAAATGTCTTGTCTTACTTTGTAATTGACAGTGTGCCAGTAAATAAAAGGGGCGGAGATAGGGACAAGTCCCTTAGGAGGTTGGAGTCTAAATACATCTTGGAGTTAGACACCAAGAGCCCAAATGGCCTTAACATTTGTGAAGATCTGTACCATTATCTCTGAAGCTCACTATCAAATTTATGAATTTATCTGTTTTGAATGCTTTGCATTGAATGAAATATAAGTGTATATACATGAAAAGAACTCTATACAAGTACTTTTTGATAGCATCAGGAAATTAGGATTATCTGCTGGTTTTAATGCGTAGAGAGGTTTTGATTTTATCGTGACTCTTACTCCAGGGTTATGCTTTTATCGGATCTTATCGGGCATTTATCAGCAACCATGATATGTTGTACTGTATATTTATTTATATATTCTCACTGTATATATATATATATATATATATATATTTTGTATAGAGTTCATGTATTTTTGGCTATATGGATCAATTGAGATGTTAGGTAGTGAACAAGCATTAGCCACTTCAGTATGTTAAATTATGCAACTAAGTTTATACAAGTTTTGATGGTTATGCTGTCCCAAACTGCTGCTAGTTCTTTCCTGTATTAGATCCCCCGGCTGGGGAATCTATTGTATTTTGCACTTATTAGATATGCACTTTACACTTTGCACTTTTTGACACTTTAGCACTTTTCCTGATTTTTTAACCAGTGAAGATACATATACAATTTTCTTAATCATTCAGATGGATTGTTTTTTAGTATATATAGCTCAGAGAAACCGTGATGTCTATGACTATTTTATTAAGTATTTGCACAGATAAAAGGTATATTGACTTAACATTATCACAGTATACAAATGTCGGAATCAGGTGGTTTCTCTATGAGAATTGTAACTTGGGCATATATAATACTGTATTTGAACTGTTAGAACTATTGGCCATTGGTTACAAGCCTATAGGTTGAAAACATTATGTTTGGAAACAGTCTGTCTGCTATGTTTACTAAATTAGCCAATATGGTCACGTGGTACAGAATTAAGTGCTATGATTGGTGAATTGCCATTTTTTAAACTTGTTTGGTGTGCAATGGCAAATACTCGTTAATTCCGGTGAACAAGGCGACAGGGTCGCCGAAACGCGTCCGGTCTAGGGCACTTCTGCTGCACTTTATGAAGAAGAAAAAATAAAGAAGATACTGTTTTCGCTACCCGAGGTTGTTGTCCGTTTTTTCTCCGTGAGGGTGCTGCGTTCTGCGGTATCCTTTGGAGTGGTGGTTCATATATATATATATATATATATATATATATATATATATATATATATATATATATATATATATATATATATGTATATATATATATATATATTCACTGAAAAAACCATAGGTTATAGACCATATATAGTTGGGATTAGCATTTACAAAACCTTATTTTACTCGCACAAAACCATTGAAATTCGCATATATAGTTAGTTGCGCTAACTATATATCCCGCACCCGCAATCCACTGCTGATGATGTCACATATTACATCATTCATGACATGGTCAGTGACATCACTGATGACATCACTGATGACATCTCAAATGACATCACTGTTGACATCACTGATGACATCACTGATGACATCATCCAGTGACTGTGTGTTTCTGTAAAGTTTAAATATGTTTGATATATTGAAGAATGAGTGGATGTATAAGTGTCTGGATGAAGGATTTAGTAGGTGCGTGACTGACTGTATGAGTGAGTGAATAAATGTGTCGTACTAAATGCATGGGTTAGTGACTAAACTGTCTGAATGTGTGCATCAGTATGTCTGTTGTGATGTAAACTGCTGCATGTGTTGATCATTAGCTATACGAGAGGCTATATGTGTTATTGATTGGTTGCCCAAGTATTTGTATGGGAGATTGAGTTTGTGTGGGGGTGGCTGGGAGGTATGTGACTCTGTGCATAGATGTGTGAGCAGTTGATTCACTAGGTGTATGAGTTCAAGAGTGCATGTGGAAACAGCTACATGGGCGGTTGACTGTGTGCATGAGTGTATTGATGAGTGAATGGATATCTCAATGCTACATGTCATAGTAAGTACATATGTAAAACACAGTACATGTGAGAGTTGGCATATATAAATAACTGTGCATGAGAGCCACTGAATGTGTGAGTGGCTGTATGGATCATTGTGAACTTGTATCAGGGATTGTATAAGAGAGTAAATATGTGTTAGTATATGTTTGAATAAGTAAGGTGTGTATAACTGTATAGTTGAGGAAATGGAGGTGAGATTGTTTCTTTGCATGACTGACTAGGTGTGTGAGTAACTCCATGGATGAGTGACAGTGTGTGAGTGTCTGTATACACTGAGTGTATCTAAGGTTATATTAGAGTCTGAAGAGGTTCATCGTATTAGCACAAGAATGATGTCAAATGAGATGTCATCAGTGATGTCATTTGAGATGTCATCAGTGATGTCATCAGTGATGTCACTGACCATGTCATGAATGATGTAATATGTGACATCATCAGCAGTGGATTGCGGGTGCGCGATATATAGTTAGCGCAACTAACTATATATGCGAATTTCAATGGTTTTGTGCGAGTAAAATAAGGTTTTGTAAATGCTAATCCCTAACTATATATGGTC
This sequence comes from Lissotriton helveticus, assembly GCF_964261635.1. Lineage (NCBI taxonomy): Eukaryota > Metazoa > Chordata > Amphibia > Caudata > Salamandridae > Lissotriton > Lissotriton helveticus. The sequence goes on along the minus strand of NC_136063.1, from coordinate 1,382,861,391 downwards.
TATAACCTATGGTTTTTTCAGTGAATTTTCAAGGTTTTGTAAATGCTAATTCCTAACTATATATGGTCTCTAACCTATGGTTTTTTCAGTGAATTTCAATGGTTTTTTAATAGCAAATATCATAAGCTGTCGAATGTCAAGTACCTGGTAAGTAAAAACATTTTCGTGTTTATGCACACTGATCTGCTTTGAATGCTGCCCCCCCCACCCCTCATTTCTATTAGGAGTACTCTCTCTTTGCAGATAGTGAAGGGTAGTTAACGCAGGCCTTTGCCCCCGTTGTAATCCGTCGTGCCTGCTTCTCTCTCCATTTGATTGATTGTTATCCAAGCATTTACTGTTTTAGAATTGGTTCTCTTTGGTTCATTCTCTATTTACAAACAAGCACAGAGTCGCAATACTCTGTTTAGTCTTTGCAGATAGTGAAAAATCGTGTAAAAAAACAAAAGGAATCGAGCAAAATCAGTAGGCCACTAATGGGATCTCTTTTTGACCTCGCTAAAATAGAAACATTAGGAACAACCCCTCATGAGAAATACGAAACTAGTGAGATGAACTGAGCTCCACACCATGATGGCTGCAAGACAGCTCGGCTCCGCCACCCACCCCGCCCAAAATAACGATAAACTCTATGCAAATATTACAAATATATACAACACACCAGCAAAGTAACAGGGTAAAACATTTTATTAAATAACTATTTACATAACTATTTTATACTTTTTGTTGCCCGATCCGGCTAGCTCAATCGATCGAGCATGAAACTCATGCACTCTGATAGTTCAAAGTTTTGAGGAGTACTTGTTAGACTGTCTGAAGCTTATTTGCACCTGCTACAGCTTCACTATTCTCAATGTAAGTGGGGGCTGTTTGAGGACGTGACTGCATTTGAAAACAATGTGATGCGGTGCCTCCCTGAACCGCTTGACGGAGGCCCCCGAGGGACGGTGTGATGGCGCGGACTCGGAGGGGGCGCTTGGCTCCGGCCCCCTCCCCAAGTCGTGTTGCCCTGGTGTGGCCTGAGATCGCCCCCGACATAGGTGGCCGGCTCCCGGGGTCAAGCGGAACTTTTTGCCTTTTGTTGACTCTTCCATTCTTGACCTTGTCCCACAATCCGTTTGACCTAAAGACACGCTGTAGTGGGGTGCCCCTTTACCGTTTCACTTGCCATTCCGCCCGCTTTTGCTACACTGTGCCTCTTCCGCTATTCAGCTGTTTACCGCCCGCTCTTGCGACTACAGCGCTCGCTCACCATGTAGTTGAGTTGCTCCCGCTCTTGCGGTGCAGCGATAGGCGGCTGCCACAGGACTCTCAAAATGGCGGCCGGCTCTTCAGATTTGGGCGTGGTCCACTAAAATGGCCCTGCGACACCTTGGAACTCGGACGCTTGTCTGCTAGGGCTTGGGCTCCATTCTCGAAAGCGTCCCCTCAGCCTTGAAGATTCTACAAAAGTCTTTGGGGCCCCCGACTCCCGCAGGCTTCTGGTGGGGAGCGGCTGCCATGATTGCTCGTGGAATGGCCACGACGGAGCTACGAGATGGTGGTGCTCTCATGCTGACGCCAGCTTCAGTCTGAAACATCCAGAAACACTGTAGACTACCAATTCGATCAGTTCCGGTAGCGCCCCAACGTGACCCGGTAGAGAAGAACTTGCCCTCCCCTCTTTGACTGATGGTTCTTGTTGCCTGTCCCTTCTGTTGTCATTTAACAGAACTATTTAGCCTGCTGAAAGGGGTTGTGTTCCGACCGCTGGTTGGTGGAGACATTTTGACTATATTCTGGACCTGCGTTGTCGCGTAATGCGTCATATGACGCGCCGCATTAGCGCATCCGGAAGTGCTCCGGTGCGCGAAGCGCAGCTTCCCGGAAGCGATCCGGGGCGCGCCGCGCAGCGCGTAACGTAAGCATAACAGGTCATGTGACTTGTTAATAAAACTTTTCATTGGTTCATTTTACTTTTCTTATTCTAATGATGAAAGGCTTGGTCATATGACCTAAAAATTACACTTTTTATTACTTTCGAACATTATTTTTTCTTAAACATATATGTTATAATGTTCCAAGCTAATGTACTTTCCCGGAAAATTTACAACTGTCCTGCAAGTAAAATATATTCCTTTTTCGAGAAAAAGGGCGTTTCTTCGTCCCATGATGGAGCCGTTGAGCAAAAGAGGCTCGGCCTGCTGTCTTAGTCGCCGATACGCCTGAATATCAGATTCTTATCGATCACTTTATGTTGCAGGAGTAGAAAACACAACAGCCTTTGACCATTTATCTTTACTGCGTTCCTGCGTATTATACCTTTTACCCTTCATGTAATTGGACTGCTTTATTTCACTTGCCTTTTACTGATTCGAAAACAGTGACTATTATTAAAAACTTTACCAATGTAAATACTACTACCATGTTTTCTTTTAAAAACCTTTATTGTGAAAATGTCAGAATACAAATACGGGCCTATAACCACGTGGGCCGGCCACGGAGCAAACTGTAATCGTATATGATGAGGAGACATTTACACTGTAGAGGAACGTAACGGGCGGGCCATTAGGTTGCAAGAACTAAGGTGTCTAACAGTTGCGGAATCGGTGGACGTACATTTTATAATTAAAATACGACAGGGCCAGTTACAACAAAATTATCTAGATATACATTTGCGGGCAAGTACCATGGGTGACGTTAATTCGAACTTTCAATAGTACAGTAATCAATAACACATCAGAACTTAATATCAATAGGGATGTTGAAATATTCAATCAATTCTCGTCCCCGCCCGCCATGTGCTTCAAAACTGCATACGTATCTCGTGATATCAAGGTTGTGCAACCAGTACACAACAAGGAGTTACGAGTCCCATTTATTCCGGCGCCATTTTAGGCGAGGACGGGCAGGTCCAGGATATAGTCAAAATGTCTCCACCAACCATCGACTATGATGATGTTCATATGCTGTATTTATTAGAGTAACACTCATCTGTCCACATAAAATTAATTTGCCACAATCTAAACATGTCATTTTAATCTTTCCAAAGTTCTTCTGAATATTTGGGACCGTTTCCCTTGCCTCTGATGCTGTCAGTGCCACTTCTTTGGTGAATGTACTGGCAGGTCGGGGGTTGTCCTCCAAATCTCTCTTTTATGCAGCACTATATTTAATCGGTGCCACCTCTCCATATGACGATGCATGGTATAATTACCATAACTATATTTTTTTTCGGTTCTTCTGGAGAGTACATCGTGGCAGATGAGGCAGGTAACGTACCGGGCATTTACCTTTTTTGCATGTAGAGGAAAGGAAAAAAAATTCGAGCGTCCGAGTTCTAAGGTGTCCCAGGGCCATTTTAGTGGACCAGGCCCAAATCCAAAGAACAGGCCGCCATTTTGAGAGTCCTGTTGCAGCCGCCTGTCGCTGTAGCAGCAAGAGCGGGCGAAACTCAGCTAGACGGCGCTCCACTGCAGATGAAGTGCCTCAACCTGGAGAGGCGGGAGAGGCTCGTTTGCGCCGCCTCCCCCCCCCCTTCGGGCACCCCACGCCGTCTTTCGGCGCAGCATTGTAGGATGGCCACACCAGTGCGGCAACTTGCTGGACACCACCTCGGTGCTAACCGAATCTCAGCGCCTTGTGGTGTCTTCCATACCGAAAATATTGTTGGCAGCATTTTGAAAGGAAAGATAAACAGCCGTTTGTGGCCCTCACTACACCGTTCTCCTAGTGAGTCTCACATTGTTACATTTAGGAAGAATGTTGAAGAGTAGTATGTTGAAAATCTGAAGCCATTGTTCTACAAAGTCTCAACCAGCCTTGGATGGAAAAATCCTGAAGAATGTACAAACTGAAAACCAGTTTTTGTCTGTATAGCATCAGCAGCAACGCTTGAGTCAGCTTTGTGTGAAGCCGCCATTTTGATTCAATCAATAGCGTCCCCCTGCACACATTCAGGGACCTGGTCGTGTCTTCAGGTCAAACGGATTGTGGGACAAGATGCACAAAGGAAAAGGAAAAAAGTTCCGCCGGACCCCGGGAGGCGGCCGCCTATGTCATGGGCGATCTTAGGCCACACCAGGGCAATAGTGAAGCTGCAGCAGGTGCAAATAAGCTTCAGACAGTGTTACAAGCGCTGCTCAGAACTCTCAACTATGACACCACCTCTGTGCCATCCGGATCTTGGCGCCTTGTGCTGGTCCCGGCCTATTCACACATCGGTCCGCTACTGACGCCACCTCACAGGCCAACGGGGCCCCCCTCGCCGACTTTCGGCGCAGCATTGTAGGATGGCCACACCAGTGCGGCAACTTGCTGGACACCACCTCGGTGCCATCCAGATCTCGGCGCGTTGTGCTGCCTTCGGCCTATTCGCCGCAAGTGCGCACGCAACTCAGCTGCATAGCGAGTGAAACACCAAGGGGCGCCCCACTGCAGCCGAGGAACCTCCATCTTGGGGGCGACGCACAGCATCACATTGCTTTCCAATGCAGTCAGATCCAACTTGCTGGACACCACCTCGGTGCCATCCGGATCTTGGCGCGTTGTGCTGCCTTCGGCCTATTCGCACATCGGTCCGCTACTGACGCCGCCTCACGTGCCAACGGATTTTCTACGCTTTTTATAGCCCTATGCCACATAACAGGTCATGTGACTTGTTTATAAAACTTTTCATTGGTTCATTTTACTTTTGGTTTCCTAATGATGGAAGGCTTGATCATATGACCTAAAAATAACACTTTTCATTGGATTAAAACATTTTTTTTCCCAAACGATGAAAGCCCCACCTTGTTTCTGGATGTTTCAGACTGAAGCTGGCGTCAGCATGAAAGCACCACCATCTCATGGCTCCGTCGTGGTCATTCCGCGAGCAATCATGGCAGCCGCTCCCCACCGGAAGCCTGCAGGAGTCGGGGGCCCCCAAGACTTTTGTAGAATCTTCAAGGCTGAGGGGACGCTTTCGAGAATTGGGTCCAAGACCTAGCAGACAAGCGTCCGAGTTCCAAGGTGTCCCAGGGCCATTTCAGTGGACCAGGCCCAAAAAGGAAAGAGCCTGCCGCCATTTTGAGAGTCCTGTGGCAGCCGCCTATCGCTGCACCGCAAGAGTGGGCGCAACTCAGCTGAATGGCGGATTTTGGCACAGTGTACCAAAAGCGGGCGGAATGGCAACTGAAACGGTAAAGGGGCGCCCCACTACAGCAGACAAGCCTCCACCTGGGGAGGCCCGTTCACGCCGCCTCACCCCCCCCCGGGGCGCCCCACGCCGTTATTCGGAGCAGCATTGTAGGATACCAAAACCAGTGCGGCAACTTACTGGACATCACCTGGGTGCCATCCACATCTCAGCGCGTTCTGCTGCCTTGGGACTATTCGCACAACAGACCGCTACTGACGAGGCCTCCCCCCGCACCCCCCGGGACACCCCACGCCGTTTTTCGGAGCTGCATTGTAGGATACCAAAAACCAGTGCGGCACCCAGGTAACATCACCTGGGTGCCGTCCAGAACTCATCACGTTGTGCTGCCTTGGGACTATTCGCACAAAACACAGCTACTGACCATTGTTGCTTCTTTTTTCAAAAAAATGTTTAAATGTATTTACTGTTTTTGTTGCGTTGTATATATTTATAAAGTTATTAAAGTTTTATAATCCTACTACTTTGTTGGAGTGCTATATATTTTCAATGTGACACATAATTGTAAAAACTTTGATGTACAAAGAGGCATCCCTGGAATCTTCCGCTTCAGGCTCGGTCCCCTCCCCAATCACAATACAGGATGGTTTTCAGATAGTAGGAACGCGTGTGGTGTGACGGATCTCATCGGGTGGGGGCCTTGATCTACTGTAACTCCTTTGAAGAGGGGTGATTCTTTACAGCTGGGGCCATAAACTACATCTGCAAGGCTACGTGATAGCCTGGGACCGGCCTGGACAATCGGACACAGAGGAAGAGGAGTGTCAGAGGGTGCGGTAGTGAATAGGGCGAAAGGGAGGTGTCGGGCGGGCACAGGGTGTGATTCTCAAGGAAGAGCAGCGCAGATGGGGGGAGGTTTATTGCCCATGCATAAGACAGAGAGCGGGGGTGACCAGTGCCTGGGGGAGATGCTTGCGAGGGTGGGGAGCCATGCTAAGGATCGACAGCGTGCAGAGAGTGGGTCTGGTCAAGGCATCTAAAATGGCTGCCGTGCACGACAAAAGTGTGGCATTTGAAAAAAGGCAAGATGGCGCAGACAATGTTTTTCAACACTTCCTGATTTCCTTTTAATCGAACGTTAACAGACGTTATCTCTCCCACACTACCGGTCCCCCTGGGCTTAAACGCCGAGATGGTAGGGACTGCATCCCGTGGAGATAGGCCGAGACGTCACTCATCAGAAAAAAAAAAAAGTCTATAAACATACAATAAGTTAAAAGTCAATCATTCTTGTTTCCTTGTAGTACGCTCCCCAGTCCGCTTTCCGTTACGCGTACCGGGCGCACCCCACGAAAAAAAAAGTTTTTTTTGTTTTTTTTTTTGCCCCGCGGGGCCCTTTTAAAGACTCCACATCAAACCTAGGGGGTCAGGGAGGATCTACTATGCCCCCTTATGGTCATTTCCCCCTTTGTTTTGGCCTCCTCTTGTCTCTTGATCCTACCGAGAGACAAGATGGCGGCCACTCCGGACTGTTTAGAATGTTGACAGACACCGGAGAGCCAATCAGCTTCGCTTCGCGAAGTTCCGTTACGCGTCAAGTACGCGAACCGGAGCGCTACCCGGAGCGCTGTTACAGATATATATCTTTTTTTGAACGTTAATTTCTCAAAATCCACTGGAGCACATATATTGAGACCTAGCAAAGGCACATCGGGCTAACAGTCCCTACAATTTTGCCAAGTTTCGTGCAAATCCATTCAGCCGTTCGGGCTAAAAGTGAGGCCAACCGCCCTATGGAAATTAACATGGGAAAAACGCGTTTTGGGACCCCCCTTTTTTCTCGGTCCCCCTTGACGAACCCCCCCCAAATTTTCAGTGGCTGCTCAGAAACAAAATGTTCCATTTTCCTGAAAATTTCAGCCAATTCCGTCCACAAACGCCAAAGTTATTAGACATAGAATTTTCAAAAATCCCATAGAGAAAAAATCCTAACTATATATACCTACTGGCGACCGCCGGTAGGTAATATATATATATATATATAGATATATATATATATATATATATATATATATATATATATATATATATATATATATCTATATATATGTATGTATATAATTGTATTAAAGTCAACAGGTATTGGCCAACACCAGACCTATAAAATGTTCATGAATGCAGTTTCTGGTCTCGTAGGGATGAAAGAAGATTGTGCATGGATTTGTTTGTTTATAACTTCTGGATCATAGTACGCTCACAAAGTGCAACTCGCCACCCCCACTAAAACAACTCCCAAGGAGATAGCCAACTGCAATTAATGTGGTTTAAGCAAGGGCATAGTCTTTTATTTACATAGTCACATCACATCAGTGAGGAATGATAACCATAGTTAAGCATACATTATTGCTATGAGAATATAGTAAGATCGGCCAAAGACATTGTCATGAGAATACAGGACGTAAGATTAATGAAACAGCTCAATGATTGTGCAAGCAATAAAACATGTGTCTCCATACATTACAGAGCCACATTTCAGAATGCATATGTAAGATCAGTCCAATTGTTGTTCTGAGAATACAGTACATAAGATCAGCAAACAAAGCTCAAAGATTGTGTAAGCAATAAAACAGTTGGCAACACTTTGGAATGCAAAAGTGCCAGCAGGCCCCTTTTCCATATCCATTGCCCACACCCTCAACCCAGGGCATTCAGGGCATAACTTTGTGCCAACTTCCCCTCCATCACCCAGATGGATGAGCAATACCATCAGTTCCACATACACCATAGTGTACCTGTCACCAGACAAAACCCATAAAAAGTTCGACTTCGGGCATCCCGGGGTAGGGCAGAAAGGTCCAGGCCCATTAGCAGGCGAGTCCCTCCTCCTGTTTGCCCGGTGCCGCATAAAACACCCCTCCAAGGGGTAAGTTCAGTAAAGCAGTGCAAATTTTGGGTAGCTCTCTTTTTTCTGCTGCAAGAAATTCTGCCAATTCCTCCTTCCTCCAGTGGTGGGTAGGTGGGTGTTTGCTGTGCTATGTTGGCTGGTGCATGGCCATCACTGGGGACTCTCTCCTCTTTATGAGAAATAGACAAGACACTACCACTTTTGACTCAGGCACGTAGATCGACTAAGGGCGCCCCACCGCTATTTGCTGGGGTGCCTGGTCCCAACATAGACAGCTAGTCTTTGCAGAGCACACAGTGCACAGATTTCCCACTGCAAGTTAAGTTGCATTTTCTCGCCTTTTTCAAAATAAACGATTGACTGATTCTGGAGTAATGGGGAGGTATGCCTATTTAAATAAAGAGGAGGATCATTTGATTCATGATATGTAATGCGAATTTGTAGAGTACAACTAATCATCCAGGCGCTGGATTCTATTCATGAAGCAGTTACTCATTACTCACCACAGCACATGGCTGGTCTCTTTCTAGAGAGTCATGGCGAGCGTGAAGTGATGGACTAGATTGCAACTCAAGCAATTGCCAGTAAGTGAGATTTATTTAACCATTCTTTCCATCATTTTGTTGTTTGTTGCAATGAGAAGTAGTAATTATATAAGCCCTAGGGTGGTCAGCTCCTTATAAAGCATCAAAGGAAGCATAATACATTATTGGAGTATGACACTGATCAATCTGAAGGAACACTATAGCAGATTAATTACATGATTTCAAGCCAGGATGGATAAAGTTTAGGCCATATATTGACAGCTACTAGTACTGCCTGTTTTTTAAAACAGGAGCAGCAGCCTATGCAGTGGAGTCACTTTCGCCCTGGGTCACTGTGCCCCTGCACTGGCTACACTATTGCCCTGAAGCAGCCTTGCTATGATATGCATCATTAAGCCAGTCCAAGGAATCAAGGGTGACACAAACTAAACAAAGGTGTTTGCAAAATTTCTTTAACCCTTTCCATGCTTATGACGGCTCCATGCCGTCATGAGCCACAGGCTGCGTGTGCTCATGGCGGCGTGGAGCCGTCATCAACTGCTGCTCCGGCCACGTTCCGCCTGCGTGGCACCAATTCCCTACCTTTGTGAGTGAATTAGTTAGTGGGTGGGGTCATGTTGACTCCACGCCACCCATGACTCATGATGGCGTGCAGCCTTCAGGAGTAAGGGAGCGCAACGCCCACTCCCTAGCCCAAGCTGCGCCGCGGCCGAATTTGCGCCGGGGCGGAGGGGTTCAACAATTGCTTCATGAGTGATGATTGTTTTCCTTCTTAATGTATGACACTTATTATACAACAACCAGAGTTGTTCCTACCTTAAGTATTTAAAAAGTGAGTATAGACGTCCGAAGGGATATTATAAGGAACAAGGTACAACCTATGCAGTGGTGCAGCAAGAGTGCCAGGTGCCCCGGTGCAAGAAAGAAACATAAGCTTTTCATCCCTTGGTTTGATACTAAAACAGCTATAAATGAGGAGCAGTGGACCACTCAGAATCCTGGGTCCTGGTGCCACTGCCACAGTTGCAATATTGATGGCTATGTCCCTGCTCCTTATAAAAAGAATAATGGTTCATGTTTCTCTAAACTGCAGCTGATGTTCTCAGTGACTCTATTCACCTTTGTAATGGATGTAAGAGGGTTCTTTATCCGATGTATTACTTGTTCATAATTAGATTATACACCCTAGCCCATATTTAATGTAGCTCACTTGAGTGAATGATGAATTCATTGCATTTCATTATAAATCTTTCTTTCTAAAATTCTCAGACAGGTATCTATTTTTTATATTACTGATATGACCAGGTATGTTGTGTGTTCAATATGTATTTGTTGTTTCTTCTCTCTTTTCATTTGTCCTTCTTATCACTCAAAATTATCAGATATTCCCTATATACACCATGATTAGCCTGCCACTTTTTCGATGCGAGATTATTAAATTTAGAATGTCTGGCAAAAAATGCAATGTATGTTGATCCAAACTGTTCCTATAGCATGAAACATTATTTCTGCTTTATTGTGTCAATGTACATTAACGAGCACATCATTTATTCATTTAGGTTTACAAGTCCATAGTGCAATGCAAATGTCTTACTTACAGAATTTGCATATTGGGTTATAATTAGTTTGATCCTCTTTGACGCACTGTCAATTTTCATTTATGTAATATATAGAGTAAGAAACGGGCATATTGCTTCAACATGCACTTCAGTAAAGTCGCCACCTACACTCCATGAGATGGGCACCTGTGACATAGCAACAGCACAGATAAAAGGTCTGATACACTATGACTTGGCGTGAAATAATTTTGTAGCACTCATGTCTTACTCCTGCAATTGAAGAGTAAGTCAGGAGTGCTTCTGGACTTCAGGACTAGGCACCAGATTTAAAATCTGCCAGAAGGCCCATTTCTTCACCAGTGTGATGGAGTAAATTACTTTGTTGCCCTTATAGAGGTACTATCCACTAGATGTAGAAATGACTGCCACGCAGGTGGCCATTTCTTAAAGCATTGCAAGGGACTGCATGTCAATGCTTTTTGCCGTTTGGTGCAGGTCTCTGGCAAAAAGATGGAGCCCTGCACCCAATTGTTTTATTTTTTTATTTTCAAATGAAAATCCCAAAGCGTTTTGTTTTTTTAAATAAAAAAAAAAAGTTTCCCTTGGCCATGGTAGCCTTCTCCCATGACGAGGGGAGAATTTAGCAATTTTAACTGCCCCTTACCGCCAGGGTTTTCCTGGCAGTGATGGGCCATGAAAACTGGGCTCTAATTCCGCCCATGTAAAGTAGGTTGGCAGAATTAGAGGTCTGCTTCAGATGGCACTTACTACACAGTGCTGTCAAAGGGGTGTATTCATGGTGGAGATGGAGAATGCTTACCACCAACATATAAATCGGGCTTTAAGTTAGGAGTACTACAGGGGTAACTCGCAACAAAATCCTTGTGAGAAGGCCCTTTATGTGAAGATGCCTTTCCCTAGATTAACGAAATATGTACAATGCAGAAATATGAATTATGTGTTCACAAGGCACAGTAAATACCAAGTTCAGTAAAATAACCAACATATTTGTTGCAATAGTGCATGTTTTTAAAGTTTACTTTTTTAAAAAGATTTAGTTAAAGCTTCAGCTTAAGTGCTATCTAGCAATTCAGCTTTAAAGATTTTGCGGTTTAGATATGGCGTGCAGAGCGTTTTAACAAATGGGACCACGTTTTATGTGTTTTTTTATGAGAGGAATTCGTTGGCTGTGTCACAAATAGCAGTGCTATCACAGGCTTTGATGAGGCCTGGGACAAAACAATTTCATGGGTCACCCTAAACCAGAGATTATTATCAATCTTGCTGCTTTAAAAACTGAGTAGGTCTGCCAGGTTGTCAAACTATTATTTACAGGTTGAATACAAATATCTACAGCAGGGGCATTACGCTTTACCGGTTGCATACACAAATGTAAAGTGTGCTTTGAAACCACTGTAACACTAGCATGGCTCTTTATATCGATTGTTTTCTTATTTTAATTTGCAGAAGCACACATATCATTTTCGCATTATAAATGTACAGTACCCGCTGTAGTACTATAATTCCATAACCCTAGACCTTTAGACATGCACACATTCGCACAACCCCACGCCACTATGTCATGCAAAGGAGGCGTCATGTAAAATGAGGCACTATTTATTGTTATGACTGATAGTTGATAGTTCAGTTACTGTCAAAGCTATTACAGATTTGATCTTGTTGAATGGCTTAAGGTCCTCACATACATGTCGAATTGGCTGAAACCATTTTGGAACGATTTAAGATTTATAATTGTGATTATTGAGAAAAGGAGAGAATCTGGTTAAAAAAGTGGCACCTAAGTACAATAGTCAGTGGAATAGTTAACAGATTCCTCCCTGGCTGAATCAGACCTTGAGTCAACAATATGAACACAAAAAAACCTGCTACTCTACACCCCAAGTCAGCAACGTCATTGCAGTGGAATATGAGGACAATGAGTCTAGTAGTGTTGATACAACGTATTGCCCATATGAGTGAGTGGATAAAGCTATCTTTCTTGTTAATAAGATGCTCCCTCTTTGCATATGTTTATGAGTTGTTTCGCTTTTCGCTTATATATGTAACAACAACCGCTATTGCTCTATACAGCGCTCTGATACCTTTGGGCCCTATTTGTATTTTATAAAACTCTGTGACTCTGTAAATCAATAAATAAATTCAAAAATTAGAGCAATTTGAGTTTCGGATATTAAGATATGATTAGTGGGAATATAAGGGAAGAAAATCTGAAAATCTGTACACATGATGTACATTTTAAAATGCTGTTAGCCAAAGCGTTTTCGAGTTTGGGCGATTGGGTGTCCAACACATGTTTAAATCGTGCCGGTGAGGTGGGGGTGTGCACCTGAAAAGGGACTTAATTCCAGAGGAGGTGTCAATAGAATTTGACCATCTCTAGAGTGAAGTAGGCGCGTGCCTGGAAAGAAGAAAGCTGTTCAGGTAGCAAACCTCATGATTGTGTCCCCAAGACTTTAGTATTAAAGAAGTCCAAGTGGCAAGCTATTTTAAAGCCGCCGAATGTAAACTTTTCTAGAGTGTTAATGTTTGTGATGTTACCAACCCATCTGACAAGGTGATCTTTCAATGCAGCAGAACCCTGCCAAAAAGCCCTCAAAATCTGTGGGAGCTGCCTTCCAGGCCAACAAATACCTGTTCATCTTTTATTGATGTCCATAATACCTGCTGGGCCGTATAGTCAATGGCGTACCTGAGCAGGACTGTGAGCCTGTTTCTCAGACATAACTTGGAAAGTCTCTCATTTATGACACAATAGAGACCTCCTAATATCAGAGAGAGTCATTTCCCCTGCAATATATGTGGGATATTTAAATTTAGCTATGGTGGATCATTGATATAGGTGATGCCTGAGGTTACAACGTGATAGGCACCTAAGTTTGCGATTGATCTTGACTTATGAGAGCCTTAGTTGTTTGTATACCCAATCAGTGCTTGCCTGTGAGAAAGGGAAGTGAGAAGGGCTTACAACAATTTGGAAGAATAGAAGGTGTTTTTATGTCTCGTTCTTCACTCTTTGTACCCCATATCTTGCTTTCACAGAGCGGGGCCTCCTACTTCCTGAGCTTGGTCCAGGAGAGGTGAGGTCTAATCCCCGGTCAAGCTGGGTGAGTGAAGAGAATCTATTAATTCGAATAAGCGTATGCCTGATTGTGAAACACAGTTAAATACTAACTTAGAATGCATTATGTTTGTTTTTTAGATGTGAGACACACCATTTGACATGGAGGAATAGAAACATGGATTGATTTGTTTACCTGTATCCGTTATTGAAATTGATTAGTTCACTTATATATTTAGTTCTAATTGATTGTTATCACTCTATGCAGTAGCAAGATTTTTTAGAGCAGAGGCCCTGAAGAAAGCCGTGGGATCTCATTCCCTGTCGGCTGAAACATGTTGGCCCTTTCGCAGTTATTTGTTGAAACTGCCTTTTTGCACTGTTCTTGGTTTTAATTAGGGGAAGAGTCATTACTAAATTAAAATCTTTTTTCTGACTCTTTACCTTATTTTATTCACCACTTCCTTTTTTGCCTTTGCACTGCACGTGTTCCCATAGATATTTTCATTTCTCATGGTCAGAAAGTGATTGTGGGCTTGACCCATTTGAGTTCGATACATTGGGTATGGCAAGAGTCTCAATGATCAAGAGACAGACCATCCCAGCTCTTGGATGACCAAATGAAATAATTGATCATTACAACAATTTGATGGGAATCCATAGATTTAGATTTTGAGTCTCACCAACAATCACTTGTGTCTTTGTTTCTGTCTACTGTTGTTTCCTTGTTTATAGGTTGTATAGGACCTTGTGTCCTGACTCACTTGGTAAGGAGTCCTAGCCTTCTTAGCCGATTGATTTGGCTTCTCTTTAGACCCTCGGTTTCTTGTGTTATAAGTATGATTTGCGCCGGGACGCCCCGTTGCTGGGGCAGCTGTCGCGCTCAACAAACCTATAACATAACATAACATAACATAACATTTGCAGTCAACAAATCTGGAAAATAGAGACAGGAAACCATAGCTCCATTTCCAAGTTGTTCAGGTAAAGCACTAAATGTGAGAATGTGTAAGTTACGTGTACTCGCAATTACATCGTATAAAGCAGGTGATCATCTACACTCTATGCCAGTGTCCTACAGCTGACTGGCATTTTATCTGGTTAGACATTTCAACAGGGAGCTGAAGGAGGCTGATTCTGAAGGTTGAGGTCTGCTGCCTGTCTCCAGCTACACGAGATGTATGGAAGTAAGCACCGTGGAGGGCCTGAAGAGAGTGAGAGAAGAGAGAACATGGATGGAAAGAAAGAGTGTAAAAGATTGAGCCTCTTATGATACTGTCCCTGGACTGTTGGACTGACCCTCCTAATCCATCAGATAAAATGAACAATGTGATTCCACTTTTGGTATGAGCTTGTCTGCAGGGCCTGCTTGAGGGTCTTTCTCCAAGCTACTGCAGATGAAGAGATTTAGAACTTTGGATTTTCCACAATGCTTTAAATTTTCTTCCTCACAAGCTTTCTCCTAGTCTATGTTAGGAAGCGGTCGAAGTGCATTAAAAAAGTAAGAGTACTGTGATGCTGTGCACAATGGGACAAGGCGAGTACGCGTGGGTCGGGGGCAAAGGGGTGGCTAAAAAAACAAAGGGGCTTATTTACAAGCAGCTTGCGCCGCCGGTACGTAACTTTTTCCCATTTTAAAAGCTAGGCACTGGCGGCGCAAGTGGCTTGTAAATAAACCCCAAAATATTCTGTAACTTTTGCCTTTGAAACCTCTATTAGAGGTCTGAGTCTGTTACCTGGAGAGCCACATGATTGCATCCTGGTTGAAGCAGTGGAGAATAGTTAGGGACTAAACACGGTCCCCTGCAGCCCCTTCTGAGCTAGTGCAGGAGTCTGGTGGCTGCACCCAACTAGTTCTGGAGTCTGCACGCACTAGTGCAGGAGCCAGGAGGCTGCACCCCACTAGTTATGGAGTCTCTACCCACTAGTGCAGGAGCCAGGAGGCTGCACCCCACTAGTTCTGGAGTCTGTACCCAACTAGTGCAGGAGTTCGCAGGGTGCACCACACTAGTTCTGGAGTCTGTACCCAACTAGTGCAGGAGTTCGCAGGGTGCACCACACTAGCGCAGGAGTCTGTGTACCCCAATAGTGCAGGAGTCTGGAGGCTGCACCCCCCCTAGTGCAGGAGTCTGGAGGCTGCACCCCACTAGTGCAGGAGTCTGGAGGCTGTACCCCACTAGTGCAGGAGTCTGGAGGCTGCACCACCCTAGTGCAGGAGTCTGGAGGCTGCACCCCACTAGTGCAGGAGTCTGGAGGCTCCACTCCTCTAGTGCTGGAGCCTGTACCCCACAAGTGCAGGAGTCTGAAGTCTATGTACCCCACTAGTGCAAGAGTCTGGAGTCTGTGTATTCCACATGTGCAGGAGTCTCGCATCTGTACCCCACTGGTGTAGGAATCTGGAGGCTGTACCCCACTTGTGCAGAATGCACAGCAGCCTGAAGGCTGTGTTTCCCACTACTGCAGAAGGCACCACAGTTGGTAGCTGTATACCCCACTAGTGCAGGAGACACTGGAGATGAAGGCTGTGTATCCCACTACTGCAGAAGACACCAGACTCCGTAGCTGTGTACCCCACTAGTGGAGGAGGCACTGGAGTCTGAAGGTTGTGTATCCCACTACTGGAGAATACATCAGAGTCGGTAGCTGTGTACCTCTCTAGTGCAAAAGTCGCTGAAGTCTGAAGGCTGTGTATTACACTACTGCACAAGGCCCCAGCATCCGTAGCTGTGCACCCCAATATTGTAGGAGGCACTGGAGTATGAAGGCAGGGGCGTAACACAGGCCCCCATAGCCCACGCGGTGGGGGGGGTCCGAAGCTCCCGGGGGCCCCCTCGGCACTGCACTCTGTCCGGAGAGATCCTAATTGAGCCCAGAGGGGGCCCCTCTACATACCTTGCAGGGAGGCCTCCTCAATTTTCGTTACGCCAGTGTATTAAGGCTGTGTATCCCACTACTGAACAAGGCACCACAATCCATAGATGTGTACCTCACTAGTGCAGGAGGCACATCAGACTGGAGGCTCCTCAAGTGTAGCTGGCACATGACATCAGAGACAGTGTTTATCTCTAGTGCTTTATACACATGATACTGGAGCTGTGAACCCAACAGAGCAGGATACACCTAAGTCTGAAGGTTGTATCACACTAGCGCAGGATGCACAGGAGTCTTAATGAGGCACAGCCCTCTGATGTAGTTGGCACAGAAGTTTGGATGCTGCAGACCCATGGTGCATGTGGCACAGGATTCTGCATACTGTGAACTCTGCAGAAGGAGGAACAGTCCTCTGATTCACTTGGCACAGTATGAGGGCCCTGAACTGTGGCAGTGTGAGTGCCACATGGACCTTGTGCTACATGCCCCGCTCGTCAAAACTGTGGCACATTAAACATTTTTGGTGCCATCTGTTGTAAAAGTTCGTGTGATCCCTGCACGGAGCTGGCCAAGAGCTGTGTAGAACAGGCCATATCTACATCCCTTGGAGCCTATGGGGTGGCACCCACAGAATGCGTTACATACACTGTGTTATCTTAAGCACAACAAACAGGAAATGGTTGTGTGTGGCAAGCCGAGAAGTAATGAAAGATATGTGGTGTATGCTCGTGTCCGCTGCCACTGACCCACATGTCTCTAAGTCAGATGACTTCGGCTGTTAAATACAGAAAAAAGAAAGGTGTTAGTAATCAGTGGGAAAGTAGACATCTGGCAGGGCACGTATTGGTCAAGTGAATTGGGAACAAGCCCTGCCCCTTCCCCTGTTGTGAAGAGGCTTGGAGTCAAAACTGAGTGCTTTGTAACTTTGGTTATTCAGATATCCTCGGTTGTTTCCATCACTTGGGAATCTAGGCCAAGTTGTGTCCCTTTGTACCAGTAATTGGAAAAATGCACGGTGGCTGCAATTATTATAGCCTCACTCCATGTCTGATTTTCCCCATTCGACCAGGGGTTGTTAAGTATCCAGTCCAGAGGCACTTCGCCTTTCTGCCTGCCTGTGGCTGATATGATTCACAAGATTTCGCGGGGCAGAGGAGTGTGTTGGAGGTCCATGGATTAAAGGAGAAGAGGGGCCGAGAGACCACTAGTCTTCCCAATGGTGTGATCAGTAGAAGGCCTGGCAGCAGTCACAGTCCATGGAACCAGTCGTTTTAGGAATAAACATCATCATACAGAGGTATAATAGTGTACCGCAGTTGGGTCCTATCATCTGATTAACTGTTCCTCTAATCTAGTGCAAAATATGAAAATAACTATACCAATATCCGATAGTCTATATAAACATTCTTGGCTCCTGATTATTGTGTATCTGCCCCCAGGTTCTATCGCCAGATCCATACTGGCCTTTATATCTATAACCATTGAATGGGAAAAGTGTAGTTTTCTGCCTATGGTGAATGACATCAGTGCTAAATTATCTAATCAATCATTAGAAAACGCTCTCTATTCCATCCCAGGTTAAGGGGCTGAAAAGCGAGGTTTAATAGTTTTAGAACTTTTGAGGGAGCACGCGATATAAGTTACTACGAGGATAGCTGCTCGGATATCTGAGCCTTGAACCCCTGTGAAGATCAGTTGATGGTGCCCGAAAGCCCAGCCAGCTCATCACACGTACACACGCGAGTGTCCGCACAGTTATTTAGGACCATACTGCGAGAACAAGTGAGTGACAATCAGCTGGGTATTAGGGCAATGGCATACCAGGGCTGAGGACCGGTAGCACCTCTTTATCAAGTTAATTGCGGGATTCTGATAGGAAGCATCCTTACCTACTGGTTGGCAAAAAAAAATCTTTCTTCTCTCCAGGAAATTTCCCTGATCATAATAATGGCCCAAAATCATCTTGAACATGATACGTATAATAATGTGTCATAATACAAAATCGCTGCTTGCAGTTCTTTTCCCAAACGTGCATCATATTCTGCAAATAATGAATTTAAAAATATTCTAAAATATGGCTGTTTGCATGAGAAATTAGACTACACACTTTTTAATCCATAATAATGGAATATGTTTAATGAAGTGATGTTGCATGCAGGCAAAAAGAAACAATAGGTGGAATGGTCAGGTGAGGTAGAGGTAGCAGAAGAGGGGAGGAGTAAATGTTTGTGAGCTCTGCTCCTGTACACATCCCGGTAACTTCGGACTGGGCCTCTGTGGGCTGCCCTGTTTAGCATCAGAGTGCTTTGCCATGGATGTTGAGTTTGAGAACAAGAGTCCCTCGGGAGTTGTGAGCAGAGTTGGGCAGCAGAGGGATGCTAACGGCAGCTGCTCGATATGAGCGAAATTTGAAGTTTGTGCCCTTTGCTGTACCTATACCATTAGGACACATTACTGTATGTCGTGCCCACAGGATGGCACTAGGACCCTGGAGCCCAGGGTCAGGGGAACAAGGACACCGGACACCACATCCGGTCAAGGGGCGGAGGTCAGGGACACTCTGCAGCAGGACTGGGACGTGGGAGGTCAGGGGTCCAGGAGCTCACCCCAATGATGTAATGACGATACCTGCATGCAAATAAAGAACACTCCAAAGCACCCTACCGTCTCCTGTGTGGTTGGTCTGAACGATGCGACAACTGGCGACGAAGTCGGGATATCGACCAGCGTGACGTGGAGGTCGAGCGCATCTCGTCGAGACCGTGGTGTGCCCAGGAGAACCAGCGCCGAGAAGACAGAGCGCCGAGGGACAGGAGCGCAGCGACGCGGGAGCCCACCCCGGCCGCTGCGAAGAACGACTGCCGGTAAGCGCTGTGCCAAGCCCAAAGCGCGAGAGGAAGAGGAACTTTGCCGCGTTTGCCGCGAGCTCTCGCGAGAGCACGAGAGTCTCGGCGGCCATCTTGAGGGCAGGCGGGAGAGCCAATAGGCGCGCGGGGAAGGTCCGGCGGCCATCTTAGAGTCAGGCGGCCTCACCAGTGGCCGCGAAGCACCACGTGACCGTCGGCGGCCATCTTAAAAGCAGGCGAGAGAGCCAATCGGAAGAGAGATTGGCTCAGCGGCCATTTTGAGGACAGGCAAAATCGATCTGCCCAAAGAAAGGGCTAAAAAACGAAGGAAAATAAGGAATAAAGCACAGATAAATGCAAAGGACAGGTCACAGGAATAAAAAAAGATAAAGACAAAAGGCAATAAAGAAATAAAAGAAAAAAAAAAAAACGAAGACAAAGAGACAAAAAGGAGAAAGAGCAAAAGGAAAAGGTCAAAAGGAAAGAGGAAAGCAGAAAAGAATAGAAGAGTGCCGGAAGAGCACGGAGGAGAGAAGAGTGCCAAGTGGAGCACAGGAGCCAACAAAAGAGTGCCAGGAAGAGCACAGAAAAGAAGAGACAGCACAGGAAATAGTCAAAGAGTGCCAGGAAGAGCACAGAACACAGGAAATAGACAAAGGAAACACCAGAAAGCAAGGAGAAATGGCAGACCCAAAGCCAAGTGCGCAATACAGAAGACCACTGCCGTTCAGCCTATCCGAACCGCAAACAGGGATAAGATGGGAGAAATGGCTTCGGCGTTTTGAAAATTATGCTGAAGCAACAGATGTCACCGAGGCCAAGATGAGAGGACTATTCCTGAACTATGTGGGCGATGAGGTCGAGGATCTGTTGGTAACGCTACCAGCTGCGGACATTAACACCTATGCCAAGTTAACAAAGTGCCTGACGGAAAAGTTTGATCCGCAAAGAAATGTCGACTTCGAGAGATACAGCTTCATGATTGCCTTCCAACAAGCTGAGGAATCACTAGATGACTTCGCAACGAGGTTAAGGAAACTGGTGACTCACTGTGCATTTGACAAATTTGACAACGAACAGGCCATAAGACTATTGATCATCGCAGGCTGTCGGGACATAGAATTCCGAACACGAATACTGAAGGAACCAATAACATTGGAGAACATTCTCGCCCTAGGGAGGGCAGAAGCACGAGCGACAGCACACGCGAAAGAAATGGAGCGTGGCAAAGGAAGAGGTGGAGAACAAATTAATAGGATAGCGAGCAACAACAACAACACAGGAAACTGGAGACAAGACAGAAGCGGCCAGACGGGGAAGAAGCAACAAGAAGGAACGTGCTACAGATGTGGACTAGAGTTCCCACACCGAGGTGGCCCATGCCCAGCATTTGGCCAGACGTGCCGAAAATGCAACGGACGAGATCATTATGCAAGCGTATGTCAAGGGGCGCAGTTTAGAGCTAACCGTGGAAGAACAGGCAGAGGGAGGACGTCGACGCGCAGAGACGTCAGACACGTCGAGACAGGAGTGAGGAGCTCGTCTGCAGAATCCGAGGACGAGGAAAGAGAAGAAAAAACGGAGCGGCTATACCTCATGACAGAGGTCAACACAGACTCAGAAGATGATGAAGAAGAGCGTGACGAAGTAATATGCCTGGTGGACAAAAAGAAAATAAAGAAAACGGAGTCCGTCACAATAAAAGTAGGGCCACACGATACCACGTTTGTGTTAGACAGTGGCGCAACGTGCAATATCATGTGCGTCTCTGAATACGAGAAGATGAAAGTAAAGCCGACCCTGAAGCCGTCTAGAGTAAAAGTATTCACATGGGGGGCCAAGAGACCAGTGATCAACCTGGGGAAATTTAAGGAGGAATTAAGATACAAAGATCAAAGACTAACGGAACAGATACACGTGCTCCAAGGAGACATCCCAGCGCCATGCTTGTTGAGCAACGTCACGGCACAAGTAATGGGGCTGATGGAAATGACATATCAGATATCAGAAAGAAGAACAAACATTCTAAAAGAATACCCCAAACTGATAGAAGGTTTAGGAAAGCTGAAAGGGCGGCAAATAACGCTGCACATAGATGAAACGATAAGACCAGTCGCGCAACACCACAGAAGGGTGCCCATACACCTACAGCCGCAAGTCGAGGAAGAGCTGGAGGCCTTACTAAGACAGGACATCATAGAACGAGCAGATGGACCGACACCATGGGTGCCGCCAATCGTGGCCGTCCCAAAGAAGGACAAGTCAAAGATAAGAATATGCGTGGACATGAGGATCCCTAACAAGGCAATTGAGCGGGAGCGGCACCCTGGCCCACATCTAGATGACATGATTAGCTGCCTCACAGGCACGAGAACATTCTCGAAACTGGACCTCTGCAAGGGGTACCACCAACTGGAACTAGACCCCCAGTCGCGATACATCACGACGTTCTCCACCCACCTTGGACTATTTAGGTACAAACGACTGAGCTTCGGGATCTCGTCGGCTGCAGAAATATTTCAGGAGACGATTCGTCAAGTCATCAGGCCGGTCAAGAACAGTTTGAACTACAGTGACGATATCCTGGTGTTCGGCAAGACGGATGAAGAACATGACACAGCTTTGAGGGAGGTATGCTCACACCTAGAGGAAGCAGGCTTAACGCTAAACGAAGAAAAATGCGAACTGGGGCGGAACGAGCTAGTGTTCTTCGGTCACATATTTTCCAAAAAAGGCATGCGGCCAGATATGGCGTACCTAGGCATACTGTGATGTATTCCTATAGGTTCTGAATCGATCCCCCTATTCCTGACCCTATTCTGGTTAAACAAACCAACAAGTTAACTAGCAGTCAGCCCATGAGGCAGAAAACCCCCATGATGCAGATACCGTTATCTGACGCAGTCACACTACGGCACAGGAACGTGTTATCTGATTAGGTCATAACGCTTGCGATCTAATTAGACAAGCGATATTCCTCCAGCCCCTGATAAGGCATACGGAGTTCTCATAACAAATCAAACCTATGACAACCTGGGCAAAACCCTGTGGCCATTGTTTTGATTTCACCGAGAACTTCAGCAAAAGAATGTGCTAACGAGCAAGTCGTATGACATCCTTATTGACGTATCTATGTCCATCCTTACGTCAATCTCGGCACCTTAAAGGTATAAATATTACCGATATTGCCCTATGCAAACACACGCGGTGGTGACGAGACGGAGCAGCCATACTTGCCGAAGCCCAGAGCAGAGCAGACCCCGCTGGCGCAGCCCCGCCTTCCTGACGCGCTGAGAACGAGACGCGCTGCTTTCTCCTGCCGAGAAATCCAGCACCGGCGCTTCCGGGTAGCCCTCGCAGGCAGCCTGGAATATCGAGACCAGAGAGAGAGATACCATCCCTCATTCATCCTTAATTCCAGGTACAGAACTGAATAACCCCTCGCAGAGAATTCTTTAGTCAGTCACTTGGCAAAAACAAACTTAACTTAAACTGTAACTTTCTATTCCCGCCCACGTATTAGGCTTAGGTCAGGTACACGGGGTAGGCGTATTTAGAAACACCAGTTGAGTACGTTTAGTCAAATGTATATGTGTATGTAATATATTTTATTCATTTTAAAACATCTTATGGCTTAGAAACCATATCAATGTTTTTACAGTATTATTTCATACTATTGCTTTTAATGTATGCACTTTACTTAACTATAAGTATTGCAATAATATCGATCCATTTCTCTTGTATGAGAAAAGAGACTGATCAATAAATAACACCGTTTTATTGAACACGCCCGTCTCTTCCTTTTCTCTACATTCTGATGAGACTAAGAATGCACGTACTGACTGAGTAAAATAAATTGCCTTTTGTTCACACGACTCTCGAGATACACTCTTGATTAGGGGAGAGCAAAGTTGTCATGTTCTATGGTTGTCAGAAACTAAATCCCTTCTTGTCTAATCAGGGAAGTTAATTCCTTCCTGAACATTCGAGAAAGTTTCTAGTGAACTCTGAGCTAGCTGGCAAACCCAAAACTTTAAGTCTAATATCGACAGTAGTAGACCTAGTTAACGTCTGGTCTAGGCCTTTACTATTTAAGGTATTATTCCAATGCGCAGAGCCTATTGGGATAATAGGAACTACACTACATGGCGCCCAACGTGTTTGGAAAGGGCGATAAAACTAACGTAAGACATTTAAAGTAACTCAGTCGTGCTTTCTCACTCAGACCCCTTTCTCCCATAATACTCCAAAGACGTCTGGAGTGGGTAAAAGGTTATATCCGCCAGACCTCGCAGGAGGGAACTCCTATGTATGGTTCTTGGTATAGTCAACGTTGAAGGATACACTGTTCCAAAATATTGTGCATCTAATCTTTGTTTCCATAAGAAACCTGATCTGCAAACAAACAAAATAACCATCCTGTCGGTAAAATGGTAGACAGTGATGAAGAAAGAGAGGCAGTTAGATTAGCAACTGAACTCGCAGCAGCTGATGCTACCATGCAGGAAGCAGACCAGGATATAATACTCATCCCGGTCATTAAAAGGAAATCTATAACCATAAAACTTATAGAAAATGGACTGACACCTAGAGGTGGTACAGTCATATTCGTAATTGAGGCACACGAATATCGGCAGACAGAGGTATACTATTCATGGATAAATTTTCCAGCAGCAAATCCTGTAACAAAGTACTTCCACTATTACAAAATAGAGGAACCTCCTGAAACGTACACTCCTTTCGAGGAGGTGGAAGTACCACTCAAATTTCAAGAGCATTTGCTCTTATTTGATGGCGCCCTAAAACATAATAATCACATCACCAGGCTCGGTCCTTTAGGTAGACCAGGAGCAACGTGGCCGGTCCTAGCCGGATACACACCACATCCAGACATCGACGGGATGTCTGCAGCTAACCTGTTAACACAGCTAAAACAATTAATAAAAATACATAGACTATTAGTCCAGTATGTGATGCGGACTTCAACAATTCAGCCAGCGATTAAACTCCCACAGCTGACCCCTCACCAGGGGAACACAAATAAAATTACACCACAGAACATCCAGTCCTGCCTAGGTAAAGTACCGGCTAAACGGGAACAAATACCATTCTGGCTAGCGCAGAAAATCACCCAAATAGAGGCGGTGTTTCCAGACACCACCCCGCTAGAAAAGCACAGGATTCTGACTATCTGTCTTCCAATGGGAATCGCACCACACATTGAGGACTGTGACACTTGGGGTACAGTCTTTGCTTCCATCTACACAAAAACGCACGGTGTTCCATCCATTTCGGTAATACCAGATGTGCTAAAACAAATTCAAGACGAATATGGTCCAGAACCCGCTTTAACTCTTGGTATGAAATTACTAAAAGACTTCAATCAGGTCTCGGCTATATTATTAGCCAACATAAAGGGAGAAGCAGCAAACGTGGCGATCCGCCAGAGGTTAAAGGAAACAGATATAGCAGACCAACCAGCTGAAATTGCCAGAATCATAGAAAAATCCTATGAGGAACTAGGTAGAGATAGTTTAGGTGGAATACCAGTAAAACCACAACTGATTGAAAGTCCTGAAAAAATATTTTTTAATAATAATTCAACATCACAGAAAAAGAGCTGGGATGGAAACAAACAATCCAATCCCAAAGAAAAGAAATTCCAGTCCAGAGGAAGGTCTCCTAGGCGAAGAGAGAAATCTCCGAATCAAAGACACAGGTCACCCCAGAGTGACCCCTCTGGGAAAAGATATAACCTTAGAAATAGGGATAATATAAAAAAGCCTGATAGATATCAAGACATTGATACACGTCCCTCTCAATCTTTTCAGACTTCCTCGCAGAAATCGGAAAGAAGAGGACGATCAGAACAAAGAGAAGAGCACGCCAAGTCCAAAGACAAGGAACCTGCTCAGCTAAAAAAGAAATTACAATTTCCAAAGAAGAAGGTAGCCAGCATTAAAATAGTTAACAATGCCGAGAATTCTGAGGACACAACTGAAAAACGGGGAATGGGCTCAGACAATGCTAGACAGCGCAGCAGAAGTGAGCATAGCTCGCAAAGTCCTTATGAATCATCTGAAGACAGTGGACACGAATGAATATCTTCAAGTGGAAACTGCGGACACCAGAGTTAACAAACCTCACAAAATATACGAAATAACATTACGTATAGAGGGGGATAAGACTAGAAAAATAAGGGGACTATTTTGGGATAATCTCTCCAAGGGCTATGATATCCTTCTAGCTGAAAAAGACTGGCCACCAGAGTTTGTCAGGGATTGCCCTCATGGCGAAGAAGTAATTATGCCTGCCTTCTCAAATCATATCCCAATTCATAAAAAATACACACTTGCTAGAAAGTGGGCAGTGGCTCTAGCTCCTGCTTTATATAAAAATCACGTGGGATGGGATGAGGACTCTCCTCCTCACAAAATCCAGTTAAAATCACAACCTACTGCACAAAGGCAGTACCCAATTAAGCAAGAAGCTAAAAAACAGGTAAAAGAAATACTAGATCAGCTAGAATACCAGGGGGTGATTGAAACTTGCACCTCACAAATGAACAACCCTTTGTTTCCGGTCTCCAAACCAGACAATTCATATCGTCTAGTTTTGGATTACCGACAACTTAACACATGTTGCAAAACTTTTGCAGTGCAAAATTCGCATAGTGCTGCACTAATGAATAACATAGTGCGCAAAAAATACAAAACAACATTAGACATCTCTAATGGATTCTTTTGTCAAAACATAGCACCAGAGAGCAGATATTTGTCTGCGTTCTCAATAAATGGCACTCAAAAACAATTCTGTCGGTTAGCCCAGGTTTACAAGAACAGCCCGGGAGTATTCTCAGCGCGAGTAACAGAATTACTACAAATATATGATGATGAAGCATTATCTTATGTCGACGACATTTACTTAACAGATGATGACTTGGAGACTCACTTGAAGAGAGTGAACACCATAATACTTGGGTTCGCAGCAGAGGGTTACAAATTCAACTTTAAAAAATCCAGAATTGCCCATCTGACAGTCCTGTTCTTAGGATATGAATTATCAAGTGAAGGCAAAAGCCTGGCTGACAATTTCCTAGAGAAATGTGCCGTAATCCAAGCACCTAGAACACTAAAAAACCTACAGTCGATTCTAGGCTTCCTAAATTTCGGAAGAACATACATTGCAAATTACGCAGAAAGGGTCAAACCCCTTTATGATCTGATAAAACCAGATTTTAAAAGATCCAATTGGACTCAAATACACACAGAAATTTTGAGATCCTTACAAACAGACATGCTAATTAAAACAAAATTAGAAACACGTGATAACACACGCAATCTTGTGATTCGAGTCATCCCAGGGAGATGCGGATTCACATACCTGACCTCTAATGAGGGAGAAAAGGTACCAATTGCATTCAAATCACACTTGTACACAGAAGCTGAACAGAAATTCAGCAACAAAGAAAAAATTGTTCATGCAGTTCAAACCGCAATAGCTAGAGAAAAAGATCAAGCTGACGGTAGACATATCACAGTCAGAACAGCAGAATCAGCCTTTGAGGCACTAACAACACCGTGTAATTTACCAACAACAACATTGAATCCGGAATGGATACAATGGGTGAATTCAATCACAACGGACAAAGTATACTATTACTTTGATCTAGAACTAGAAGAAATGGAAAATTTAGATTATGAAAGAACATTCCCTCTGCCAATCGACATTCTGCCTTTACGACATTACGCCTGTGTAATTTATACAGACGGACATGCTCAACCCCCCGTTTGGGGAGAACAGGCATACAACCCCACATGTGGGATTACAAAAGAAGTGTGGCGCGGAGGTAAACTAAAACCTCTATTAACAAAAACACACTCAGTAGAAACTAATTCAGAACAACAAACTGAAATACTAGCATTGAAAATGGCGCTAGATAATGCGGATCGCGAATTCCCGACACTTATAGTATCAGATTCATATTACTGCGTCAAATCATATAATAAGGATTTGCAGACATGGATTCAGAACGGTTACAAAGATGACACAGATGCACCAATAAAGCAGAAACTGCTCTGGGAACAAATAGCTCTTTTACAAAAAGAGCTACCAAAGACTCACGTGACACACTCACTGAGTCATCAGCGTGATGGCGTTCACGTTGCAGGGAATTCATTGGCTGAGACAGCCACAGCGGCAGCCACTAAATCGGCTCCCGTAGTTCGAAAAAAGCGTACATTAAAATACATTGACGGTGAAACAGTGCTGGCGGTGAAAACGTCATCAAAAGGCGACTGCTCAGCGCTACCGATCAACTATCCACTCAATTATACATACATAATCGATGCAAACTCCGTCCCTTTTGCTCGAATCCCTGGAGTGGGGGATAGAGTGATTCCAAACATGGACAGGAGAAACTATGGGCGAGGTTCTCAGACACCTCAAACTAAAAGATTCTCTGGAAGAATTACAATCACGGTACTGGTGGCCAGGCATGAGCCTGCGTCACACCATGTTTGTAAAAAACTGCCCAAACTGCAACAGAGATCGCAGTGGGGAGAGAAACAGTTTAATACCTCGTCGTTTTACTCCAGAAAAAATCAAGAGTAAAAAGGAAGGCTTGCGATTAACATATACAGGCTAGTTTCCACTTATAATGTAGATCACCAGCACTCGGCTGACGTCTGGACTGTTATACAAAGATTTGCGAGTCTAAATGGCATATACGCTAAGAGCATGCTACGTTTGACCATTGTTTTCACTCTAGCCCTCCAGCCTGATGGGAAACATGGCCAAATGAGCATAGCACAGCGGGAATCTTCTCACTTCCTTCCTGAGGGATACGGGATGGTGTAAAGAAAAAACCAAGGCATAAAGCAATCTATAACGGAAAGGATATTAGGTTCGGGAGCTTGGTGGGTCAAACATCTAATAAGTGTCCAACGTAGTCTAAATAACTTGCCAAGAAATTCTCTGAAGGGATTCAGTGCGTACGAATTATTATTTGGAACTAGGATGTTGATCTCTGACATTGATAGTCAGACTTCAGTGGTGAAAGAAAAAAGCTTTGATATCAAAGACCGTTTGGCTATTTTGCAGGACTTAAACAAAACAAGAAAAGACCTGAGCAACATAAAGTTGAAACAACAGCCAACAACCACTGAAGAACCACCACCTGTCCCAGCAAGACCTGTCTGGATTCCAAAAGTCGGGGATCTAGTCAGGGAAAAGATCGCGGTAAAGAAGGAATTTGGGCCTTCTTACAGAAAAGCAGTTCCTGTCTTGTCTATCAACGGGACAAGATCACTTGTACTACCGCCACTTGCTGGTAAAAAGGAGAACCGAGTTGTATCCATCGACCTGGTAAAACCACAATCATGTGGCCGATAACAAACAGTAGGCCAAGTGGACTCCCAATAAGTAGCCGAACACCAAGGTTTGCTACCAGTACTGTGGAAAAGTAAATTTTGCCATGTTCTGTGTCCCTACGCCTCATCCATCATATGTTATGTATGCATGACCAATATGCATATGTTATTCCCCATTTCTGATTAAAGACGCAATTACAGTTGTGTCCACCTCTGGTATGCTATTTTCCAGTCCTCGTGAATACTACGAATATCAGGCCTATGTAAGTAATGTTGCCACGTTTCTCAGTGTGCACGTTATTCAATTATAAAGTCCCCGTTTCTAGGCCTCAAAAGGGCCCGGACCACAGATTCAGCTCCTGTCTCCTGAAAAGCCTCGCTGAGGAGCGATACAGCCCCCACCTGTATCCTCGACCCTTCACTTACTTCCTGCCTAGCAGTGCCCGGTGCAGCCCGGCTCTGCCTCTGAGTCTGCCAAAAGTATGTTATAAGTTCCTGCTATCAGTTCAGTCCTCCTCTTCTGCATTCCTAAGCTACTGAACTGCATCAATAGTTTCCGTCATTGTCTAGCCTTCTCGGCTCCACGTTAGAGAAATACTGTATTTAATGGTCATTTAATATTCTTCACGCACTACATGTAGAATAATGCATGGTCCAGTCTTAGAATCAGGTTAGCTTTTCCCCTCATGACTTCTAGTTTATATCAACATGTTCCCTAAACATTAGATACCAGATAGGGTTTAGGTACATGTCGCTCCGACCCTCCAGACTCTAGTCTCTGCTCCTAGCACAGAGTTCGTAGCCCCAACTTCTCCTAGTAACACGTCATTGCCAGTTTTCGCGCACCATTAGGTTAGAGGTCCCGGCTCCTTAGGTAGCCCCCTCCTATGTTTCCGCCCATTCATGACATATTCTGTTACGTTTGCATCACATGTCTATGTAAACTCCCAGTTACACCCACTTTTACTGTTATCTCTCGCGACTGTTACACGTCACGCCTTCTATTCCACCCACTGTCACGCCTACTGCAATGTAATGCTATGTGTTTGCGCTATGTATATATATATCAATGTTATGTTATTGAATGTTAGCGCGCTCATCCCAGACCAAGCCCCAGCAGCTGCTGGGCATCTTTTTCCCCTACTGGGTCCCAGTTGTCCTGCTGGGCCCTGTCGTTCTGCTCATCCTATGCAGGTTGTCCTGATCCTGTCCTTATGCTGTAATAAACCTGCAAAACTCCTACTACCTCGAATCTTGACTCTTATTTATTGAGCTATCTGTTATTTATTCATTCATGCACTCAAAAATAGGGTATTATTTATTTATTTACCACATAATGGCGCCCGAATAGGGACTTGCCCTTTCCCCACGCGTCGGTGAAGCCACGCCGACCCCCTGACCCCCTGCAGTCGTGACGGAACTCTTCTGGCCAAGTGCAGATATTTCTGTTTCAAGTATCCCTCAGGCCCACGGAGGAGACGGAGGAGGCGGTCCAGCATCCGAACGAGACGGTGGAGGAACGCGGCGAGTCCCGACCAGAGCCCAAGCCGAGAGTCCAAGGTCCGAGGTATCCGGAGGTCCACCCGTAACTGAAGTCCGAAGTCCGAAGTTCGTCGTCGTAGTCCAGTCCCGTCCGAGGCCTTCCGTTCCGTGCTGCCCGGTGAGTACCATTGCTGGGGTAGTGTCTAGACAGGGTCAGTCTAAATTGACTCTGGTCCGTGGGTTGGTGGTACCCAAGCCCGCAAACGAAGTGTTCACCTAGGTGGATACGGGTCTTGATGTGTTCCTTTATGGGACCGGTATGTTCCGTACTGTTACAGCAGTGCATCCAGTAACTCTAGTCTGTTCCGTTCTCGAGAATTCTGTTCTGTTTCTGTTTTCAGTATTTTTCAGGTAGTATTCTGTTCGAACTGTTATTTATGATGTTGTTTAATGTATTTTCAATGTCGTGGTATGCCTGAATTGTTTTCCCAATTGTTATTGTTTTTCGTGTATTGTATTGTGTTCCGATTTAAGTTTAGAATGCCGCTCTTTTCAAAGTTACGTCAGTTAAAAACTAGAAAGGGTCTGCTGGAAGCAGCAGTTCCTGTTCCGCCAAGGGACAGTCCAGGTCACTTTATGTATCAGAAACATGGCATAAGCGCCATATTGTATTTAGATTTATGGGTAGAGTATACCAAACAGTTAGAAGAAGAGTATAGATGGCCCGTATCGGGTACATGGGATGCCGAATGTATCATGCGAGTAGAAGAAGCATTATGGAAAAAGAAAGCCAGACAGTCACAGAAAGATGCCATCGAGTTATGGCGTAAGGAAGCGCATAGAAGAACGGAAAAGGAAGTCAGAAAGTCAGAGTTAAGTAGAGAATCCCAAGAACGAGCCCAAGAAAGAGAATTAATCGAGATAGGTGAACAAGTCAAAGCCGAACAGTCAGACAGACAGAGGCATGCCCTTATTAAGGGTATGTATCCTCTTCTTGCCGAAGGTGTGCCAAAAGCGACCCCGGAGGCATCCAGTAATTTCCCGCCACCATTAGTTCCGACCAAGCTACGTCACAAACCGACCGCAGCTGATATTTTCATTTCGTCCTATTTGGATGACACAGTCCCAGAATATGCAAATCCAGTTCGCGCTCCACCTGTCCCTGTAAATCAGGCACTTCCCGCTCTTCCAGGCACCGGAGTACCTGTTACGGTACCCCCGGGTCAGCCCGCCATACAAGTTCAGCCCACGTTACAATTACCGACCCTGCAAGCACGAAGAATGTCAGTTGACGATTCTAGTCTAGGGGCCGCAGGAGGAGGTCCTCCTCAAACCCCGCCGCCACACAAGCGTTTATCAGCACTCGAATTACATGCTCAAGCATCACAGCGTACTCCCAAGAGTAATAAGTCTGTCGCAGAAATCAGGCAAGCCCTTAACGAATGTAGTTATGATCCAGTTCCAGGCGAAAATACTATGGTTTTATATTCCTTGCGTGTAAGAAGAGTGACCGAGTATCTAGTCACCTTGCCGAATATGAAAGAAGATCTAGACAGAATATATCGTTTCATCCGTACAGGGGATGATCCAGAAAGTATTGGCGAGATTATGTCCCAAAGGAAAGCCGAGATTCAGCTCATGATATTAAAGTTCCTGATCAATTGTCTAATAAGAGAACAAGATTACCCGACTAAAGATCCCGCCGACATGAGAATCCTAACAAGGTGGAGTGATAATATAGCCGAGGGTAAGCACAAGACCATTAGTGCCATGGAAAGTATGTACAAGAAAATTCGTAAAGAAATAATAAAGTTACACGAACAGCGTAAAGCAGCACAAGTAAGCGAGAAAGAAAGTGCCTCTGATCCTGAAGAGGAAGACGAGAATCCCGTCAGAATAGCGTATGTAGGAAAATCCAGATTTCCAGATCGCCATTTACGTCCAGAACCTAAGTCTATTTTTCATCATCCAGCACGAGAGCCGCGCTCTCTAGAACAAGTATTTCAAGCTACCGATCACATTCTGAAATCACGAGTCGGTTATAGCGAACTAAGTACTATGCACGAACAAGAACTAGCCCGATCAGCAGTCCGATGGATTACTGATTCTACCACTTTTCCAGACGAAATAGTGGCACAAATGTTTCTGAAACTGCCCCCAGCCGAGCAACGACTGGTGGGTATGTATATGATCCAGCACCTCATTACCCTGTATGAGGGTCAACATTCTGATCCAGGTCCGTTACATGATATCCTGAACGAGTTACTCCAGTATAGATGGAGAGGTCTAGGTACCGATTTAATTAGTGTCATTCTAGAACAGCGCCACAAGTATAGAACGTTCCTGAACCCGCATTTTGTTCATGTCTCACCCCCAGAAAGTAAACCGTTTTACATAGACAGACAGAATCCGTTACGAGAAGTCCACCCAGTCCAAGGGGCGGGTGGCGACATGCAACGAGTGTTTGTATACACTCCGATATCAAAGATGGAACTCCTCGAGATGAAGAAATTAATTCCCTGTCATGACAAAGATCCAGCAGGGTTCCATCGAGAATTAAAAGACATGCTCCGTATGGGAGAATACACCTACCCAGATATCATTAAAATGTTAAAGGTTCTGCTACCCGCAGGGGTGTATGAAAAGTTAAAGGAAAAAGAATGGGAGGTGGGAGAGAAAAAGATCGATTGGACAGCTCTAGAAGCTGAAGACAAGGCACGAGTACCAGGTACCGGTCTTGGAGATAAATGTAAAGAATTACCAGAATTATTGATTCAAGTTTTACCCAGATTATTGACAACTAGGAAAGAAGACTGGGATGCAATCTCAGCCTGCAAACAGAAACAAGAAGAAGATATTAGTGATTTTTATTCTAGATTCGAGAAATGTTTCAGTATTAACAGTGGTCTCAAGACAAGTAGTGAGTCATACCCTCATCTTTTCGTTACCAAATTGGTCGAGAATTCAAGTCCACAGATTAAAAACCGAGTTTTGAAAGTCGAAAGCACCTGGCAAGCAAATAGTCCGTCCCAGATGCTCCAGATGCTCCAGTACCACCAGAATAGAATCAGAGAAGAGCAAGAACACGAGAGAAAACGTATGAAAGACACGAAAATGAAAGTGCTAGTTGCACAATCTATTCCCCAAGACAGTCAGAAGAGGGGTCCGAATCAAGCCAGTCATCCTGCAGCTCCCGTTAAAGGGAACTGCAATTATTGTAAACAGCCAGGTCATTTTATAAACGAGTGTGCAGTTCTGAAGCACAACATAGCTACTGGTAAGACTAAAGAAAGACCACGTCCGCCTAGACAAGAACAAGTTTCACAGGCTCCTCAGTCACAGAATGCACCACAGACAGTTACAGTACCGCAGCCTATTGCTGCAACACAGCACGTTACATCGCAGATGTACCAGTATGCACAGTCTGAGTATCCAGAGTACCAGTCATATTCATGAAACAGCCTAGAGAGGGAGGTAGGCTTGCCTCTCATCGAGATACCTGTAGACCAAGAAGGTCCCTATGTTCATAGTCAAGTATTAGGGAAAGACAGAAAATTTCTGATCGATACAGGGGCAAGTAGGACCACAATTAGTCATGCCGAAGTTCCAGGGGCTCCGCTCTCAGGCTCAAGAAATGTTTCCCTTGGATTTTCAGGAAAACCCATAGTTAATGAAATATCTCAGCCAGTTACTCTAGAAGTAGGTCCATTGTCCCGTACTACTGATCTGTTACTTACTAAGTCATGTCCAGAAAATCTATTGGGTATTAAGACATTGAAAGAATTAGGTGCAATTATTTGTTGTTCCCCAGAGGGAATACGTCTGTTCCTACGTGACTTTAAGGGTCACTATGTATTACGAGATTTTGATTCAAGATTGTCTAATGTTCCGCAGCAGTTATGGGCGCAAGGTCCAACTGATGTAGGTTACATGCAAATCACACCCTATCGTGTGACTCTCAAACCAGGTGTAGTGTTACCCCGAATCAGACAGTACAGATTGCCACCTGAGGCTGTAGCAGCCTTATCCAAAATTATTGACGAGCTCATGGCTCAAGGGGTAGTTGTAGAAACTGACTCCAATGTATGTAATTCTCCGATCATTCCAGTCATGAAACGTACTGATCCGAATGCACCCCCAGTATATCGATTAGTGATTGATTTACGAGAGCTTAACAAATGTATTATTCCTCAGTACCCAGTTGTTCCAGACATTTCTTCTCTGTTAACTGCCATTGATTCCGAAGCCATGTTTTTCACTGTTATTGACCTCAAGAATGCATTTTTTAGTGTTCCAATTCATCCAGACAGCCAGTTTCTTTTCGGATTTTGTTTAAACGGAAGGAGCTATATGTTTACACGCGCTCCTCAAGGTTTCACAGAAAGCCCTAGTATTTACAGTCAAGCACTCAAGAGACAACTAGACAACATTCACATGCCAACTGACACTGCCCTGCTCCAGTATGTCGATGATCTACTGATCACAGCCCGTTCTGAACGTGCTTGCGAGCGAGCATCACTTACAGTTTTGTATTTCCTAGCCGAGATGGGGCACAAGGTGTCACCTTCGAAGCTTCAATTCTGTGTCCAGCAAGTGGTATACTTAGGACACTTGCTGTCCAAGAGGGGTAGGCAGTTGACACCCGACCGTATCCAGTTAATAGCGAGTCTTCCCCAGCCCAGAACCCAGAAGGAGGTACGTGCCTTTATCGGCCTTACTTCCTATTGTAGACAATGGATTCCCCAGTATGCATTTCTAGCCAAGCCATTGATACAGTTAACGACACAGGAGGCAGCCGTATCGACTGTCCTCCCTTGGACATCTGAACATACACTTAGTTTCAACGAGTTAAAGAAAGCCCTATGTCAAGCTCCAGTTCTAGCTACACCGAACTACAGTAAGCCTTTTACACTTTTCGTTACAGAACGCGAAGGTACAGCATTATCTGTTCTCACACAAGATCAAGCAGGTCAATACAAGCCCTGTGCTTATTTTTCGAGCACATTAGATCCAGTCGCCCAGGCGTTGCCTGCGTGCCTCAAGTCAGTTGCAGCCACAGCACTAGCTATCAGACAAAGTGATTCCATAGTTTTAGGACATTCCCTGACAGTACAAGTTCCACATTCAGTAGAAGTTCTTTTAAACCGAACACAGACTCAGCACTTGACAATTGCACGTTTAACAGGTTATGAACTGACACTGTTCCAGCCACACATAGAAATTAGACGCTGCAACGTCCTGAATCCTGCTACACTGTTACCATCAGTCAATTCAAATCCAGACCCACATGATTGTGTGGAAGTAGTTAACATTACGACAAAGCCCAGACAAGACCTGACAGACATTCCGTTACTAGATCCTGACCTGACACTTTATGTGGATGGTTCATGTATGAGAACTAGTACAGGAGAACTAGTCGCCGCGTATGCAGTGACTACTGACACTGAAGTTATTGAAACACACCGTATTGATACTCTGTCCGCTCAAGCAGCAGAGCTAGTTGCTCTGACACAAGCCTGTATACATGCCAAGAACCTGAAGGTTAATGTCTACACAGATTCACGTTACGCATTCGGAGTTGTACACGACTTCGGAGTGCTCTGGCAGGAGAGAGGTTTTATGACTTCTCATGGAACCAAGATTCAGCATGGTCTCCTTATTCAAGCCCTGTTAGATGCCATACATTTACCGACATCTATTGCTATCATGAAGTGCAAAGCACATACGAAAGTTACTGACATTATTTCCCAAGGTAATGATCTAGCAGACCGCACAGCCAAGCTTACAGCACAGACTCCAGACATTCCAGTTAATCAAACACATACTCCAGATCTGATTACATGCATGACAGTTAAGGACCCTACACAAGATGTCATAGATATCCAGTTACATGCTACTCCCGATGAAATCAAGAAATGGTCTGTACAAGGAGGGGTCCAGACAGATCAAGGATGGTTAACGAAGGGTAGAGCCACATGGTTTCTCCCCGATTCTATGGTTCAAGTCATTATCAATACCGCACATAGTCCAGCACATTTAGGAGAAAAAGCTATGTTAGACAGTATCCAGAACATTTGGTTCAACAAGCATTTACGAGCTGCAGCCAAGCAGAAAGTCCGTACCTGTATGATATGTTGTCAGTTCAATCCAGGTAAAAGTGTCCCGGTGGAACAAGGTGGTTTCCAGCCCCCTGACCACCCTTTTGAGGTCCTCCAGATGGATTATATTCAGATGGAGCGATGTCGAGGTTTCAAGTATGTCCTTGTAGTAGTATGCGCTTTGTCCAGGTGGACAGAAGCATATCCAGTCCCAGATTACACAGCCGCGACCACTGCCAAACAGTTGGTTCGTGAATTTTTCCCTAGATACGGACTCCCTAGAGTCGTATATTCTGATAACGGTCAGCCATTCTCATCCGAACTCATGAGACACGTTTCCCTGTTGTTAGGGTACCAGTGGAAGTTCCATTGTGTACGCCATCCAGAAGCAGCTGGACTAGTAGAAAGACATAATCAGACTCTGAAAATCCGTATAGCAAAAATCTGTAAAGACAAGGGTGTGGACTGGTTAGTAGCTTTGCCAGTCGCTCTGTTTTACATGCGTATGGTCGCACATTCCAGATCAGGTCTGTCCCCGTATGAGGTCGTTTTCGGCCGCCCCCCTAACATGTGGGGTACTCCTAGACCCCGATGTATTACCGATGTTTCATGTAATATGCTGACAGATTACCTAGCTTCCTTGATGTCTGCCCTCAACTCATGTCGTTCACAGGTTGCCGCCGCATTTCCAGACAATACCGAGGTGGCACCGCACGAGATCGTTCCAGGGTCGTTGGTGATGATCCGCAACTTTGACAGATCAAGTCCGCTGGAACCACGTTGGAAAGAGCCACGTCAAGTCCTCTTGACCACCCGAACTGCCGTCAAGTTAGAAGGCAGGAAGGGGTGGGTCCACCTTTCTCATGTAAAACTTTTTAAAGGACCAAAGCCAGTCGTCAAAGACATTGCCAAGAACATTTCCCAGGATTCGAAGGATTGCCAGAACATTGTTTTAAAGGACTGTCCCGCACCAGACTTTGTTACAACCCCTCCCTTGTTAGAGAAAACTCCGCAACAGGAGTATAAGTTAAAGCTCAGGTCTAATAAGTCAGCCAGTTTGATTGTATAAGTCCTCCCCTAGGTGAAACGGTTAGACTGTTTCTGACATGTATAAAATAGACCCCCATAGTGAGAGAGTCAGTCGCAGTTCACTACAATGCATCGTTTTTCTGAGTTTCATATTATTTCTCAGCCTAATGATTTCCTGCACCAGCTACGCATTTTTTCTGTATTTACCAGTTCCTCATGTAAATATGTCTGCTAATGCTACAGTAGAGCACACGTTTAGTGATCTGCCTCCTCACGAATATGCATACCGCCTTGCCATGCGTAATAACACATTCATCCGTATGTTACATTATTCACACCAGACCAGCAATGCCACTAATTGTTGGGTGTGTGGTCGACTCCCCCCTTTCCAGACATCGAAGGGAGTTCTGCCACTCTTTCCTTATCCATTCTCACACAATGGTTCGTGTGGAGCATGGTCCACGTTAACGTCATCCTCAACAGATATGTCTTTTCTTAACAGTACATGTTTTCCAGACAAGCAAGGTTTTCCCCACAGAACAGGTTTAGATTTAGAAAATGAGGTATATAATTTAGGAAATTATTCGTCGAATTTCATGGTTCTGAATGTTCAGTCTGATACTACTCCAGACTTACCTGCTATTTCAGTACTACCAGTCAAAGGCGAATTATGTATCCGTAGTTATGGTTCTGTACATATAGGTCATAGTGAATGTACTACTGTTGTCAAGTATGGTGACAGTGGGAAATCTATTTTCAAAGCTTCACGTCATTCTTATTTTATTTGTGGTCAAGCCGCATATGTTCGTCTGCCCCTCGATTGGGAGGGAACCTGTTACATTGCCTTCCTACTGCCACCTGTTTTTCTAGCCCCACCTGATTATCATAGGAATTCTTTCTTAGTACACATTAGACATAGAAGGGAGTCCCCAATTGTCGATTATACTGAAACTGCTCTAGAACAGTATACAGATTTCAATAAAGGTTTCTTTTTCTTTATAGGACCTGTCCAGAATAGTAAACTAATCCGTAGGTTAACAAGAACCCTTGAAGCTGTAGTAAATGAGACTGCCTCTGCTCTAGGTAACCTAACCGAAGAACAATCTGCTATGAGATTTGTCGTTTTGCAAAATCGTCTCGTCCTTGACGTCATACTGGCCGATAGGGGCGGGGCCTGTAGAATTCTCGGATCTAGTTGTTGCATTTTCATTCCAAATAACGCGCCGTCTGTTTATTCAGCTATAACCAGACTTCATAAAATTGCCCATCTGTTACATCAAGATCCAGGCACCTGGACATGGTCCGGTTGGTTCTGGAATATAATTTCCGCATGGGGATGGAAAGTCCTGTCCTTCCTAGGTATTGCAGTAGCGATCATATTTAGCTGCTGCCTCTGTATACAATGTGGCCCTGCGATTTGCAGCATGTGTGCTACCTCTTGTATTCCTAGTCCCAAGCCCCGTTCTAAATCCCGTTCCAAGACAATTCGAGACGAGCAAATGGTACTGTATGAAATGATAGACGGTATCATGAATATTGATGTTTCCTGATGGAAACGTAGTGACAAGGAGGGAATGTGGAAAAGTAAATTTTGCCATGTTCTGTGTCCCTACGCCTCATCCATCATATGTTATGTATGCATGACCAATATGCATATGTTATTCCCCATTTCTGATTAAAGACGCAATTACAGTTGTGTCCACCTCTGGTATGCTATTTTCCAGTCCTCGTGAATACTACGAATATCAGGCCTATGTAAGTAATGTTGCCACGTTTCTCAGTGTGCACGTTATTCAATTATAAAGTCCCCGTTTCTAGGCCTCAAAAGGGCCCGGACCACAGATTCAGCTCCTGTCTCCTGAAAAGCCTCGCTGAGGAGCGATACAGCCCCCACCTGTATCCTCGACCCTTCACTTACTTCCTGCCTAGCAGTGCCCGGTGCAGCCCGGCTCTGCCTCTGAGTCTGCCAAAAGTATGTTATAAGTTCCTGCTATCAGTTCAGTCCTCCTCTTCTGCATTCCTAAGCTACTGAACTGCATCAATAGTTTCCGTCATTGTCTAGCCTTCTCGGCTCCACGTTAGAGAAATACTGTATTTAATGGTCATTTAATATTCTTCACGCACTACATGTAGAATAATGCATGGTCCAGTCTTAGAATCAGGTTAGCTTTTCCCCTCATGACTTCTAGTTTATATCAACATGTTCCCTAAACATTAGATACCAGATAGGGTTTAGGTACATGTCGCTCCGACCCTCCAGACTCTAGTCTCTGCTCCTAGCACAGAGTTCGTAGCCCCAACTTCTCCTAGTAACACGTCATTGCCAGTTTTCGCGCACCATTAGGTTAGAGGTCCCGGCTCCTTAGGTAGCCCCCTCCTATGTTTCCGCCCATTCATGACATATTCTGTTACGTTTGCATCACATGTCTATGTAAACTCCCAGTTACACCCACTTTTACTGTTATCTCTCGCGACTGTTACACGTCACGCCTTCTATTCCACCCACTGTCACGCCTACTGCAATGTAATGCTATGTGTTTGCGCTATGTATATATATATCAATGTTATGTTATTGAATGTTAGCGCGCTCATCCCAGACCAAGCCCCAGCAGCTGCTGGGCATCTTTTTCCCCTACTGGGTCCCAGTTGTCCTGCTGGGCCCTGTCGTTCTGCTCATCCTATGCAGGTTGTCCTGATCCTGTCCTTATGCTGTAATAAACCTGCAAAACTCCTACTACCTCGAATCTTGACTCTTATTTATTGAGCTATCTGTTATTTATTCATTCATGCACTCAAAAATAGGGTATTATTTATTTATTTACCACAGTACAGAGGTCCTAACGAAGAGGCTCATCACATTCGAAACGCCTACAGAAGAACAACAAGGACTATGCAACAATGCAATGGAACTTAGACCTCTGAAAACCCAAATAAAAACTTTTAGCAGAGACACACCAATCTACAATGAAGTACCAAATGATAATGCAAGAAACATTAATCCTGAAGAAATTGGAACAATTGACAGAACTGCATCCGGCTACTTCATAAACTTCGATGATTCCTCTGAAGGCTTCAGTGAATCAAAGACACAGCCATCATCAAAAACCTTTAAAGATAAAGCTAAAGAACTTTTGAAACAACTGAAAGAAACATATCTGATTTCTCCATGGATCGAATTTTGGGTGGGTTTTGGTGCATTTATCCTCATACTTTGGCTCATCATGGTACTTACTTTGGGACGCTTCATTGAGGGAAAATATGCTAAAATGGACACAGCAAGTCAGAAAATCAACTTGATCCTCAAACCACACACATCTTCACACGTCGAGAAAAGAGAACTTTCTTCAGTCAACTTCACAGCCAATCCTATACCGGGTGGGGTAGCATGGGACAACACAGACTACGAAATCTATGGTCCGGTTGAAATCCTGAAATATCCACACCAAATTAAGATCTCATTGAGTGACTTTGCAAAACCAAGCTCATTTGCTGATGATTGGGACTTCGAAAGCATTAATAATATGATGTCTGACTTAGTAATGTCTGCTAAATTTACCAAACATGATTATTTGCAGGGTTCTACAAATTATGATAGTATGTACTGTTATAACCACTATGGTAACCATTTTTTACATAAATCTGCACAACCTAGAAATGTTTTAAATTATAATCAATGGGAACATTGTGCAACCCCTCCAAAAGGAAGCTCAAGAACCTTCTATGACAAATATTCATACTTTTCAGGTTTTAACACAAGTAATGCTGAAGCATTTTATTTCAAATTGTCAAACAAGACAGGAACTAAGACCATGATAACAAACACAAAATTGATATATTCAGACTCATTCTTTGAAAAAATGAATACTTTTGGTTTTGATTATTGGGACAAAAATGTTGAATTGAAAAGTGTTTGGGGTACAAAAGAATGGCAAGTGCAGGGTATAGAATCTTTGTTTAGAGCCTGCATGATCCCAGAACAAATGATATTTTTAAATGACACTGTTCAACAAACTACCTGTCTTGGCCTAGCCAAAATCAAAGACTTAAATAAACCGTCTATTCCAAAGCCAACAATGTACAGCAATACCTCTACAGATGATGAGATAGACGTAAATTATGTATTAAACAAAAACAGAACACATCCAGATTGGAAACAGTGGTTGATCTGGCCCACAGATACTAATAACTGTCAAGACAGATTCCTGAACAAAACACAGGGGTTCAAAATGACCAGGCCAGACCCTAGATATCCTCAAAGACATCACCCAGGGATAATAACCACCTACAGTGTGGGCAAATTATGCCTTCAATGGCTACAAACTTCCACACTGACAGAAATTAAGCAACACCTAACTTTACTTACTGATGGTGCTGACTTCCGTGATTTCATTATGGGACCGCGCAAACAGCGTCAAAAACGTTTCATAGCAGCCTCTGTATATGCAGCATACAATGAGGCCTGGAAGGTTACTCAAATTGAAACAGCAGAGAGAATACGGGAAATTGACCGTATTAATTTGGAAAAATCACTTTCTGTAGTGGACAATGGGTTAATGACTCTGTCCTCCAGAATTTTTTCTTTGGACAGCATTGTGTCTTCAGCAATCGACATATTATCGCAAGACTTACTGTTGCTACAACACGGTCAGTCTCAATTGCGTTCTATTGTACAGCTTGGCTGGACGTTACAAAATCTACGTTCAGGCTATGTGCCTTGGCGTTTAATCAACACAACGTCACTATTCCAAATCTTTAACCTTACTGATAGACAAATCAGTATGGCACAAAAGGGTGCTGATTATACAATCTTGAGCATTGAAAAACTCGAAAGATTACCAGTGACAATGTCAGAACGACCTGTCAGTGAATGGATAATACATGGGATAATAAATATTCCAATCTCAACCTTCAGGTTTCAATACTGCCAAAAATATATACAGGCTGGCATGTACGAGAAATTGGGAAAGGGGTACATTAAAACAACATGGAACCTGCCCTATTCACATGCATGTGTCAGTAATAAAGGACAGAAAGTGTTTCTTAGTGGCAATAATTGTGCGATGTCACTAAGCGGCACGCTTCTGTGTAACGGAATTAGTTTGCATGGAGCCTGTGCAGGGAATTCATACAACCTTTCATGTCACCAGCAAGGCGCACCTGCAACAGAGATAGAACCATTCTTTCAAAGACTCTATAATGGAAGTTACATTCTAATTGTAGATCGCAGATGTTGTAGTCTTATG
Source organism: Lissotriton helveticus (assembly GCF_964261635.1). NCBI lineage: Eukaryota > Metazoa > Chordata > Amphibia > Caudata > Salamandridae > Lissotriton > Lissotriton helveticus. The sequence goes on along the minus strand of NC_136063.1, from coordinate 1,382,819,247 downwards.
CCCGGGACACCTTATCTCGTAACTACGACTGTGAAGGTCAAGTGCTGTGGACGCTCATTGTTCCCCAGCTCCTTTCCAGACAGGGAGGCAAGGGCATGGCCCAATTTGAAAATTACTTCTATTCGAATAGATACTTTAAGCGGAATGAAAACAGTGCTTCTTCAGACGCCTACAAGGCTCACGTCATCAAAAGAAACGTATGATCTACAAGTCGCAAGGACGACTGCAGAGATACATTCATTGTTATCAACTAATTCCCCCATTTGCAGAAATCCTGAATGAAATCTTAAATATTTCTGATACCAATGGGGTCTCAAAGGTATTTAAGACAGTATTTTCGATGGCATTAACACCATTCAAAGCCATACTGGGTATTTTTCCAGATTTCGTCCATTCGATTTTTGGCGGACTTCCCCTGATCTTGGGACTAATTGCAGGAATCCTATTCTTAGTCCTTATTTTTCGTTATGGCAACCCATGTCACAGACAAAACTCTTGCGACAAGGGAAGAAACAATCCTAGCCATTGGATACCGGGACCGGATATCAAAAATCCTGGGACTCTCCCGGCTTAGAGACCTGAACATGACTTGGTTTCTATCATTTCGACCAATGTGGCAAAGATGTGTTTTACCTGTATTGAGGTGTCTGCTTTGCGGAGAAGAATGCGTGTTAGACACCTGTCTGACGCTACAATCGGATGCGCCAATGGATGCAGAAACATTGTTGAGCCCGATCAAGGTTCACGCTTTGTGCTGCCCTCAAAGGCTACCAATCCTGATGACGGCATTCGTGGAAGCTTCACCACTACGATTAAGGGGTAGTGAAGTTCAAGATGAAAGCAGCATCAAACAGGTACGACCTTCTGTCAGCAATGCGAATCAGAATGTCAATGGAGACAATCATGCGCACGAATGCATGGTTACACCTTTTTCCGAGTTAGTGGAACTTTCCCAGGAAGCTGTTGACAGCTTTTTCGAAAGCCTAAATGATATGATGTTCTCACCAGAGCAGAAATAGAGACTTTTGAGCAAGCTCGCACACGGCGTTCCCTGAATTCGGCCTTCAACTTTATAAATAAAGTCACATGAACAATTTTACCTCCAGTTCACGGACAGCAATTTTTCAGCAGCCCCAAAATATTTTTGCATATTTTTCGGGACACTATCTTCTGCTTAAAGTAAGAACTATTCTTAGAGAACTAAGGTTTCTGAATTTTAGATAGCTTATAGACATTAGCTGCCCGCTGGTATGTTCATAAATATTTTATTGTGTGATGGAATGGTCTCGAACTTTTTTTCTGTATTAAGAGCCATTTCATGTGTAAATTCTCATATACCAAATAGCAATAATGTATACAAATGCGTGATTACTTTGGCATTATTCTACAGCTTGAGTGCATACAATACATATGATTGCAATTCTTCCGTATATTTGAAAAATTTCAAAATGCATTTATGTATTTTGGGGTGGTAAGGTATACACTATACTCTATAGTATGTTTTACTATGCATAGATTAGTAAATATGTCCATAGTTAGCGTGGAGTGGGTGTCATGTATTCCTATAGGTTCTGAATCGACCCCCCTATTCCTGACCCTATTCTGGTTAAACAAACCAACAAGTTAACTAGCAGTCAGCCCATGAGGCAGAAAACCCCCATGATGCAGATACAGTTATCTGACGCAGTCACACTACGGCACAGGAACGTGTTATCTGATTAGGTCATAACGCTTGCGATCTAATTAGACAAGCTATATTCCTCCAGCCCCTGATAAGGCATACGGAGTTCTCATAACAAATCAAACCTATGACAACCTGGGCAAAACCCTGCGGCCATTGTTTTGATTTCACCGAGAACTTCAGCAAAAGAATGTGCTAACGAGCAAGTCGTATGACATCCTTATTGACGTATCTATGTCCATCCTTACGTCAATCTCGGCACCTTAAAGGTATAAATATTACCGATATTGCCCTATGCAAACACACGCGGTGGTGACGAGATGGAGCAGCCATACTTGCCGAAGCCCAGAGCAGAGCAGACCCCGCTGGCGCAGCCCCGCCTTCCTGACGTGCCGAGAAATCCAGCACCGGCGCTTCCGGGTAGCCCTCGCAGGCAGCCTGGAATATCGAGACCAGAGAGAGAGATACCATCCCTCATTCATCCTTAATTGCAGGTACAGAACTGAATAACCCCTCGCAGAGAATTCTTTAGTCAGTCACTTGGCAAAAACAAACTTAACTTAAACTGTAACTTTCTATTCCCGCCCACGTATTAGGCTTAGGTCAGGTACACGGGGTAGGCATATTTAGAAACACCAGTTGAGTACGTTTAGTCAAATGTATATGTGTATGTAATATATTTTATTCATTTTAAAACATCTTATGGCTTAGAAACCATATCAATGTTTTTACAGTATTATTTCATACTATTGCTTTTAATGTATGCACTTTACTTAACTATAAGTATTGCAATAATATCGATCCATTTCTCTTGTATGAGAAAAGAGACTGATCAATAAATAACACCTTTTTATTGAACACGCCCGTCTCTTCCTTTTCTCTACATTCTGATGAGACTAAGAATGCACGTACTGACTGAGTAAAATAAATTGCCTTTTGTTCACACGACTCTCAAGATACACTCTTGATTAGGGGAGAGCAAAGTTGTCATGTTCTATGGTTGTCAGAAACTAAATCCCTTCTTGTCTAATCAGGGAAGTTAATTCCTTCCTGAACATTCGAGAAAGTTTCTAGTGAACTCTGAGCTAGCTGGCAAACCCAAAACTTTAAGTCTAATATCGACAGTAGTAGACCTAGTTAACGTCTGGTCTAGGCCTTTACTATTGAAGGTATTATTCCAATGCGCAGAGCCTATTGGGATAATAGGAACTACACTACAATACGTCACAGACGAATAACGCCGCTGTGGCCACAAGCGAATGGGATGGATGAGCGGTTCATGGGGACCATCAAAAAGGCGGTGCAGAGAGCAAAAGTGACTCAAATATCGACCGGGCAAGCCCTGTGCCAGGTACTAAGGGACTATCGGAACACACCACACAGTTCCACAGGAAAATGCCCGGCTGAACTGGTACTAGGGCGAGTGAGCAGAACACGACTGCCACAGATGAAAGAGGAAAAAAAAGAAGAGCAGAAAGAAATAGCTATCAGAGACAAGGGACAGAAAGCAAAAATGAAAGAATACGCCGATCAAAAACGACATGCCACGCCACACCTGTTAGAGGAAGGGGACATGGTGTTTATGAAACAGCGGCAGGTGAGGAAGTCAGACAGCGCGTTTGCAAAAGATCCGCTAAAAGTGGTGAAAGTAAACGGGCCCATGATCACGGCTGCCGCTGGCCACCACCAGGTCACACAAAACAGCTCCCACTTTAAAGAGGTGAAAACGGAAGAAGAAGGAGACATGCCAAAGAACGAACCAACGAGAGAGATGTGGCAGGAAGATCCAGCACCAACTGTCGGAGAACAGCGACCAAGGCGAGAATGCAACAAGACCAAGAGACTGATCGAAGAGATGTGAGGGGACTATCACTACACACAGTTGCTCTCTCTCTCTCTCTCTCTCTCTCTCTCTCTCTCTCTCACTCTCTCTCTCTCTCTCTCTCTCTCTCTCTCTCTCTTTGTTGCAACAAGGGGGGAGATGTCGTGCCCACAGGATGGCACTAGGACCCTGGAGCCCAGGGTCAGCGGAACAAGGACACCGGACACCACATCCGGTCAAGGGGCTGAGGTCAGGGACACTCTGCAGCAGGACTGGGACGTGGGAGGTCAGGGGTCCAGGAGCTCACCCCAATGATGTAATGACGATACCTGCATGCAAATAAAGAACACTCCAAAGCACCCTACCGTCTCCTGTGTGGTTGGTCTGAACGATGCGACACTGTACATGCAGTGGACCTCTTGGTGCCCAGTGCTGTGCTCCTTCTGTCGGGAAAAACTGGCACTCACGTGCAGTGGGGACACTTTAGTGTTTGTGCTGTCTCTGTTCAGCTAGGATACAATGCTGACCTCTGCTGTAACTCTGCTGTAACTCTGTACTGAAGACCAATTACTTTAAGTGTTACACCAGTCCAATGGCAACTCATTGGTGCCCAGTGTACATATGCATTAGAGACCCCGCCTCTAGAGCTTTACCTCACCATGATGTCCAACGAGTTACCTGTGCAGTGAAGAGGCATTTTCTGTACAGAACTGTAAGTGCACTGAGGACACACGTTCAAGTCCATTTTAGCTGACATGCCTGAATACTCATAGGAAGCTAAGCCGTTTACAGCAGTATAGATTTTTAGTTGTAATTTTGAAAAAGTTATTTTCCCCTGCCTGAGCCTGTTTACATTTGCCTCTTTGTTTTTCTGCAAAGTTAATATTTTTAAACTGATATTTTTTTCTACCTGTGTCTACATGAATTTACCTCTTGTCCATCTCCAGACTTGGTATTTTCAAACTGCTGTTTTGTTATAGTGACTGTAGGCATTTCACTCCTAGTTTTTCCCAAAGACTTTATTAAGCCTCACCACCCATACACCTCAGTGGCTAACCAGAGCGTGCTTAGGAGATTGCCTAATCTGCTCTGTGGTTTTAAACTGTGCCCTGAAAGTGTATGCAGTACTTGTTTTTTGGCTAGAAAAGTGATTAGTTTAAATGCGCGAAAACAAGTAGTTCAGTGGCTTCAAAATCTGGAGCTCGGAACTGTGGATTGTGCCTGTCTGTATCCAATTAGATTCTGAATAGAGAAGCACTTTCATGCCCGAGCAGTCTGGGCTTAAGGTCACTTGGCTCTTATATATTTTTTCTCTGGCTTGTTGCATCCTTGCTGTAATTGGTTGCTAGGACAAGTACTTTTATAGGACTAATGGGTTAGGATTTGAGTTCTCATTGGCTGTTTGGGCCAGGGTTCTGATTAGCTACCAGGGATAGGATTTCCTATTGGAATAAGGGATTAGGGCTTTGGCTTTGATTGGCTTTTAGGGCTAGGGCTGTGATTGGCTAATAGGGCCAGGTGTTCCATTGGCTCTGGGGTTTAGAGTTCTGATTGGTTAAGCCTACGGTTTCATTGGCCAATAGGACAATTTTAAGCATAGGGCTCACAGTGTCTCAGCCCAGATGTATTGGCTAAGGGCAGAGAGGACAAGGGCAGTTGCCTGTTTGGGCTCGGCAGAGAGAACAAGGTTAGTTGCCTGTTTGGGCCTGTCCGGGTCGGGCCTAGGTCCAGGGATGCTGCTCAATTATCACTTACGAGCTACCACCTTAAGCGCTCCACATTACCCAGCATCCAAACACAAAATCAGCAAAGGCATGTTACTCATGCACCACAATGCACCCTCATATAGATTTCAATGTGTACTCAACCACTACAAAACCCCACAAACCACACCTACACACAATTCTACTCCAACTACAGCACTATGGCACCTGCATTCTCACACAAAACATAACTGTGTCCTATACCACTAATATATCCACACATCACCAACGCAAACTCCCTCTTCAAATAAAACACCAACTCTATCCTCTACTTGCTCCTAACAAATCCCCTTTTATCATGACAAAACCTATACTCAGCCTTCCATCACATCATCCACCAACACCTGCATCTATTTACACACAACCATAAAATCCTTACACAGCACTCCACCACACACATTACCTATTCCAGTGATCAAATCTAACACAAACACTCATAACTCTTACGCACCACATACTCTTCCCCAAAACACATCACCACCCCTGAACTATTCGTACACTACTCACCATCAGGACTGCACATACACATCTTTCACAGAAAACCACTACATCAATATCTCCTCTCACTACTCCATAAAGACAAACCACACAAATCTCAATATATTATATTGCTTACACACATACTCCTTTACTATGTAATCATGTATCTATATATTATTTTAGTCCTATTGTACACAAAAATAATTATTCTCTTGAAAGCTTTACTCTGTGCTACCATCACCTTAGATCTCTATCAATGTATCTTCTATCTTCACTCTATTTCATCCCAAACTCTGTCTACTATGATTTCCAAAATAACCCTTCCTCAACTCCTCCCTCCTCTACACCTCTTGGCTGACCCCAAACATCAGTTTACTACTATGAACTCCCAAACAACCCTACTAAATTCCCCCTCATGTTATCGCTCCTTTAACTCATCCCAACCCTCATTTTCTACTTTGATTCTCTTTCCCCCTAACCCCTTTCTACAGACTCTTCCCTCCTCTATCTCTCCTTTACTCATCCCAGACCTCAACTTACTACTGTGATCTCCCAATTAATACTTCTGGTTTTCTTCCCTCTTCTATCCATTACCCTATTCAATCGAACTAACAGACTGACATGTCATCTCCTCAAAGTAATTTGCACCGCCATGTACTAATACTATACTCATATTTCTCTATACTAATCCACAACTAATCCTTTTGGGTTCCGGAGTAGCATGCTTGTGAGGAGGACAGGACAAATGCGGACCGGATACAGCCGATGGATGGGCCGATACCTCTCATCCAGCCGGAAACGTCGAGCGGTCTAGACTTGACCGAAGCAAGCAGGGATGAGCCTGTGACATCAGCGGGAAGGGATAATCCAGGAGATGGACCTGCAGAGGTGCATAAACCGGATAGGAGGAAGAAGCAGACTGAGAAGGCAGAAGTGAGTGGCGAATAGGACAGCGGCAAAATAGAACAGAACGGAGCTGCATGGAGTCCAAGGAGCATCTATTGTATAACGCGCAAACCCGGTGGGCTACAAGAGGGTGAAGACGCCCCGGGTCCCTACGCCACAGCCCTGCATGCGGGTCGTGGCTCAAGGCGAGTACCGTCCAGGGGATCATTTTGGTGGGGGTGCAGGGCCGGACTGGCTACCGGGCAGTTAGGAATGCTGCCGAGCTGCTTCCTGATTTTACTGCACTGGGGGCTGATTTCGTCCATGGAGACCTGCGTGAGCTTCGAAATACGGAAAGCAAAACGAATTTCGTTTAGCTCACGCAGGTCCCCATTAACGAAATGAGCCCCCAGCTCAGCAGCATTCCTAACTGCCCGGTAGCCAGTCCGGCCCTGTGGGGGTGGTGGAGAAACACTGGGAACTAAAGCACACGGGTGGGTTTCCCGAGCATGCACAGATCCCTCACGGTTCCCTTCCCCCACCACATGGTGACTGGTCACGGTAGCACAGACTAATTAAGAGCTCCGTGAGCCTAGTTTTAACCCCTACCTATTTTCTCTCCATTTCCACACCCTTTCCCAAGAGAGAGAAGGAGAGCAAGAGGCCCGGAACCCAGGAGACGCCACCCAACCCTGAGAAGCTGGAGAAGTCCCCTGGAGAAGAGAAAAAGGGGAGAACATCGCCATTGTTATTCTATTTTTCTTTTCTTTTGTTTTTGAACTGTTTCAAAGTACTGAACACCAGGACAGTTGTAAAGCCTAATAGTCTCCCATAGGGAAGACCTGAAGTCAGGCTACAAAAGGAGCCCAGTTATCTCACTATTGCTTCCTGTGATCCTTCCATTCTTCCCCCCTCTGGGCACCTCACACCTTACAGTGCTACTCGCCGAAAAGTGTTTGGTCAGGGTGTAGTCAGTGCTATATAAATACAATTACAATTACACACTTACCAGCTCAGCAGATAACCCATTTCAAATATCTCTTAAAGACAATACATTTGTGTCATCACAAATTGTAAAGTGATTCCACGAATTAAAGCCAATACAGGCATGCAAGCTCCCTTTACATTTACAGATTGACCCGTTGTGCACATTTACAGTTCTTTCAGGTAAGCAGGCATACTGTCAAGAAATCTTGTTTAGTTGCCTGCCTGCTTTCGGTTTCATAGCACAGAAGCTTCACCACCTTACGTTGAAGGTGAAGCATTTCAGCTCTCGGAATTAACCACCCTGGGATGGTTATATTTCGACAGAAAGTAGGGGAACTGTGGGGCATATTACCAACGATGAGCGATATTTATCGCTAACAATGCTTAGCAACGAATTTTTTAACGCTAAGCATCGCCGGAAATTATCGCAGAGATAACTTGCTAATAGCAAGGTTTATCTCAGAAGTGATAAAAATCCTCGCGCTAACAGCCAAATGAGAGATTATCGTTGGAAAACCAACGATAATCTCTCGAAGTTTGGCGCTAGCTTGATGATAGGGGCTCACAAACTTAGTCCTGATATCCACCTTCCATAGGATATCATGGCTAAGTCAGGAAAATACCAGGTGTAAAAAAAGCAGTGCTAACCGTGGTTAGCGCTGCTTTTTTTTATCACTAACAGGATTAGCGAAATCCTTGATAATAGGAGAAATGTCACTTAACAACATTTCTCCTATTATTTTTCTCTGGAACACCCCCTTTGCATCTCATTAGAGATGCAAGGGGTAGCGTAGAGAAAAAGGGTGCTAACATGCGAATTTGCATGTTAGCACCCTCTTGCTGATAGGGAGATAATTTTATCTCCGCTCCTTGGCTTTTAAAGCCAAAAAAGCGGAGATAAATCCCTTGATAATATGCCCCTGTTTTCCTTACATTAAAATAGTATTGGCATGTGGTGCCCCTCCGATCCCACCCACTTCGACCACTGCACATTGTCAGGAAGTGAGAGGAATTAGAATTAAATTAATGTACTAGACATGATCAGATCTGTAAGCACATGCGAGTCCATCTGGTGAATTACGGCCATCTCTCTCCCACCCTGACTACGGCGCTCCTGTGACAGGGATGTTAAAATGTACAGGAGAGTAATTTTAGCTATACTTTTAAAAATAATACACTTCATTAAAAAAATCAAAATCTAGCTAACAGGAGTCACAGTATCTCATAAATATATGTGTGTCACAGGGAAAGTTAATTCCATGGTATTTTCTTGTAGTAAACCGTAATGAAGCTCTCTTAAGTCAGCTGAACGTTATTTGAAAGCATATGTCACTTTTACATGCAATTAGGCCTCTAATCAGCAAAAGAAAAATAGAGTTTTACCTTTTTTGGCATCTGTACTATTCCTCAACAGACAGTTAATGAAAAGAAAAGATACATTACTGTGGCAAGCAAGTTTTAAAACAGACACTATATTCATGTCATCATTTCATTTTTCGTAACAATTTATTACAGCTATTATTGAACTCCAAAACATTAATGACCATTGTTCATGTAGACTCTTTTATAGTTCAGCAGCACAGGGCATGCCAGGAAATGTGCTTCTCACTTAACATTATGGTTTACACTTCCCATTAGTCTGCTCCACTGGCTGAGTGTGCTGTAATACTATACGATAATGAAGGATGTGCTATGTTTAGCTGTACTATGTTAAACAACAGTATTCCCAAAAATAATTTTGGGCTATAACATCTTTCTACAGTACATCAGAAGGCACGTGGTGGGAAGAGGAATGCTGAGTTTGTCGCCACGCTGCAGTACTTCCGAAGCACAGGGATGTGACATATTTACAAGAATATGTCGCTTCTCTGTGCTTCTCCTGCACTGGCGCACAAACTGCAGCCATGCGCTGGTGCAGGCACTCTTGCACCATGGTGCAAGGATGCCTGCGTCGTGGTGAGATTGTTTTTGTGCAGGAAGGGGCACCTTCCTGAACAAAAACAATCACTACAGGCATTTTCCTCTTTCAATGCGTGCTGTAGAATGCAGCACGCATTGTAAGAGGAAAAACAATGAGAAATGACAACATTTCTCCCCGTTGCGCCTCGCTACGCCACCTCTAGGACGGCGCAGCATTGAGACTCATCTCCAGATTTACGATTTCTCGTAAATCTGGAGATGTGTCTTGTTCCATGGGTGTTGCGTGGGAACACCCACAGCAACACCCATGGAACGCCCCTTCAATGCAAAGTGCTGCGTGTGAAGGGGCCGTATTTATAAGGAGAGGAAAAGTAACACAGAGTGGCTTTTCCGGTCCTTGTAAATATGGAGGAGCCCCCTGCACCACCAGTACGTCACGAAAAGTGACATACTGGTGGCGCAGAGGGCTTGTAAATCTGCCCCATGCATTTTAAAGGCACCTTTGTTAAACGTTCCAGGCATCATCTGTGCCGAGTCATTTAGAAGTGAAACCATGGACTTGTGAGATTGGCATTGATTAAAAAAACAGAGGAAACAAAAGAAGAAATACATGAACGTGGTTTATTGGTAGAGAAAAACCGAAGGGGCCTATTTCCCCCCCAAAAAAATTGCTTAGTTTTTTCCGGAAAAACATCATTCTTCCATCACTTTGAAAACTGCAAACTTTGTGTGCTTGGACAGCTTTACCTGCGAAGTTATAATTTCACACAACAGGGGTATAATCATTACCAGAGAGCAATATCTTAAGCATTACAAAACTCGGAAGTGGTTTTTATGAAAGGTCACGAGCTCCGCCCTTGCATTATATGGCCTGAGCTAAAGGTGAGGGATCCTAATCAGTGGAAAGCACGCATACACTACAACAATGCAGACTAGTACAAAGGTTTACAATGATAACAGGAAGTGGCACAGTGACAATGGGCCCTGATTACTGCTGTTCCTGCCTCCTTCACCTGACCGAGTCTATTTTGGTTTCAAGATGCGTACAGTCATTATTATGCACCAGCACAATATGCATATTATAAATCACCCAACAACAATTTGGGCAACCGATTAAAGGTATTGTGCCATGGAATGGGTAATTTTAGGGGGGTTATTTGCGAATGTTTCATACAGATACCCGCATGGCATAATGAGATGCAAAGCATAGTTTTGATTTACTTACCGTTAAAAAGGCCAGCAGGTTCCCTGCAAAACTGCGGTGCACCACACGAGCACCTGAGCAGCACTTAGGAAAATGTGGCTGCAGATGGACCCAGAAAGGGGCGCAATAGTACTTATGAGACTTACAGCTAGATTCATGAATGGAAATCCGGCTCGCAAAGGGCCAGATTCTGAGAATCGGGCCCTTTGCGAGCGCAATTTTTGCATTTGGGATTCATCATCCCAAATGCAAAAATCGCTAATTGCGAAATCGCATATTTGCGAGGAATTGCATTTAAGGAATCTATATTTGAGATCCTTGAAATCGCATCCTTATTTGCGATTAGCAAATTGCTAATCGCAAATAAGGAATGACTCCCCATTCATTCCTATGGGCCTTTGGGCCCTTAGGAATGAATGGGGAGTCATTCCTTATTTGCGAATAGCAATTTGCTAATCGCAAATAAGGAAGCTGTAGAAATCGCAATTAAAATTGCGATTTCTACATGAATCCCGTTTTGCAAGTCCTTAATAGCGATTCCTTAATAATCGCTATTAAGGACTCGCAAAACGGGACAATGATGAATCTAGGGGTTAGGCCCAGATGCATCAAGCTAAAATCCGCTCGCAAAGGGGCAGATTCTCAGAATCTGACCCTTTGCGACCGGTATTTTTGCATTTGAGATGCATCATCCCAAATGCAAAAATCGCAATTTAAGAAATCGCAAATTTGCAATTACTTAAATTGCTATAGCATTTAACCCCTAGACGCTCATGACGAGCTGGGCTCGTCATGAGGTAGCCTCCTCGCACGCTCATGACGAGCCCCGCTCGTCATGTAAAGTGCGCTTTCGCAAAATCCAGCGTATGGGGGGGAATCATGCCGCACGCATGCGGTTAAGGAATCTCAAATTGAGATTCCTTAAATGCAATGCATTAAAGTTAAAAAATTTGCGATTTCGCTAATAGGGGGAGCAAATTACTATGAAGTTGAACTTCATGGTAATTTGCAAAAACTTTGAAAACTGCACTAAAGTGCATTTTTCAAAGTTCCATTTTACACACAAACATGCCCTTAGGCCATGTGTGTGTGCAAGATGTACCCATATTCAGATTTCAGGGGTGCAACAGAGTGTCCTTTGGACACCCTGGCACCCTTGAAATTGCAATCTCAATTTGCGATTCTCTAATTGAGAATCGCAAATTGAGATTGTCTTCCCATTCATTAGGCCCATAGGAATGAATGGGGAGGTAATCCTTAATTGCGAGTCGCAATTAAGGAATTTTAAGAAATTGCTATTTTTTAAGCGACTTCTTCATGCATAGCATTTTGCTATTCCTTATTAGCGAACCCTTATTTTTCGCTAATAAGGAATCGCAAAATGGATGCTTGATGCATCTAGGGGTTAATGCTGTCTGGGAGTGTGTGCGTCTGTGCTGCTGATTCAAAAAATGTTGTCACAAAGGGTACTGCCACATGTTGCCAAACACATTGCTAGGAATGAGGTCAACATTCACTGCTTGATAGGATAATGTGGTTCAACTCTTTATTTTGCCCTCGGCGGCCATCTTGCCTTCAATTTTCCTACAAATGGTCCAGGCTTTTATCTTTTTTGATCAATTCTAAATGGCATACAATTGAGTCAATTTCATTCTTAAGGTGATGGAGCTCTTACTATTTGTGAAAGCATGTAGAATCTTACATGCATGACAAATGTTCTGCTTTCAAAAGGGTATCCATGCTTAAAAATACCTGAATGAAGCCATTTTATTCAGCATGAAAAACATACTAGATACTCATAAATAGGTCTGGAAAATAAATGGATTGCCTTTCTGCCCCCATTTAATGTCTACTAATAAGAGCTTGTAAATATGTACATTAAATCCCCAAAATGCCATTGTTAGATGGACAATGTGTTGTAAAGGAAGTTCCGTAGCCATAGTGTAGATTATTAGAAGGTTATTAGATCTTAGGTACATGTAAGTAGGTAGATAGCTAAGCCCCATCAGGAACAGCATCCTTGCTGCTCAGCCCACATCTTCAACTGACAGGCATCCAGTCCAAACGTTCTCAACATTCTACATGACCTCACACAGTGGCTGAGCAGCAGGGACTTGGAACGTTGCGGAGGATGCGTTAAGTTACAAAACAATGTCAAACGCAGGTGCATGGTGCAAGGGTGCCTGCGTTTGCGCTAGGAAGCTGTTTGTGCACCAGCACAGGCAGAGAGCAGGAATGTGCCGTATAATGTTAAATATAGCAAATTCCTGCCTTCTCTCTTTCACTCCGCACAGCAAGGTGGCTTGCTGCTTTGTGGGAAACGTTAACCGCTTCAGCGCGGTGCGAATTTTCGCGCTATGCTGAGCGTCTAATGAGCCAACGGGCTCATGACGGAACGGTTCCGTCATGAGTATAGGCCAACCGACGCTCATGACGGAATCGTTCCGTCATGACCATGGAAGGGGTTAATAAATACTAGGTGTAGTAGACAAAAACATTGTCAATAAGATCCTATCTTCATTTGCTGCTGTCACAGGGCACAATCGCTCAGTGTCATCCTATTGTGTTTGGGGCCCCGGACAAGTCATGCTTTTGGGGTCCCTGTATGGACAAATTGATTTTTGTAATCTATTTCATGATAATTCATGCCCTCCGTCATAACACACAATACTACATTATATGTTCAAATTTAACAATGTCTTGTCAGGGACCCCAAAAATCCTTATGATGCCACTGGACAGAGAGACGAAGTCAGGGGTAGTGGTAGGCACAGGGAAAGAGGTTTAGAGAGAGGGAATAGAATATTCAGATGTCAAATAGTGAGAAAGTTATCTTTGATAAGAGGACTCTGGGCAATTGCCCACTTTGCCCATGCACTAGAACGTCTTTGCAACCACTAGCCTATAAAACCACAGTAAACCTTTTGTATTTGTCCCATGAAAAGATGCGCTCCTTTTCTACCTTTCATCTACAAATCTTTGTCTAAACATGTATAAGTCTGGCTCACCGAATATTTAATAAATGCAATGGTAAATAAAAAGGTTGAAAGTCCACACCGCACGTGAGCCTTTTAATAATGTAGGGTCGAAAAGTGTTGGCTATAAATATGGCACAATGACTTAAGTTACACAGTTGAAAATAACTTCCAAAAGGAAAAGACGTGATTGAATTCAAAGACACAAAACCCTTTTGGCACATGACATACCATTGGAAGATTAATACAGAAATCAATATAGCGTCTTCCATGCAGTGAAATGTCATGGCATGCTTAATGAGCAGTTGTCATTGTTAGTTGTGCACACAACTGAATGCAGTACACGAGGGAAAGATGTATTTAGTAAGAAAGAATCACTAGAGCACCAAAGTCACTTTGAGCACACATTTCTAACTTCATTTAGTTACGATAAATTATAAAAGCAAAAAAATAAGAAGTATGCACAGTAACAAATCGACAAAGGTAATAATAACTAATGAAACTGAGATACTCTGCTAATCCTGGTAATCATATTTCTTTAATTGCATTCATATTTATCATAGATGTTGTAAGGTATAAAATATCTGTAGACCCCACTTCCTACGGGGTTACAAGGTCGCTATATAGAACGTACTGTACAAATGGATGCAGACATCAGGCCACTTAATCCTTAGCCCCTTTGCTGGGAAACTAAAATGTGAGTTAGAGAATAAAGTGACGTCAATGCCTATTCAATTCTTAACCTCTCGTTGAAGAAGACATTTCTACTGGGAGAATACGTGCACTCTTTATAATGCTCACCTGTACAATCATACGTATGAAATTATAAAATTCGTTTGATTAATATTAACAAGTAACACACATAATTGATTTCATAGCTTCATTTAATTTAACGTTTCGGGATTTATACAGCACCATCTATATCTACTGGGAGTCAGAGCATTTACATCAAAACAGTTTCAATAAAAAATCCATTTCTGTCTTCCTCCAATTGTTGCGACCATTCGCAGAAGGCAACAAGAGCACTAAGCCCAGAACGCGTTTAGGGGCATATTATCAAGAACAGGCGATAAAATTATCGCCGCTTTATCGGCAGGAAATTGCCGCTAAAGCAGCGATAATGGGCTTGTTAATATGCCCTTCTGAATTCCCATAGCAGCCCAGGTTAACGCCAGAACCTGGGCTGCTTTGGGAATTCACAAGGACATATTATCAAGCCCATTATCGCTGCTTTAGCGGCAGTTTCCTGCCGATAAAGCGGCGATAATTTTATTTTAATTTTATCACCTGTTCTTGGTAATATGCCCCTTTATGCCACCACTTCGGCCTGATCGTTCTGCAAAGACAGTTGGGGCGCATGCCTCCATAGGCATAAAGCAGAGCAGTGGCCAGCTTCCCCAGACCATGCAGCCTAAAACACTGAATGCCAAGATGGTACATGTCCTTCCAAAGCCACTGGGAGTCCTGAGCTTGGCCGTGTGTCATGGTGTCCCATTGGATCCACATCCCTCCCCATTCGCGCTCAAGGGCGAGGAAGATTCCTTGTTGCGGATAGGGGGTCAGCATTCCTTCCACTCCTTGAGCACTGAGGGTGAGTAGGACAATGACAATGGCAGGCCAGTGGAGCTCCCTCTCCCACATCTTGGACTAGTACTAGGATAAAGCCCAAACACTCTGTACCCAGTCCTCGTCTTTCAATTTACAAGTCATTGGTATCTTGTGGATTGGTTTAGTTGAAGCAAATGCTAACATTCCATATTGTATTAATTTGTTCTATAGAAGATCAGGACACAAACGATGTCTAATGTACATGAATATAGCTATAACTGCAGTCACCAATTTTTTTTAAATTCAAAATATAGCTTTGTGAGTTTGTAAGGTTGACTAGTTTTATAGTACTGCTTTCAAATGAACGAATCTCATCATATGTCAGCAAGATAAATATTAAATGCTATTCTCATTCTCTTGATCTATTGTTATGTACTAAGCATGCAATTGGTCTTTATGCCAGAGCACAAATATCCCTTTGAACATGGGGGCATATTAGCAAGAACCTTGTTAAAATGATCGCCGTTTTAGCGGCAGGAAACTGCCATAGGTACCCCCCATGCGCACCCCATGGCACGCCCCACCCCCGGAGTACCTGGGGGCCCGCAATGGGCCCCCAAGCAGAAAGGCATGTTCAAGGCCACATTCTAATATGGCTGGCGGTGTCTTTCAGACACCGCCACTATATTGAACCCTTGACCGGGCGGTAAAGCGGCTGACGGTCTTTCCGTCCTCCGCGGACCCCCTAACCATTGTAACATGGCAGGGGGTCTTTTCTGCAGGGATGGCGGGCGGTTGCCCTGCCCGACGGGGGTGATCTGCCTGCATCCTAATGGGGCCCTTAAAATTTACCTGTAGCCCCCCATTGCTTTATTGGTTTATTTATTTATTTATTTGAAGGGTTTTGTAGAGCACTAGCTTCACCCGGGGGTATCAGAGCGCGTTACATCAACAACGGTAATAAACCAGAAAACCACAATACCAGTAGAGAAAACAAGTTAAACAAATGTTCATACATAAATAAAAGGAATAATTAAGATAACATATTGAGCAGAGTGCATATAAGATAAACAGGAAACCAACTGAAAGAACCAAATAAAGTAGTACATAGTATTTTTACAGTATGCCAAGGAGGACTTTGTGGACATAGTAGGGAGAGGGAGGGTATGGTGAGGGGGGGGGGTGAACGGTGTCAGGAGGGGGGTAAGAGGGTGAGGGGTAGGCGGGGCTGTCTAAGAAGGGGGGAGTGTATTCAGAGAGAACAGGGGTTTAATTGCCCCAAAATGTGGAGAGAAGGTGAATTTTAAGGTATCTTTTGAAGCTGTCATAGGAGGGGTTGCATCGAAAGTCTTTGGGGACGGCGTTCCAGATGGTTGGAGCCTTGCCAGAGAAGGAGCGGGATTTCGAGGCAATTTTTTTTAGAAGGGGGTATGAGAAGAACAGTGTTGGTGCTTCTCAGCGTTCGGGCACAGCCCGCTTTTTTGAGTTTAGTTGTGGGGTAGGTTGAAGTGTTCTGATAGAGGGCTTTGTGAGTAATACATGAAATTTTATTGGAGGATCTGCCGTCAATGGAGAGCCATTTGAAGGTCTTGAGGGCAGGAGAGATGCGGTCAAAATGGTTACATTTTGTTGTTAGTCTAGCTTGAGGTTGAGGAGGGATTTGATGGGGGCAAGGTGGATTTTGGGAGTACCAGAGAGAAGAGCATTTCCGTGGTCGATTTTGGAAAGAACCGGCAATTGGATAATTATTTTGAAATATTCAGCTGGGATAAAAGGTTTCATTTTTTTGAGATGTCGGAGTGTGAAAAGTGCACTTTTTGCTGAGTTTTTTGCATGGGAGTTGAGTGTGAGTTTATTGTTGATGGTGATGCCGAGTGATTTGACAGGTTCGGCGAGGGAGAGAAAGCAGTTTAGGGCATTAAGGTCCTTGATCCATGTTTGAATGGGGAGAAAGTTGCTTTTGGGAGAGAAGAGGATGATCTCAGTTTTGTTAGGGATAAGTTTAAGATGGTTGTTGTGGAACCAGGTTTGGATCTTGGTTAGTACAGTGTTAAGATGTAGGATGTCGGCATGGGATTTTATTTTATAGTACAGTTGGGTGTCGTCAGCGTACATTTGATAGTTGATTTTAGCTTGTTTAAGTATATGGGTAAGGGGTTCCATAAAGAGGTTGAAAAGGGCAGGAGAGAGGATGGATCCTTGAGAGACACCTAGAGAGACAGGAGTGGGTCTAGAGAGGGTGTTTTGAATTTTAATTTGTTGGGTTCTATGTTGGAAGTAGGATGTGAACAAGTTAAGGACAATGTCATTAATGCCGAAGCGATCTTTGAGTGCATTGTGTAAGTATGGGTGGTAGACCGTGTCAAAAGCAGCGGAGAGGTCGAGGAGGATGAGTAGGTAGGTCACGCCCTTGTCCATGGCTAAGTGGATATCGTAGACTATGTTAAGCATTGCGATTTCAGGGCTGCAACCTTTGCGGAAACCAGATTGAAGGGGGTCTAGAAGGTTGAATGTGTCAATGTGTTTGTCCAATTGTTGTAGGGCGCATTTTTCGAGGGCTTTGGAAAGGAGCGGGAGGTTAGAGATAGGGCGGAGATTGTTAGGGTCATTGGCGTCAGCTTTGGGGTTTTTGGGGATGGGTGTGATTTGTCCGAGTTGAAGGGAGATGGGAACATTCCCTGTTGAGAGTGAGGCATTAATGATGTTGGTCCAGTAGGGGACAATGACGTGTTTGAGGTCTTGGACGAGTGCGAAAGGTGGTGGGTCTTTAGTGTAGGAGGATGGTTTGAGTTTGGCTAGGATTTTGAAGACTTAGTGTTCAGAAACGGGGAGGAAGTTATGCCATGAGGCGTTATTTTTAAGAGGAAGGCTAGTGGGGAGGGGTTTAGGCGGGGTGTACGAAGGGAGGAGGAGTGAAGGAGTCAGGGGTGGGTGGGGGTAGTATCCAAGGGATGTTGATGAGTGGGCTAGGGTTGAGTGTCGAGGAAAGCACGGTAAATTTTTGCGATTTTATTTTCCACTGAAAATGTTGGCAATTTCTTCCCATTTATTAATGGAGGCCACCGGGTTAGAGGGTGCAGGTGCGGTTTGGTTTCTAATAATGTTGAACAGTTCTCTAGGTCTACTTTTGGAACAAGGGAGTTGTAGAAGAAAGAATAAAGCTTTTTTCCACAAAAATTGTTTTTTGTAGGATGATCCTGCAATTCTGAGAAGGGCGAGATGGAATGGGGAAGGGTGTTGTCTCCATGTTCTTTCAGCTAGTCTCAGTGAGCGTCTTTCTTTATTCAGGTCTAGGATGAACCATGATTTAGCGGGGACATTTTTTAGTATTTTCATTTTCAGAGGGGCGAGTTGGTCTAAAACCTCAGAGACAGTTTTGTTAAAATGCTCAGTGAGTTAATTCGCATTTGAAGAGGGGGGGTGAGACTGAGTTGGGATTGGAGTTTATGTTTCTAAAGCGCCGGGGGGTATTTGCCTGAGATTTCTGGTCACAGTTGTAGTATTATTGTTTTTTTTAGGGGGAGGTGGGGCTGGCGGGGAGATCGTGAACAGAATGAGACGGTGATCAGACCAATCGATGGGGATGATGTTGGATAAGGATGTCAAATCAGGGTTGGAGATGATGGCGCTCAAGAATAGCTACTTTGGTGTGGGTGGGGTAGTGGCAAAGTTGCATGAGGTCACTAATCTTAAGAATGCTATTGAGAAGGTTGGTTGCAGGGTCATCAGGTTCATTCCAGTGCAGGTTGAGATCTCCCAGGAAGAGATTTTTGGAGTTGAAAAGTAGCGATTTAGTTAGAAGGTCCGATAGTACTTCGGCAAAGGAAAGGGGTTCCCCAGGAGGGTGGTAGATGTTATGAAGTTGTATTGGGGGGAGCTTTTTTTTTTTTACTTCAGCTCCTAAGTATTCAAAGGTAGTGTAGTCAGTTTTATTAATTGGAGAGATTAAAGTTTTTCTTTGTAAATGATTGCTAGACCTCCCCTGACTCGGTGACTCGGGGATTCTGCTGGTTCCTAAGATAACAGGCATATTGGAGTGAGGGGGAGGGGTCTTTAGGAGGGAGATTGTTAAGGTAGGCGTTGGAGAGGGAAGAGAGGTTGGGCGGAGTAGGAATTCAAGGTTCGAAAGGGTCTGTGGGAGCGGGTGAGGAGAGGCGTTGTTAACCAGTGTTTGGGATATGGGTGTTTTCGAGGGCAAGCACATGGGGCAGAGGGCCAAGAGGGACGGGCAATGGGTTTGTGGGATTTGAACCGATTTAAATCTTTTCTGAGCAGGGTAAGTTCGGGAGCCAGGGTAGAAAGATTGTAGTCCAGGTTACAAAGTGTCTGACTAAGGTTGGGGAGGAGGGAAGTGGAAGAGGTTGTGATGGAGGAGGGGTCAGGGAAGGAGTGGCTAGGGAGAGGTTGGTAGCTTAGAGTGGGAGGTACGTCAGGGGGGATAGAGTAGGTGGGACCGTGTTTGGAGGAGGATTAGAGAGGGTCGGGGGAGGGGAGTGGTGGGTGTGATGTGTGATGGTCTGGTGGGGGCGAAAAGGGGAGAGGTGGGGGCGTGGTGTGTGATGTTCTGGTAGGGGGTGGGGGAGAATGGGGTAGAGGTGGGGGAAAAATGAGGGGCGAGAGGGGATGTGGTAACTACATAGTGGGTGGAAGTGTAGTTTGAGTAGGAAGAGGTAGGGGTATGAGGGGGAGTGGTCGTTAAGGGACTGTTTGGAGGGGGAGGAGGTGTACTAGGGAGGTGGTAAGGTGTTGGAGTTCGACAGTCAATAGGGGACGTGGGGGTTTGGATGAGTGTTGGTTGGTCTTTGGTTGGTTCCAGAGAGGTGGGTAAGGTAGAAGTTAAGGGGAGGGATGAGTCATTACGGGAAGGAGTGTCATGGGGGTGTTGTTTATCTCTGGGAGGTGGAGGAGAGTTGGGCGGGGGAGTGAGAGGGGGCAGGTGAAGGGCGACGGAATAGGGTTGCTACAGGGGGTAGTTCAAGTAGAGGTGCCAGAGTGGGGGCTATAGTACTGGGGCTGTCATTTGGGAGAGGGTTGGGAGTTGGGGCGGCCGTGGGGGGTCCGTTGGGGTTTTGGGGCTGATGTGGTGTTGGAGGAGGAGTAGGTAGAGACAGCTGGTTCGAAAGAGTGCTAAAGAGGAGTTAAAAAATAGTGAGGTGCTGCTCTGAGGCTTGGATTAGAATGTTTCCAGTTTTGTAGACAGAAATGGTTATTTCACCAGGGAAAAGAGAGGGAGGAGAAGTGGCAAGTTTGTGGCCATGGGGGATTTTAATTGAGCTGGGTACTGGGAGGTGTTGTAAAAAGGTGTTCTTCCATTTGGAGGGGTGTTTGGTGTAGAAAATATAATTAGTTTTAATGGGGGACGCGGGGCTTTGATAATTGTCTACAATAAGGGTTTCAGGATGTCAGATTAGGAATTTATATTTGAAGTTCTCTTTGGCATTTTTTGAGAGGATGGGAGGGTATGGAATGGTCCAAGAGTTGGGACCATATTTGGAGAGGGCGGGGTACTTGTCAGGTAGGGCATGAGAGGGGCATGGTGTGTTGGTGGAATTGAGGTGGGACATGGTGGTGAGGTTTTGCTGGGGGAGAGTAGGGGGCAAAGAGAGGGGGGAGAAGTTTAGAAGAAGAAGGAGTGGGTAAGGGCTCAGAGGGGGGTGCGGGAAGGCGGGTTTATTTTTCATCTCTCAAACAAATGCAATGCATTTTAACATTTGTCAAAAAGATTGTTATTAGCCCACACCTCCTGCAATTTAAATAATTTTACTATGCTCTGGTATCAGCATTTTATTTTTTCTTGCTGATAACTGTGTGCATGCAGTAAATCTTTATAATGGGGAAAGGAATGTGTAAACAGAGCCCTGTTTTAAAAACGGGGACATGTTGCCAAAGCCAATAGGCACTTACATGGAGTCACAAAGTTATTGAAGCAGACGACTGCCTCAACGTGCTCTCTATTCAAACTGTACTCCTTGCATTAGTGAAACATTATTGAAAACATGTGATGTCAAATTATCAAGACAGTACAATGATGTCTAAATTTAAATGAAATAGACATTAAAAACAAAAATTATTACAGCAGGGATGCTGCTATATTTCATCCTGTAAGGTAGGTATTAGTCAGAAACTATTTCAGCCTAGCATGGGTATGATGTTGTATTGTAGTAGGGTGAAATTGAATGTGCTTCTGCTTCCATTTGGACAGGGTGGTTGGGCTTTCCGAACATTGAAATGTACAGCCTACCTTCTCACTTAGATCATTTAATCTACTGGTATGATAAATAACATCAAATTGAAAGTGTGTTGTTAGGGGTATATACAGAGAGGTAAATTCCTTATGGCTAGAAGATACCTCCTTGCAGAAATCGCATAACTGAGAAAATGGGAAATGTTTGGGAATGAGTTGTCAGGAAAGAACTCAAGTAAAGGATGGCTACAGGAGAACCCCCAAATGGACATATCTCATTTCATTTAATTATGTAAATAAACTACAGTTCTGTGGTACTTGTAAATGTGAGTATTTGATGAAAAAGTTAAATTCCTAACATTTGAGACGGTTCATGCCCAGTATACCTGCCTCACAAAGACAGCACTCCTAAAAAGACCAGAGGACTTGTGTGTCCAAATGAAATATTTTACTGCATAAAGAGATCAGGAGAAAAAGCTTGTGCAATCTCCAAAAGAAGATGAATGAACAGCACAAAGGTTACGAGACAGGAAGAATCATACTTGAGACAACTATGTCCCACACAAAAAGGGAGTGGGGAAGAGGGGCCACCCACGTTATGTGGGATTCTTCATCATGGGCTTCCTCACTCCACCCTGGTATGATGGTACTACAAGGGTGAACTCGAGCTCATAGAATGAGAGAGTTTTTCATAAGAAATATTTTTCTGGATAGTTCAGAAATCCAGATATAAGAATAAAAATACCTTATGGTATATTTATTGATTTTAATGATAACTAATTGTATTGTAAATTAAATATGTAATTGTTTATTAATTATGTAAATAGTTTAATTGGTATTTTGCTTATTTATGTTTTTTCTGTTTAGCTTTATTGTATGTTTTATTTTTAATAATGTAATTATTATTTACATTTTAGTAATGGGTTGTCAAATTTGATGGAAAGGTAATTGCACTCAAATTTACAGATTTTCATTGTTAATCAATTTTTAATTGTAATGTAAATAACTATTTGTGTTTTAATGATGTCAATTGATTAATTGTTTGGTATTTAATTTATTTAAATGTACTTTGTTTATTTTAAGGGATGCGCTATTTTTTACAATGTAATTAGTCACGTAGATTTTAGCAGTAGGCTGTTGGGTTTGTAGGGGATTAGATTGGGAAGGTATTTATTTTCAATTGTTTAATTTAAATTATGTTTATATTAATTCAATATTTAATTGATAATTTTGAACATCTTGTAATTTAGTATTTATAATGTAATGTTTTTGTTTTATAGGAAGTGTGCATTCATTTTTTAAAATGTGTATTTAATAGCGTTATTTGTGGCATGTATTTTATATTTATTATTGTTTATCCTTTCATTTAAGTATTATTTTAATTTTATTGTTGTTTTATTGATTCTTTGTTTTGGGTGTTTGTCTTTTTTTGGGTAGTAAGGAGTAGTGAATTGTTTATTAAAACATTTAATTTCCTAGACAATTTATTTAGTTTTTATTAAAATGTAATTTTTTTTTAAATGTATATAATCTGTACGTGGTTTTTAAATTTGGTTTTAATATTTTATGTGGTTAGATTTTGAAATGTTTTTAAGAAAATGATTGTGTTGGAATCGTGTATGTAACCTCTCTGAATTCCAAAACTTTCCCTACTGTTGCTTAGACTGGATAGGGAATAGTGAATGCATCCCCTCCGAAGTTAAACACTTTCTCTACTGTTGTTGTGACTGGACTGACAATAGTGATTCGAACTCCTGAAAAGTCCAATACTTTGTCTACTGTTGCTTGAACTGAAGCGAAAATAGTAAATCTAACTATTTCAAAGTTCAACACCTTCCCTAATGCTGCCTAGAGTGGAGTGCTTCCATACTATTGCTTAATCTGGATTGGGAATAATACATCTACAACCTCTGATGTCCAGCACTTTCCCAACTTTTTTTCACATTTGAGTGGGAATAGTAATTCTAACCTCTCCAACGTCCAACTCCTTCCATACTGTTGCTTAACTTCGAGTGGGAATAGTAGATTTAACTTCTCTGAAGTCCACCACTTCTCCTACTGTTGCTTAAATTTGAGTGGGAACTGCAACTAATCCTTCTGAAGTCCAGCACCGTCCATTTTGTTGCTGAAAATGGAGTGGGAAGTCCAACAGTTTCCCTGGTTTTGTGTACGTTAAAGTTATTACAATAAATGTATAACATATTCAATAAATATATTTAATATGCTCACATGAAAACTTAAGTTAGGTAAATTTATGTCTGTTGTATATATGTTTGCCTATTTTACAGTAGCATTAATATTCTAAATTAAATTTATCTGAGAAAGTGTTAAATTATTGTTTTATATTTTTAAAGTAAAGATATATATAAAATCGTAACTTTTTTGGCGATATTCTTTTCCAGAATATTTTTGACACTATGGGAGCCATTGCAATGGTGGGCGGACCTAAGTCCGCCCGCCATCATTGCGGTGCTTGGGACCAGCTGCCGTTAAGGCGGCGGTCCTGCTAAGCTAATTATGATGCACCCATCACTATGGTGGGCACATCCAGGGCCTTTCACATTGTGGATGGTGCTGCTGGCTGCAGCACCATTCGCAATGCAAAAAATGACATGTTTTACATTTTGCTGCACCGTGTGGCAGACACCATACAGTGCCTGCCACTTTGTGCAGGGAAATGCATGGGAGTATCATGGATACCCCAGTGCACTACCACCCTCCCCCCACACAGAGGTGGCTCGCAACGGGCCCTAAATCCATACTCGGCCAGCCTTTCCATGGCGGTTTCCCAACCCTGGAAAGGCTGAATGAGGCCAGCATTGTTATCTGGCGGATGGTGCCTGCTAGGCACCGCCACCATTAAACTCCGACAGGCAATCGTAATGATTGCCAGTGCCAAAAGCGTTTGGGGTGGTCTTTGCACCCACCACACTTGCTGAACGATTACACCCCGCCATCGTAATGTGGCGGGGGAAATTGCCAGTCAGATGGCAGAGGGCCCACAACCGCACAGCTGGCGGTGGAGGGACTTCCACCTTAATGATGAGCCCTGATATTTTGATACTTTACATTATATTATTAGTACATAAACACACTATCTATGTAAACAATATTTTTGACACAATATTCTATCATTCTACCAAAATATGATCTGTTCATATTTTATTTTTCTACTGTGATCACAACTACACATGTAGGGTACCATTTTAAGTATGGGAATGCTTTGTGGTAGGAACTATGTGGATCTTCACAGATTCTGGAACTTTCTCCCACTGAAATGTGCAGAAAATCTGCACTTTTACCCAAAGTTTGAGGTTTGCAAGGCCTTCTATGTAAAAAAAAAGTCAAATGATCCACACAGGTCAGACCACCCTGGACTCCCCTAGGGTTCAGAAATGTCTTGGTTTGTAGGTTTCTCTGCCGAACCCAGGCCCAAAATCCACAGCTACCCACATTGCTAAAAAGGATCAGTTATGATTTGAAAATTTGTTCTATTTTTTAGTTTGAGCATTTTTCTATCACAGGCGCTAGGCCTACCCACACAAGTGAGATACTATTTTATGTGGGAATACTGGGTGGTAGAACATTTGTCAATCCCCTGATATTCTGTAATGTTCCCTCACAGAAATGCTTGAGGTTTGTATGAAATTCTGGGTAAAATAACTTTGTGAGATCTATGCAAGTCACCATCCTGAATCCCTTTGATGTCTAGTTTTCAGAAATGTCTGGGGGCATATTCTCAAGGAGTTATCACTGAGTTAACGGCACTTTATCACAGCCAAAGTTGCAATAAATGTATCACCCCATTCACAAGCTGGTGCTAAGAGCCCATAGCCCCAGTTTACCTGCAATAGCAGCCGCAAAAAACATTGCCACAGATGACCCCTGCAACTATCACTAATAAGATGCAGAGTAGGCATTCCTGTGCAAAAAGCTACGACAACACCACTTAGCAACATTCTCAACCACCAGCCAGATTGGCGATACGACCACAAAACATGCGATAAGGTGCGTTAGCAGCAGGAAACTAACGCCTGCTCTGACCTGGTGTAAAGTCGGACCACAGCCTGCACCAGAAAAGGGCACCCAGCCCAGAGCCACACCTGAAGAGCAACAGATGCCATGGAGCCACTGATCATGCAGGCCGGACATCGACGAGGGCCACAACACCCACAGCCACCACACCGACCCCCTACCCGGGCCCACCCCAGCCAAATACATGCCACATCAACTACACGGAATCATGTACCAAATAATCCGCCTGATATCGCACAACCACATCTGGTGACATGCATGTGTCATCACAAAAATGAGCATCACACATTCACCTTCGAAAAAACAAATGAAAATGTATTCAAATAAATTTAGACACGTGGCGGCTTCCCTCGGGACAATCCATAGGTCACAGCCTGCAAGACAAAAAGCATGATGAGAATGTGTGTTCTGCGCACATCAAGGGACAGAGCGAAGGAGAGTGAGAGAAAGAGAGAGAGAGAGAGATAGACGGACAGAGAGGGGGAGCGAGAGATAGATGGACAGAGAGTGGGAGCGAGAGCTAGACGGACAGAAAGGTGGAGAGAGAAATAGATGGACAGAGAGGGGGAACGAGAGATGGATGGACAGAGAGGGAGAGAGAGAGATAGACGGACAGAGAGGCGAGAGAGAGAGATAGACGGACAGAGAGGGGGAGAGAGAGATAGAGAAAAGAAGAGAGGGACAGGGACAGAGAGAGAGAGAGTACCGACACTGCGCACACAGGCCACACTGCTCACCTGCTGCCACCGGTGTGTCTCCAACCATGTACCGGTGTGTAGTGCAGTTCACCAGGTCCCACATCTTAGACAGACCCGTAATCTGAAACAGAGTCCAGATACATGAATGGCACAGTACATACAATTGCACACAACATCAACACCTGTCTGCCCCTGCACGCCCAGGCAGCTGCACTCCAGCCCCTCCCACTGCCCAGCGGTGCATGCCTGCCCCTGCGCACCCAGGCAGCTGCACCCCAGCCCCTCCCACCGCCCAGCGGTGCATGCCCGTCCTTCGCACCCAGGCCTCATTGCTCACCTTCTGCCACCGGCATGCAGAAAAAAGGGCCCACCACTTGCTGCTGCAAGCCACAAGCCCGGGCCCCATGGACATGACACCCTCCACATCATGCAGCCCCGCTCCACAGGCAACCATGTCTCACTTTTGATGCCGGGTCTTGATTTTGGCATGGCAGAAGACACACCAGTGCACAGGGCATCATCACAGGCTGGACACCCGCTCAGCCCTTGAGATGCCACTAACTCTGTGACCCTCGAGGCCACGCCACGTGGCGGTAGGCACCTGCTGTCCGCTGGCTCAGGCCTACACTGAGGTCCAGCAGGGCACACAAAACCTGAGCAGTCTGGACCACCGGGATGGGGCATCATCGCAGGCTGCACACCCGCTCAACACTTAAGGTGCCCCTACCTCAGTGCACCGAAAGCCACCGTCCCATGGCGGTGTGCCTGGGCCGGCTGCAGTGTATCCAGTGCCACAAAGTCTGTGCCCCGCAAGTCATGGACCATGTATGATTGGGTATCATGGTGGGGACGCCATCATGTCACCTCTGGGCCGACTGAATCTGATCTCGCTGGCCCCTGGGCCCCAATGCCTACATGCACACTACACAGATACACACCAAGAGAGGTTGGAAATGGCATCGAGCACGTGTGCCCAGCCCTTTTTATTGGCAGGGTTACATATCCTGTGACGCGTGTGCTGGATAGTTGTGGTGTGGGTATACACCAGCCATGGGGGAGTGGCTGTGGCATGCTGACAACTAGACCTGTGGTCAGCAGGTCACTACAGGGAAGTCCTGACACACGTAGCCATGTCGTCCCCCCTGGGTGCATAAGCGTACTGGGCTGGCGTGTGTATGCCAGTCCAGCGTAAAGGTTTGTACAATGACCCCGGGGCTCTGGGCATTGTTCCGTACGGGGCTGGACAAGGAAGTAACAAATGCGTGTGTCACTGTTGTTGCTTTGGCTCCAGCAGGACAACATTTGGCAATTTGTCACCCTGTGACCCAAGTCCAATGACATGAGCCACATGGACGTAAGGGGAATTCACTGACCCTACATTTATCCATACTACCACACTTGAAAGACCATAGACACAACACATCTGTGTGCTTCGGAATGTTTAATGAACATTTAGTGGAGTGTTGCATCTGGTGCAGTACAGGGCCATGCAAACCCCACTTTACAATGTTGGCCTGTGGAGGGCCAGCCAGAGTCCTTCAGGGAATGACAAGTCCAAAGGAAGAGAAAGAGTTCAGTTTGCAGTCTGTCTGCTGTGTCATTGGCAATCAAACAGAATATGGCAGTCCATTGCGAGGTCCAAGGTGAGTGTCGCAAAGTGCATCGGGGAACAGTGGAAGGTGATGATGCAGAGGGCAGAACCAAGCTGAAACTGGCCACATGGTGGAGATGAATGCTACTGCGTCCTTTTTACCACAAAGGCAGTTTCAACCGCATCTTCGTCCTCTGCTGTTCCATGTGCCTCACATGTGGGTGGTGCTGCCCTTTCTGCAGCACTGTGTGGCAGTGACCCCTCAGGGGCCGGAGGTGGAATGTCTGCCGCACTGTGAGGCACTGACACTTCAGGGGCGGAGATGTGGATGTAGTGGTAGCAGCAGCATGCATCAGCGCCAGGCCTTGCGGAGCCAATGCAATGAGGATGTTTTTGAGGTCATTGAGGAATCCAGCTACCACTCGCTGGTGTGCAGCTGTGGCAGCCGCTCTTTCCACATTGGCCTGCTCCGTGGTCTCCATTAACCTCCGCATGTGTCCCAACTCATGGGTGACATCCCTAGAGCCACTCAGACTGGACAGTTGTTCTATTCTCTGAGTTAGGGCTCCAGCGATGTCAGCCATGGTCCGTTGGAGAGCATGGAGCAGACTGTGGGTGTCCGTTAGGTTCTGTGAGTGGTCCCTGATGGTACTTAGACACCCACATATGGCATCTAGTTTGGTTGCCATGCGGTCGAAGCCCACAGCACCTGTTCAGTCGGCTGTTCCTGGCATCCCGAAGCACGGCGTTGGAAGGCCATGTGTTCTTCGTGGGGGTCCCGGGAGGAAGCGGTGGTGGTGGGTGTTGCCTGCTGTGTGGTCTGTGCAGGGGGTGGGGTGTCCTTGTTGCAGCTGGGCTGCCCTACTGGAGGTGGGCTGCGGAGGCTGTCAATATACTCCTGGAGGGGGTCGGAGTCGAAGCTGTGGTGGTCCTCTTCGTCATCAGAGAAGAAAGGTTCGGGCTGCTCTGCAGGAGGTGTTGTTTGTCCCTCTGCAATGTGAAGGGGAGATGAAGTTTAACAATGTGTTCATATGTATGTTGTTGCATTGTACATGTTTACATACAACTGCACAACTGTGTACATTGTGGCTGTTTTGGAGGAGCTACCTATTTGATGGGCGACAATGGACATTTTGACAAAAGACATGTGTGTGTGTTTGTACTTGTACATTATCAACTCACATTTCCCTGCAATGCCACTTGTGCTTGGCCAGTGTCTACATCCAGTTGGCACCAGTTGTGTACTGTGTTCTGTTGTGGACATGTTGTGGTTTGTGCCACATTTTTGTCAGTGTTTATGCGCTTTGCATCTTATGTGTGTGTGCTGCATTTTGGGGCAGTGGCCCCTGCTGCTCTGATTTTGCTGCCCATTATACCTTTTCTGAGATGTGCCTTTGACTTCTGTGCTCATACAGTGCTGAGATGTTGCATACTTGGGTACATTGGTCTCTTTGTAGGAGTTGGGGGCTGGGGCATGGTTGTCCGCAGATGTGCACAGCTCAATTGTGCATGTGTGCCATTGTGCCCATCTCCCCCGTCCCCTCAGTCCCTGGTCGTTACCCTGCTGCTGTTGTGTCCGGTCCCCCGACTCCAGTCACCATCTCCCCACTGATGACTGTGGACACCATTTCCTCCATATCGTCCAGCTCCTCCTGTGGCGCAGGACTCCTGCCTCCAGTCTGATTTGCTGCCTTCCGGTTGTTGGCGAGTTTCAGCTTGATTTTGCGCTTGACGTTATTCCACGCATCTTGAGCTCTTCCATTGTCCTCTTCAGCACTCCCACTACATTCACATTGTCCACGATGGACTGCCATAGACCATTTTTTGTTGCCAATGACACAGTGGAGGTGACGAACAGTTGTTGATGGTGTTCGACCACCTCCGTTATCAGGATCCTGTTTTCCTGCGGACTGAAGCGCTTCGTCCTACTCCTCTTCTCCTTGGCCTTCCCTGACCTCGAGGTTCCAGGCAGGTCCTCCTTGGGGCGTGTGGGGTTCTGTTTCTCCTCCGTACTTGCTCCGGCAACATCTATTGTGCTTCGCTGCTGTTTGGCATTTGTTTGTCAGCTTTTTTTTCTACTTTTATGGTGATTTTTCCCACCTGACGCATGTGACTTGCAGGCCTGTAGCTGGTTTTCGCTGATTTTTGTATCGCGATTGGCCTCATCGCAGCTTTTTTTGCTTTCGCGTTTTGCATTCTTGCGGCATGGCATTGCTTTTAACTCAGTCATTTAACGCGTTATTTGGAGAATATTGCATGTGTTGTGAATGCTTCGTTAACACAGCGTAATTTTCCCGCGATAGAATGCAATATTGGAAGTTGTGTTAAGTTACTTTTGCGATGGTTATCACATGTTATTGAGAATATGCCCCTGGGTTTCTTAGGTTTCTCTGGGTGATGGTTGAGCTAGAGCCCAAGTTATGCAGCTACCCACATTGTAAAAACATTGATTGTGATGGGAGAATTGTGATGCCTCAATGTTACATTTTAAGTTATGTTTTGTTTTGTGCTGTCTCTCAGATGTTGGCCATCGATATCTCATATTTTTAAAGAAGCTACAAGCCATATATATCCTCGTCACTAGAAGGGTCTATCAGAAGTAATGCTATATTGCTCTTGTGAATCGGTCAGCATGACCAGAATCTACAGGTGAAAAACTTTGCCACCAATAGCAATTTTTTCATGCTTATTTTTATTATTTTGTTGTTTCAACAATTCTTTTATTTGGGAAACACTTGAGGGATCTACACAAATGACCCTTAGATGAATTCAGAATGTTGTCTTCTTTTCAGAAATTATATCTTTGAGGAATCCCCCACTGGTTTTACACCAGTTTCCATCACAAACTGGAGGAATCTTGAAACCATCAACATTTGGAAAAATGGACCATATAAACTGTGGCAAAAAATCTTTTTGTAGTACAACTTTCCCTATTCCCGAAGGTTGTTGTAAAGGTGATTCCTGCGTAGTAAAATAGCTGCAGGAGACACCGTAGCCTAGGTAGAGACCTGGGTAAATATGGTAACATATAACAATGTCTCAACGGGAATCAATGAGAGAATATACTTTACTTAGTTACAATGTATACATTAAATGATGACAAAATAGTACCGCAGTAATATTGTCGGAAAGGACACCCAGATCAGATTTAAATAAATAAAGGTGATCCTAGCACACCAAACCTTCCTTTGATGCTGTTTTTAGAAAAAAAAGAATATGCATTTGTAAACAACATTATTTTTTTCAAAACAAAACCAAAATCTAGCTATATATTGGCTATTTTCTCAGTTCTCTTTAAGGGAAATCTACAAACCCGGGCTACCTTTAGAATTGCAGAATGTTGGATAAAAAAAACATAATTTTGTCATAGATACTATGGGCCTCATTTATGAGGCCGTGCGTCTTATAGATTTCACTGCGTCACTTCTATGACCCTGTCTTGCGTCAGAACGCCCTCCCTGCATGCATTATACCTGTCGTAGGTATAATGTAGCGCAGGGGTTTACAAAGTGACGCATCTACCTAGATGCGTCACTTTGTAAATATGGTGCAACAAGGCACACTTTTTATGCTGCTGGTGCATCACAAAAAGTGACGCACCGGCGGCGTAAAAGTGACGCACGATACCTCCCCCAGGTATAATGTATGCAGGGGCGGGGGCGTTCTGACGCAAGACAGGGTCATAGAAGTGACGCAGTGAAATCTATAAGATTTCACTGCGCCACTTCTAGGACACAAATGCGTCAATTTCTTACGCCGGCCTCAAAGCAGGCGTAAGACTGACGCAGGCCCTTTCACATGGGGCTACCCCCATGTGAAAGGACACATTGCTGGAGTTGCGTCACTTTTGTGACACACTCCAACAATACGTCACTATACAGATACGTCAGAAATACTGACGTATCTGTAACTCCTTGCGCCATGATGCGTCATACTGTAAATATGACGCATCATTGGTCTCGCAAGGAGGGCGCAGTGAAAAGTGACGCATCGCTGTTTTCACGCAGCGATGCGTCACTTTTCATAAATGAGGCCCTCTATGTGGAAATAAAGTAATGGAACTGTAAAACCACATATAAAACAAGCATTTACAATGCAACGGTCTCGGCATTGCAAAAGTTAGAGCTATTAGCATTGTACATGAACGCGAGTAAATAAACGAGCCCAGCAGCCTCGCCGGAAGTCAGGCAAAGTCGCCTGTGACGGGGGCGGGGCTGCATCCGGACCGGAAGAGAAGGCGGAGTGAAAGCGTCTTGCGACGCCAGAAGGAGAGCGGAGTCCCTCAGAATTCACCAGGTAAGTTGAAAAGGGCTGGGGGGGGGACGGGACTCGGTTCCCTCGTTGTGTGTGCGTGTGTGTGTGTGCGTGCGCGTGTGTGTGTATGCATGTGTGCGACGGCGGACTGGGGGGGGGACTCGGTTCCCTCGTTGTGCGTGCGCGTGTATGCATGTGTGCGACGGCGGGGGAGAGGGAGGGTGCACTCGTGTGTGTATGTGAGCTGGGGGGGTGTCTCTGTATGTATGTGCATGCGTGCGTGGGCGCTTGTGTGTGTGTGTATGCGCATGCATGTGTGCTTCTCAGGAGACAGCGCCTGGCCACAGCGCTCGTTCGCGTGCGCGTGCCACTTTGAAATCGCCTCAAAGGCGATGCGCGCGGCCAGGATTGTCTCCTGGGAAGCACACACGCCGACAAAAGAGGCCGCTCAGGAGTCAGGACTCTAGGCCCTGGTGCCACTGCACCTACCCGCTACAGCAATGGAAGCTACGCCCCTGCTTGTGTGTGGTACAGATATATGTGCAGCTGCACATGAGAGAAGGCGAGTGGCACAATAGGGGGGTGTTCTAGGGTATTGGGAGGTGTGTAAGCTCGGAGAGGCGGATCCAAACACTGGGCAGGGCAAAGACTTCGGCTGGCACCACTTTCATCTCACTGTGCATTGCACTGAGATAACAAGCACCAGCACACACATTGCTTGAATAGAACAAAGAGTCATGCAATGCACTAGCCGTGCGTTAATCTGCACGCTGAGCACAGCACCAATGGCAGAGCCCGATAAACAGCAGACCAATGAAGAAACTGCAAAGTGTTAGCGGTGCGGAGCAGCCTTCACGGCACACGTGCGCAGGGGGCCCAGGGGAAGGGCTAGGGCATCTGTATCTGGTTTTCGCTGAACCTCGCGCCCATCCCTTCTTTCCAACCAAAACATGATAACTTATCAAACCTCATTTCTCACCCTCCCTTCGTAGCCCAGGCTCCACGAGCGTCCCAGAGTAGACCCCGTGCAGTAGCCGGGGGACAGGCAATGCTGTGCCCCCCGCCTGGACGCCCTGCTGGCCTGGCGCCCTCACAGTGGGCCGACCGGATGTGGACGCGCCTCCTCGACCGTCTATGCGGGGGGGGGGGCGGTGAGCACTGTGCGCTTCATGGAATATGCCCCCCCTCCGAGTAGGTGATGTCCTCTGGCTTCAGCGACGGAGGCTTGGGGTAAAATGAGACGGTCACAACTGACGCACAAACCCTGTGGTCTTGAGCATGTCGGTGCTTCTCGCTGCAATACCGCGCCAAACACGGCTATTAACCGACTTACTGACAGCTTCCTTAGATAATTAGTCTTACTGAAAGCTACTTTCCGTCAGCGCTCAAATACAACGTACAATGCTGCAGCTTTAAGTACACTAAGGTCGCATACCACACTCCAGAGCCTGGTAGACCCGAAACTGTCGATGCTCTTGTAATGTAAACATTGCCCAAGCAGAGAGCATCGGGGAGTTCTCTGTACATTTGTATTGGCATTTAAGGCACTATGGTACAATCTAGGCTTTTGTATAAAAACAACAACCCACCCAAAACCAAGCAATGAACATTCTCCGGGTGAGGGCATCGTAAGTTAAATTTCTCAGTGTACAGTACAATACATGAACGCGAGTAAATAAACGAGCCCAGCAGCCTCGCCGGAAGTCAGGCAAAGTCGCCTGTGACGGGGGCGGGGCTGCATCCGGACCGGAAGAGAAGGCGGAGTGAAAGCGTCTTGCGACGCCAGAAGGAGAGCGGAGTCCCTCAGACTTCACCAGGTAAGTTGAAAAGGGCTGGGGGGTGGGGACGGGACTCGGTTCCCTCGTTGTGTGTGCGTGTGTGTGTGTGCGTGCGCGTGTGTGTGTATGCATGTGTGCGACGGCGGACTGGGGGGGGGGAATCGGTTCCCTCGTTGTGCGTGTGTATGCATTTGTGTGACGGCGGGGGAGAGGGAGGGTGCACTCGTGTGTGTATGTGAGCTGGGGGGGTGTGTCTCTGTATGTATGTGCGTGCGTGTGTGGGCGCTTGTGTGTGTGTGTGTGTATGCGCATGTGTGTGTGCTTCTCAGGAGACAGCGCCTGGCCACAGCGCTCGTTCGCGTGCGCGTGCCACTTTGAAATCGCCTCAAAGGCGATGCGCGCGGCCAGGATTGTCTCCTGGGAAGAACACACGCCGACAAAAGAGCTTCGGCGGAGACGCGCTTCCGCGCGTTCAGCCGAGCCCTAAAAAGGGGGTAGAAAAGACTGAGCAATAATGGGTTAGGGAAAATACGTATGCACTCTTTTTCCTCAGATTTACATCTGACAACACGCCAAAATCCGCTGGCGGCATTGAATGCCATACCATTCTATATTCTTGTAGTACGTATGATAAAAACTCCTACACTCATTTGAGCCCTCGTGTACCTTGAGGAGGAGAAAATACACATGTGAATTCATGTCAAGTGTGTTTTAGAATTGGCATATAAAGCGGTGGCATCCTACATTAAAATACGATAGCAATTGTACTCATGTTTACACCAGAATATCAACCAAAATCCAAATGAAGTCCAGGAGTAAATAAATTGTCAATAATTGTACATTCAAGTATTCAGGGCAAACACGTGGCTGCTTATCTGCGTTTACACCATTGCTACTGGATACACGAAGGAATTAGATTCATATATTTGATTCAAATAAAGAAAGTTACTTGCTTACAGTTTGCATGATTAAGCTTTAAACTGCTTCACCTTTCCAATTACCCAATCTATATGAGCATATTCCACATTCCTTCAAATCCATTCTCCCAAAACCGAATAAGAATCCTTTACTTTGAACCGTAGGGGCAAATCTCATACACAGATGTATTACAAATATGTAATTTTTCCAGTATGTAACATGCACTCTGAAGTGACCGAATGAGACATGTGGGTGCGTTACAAAATTGTTGCACTAAATAGTAATAGGTAAACAAGGGTATACATAACAAAATCATAAACTCCATTTATTTTTATAGGAAATTCAGATTGCAGTGATTTCTAACAGTCTAGCATTGCATGCTATAATGTACTTGAAATAGCACGAAAGTTCACAGCTCTGGAAATATTACCGAAAATAAACCTAATGTTTTCTTACTGCCCTTTGACAAGGTCTGGGCGTAGTTTGCAAAGTTTAGCTATGCGGAACTCCGGGAAGTGACAAAAAAACTCTGCAGACTTCCGCAAGTGGCCCAGTGCAGTGCAAACTGCCGTTTGCACTGGTCTTCTTGCCAATCGGGTAGAAATGTTTCCACAGTGGCCGTTCGCGCTCGCGAACTTACCATTTGCGATCAGGGAAAAAACTCTGCTGCACTACGCGGAGCGGACTTTTCTGCACTCTGCGATCACCGAGGAGCGCGGAGTGCAGAAAACTCCACAAACTCTACGAAGAGAGCGAGGTTCAACCCCCAGGCCTACCTTTGACTCAGTAGTTTAAACGCCTGGCCTAGAGACAATTTCAGCTGTCTAACCAGCCTCATGTTTTCCCAAAACATTAATGAAAATAAAAATATGTGTGTATATATATATATATATATATATATATATATATATATATATATATATATACATATATATACACACATATAGGGGTTTTTGATCAACCCACTTTTTTATTTGTTATATTCACATGTCATTCAGACTTTACTTAAGCCCCCCACTGCATACAGAATGAGGAAATGATCCAGCAAACTTCATCCAGTTGTTGTCTAGCACCATGAGTATTAGGGCCTTATTGCGACTATGGCGGCACCAATGAACTGTTGCTTTCGCTGCAGATCAAGGATCTTGCGGTGTTCCGGTAGCGCTTCGAAGCCCAAAAAGTCCTGGCAGTGCCACAGCAGCACTGTCGATCATATTTTGAGTTTCCTCTCCACCGCCCTTTTCTTGGAGATCGCACCTATGTGAATAGGGTGGCGGTGAAGCAACAAATGAGGCTCTAGAGGGCTGCCTCTTCTCCCTGTGCACGAGGATGCATGCAGGGGGGCATATGTTGTGCCCCCTGTAGATTTGTAACCCCCAGTTCCTTCACAGGAAGGAATACATGACATGGTGCACTGGCTGTCGTGTGGCTTCCTGTTTAAGGCTCACAATGAGCCTTTGAACAGCACCACTGCGGGACCACCATGCCACCTGCCTACCAGACCACAAAATTACTTGTAATCTGGCAGACCGGCAGCAGTGAGTTTTGGAGGTCCTGGAGCTGAGCGGTGGGGTGCTGTGAGCACGAGGACTGCAGAAACTCGTAAGCAGTCCCTTAGCATTTTGCCTGATGACATGCACACAGCCAACTGAAAAGGAGTTAATTTCAGTGTCTTGGTTGGTAGACCACTCTTTAACTTCATATGTTGTCTTTGTCATTTGTTTTTGCACACTGCGCGTATTTACATAAAATATATAAATAAATAAATAAAACTTTGAATGCTTGCCAAGGCCAGGCCTATTGGCTTTCGCAAGGCTTCTTTCTATTTGTGGTATCTATGTTATGCTATGCTAAGCTACATTACATTACGTTACGTTATTTTATGTTCTATTATGTCGTTCAATGCTTGCATGGTGCATTCTGGTAATACATCTACTTTTCAAAGATAGATACTAGAGATCATCTTATGGCACAGAAGCAAATCTATAGGATTTTCCATTGAAGGTTCCCACAGAGCCTCTACAACATTACCCAATATGGGAGGTGAATAAGATACCCCATCTGCGTTTTGAGAATGCAATGTGATCTATTTAACACCACTAAAATGTACTTGTAAAACTTTCATTATGCTATAGCTCTGCACTTAATCCAGTCAAACAACAGTTCATTTATAGGTCTGCAACGGCTGCTGGAAAGAGAAAGAAGACTTGGCCTGTAAATAAAATCTCTGATTGCTTGATGGCTCCAGCAGCTGCTGAGGTTATTTCAGCATGGGTTTTGTCAGGTCTTGGATGGGAAGCAGTGACCACAAGAACAGACAGACATTGTACTTGAAGCTTACAAGATGATGAACTTGGCATTCACAACTTTCTCTTTTTTGTGCTAAAGTGCAGTAAGGACATGACATGCCTTCTGCATTTTCCCTTCTCGTCCCAGCAACAAAAGATTTTCTGGACAGAAAGAAGCCTTTGTACTTTTTCCTGTCTCTCTAACTGTTTGATAACATAATTGCTTCAATTACACACTTACTTTAATGCTTCAAATCAAACATGAAAAGTTGCTTACGCTCAATGTTTTACATATATATTCACTGAATAAAACATAGGTTTCAGGAATGTTATAGTTAGAAATTAGCATTGCAATGCTGATGACGTCACATATGACATCATTCATGACATGGTCAGTGACATCACTGATGACATCTCAAATGACATCACTGATGACTTTACTGATGACATCATCCAGTGACTGTGTGTTTCTGTAAAGTTTAAATATGATATATATATAAATATATTGACTTGTGAGCAAGGGTACTTGGTACCCGAAACGCGTCAGGTTCGAGGTTCTTGCCAATAAATGTCTTTTGGCCTAATATCGCTGGGTTCGTTGTCTCTGTTCGCCAAGGACGGAAGTGCAGAGCTTTGGATTTATTTCATATATATATATATATATATATATTCACTGAAAAAACCATAGGTTATAGACCATATATAGTTAGGAATTAGCATTTACAAAACCTTGAAAATTAACTGAAAAAACCATAGGTTATAGACCATATATAGTTAGGAATTAGCATTTAAAAAACCTTATTTTACTCACACAAAACCATTGAAATTCCATATATAGTTAGTTGCACTAACTATATATCGCGCACCCGCAATCCACTGCTGATCATGTCACATATTACATCATTCATGACATGGTCAGTGACATCACTGATGACATCACTGATGACATCTCAAATGACATCACTGATGACATCACTGATGACAACATCCAGTGACTGTATGTTTCTGTAAAGTTAAAATATGTCTTAGATATTGAAGAATGAGTGGATGTATAAGTGTCTGGATGAAGGATTTAGTAGGTGCGTGACTGACTGTATGAGTGAGTGATTAAATGTGTCTCACTGAATGCATGGGTTAGTGACTAAACTGTCTTAATTTGTGCATCATTATGTCTGTTGTGATGTAAACTGCTGCATGTGTTGATCATTAGCTATACGAGAGGCTATATGTGTTATTAATTGGTTGCCCAAGTATTTCTATGGGAGATTGAGTTTGTGTGGGGGTGGCTGGAAGGTGTGTGACTCTGTGCATAGATGTGTGAGCAGTTTATTCACTAGGTGTATGAGTTCAAGAGTGCATGTGGAAACAGCTACATGGGCAGTTGACTGTGGGCATGAGTGTATTGATGAGTGAATGGATATCTCAATGCTACATGTCATAGTAAGTACATATGTAAAACACAGTACATGTGAGAGTTGGCATATATAAATAACTGTGCATGAGAGCCACTGAATGAGTGAGTTGTTGTATCGATCATTGTGAACTTGTATCAGGGATTGTATAAGAGAGTAAATATGTGTTAGTATATGTTTCAATAAGTAAGGTGTGTATAACTGTATAGTTGAAGAAATGGAGGTGAGATTGTTTCTTTGCATGACTGACTGGGTGTGTGAGTAACTCCATGGATGAGTGGCAGTGTGTGAGTGTCTGTATACACTGAGTGTATCTAAGGTTATATTAGAGTCTGAAGAGGTTTATTGTATTAGCACAAGAATGATGTCAAATGAGACGTCATCAGTGATGTCATCAGTGATGTCATTTGAGATGTCATCAGTGATGTCATCAGTGATGTCACTGACCATGTCATGAATGATGTAATATGTGACATGATCAGCAGTGGATTGCGGGTGCGCGATATATAGTTAGTGCAACTAACTATATATGGAATTTCAATGGTTTTGTGTGAGTAAAATAAGGTTTTTTAAATGCTAATTCCTAACTATATATGGTCTATAACCTATGGTTTTTTCAGTGAATTTTCAAGGTTTTGTAAATGCTAATTCCTAACTATATATGGTCTATAACCTATGGTTTTTTCAGTGAATTTCAATGGTTTTTTAATAGCAAATATCATAAGCTGTCGAATGTCAAGTACGTGGTAAGTAAAAACATTTTCGTGTTTATGCACACTGATCTGCTTTGAATGCTGCCCCCCACCCCTCATTTCTATTAGGAGTACTCTCTCTTTGCAGATAGTGAAGGGTAGTTAACGCAGGCCTTTTCCCCCGTTGTAATCCGTCGTGCCTGCTTCTCTCTCCATTTGATTGATTGTTCTCTTTGGTTCATTCTCTATTTACAAACAAGCACAGAGTCGCAATACTCTGTTTAGTCTTTGCAGATAGCGAAAAATCGTGTAAAAAAACTAAAGGAATCGAGCAAAATCAGTAGGCCACTAATGGGATCTCTTTCTGACCTCCCTAAAATAGAAACATTAGGAACAACCTGTTGATAATACCAATGTGTATGTACATAAGCGGCGTTCATTTGTGTTCACAGTACCCCTTGTTGATTGTTTGAATCGAGCATTGAATTGTTCGAAGTTGATTCTCTTAAGAATCTTCTCTGCCTGCAAACGAGGAAGAATAGGAATATTCTCTCTCCCTTTGCAGATAGTGAAGGGTAGGTAACGCAAACCTTTAACACGTCGTGCCTATTTCGTTCCTCATTGATTGATTGTTTCCCCAAACATTGACTGTTTGGGAATTGGTTCTTTTTGGAGGTATTCCCTGTTTGCAAATATACGTAGGAAAATCTTTGCAAATAGTGAAATGGTACGTAATGCGGACCTTTCTCCCCGTTGTAATCTGTCATGCCTATCTACTCCCCACTGATTGATGCACCTGTTTCACCCGGACCATTTACTAGAGATACGTCATCTGGCCCGACCAGAGAGCACCCCTAGTGAAAAGGACATATGCAATAATAACGAAGTGATCACTGTATCCTGTTAACAGAAACTTTAGCATGAAACAACCTGGAAAGAAAAGAATAGGAAAACGAAAATCAGTAGGCCACTGATGAACATGAACTTTTATTAAACAACGAACAAAGAAACGATAACATAACGTAATGATAAAACCTATTAATGTCCTAGAAACAAGAAAACGTTAAAATATGCCAGTGGTGAGAGACCAGAAAAACAGTAAGAGAAACCAAATCACCCCTCGCTGTCCCACCGCCTGCCACGCCAAAAAAATCGATAGACTAGGGAAAATGCAAGTCAGTAGAACATCCGCCCCCACTCTGGAAACTTCCAAGGTGGGGCAGGGTTGCGGCTACGCCCAGCCGGGAGCAGCCCATATAAGGCGGGTCCTGCTGCCACGCCTCGGCCAGGAGATCCTAACGTAGGGTGTAGCCGGAGGAGAGGCCGAGGCCAGCGGGACCCGGCCAGGGGATTGCCTTTACAACGCTGAACAGTTGCAGGGGGGGGGAATGTCTCCTCGACCCTCCCCTCTCTCTCCCAGTCCGGCCGCGGTGGCCCTTGACAGTTTCAGGTAGTCCCGCCACATGCTCTTCCGGTCCGGCCACCAACGGTCGGGGGGCCGAGGCCGACGGGATCCGGCTGCAGCCGATAAACCAAGAAACCCGTTCATGGGGCCAGAGCCAGGGGCGTCCGGCCGACATCTACCGGAAGCCCGGCCCGAAGACGGACGGGACACTTCTTCTTTCTTGAATAATGGCTGCGACAACACTGGGGGGGGATGTCTTGCACATGCCTCCGACCCCCCCCCCTCGTCCTCATCGCCTGGTCCGGCCATAACAAATCTCAAGCGAGACGCCGTGGGGTGCACTGGGAGGGAGAGACGGTGCGAACAGGCCTCTCCCGCCTCCCCAGGTGGAGGCTTCCCAGCTGCACCCTCAGCGCTCCAGGCGCCCGGAAAAGGGTTCTTCTACTGTGGCCATGCTGCAACGTCTCGCCCGGCAGGGTGGAGCCCGTCCGCTCATTTGACCCCGCGATCGCCAGTAGCTACCGAACTCTCAAAATGGCGGTCGACCTGGCAAGAG
The DNA here is from genome assembly GCF_964261635.1 of Lissotriton helveticus. NCBI lineage: Eukaryota > Metazoa > Chordata > Amphibia > Caudata > Salamandridae > Lissotriton > Lissotriton helveticus. The sequence continues at coordinate 1,382,778,172 of NC_136063.1, read as the reverse complement.
CGGGCCCAGCATAAAGAAATGGCCCGGTCACTGGTTGACTCCACCACCGTAGTCCTCCACGACCTTGAAGATTCTAGAGGAGCCGCGGGAGTCTCCGACCCCCGATGGGGAATGACTGCCATGATCGCCCGTGGAGTGACGAAACTGTATCCGCGGGATGTCGGCGCTCACATGCTGGCGCCAGCCTCACTTTGAATTACTAGAATCCTGCAGACCTCAGTTCCGGTGAAAGCACAGTGTGACCCGGTAGGAAAAATTGTTGCACCGCCTCCCCTTTTTGACTGATAGTTCAAACCACCGATCCTTTCCTTTGCCCTTTTAACGGAACTTTGGACTGCCTCCCCCTCTTTTACATTTTCTAGAGAAAACAAAACATTAACCACTACATTAGCATAGCAGTTGACACCAGAACTGTATTCAAATTGAAAACCAACAACATCTTCAACAGAATCCTTTTTGTTTCTGCTGTGACCCTGCTACAGCACAGGCATTGTCCCCAGCAGTAATTCTGCAATGCCGGTAAGAATAGCTGTGGTGCCTACTGGACTCACTCACTCCCGCGGCACCCCACGCCGTTATTTGCTGGGCGGCAACTTACTAGACATCACTTTCGTGCCATCTAGATTTCAGCGCGTTCTGCTGCCTTGGAACTATTCGCACAACAGACTGCTACTGACGACCCACCCCCAGGCAACATCTTCTGAATTTTCATAATTTGAAAGAACTAGTAACATGTCCTCATCAGGAATTCAAAAGAAATTGCCACGGTCTCGTCGTTGTTTAAATGTTTTTACTGTTTTTGTTTTGTTGTATATATTTATATGTTATTAAAGTTTTATATTCCTACTACTTTGTTGGAGTGCTATATATTTTTAATGTGACACATAATTGTAAAAACTTTGATGTACAAAGAGTCATTCCTGGAATCTTCCGCTTCAGGCTCGGTCCCCTCCCCAATCACAATACAGGATGGTTTTCAGATAATAGGAACACGTGTGGTGTGACGGATCTCATCGGGTGTGGGCCTTGATCTACTATAACTCCTTTGAAGAGGGGTGATTCTTTACAGCTGGGGCCATAAACTACATCTGCAGGGCTAGGTGATAGCCTGGACAATCGGACACAGAGGAAGAGGAGTGTCAGAGGGTGCGGTAGTGAATAGGGCGAAAGGGAGGTGTCGGGCGGGCACAGAGTGTGATTTTCAGGGAAGAGCAGCGCAGATGGGGGGAGGTTTATTGCCGATGCATAAGACAGAGAGCGAGGGTGACCAGTGCCTGGGGAAGATGCTTGCGAGGGTGGGGAGCCATGCTACGAATCGACAGCGTGCAGAGAGTGGGTCTGGTCAAGGCATCTAAAATGGCTGCCGTGCACGACAAAAGTGTGGCATTTCAAAAAAGGCAAGATGGCGCAGACAATGTTTTTCAACACTTCCTCATTTCCTTCGAATCGAACGTTAACAGACGTTGGTGCATATTACCAAAGTTAAGCGATATTTATCCCTAACGATGCTTAGCAACGAATTTTTTACCGCTAAGCATCGTCAGAAATTATCGAAGATAAACCTTGCTATTATCAAGGTTTATCGCAAATGCGATAATAAACGGCCGCAATGCATGAATATCGCTAAAAAGTCAGCGATATTCATGCATTACCGAGCTAATGCTCTTAGCCATGTTATCCACCTCCCATTGGATAACATGGCTAAGAACTGCTCAGGGCAGGTGTTACTTTTTGGAGATATTCGCGCTTAGCGCGAATATCTCAAAGTTGGTAATAGGAGATAGATATCTTGCATGTTGTAATGCAAATTATTGTGGTATATGGAACTCATACCATAATCTCTCAGGAAAGCAGAAACTGATCCTTTTGGGACCGCCTAAAAAGGCCTAGGGGGTGAGGGGTACTCTACTTTGCCCCCTTTTCACGTTCCGAACTATTTTATTTTACTCTCTTCTGTAATTACACAAAATAGCAGCGATAAGATGCATCGGAGACACACAGTGAGAGAAAGGAGGCCGGAGATGAAGAAGAGATGTCAAATACACATTGGAGATAATATAGTGGCAGAAGGGAAGTAAATATGAGTAAACTTACCATGTAACATAAAAATGTTGCACTCTATACTATAAGTCTCATTTTATACTACAATCACTTCGCTACAACCTCATAAATTAAAAATAAAAATGAATAATGTCTCAAACAATTTTTGATTTCTAAATATAAATTTATTCTTCAGAATTTTCTAAATTTGAAAGAACTAGTAACATGTCCTCATCAGCAATTTCCTCATGAAAAGTCTGCAATGATGATTCTTGTAACTCTATGGTCTCCAAACATTCGATAAATTCGCCATCAACAGATTGATCAAAAAAATCATTCAAGTCATCTCCTCCTTGTGACAATATTTCATTATTGGTGCTGTCAATTTCAATCAATGTAGTGGAATCATTCAAGTCATCTCCTCGTGACAATATTTCATTATTGGTGCTCTCAATTTCAATCAATGTAGTGGAATCATTCAAGTCATCTCCTCCTTGTGACAATATTTCATTATTGGTGCTGTCCATTTCAATCAATCTAATGGAATCATACAAGCCATCTCCTCCTTGTGACAATATTTCATTATTGGTGCTCTCAATTTCAATCAATGTAGTGGAATCATTCAAGTCATCTCCTTGTGACAATATTTCATTATTGGTGCTGTCCATTTCAATCAATCTAATGGAATCATACAAGTCATCTCCTCCTTGTGACAATATTTCATTATTGATGCTCTCAATTTCAATCAATGTAGTGGACAATTCAAAGAAATTGCCACGGTCTCTTCATTGTGAGCCATTTTATTTTGAAATTGCTTGCTGTAAATTGCAGAAAAAAATAATCACTTTCATTTATCGTTTTTAGTAATACATAATATAAAACTAACTTTATCAAGTATTTAGTATAACAGAAGGACTGCAAATAAATAACAGAAAACATTTTTCAAATTATCTTCAAGTGTACAACATAGTTCCCCTTACAAATTAACAACTCACCTTTTTAAAAGTAGGAGAAGTGTTAGTACTGTGTAAATCAAACACCAGAAATTCACCACCAAAAATTCCTCACAAATGTACCTCAGACAGTAGTATCACAAAATGGCTGTGGTTTCCTCTCATTTGACATATATACATAACCAATTAAATTTCATCACACACAATTACAAAACCAAAGTGATGTCATCAGTGATGTCACTGACCATGTCATGAATGATGTAATATGTGACATGATCAGCAGTGGATTGCGGGTGCGCGATATATAGTTAGTGCAACTAACTATATATGGAATTTCAATGGTTTTGTGTGAGTAAAATAAGGTTTTTTAAATGCTAATTCCTAACTATATATGGTCTATAACCTATGGTTTTTTCAGTGAATTTTCAAGGTTTTGTAAATGCTAATTCCTAACTATATATGGTCTATAACCTATGGTTTTTTCAGTGAATTTCAATGGTTTTTTAATAGCAAATATCATAAGCTGTCGAATGTCAAGTACGTGGTAAGTGAAAACATTTTCGTGTTTATGGACACTGATCTGCTTTGAATGGTGCCCCCCCCCCTCATTTCTATTAGGAGTACTCTCTCTTTGCAGATAGTGAAAGGTAGTTAACGCAGGCCTTTGCCCCCGTTGTAATCCGTCGTGCCTGCTTCTCTCTCCATTTGATTGATTGTTATCCAAGTATTTACTGTTTTAGAATTAGTTCTCTTTGGTTCATTCTCTATTTAGAAACAAACACAGAGTCGCAATACTCTGTTTAGTCTTTGCAGATAACGAAAAATCGTGTAAAAAAAAAGAAAAGGAATCGAGCAAAATCAGTAGGCCACTAATGGGATCTCTTTTTGACCTCGCTAAAATAGAAACATTAGGAACAACCCCTCATTACAAATACAAAACTAGTGAGATGAACTGAACTCCACACAATGATGGCTGCAAAACAGCTCGGCTCCGCCACCCACCCCGCCCAAAATAACGATAAAGAACGGCTGCCATGATTGGTTGCGGAATGACCACGACGGAGCTACGAAATGGTGCTGCTCTCATGCTAACCCCAGCTTCAGTCTGAAACATCCAGAAACACTGTAGACTACCAATTCGATCAGTTCCGGTAGCGCCCCAATGTAACCCGGTAGAGAAGAACTAGCCCTCCCCTCTTTGACTGATGGTTCTTGTTGCCTGTCCCTTCTGTTGTCATTTAACAGAACTATTTAGCCTGCTGAAAGGGGTTGTGTTCCGACCGCTGGTTGGTGGAGACATTTTGACTATATTCTGTACCTGCGTTGTCGCGTAATGCGTCATATGACGCGCCGCGTTAGCGCATCCGGAAGTCATCCGGGGCGCGCAGCGCGTAACGTAAGCATAACAAGTCATGTGACTTGTTAATAAAACTTTTCATTGGTTCATTTTACTTTTCTTATTGTAATGATGAAAGGCTTGGTCATATGACCTAAAAATTACGCTTTTCATTACTTCCGAACATTATTTTTTCTTAAATATATGTTATAATGTTCCAGGCTAATGTACTTTCCCGGAAATTTTACAACTGTCCTGCAAGTAAAATATATTCTTTTTTCGAGAAAAAGAGCGTTTCTTCGTCCCATGACGGAGCCGTTGAGCAAAAGAGGGTCGACCTGCTGTCTTAGTCGCCGATACGCCTGAATATGAGATTCTTATCGATCACTTTATGTTGCAGGAATTGAAAACACAACAGCCCTTGACCATTTATCTTTACTGCGTTCCTTCGTATTATACCTTTTACCCTTCATGTAATTGGTCTGCTTTATTTCACTTGCCTTTTAATGATTCTAAAACAGTCACTATTATTAAAAACTTTACCAATGTATATACTACTACCATGTTTTCTTTTAAAAACCTTTATTGTGAAAATTTCATTATACAAATACGAGCCTATAACCACGTGGGCCTGCCACAGAGCAAACTGTAATCGTATATGATGAGTAGACATTTACACTGTAGAGGAACGTAACGGGCGGGCCATTAGGTTGCAAGAACTAAGGTGTCTAACAGTTACGGAATCGGTGGACGTACATTTTATAATTAAAATACGACAGGGCCAGTTACAATAAAATTATCTAGATATACATTTGCGGGCAAGTACCATGGGTGACGTTAATTCGAACTTTCAATAGTACAGTAATCAATAACACATCAGAACTTAATATCAATAGGGATGTCGAAATATTCAATCAATTCTCGTCCCCGCCCGCCATGTGCTTCAAAACTGCATACGTATCTCGTGATTTCAAGGTTCTGCAACCAGTACACAACAAGGAGTTACGAGTCCCATTTATTCCGGCGCCATTTTGGGCGAGGACGGGCAGGTCCAGGATATAGTCAAAATGTCTCTACCAACCATCGACTATGATGATGTTCATATGCTGTATTTATTAGAGTAACACTCATCTGTCCACATGAAATTAATTTGCCACAATCTAACATGTCATTTTAATCTTTCCAAAGTTCTTCTAAATATTTGGGACCGTTTCCCTTGCCTCTGAAGCTCTCAGTGCCACTTCTTTGATGAATGTACTAGCAGGTCAGGGGTTCTCCTCCAAATCTCTCTTTTATGCAGCACTATAATTAATTGGTGCCACCTCTCCATATGACGATGCATGGTATAGTTACCACAACTATATTTTTTTTCGGTTCCTCTGGAGAGTTCATCGTGGCAGATGAAGCGTGTAACGTACCGGGCATTTACCTTTTTTTGCATGTACAGTAAAGGAAAAAAAAATCGAACGTCCGAGTTCTAAGGTGTCCCAGGGCCATTTTAGTGGACCAGGCCCAAATCCAAAGAACAGCCATCTCACAGGCTAATGGGGCGACCCACGCCGACTTTCAGCATTGTAGAATGACCACACCAGTACAGCAACTTGCTAGACATCACCTCGGTGCCATCCGGATCTCGGCGCCCCACTGCAGATGAAGTGGCTCTCAACTATGAAACCACCACGGTGACATCCGGATCTTGGCGCGTTGTGCTGCCTTCGGCCTATTCGCACATCGGTCCGCTACTGACGCCATCTCACAGGCTAATGGGGCGACCCACGCCGAGTTTCAGCATTGTAGGATGACCACACCAGTACAGCAACTTGCTAGACATCACCTCGGTGCCATCCGAATCTTGGCATCTCAACGCCTAGTGGTATCTTCCATACAAAAAATATTGTTACGCTGCCTTTGGCCCCATTCGCACATCAGTCCGCAACTTAGACATCACCTCGGTGCCATCCGGATCTTGGCATCTCAGCGCCTTGTGGTGTCAGTCAGAAAATATTGTTGCGCTGCCTTTGGCCCCATTCGCACATCGGTCCGCTACTGACGCCATCTCACAGGCCAACGGGGCGCCCCACGCCGACTTTCAACATTGTAGGATGGCCACAGAAGTGCGACAACTTACTAGACACCACCTCGGTGCCATCCGGATCTTGGCGCGTTGTGCTGCCTTCGGCCTATTCGCACATCGGTCCGCTACTGACGCAAACTCACAGGCCAACGGGGCGCCCCACGCCGACTTTCAGCATTGTTGGATGGCCACACCAGTGCGGCAACTTACTAGACACCACCTCGGTGCCATCCGGATCTTGGCGCGTAGTGAAGCTGCAGCAGCTGCAAATAAGCTTCAGACAGTGTTACAACCGCTGCTCAGAACTCTCAACTATGACACCACCTCGGTGCCATCCGGATCTTGGCGCGTTGTGCTGCCTTCGGCCTATTCGCACATCGGTCCGCTACTGACGCCATCTCACAGGCCAACGGGGCGCCCCACGCCGACTTTCAGCATTGTTGGATGGCCACACCAGTGCGGCAACTTACTAGACACCACCTCGGTGCCATCCGGATCTTGCCGCGTTGTGCTGCCTTCGGCCTATTCGCACATCGGTCCGCTACTGACGCAAACTCACAGGCCAACGGGGCGCCCCACGCCGACTTTCAGCATTGTAGGATGGCCACACCAGTGCTGCAACTTGCTGGACACCACCTTGGTGCCATCCGGATCTTGGCGCGTTGTATTGCCTTCGGCCTATTCGCACATCGGTCCGCTACTGACGCCGCCTCACGTGCCAACGTATTTTCTCCGCATTTTATACCCTATGCCGCATAACAGGCCATGTGACTTGTTTATAAAACTTTTCATTGGTTCATTTTACTTTTGGTTTCCTAATGATGGAAGGCTTGATCATATGACCTAAAAACAACACTTTTCATTGGATGAAAACTTTTTTTTTTTCCCAAACGATGAAAGCCCCACCTTGTTTCTGGATGTTTCAGACTAAACTGGCGTCAGCATGAGAGCACCACCATCTCGTAGCTCCATCGTGGTCATTCCGCGAGCAATCATGGCAGCCGCTCCCCACCAGAAGCCAGCAGGAGTCGGGGCCCCCAAAACTTTTGATGAATTCTCAAGGCGGAGGGGACGCTTTCGAGAATGGGGTCCAAGACCTAGCAGACAAGCGTCCGATTTCCAAGGTGTCCCAGGGCCATTTCAGTGGACCAGGCCCAAAAAGGAAAGAGCCTGCCGCCATTTTGAGAGTCCTGTGACAGCCGCCTATCGCTGCACCGCAAGAGTGGGCGCAACTCAGCTGAATTGCGGCTTTTGACACAGTGGACCAAAAACGGACGGAATGGCAACTGAAACGGTAAAGGGGCGCCCCACTACAACAGATGACACTCCACCTGGAGAGGCCCGTTCACGCCGCCTCCCCCGGGGCGCCCCACGCCGTTACTCGAAGCAGCATTGTAGGATACCAAAACCAGTGCGGCAACTTACTGGACATCACCTTGGTGCCATCGTTCTGCTGCCTTGGAACTATTCGCACAACAGTTTGCTACTGATGACCCACCCCCCGCGACACCCCACGCCGTTATTTGCTGGGTGGCAACTTACTAGACATCACTTTCGTGTCATCTAGATTTCGGCGCGTTCTGCTGCCTTGGAACTATTCGCACAACAGTTTGCTACTGATGACCCACCCCCCGCGACGCCCCACGCCGGAAATCTGGACGTTGTGCTGCGTTGGGACTATTCGCACAGCCGACCGCTACTTCGTTGTTTTTCCCTAAAAATGTTTATATGTTATTACTATTTTTGTTTTCTTGTATATATTTATAAATTATTAAAGTTTTATAATCTTACTACTTTGTCGGAGTGCTATATATTTTTAATGTGACACATAATTGTAAAAACTTTGATGTACAAAGAGTCATCCCTGGAATCTTCCGCTTCACGCTCGGTCCCCTCCCCAATCACAATACAGGATGGTTTTCAGATAATAGCAACGCTTCTGCTGTGACGGATCTCATCGAGTGTGGGCCTTGATCTACTATAACTCCTTTGAAGAGGGGTGATTCTTTACAGCTGTGGCCATAAACTACATCTGCAGGGCTAGCTGATAGCCTAGGACCGGCCTGGACACTCGGACACAGAGGAAAAGGAGTGTCAGAGGGTGCGGTAGTGAATAGGGCGAAAGGGAGGTGTCGGGCGGGCACAGGGTGTGATTCTCCGGGAAGAGCAGCGCAGATTGGGGGAGGTTAATACCCATGCATAAGACAGAGAGCGGGGGTGACCACTGCCTGGGTGAGATGCTTGCGAGGGTGGGGAGCCATGCTAAGGATCGACAGCGTGCACAGAGTGGGTCTGGTCAAGGCATCTAAAATGGCTGCCGTGCACGACAAAAGTGTGGCATTTGAAAAAAGACAAGATGGCGCAGACAATGTTTTTCAACACTTCCTGATTTCCTTCGAATCGAACGTTAACAGACGTTGGGGCATATTACCAAAGTTAAGCGATATTTATCCCTAACGATGCATTGCAAAGATTTTTTTACCGTCAGAATTTAGCGCAGATAAACCTTGCTATTATCAAGTTTTATCGCAAATACGATAAAAAACGACCGCAATGCATTAATATCGCTGAAAACTCAGCGATATTCATGCATTACCGAGCTAATGCTCTTAGCCATGTTATCCACCTCCCATTGGATAACATGGCTAAGAACTGCTCAGGGCAGCTGTTACTTTTTGGAGATATTCGCGCTTATCTCGAATATTTCCAAAAGTTGATAATAGGAGATAGCGATGTTAGCGACTGTTTCCAGTCGCTAACATCTTGGCATGCCCACTTTGCATGTCATTAGTGATAAATATCACTCACATGCAAAGTGGGGCCCAAGATGGTCGCTATCTCCTACTAGCCGTCGCTAACTGGTGTTAGCAACAGCTAGGTAATACAGATATAATTTTATCTCCGCGAAGCGGAGCGCTGTTACAGATATATATCTTGTTTTTGAACGTTAATTTCTCAAAATGCACTGAAGCACATATATTGAGACCTAGCAAAGGCACATCGGGCTACCAGTCCCTAATATTTTACCAAGTTTCGTGCAAATCCATTCAGCCGTTCGATTATTATTATTATTTTTTTTTTTTGCCCCGCGGGGCCCTTTTAAAACCTCCACACCAAACCTAGGGGGTCAGCGAGGATCTACTATGCCCCCTTATGGTCATTTGCCCCTTCGCTTTGGCCTCCTCTTGTCTCTCGATCCTACCGACAGACAAGATGGCGGCCGCTACGTACTGTTTGGAATGTTTACAGACACCGGAGAGCCAATCAGCTTCGCTTCGCAAAGCTCCGTAACGCGAAAAGTACGCGAAGCGGAGCGCTGTTACAGATATATATCTTTTTTTGAACGTTAATTTCTCAAAATCCACTGGAGCACATATATTGAGACCTAGCAAAGGCACATCGGGCTACCAGTCCCTAATATTTTGCCAAGTTTCGTGCAAATCCATTCAGCCGTTCGATTATTATTATTATTATTTTTTTTGCCCCGCGGGGCCCTTTTAAAACCTCCACATCAAACCTAGGGGGTCAGCGAGGATCTACTATTCCCCCTTATGGTCATTTGCCCCTTCGCTTTGGCCTCCTCTTGTCTCTCGATCCTACCGAGAGACAAGATGGCGGCCGCTACGGACTGTTTGGAATGTTGACAGACGCCGGAGAACCAATCAGCTTCGCTTCACAAAGCTCCGTTGCGCGAAAAGTACGCGTCCTGGAGCGCTGCCCGGTCCGCTGTTACAGATATATATCTTTTTTTAAACGTTAATTTCTCAAAATCCACTGTAGCACATATATTGAGACCTACAAAAGGCACATCGGGCTACCAGTCCCTACAATTTTGCCAAGTTTCGTGCAAATCCATTCAGCCGTTCGGGCTAAAAGTGAGGCCAACCGCCCTATGGAAAACTCAATGTTAAAAACACGTTTTGGGACCCCCCTTTTTTCTCGACCCCCCTGGACGAACCCCCCCCCCCCAATTTTCAGGGGCTGCTCAGAAACAAAATGTGCAATTTTCCTGAAAATTTCAGCCAATTCCGTCCACAAACGCCAAAGTTATTAGACATAGAATTTTCAAAAAACCCATAGAGAAAAAATCCTAACTATATATACCTACTGGCGACCGCCAGTAGGTAATATATATATATATATATATATATATATTTATATATGACTCGTGAACAAGCGGCTGCGGCTGCGAAACCCGTTGGGTGTTACTGCCATTAAATCTCACCTTTAATGCATCTGGGCCTCAGCTTGTTGTCTTTTGGATTAATTACTGACGACTGTTGTGTTGGGTATAGATATATATATATATGCCACGGTGTATTGAAGAATGAGTGGGTGTATAAGTGTCTGAATGGATGATTTAGTAGGTGTGTGGCTGACTGTATAAGTGAGTGATTAAATGTGTCTTACTGAATGTATGGGTTAGTGACTAAACTATATGAATGTCTGTATCAGTTTGTCAGTTGGTGTGTTCGCGGCTGCATGTGTTGGTGAGGAGCTACATGAGTGTCTATATGGGTTATTGAGTGGTTGTCCGAATATCTATGTGGGTGCATGAGTGTCTGTGTGGGTGGGTGGGTGCGTGTGACTCTGTGCATAGATGTGTCAGTGGGTGATTCACTGGCTGTATGGGTTCAAGAACTCATCTGTGAAGGGCTGTATGGGTGGGCGAGTGTGTGTATGAGTATGTTGGTGAGTGAATGGATGTTGCAGTGGTACATGTGTGAGTAACTACATATGTGAAAGGCAGTATATGTGAGAGTTGGAGTATATAAATGAATATATGTGAGAGTGAGTGATTGTGAGGGTGGCTATATGGATGAGTTTGGGCTTGTATCAGTGATTGTATAAGACAGTAAGTTTGTGTTAGTATCTATATGAATAAGTGAGGTGGTGTATGTGCATAACTGTATAGAGTAAATGTGAGTGTGATTGATTCTTTGCATGACTGACTAGGTATGTGAGTAACTCTAGAGATGAGTGGCGGTGTGTGAATGTCTGTATAGGTATATGAGTGCATATGATAGTGCTGTATTAATGAGTGACTGCATGTATGAATGACTGTATGGGTGAATGAGTGGATGTGTGTGTAGACCTAGGAAGCAGTGAATGATTATGTAGTAACTGGTATTGGTGTGTCTATGGTTTCGAAAATGGTAGTCTTTATTTTAGAGTAGGTGTATCAAAGGTTATATTAGGGTGTTTGGAGGTGCATCGGATTATCATATGTATGATGTCATCAGTGATGTCATCAGTGATGCCATTTGAGATGTCATCATTGATATCACTGACTATGTCATGAATGACATAATATGTGACGTCATCAGCAGTGCATTGCGGGGACGCGAGTTATAGTTACCTCAACTACTATAAAGGCTGAATTTCTCTGGTTTTGTACGAGTGAAATGTCCACCTAAGTATAACGTACCTGAAATCTGTGTTTTTTTCAGTGAATTGCAGATGTTTTTTAAATGCTACTTTTGACCCAGAACGTCCCTGAAACCTATGGTTTTTTCAGTGAATTTCAAAGGTTTTTTAAATGCTAGTTTCTAACCATACTATGCCTGGAACCTATGGTTTTTTCAGTGAATTTCAAAGGTTTTTTAAATGCTAATTTCCAACTATAACGTCCCTGAAACCAATGGTTTTCTCAGTGAATTTCTAAGGTTTTTAAAATGCTTATTCCTAACTATAACGTCCCTGAAAGCTATGTTTTTTTTCAGTGCATTTTAAAGGTTTTTTAAATGCTAATTTCTAACTATGCCTACAGAGGTAGGACATGTGCAGAAAGAGGAAGAAAAGCACAGAAAGCAGCAATAGAAATGTAGAAAGAGGCAACAGAAGTCCAGAAAGACGAAGAAAGGTGCAGAAAGAAGCAAGAGATATGCAGCAAGAACCAACAGAGGGTCAGAAAGAGGCCTTGTTTCAAAGTCATCATGTGCCCCCCAATTTTTGCTGACTGGTACTGATGATAACTGACTCTGACTAACCAGGTCCGGAGTCAGTACAATGCTGAAAGACACTTAGAATACACTGAAAACACCTACATACACTAGGGTACACTATGGGTTGGGGTACCCCTGTGATTGGCATGACCTCCCCTGTAAAGCAACAGGACATAATAGGGCAGGGGGATTAAAACTACCTTTAGGTCAAAGGTGCAGAAATAGGCGGCAAGAGAAGTGGAGAAAGAAGCAACAGAGGTGCTAAAAGAGGCAAGAAGGGAGCAGAAAGAAGCAAGTGAGGTGCAGAAAGATACAACAGAGGTGCAGAAAGATGCAAGGGAGGTATAGAAACAAGCAATACAAGTGCTGAAAGAGGCAACTGGGGTGCAGAAAGAAGCAAGAGCAGGGCAGACTGAACCAACAGAGGTGCAAAAAGAGGCAAGAGGGGTACAGAAAGAGGTAGGAGAGGTGCACAAAGAGGCAAGAGGTGTATAGAAAGAGGCAGGAGGGGTACAGAAAGAAGAAAGAGAAGTGCAGAAAGAAGCAACAGAGGTGCTAAAACAGGCACAAAGGGTGCCGAAAGAGGCATGAGAAGTGCAGAAAGAAGCAAAAGAGGTACAGAAAGAGGCAAGAGAGGTAGAGAAACAGGCAGGAAAGGTGCAAAAAGAGGGAACAGGGTTGCAGAAAGAGGCAAGAGAGGTACGGAAATGGGGACAGGGGTGCAGAAAAATGCAAGAGGGGTAAAGAAAGAAGCAAGTGAGGTGCTGAAAGAGGCAACAGAGGTACATAAAGACACAAAAGAGGTACGGATACAAGCAAGAGAAGTGCATAAAGAGTCAAGAGAATTGCTGAAAGAAGCAACAGAGGTGTTGAAAGAAGCAGGAGGAGCGCAGAAAGAGGCAAGTGAGGTGCAGAAGGAACAAACAGAGGTGCAAAAAGAGGCAAGAGGGGTGCAGAAATAGGCAAGAGAAGTGCAGAAAGAGGCACTTGGGGTGCAGAAAGAGGCAAGAGAGGTACAGAAAGAGGCACAAGAAGTGAAGAAAGAGCCGAGAGAAGTTTAGAAAGAGGCAAGAGAGGTGCAGAAGGAAGAGAGTGAGGTGCAGAAAGAGGCAAGTGAGGTGCAGAAAGAGGCAAGTGAACTACAGAAACAGGCTAAATAAATACACAAAGAGGCAAGAGAGGAGCAGAAAGAGGCAAGAGAAGTATAGAAAGAGGCAAGAGATCTGCAGAGAAAAGCAACAGAGGTGCTGAAAGAAGCAAGTGAGGTGCAGAAAGGGACAAGAAAAGTGCAGAAAGAGGCAAGTGAAGTGCAGAAAGAAGACAGTGAGGTGCAGAAAGGGACAAGAAAAGTGCAGAAAGAGGCAAGTGAAGTGCAGAAAGAAGACAGTGAGGTGCAGAAAGTGGAAGAAAGGTACAGAAAGAAGCAGGAAAAGTGCCTCAAGAGGCAAGAGAGGCACGGAAAGAAGAGAGGTGTGTGTACCATTAATACCCATTTAACACCCACATTTTTGCAATAAAAAACACGTAACAAGTCCAGCTTTGCAAAGGGCCTTCCACCATGCTGTTAACACATGACACTGCATTTTTTGGAACATTTGAGCTGTTTGAGCTAGAAACAAGGCTTTTTTTGTTCTAATCTGCAGATTAGGCAGCAGATGATGGAATATTTGGCAAATGTGGAAAATGTTTAATTGGTGCAGCCAATTCCAGTGGCCCTGCTCATACCTCTGAATAGGTCCAGAAGTGCTCCTCAGTAGTTTAGCTTCTATGGAAATGAGGAAGACTAAACCTGAGGTTACCACTCAACAATACAGACTACAATGCCACATAATTACTCTCCAAAACATATAATTCCATTCCACATAATTCCTATACACTAGATACCACGGGACAGATTTACCAGCCCCTTACACCAATTTTACGATGCGTTGCCTCACTTCTGTGATGCAGCGGCATCGAAATAATGCGCCACAATGCAACATATTTGCAAAGTGGCGCATCTAGGCAGTTGGGTCATGATATAAAGCCCTGCGCTACATTATACCTGCGCAGGTATAATGTATGCAGGGTGGGCGATCCGTCGCAAGAAAGCCTCGTTAAAGTGACTCAGTGAAATCTACAATATTTCACTGAGTGACTTTTACAACTCCACTGCGTCACAACCTTGCGTCTGCTTGAAGCAGGCGTAAGGAGTGACGCAGCATGGTCGGAATAGGCATTCCTGACCATTGCTGGAGTTGCGTCGAGCTTATGACATGAATACAGCAATGCGTTGCCTTTCTGACAAAAGATGCATCACACATCTGTCTGTTCTTGCCCCATGGTGCACCGCATTGTAAATGTGGCGCATCCATGGTGGCACAAGGCTATTTCTTAGTCAAGCAAATGAACTGGTGCATCTCTGCACATATGCAGAGATGTGCCAGTCCTTGTAAATCTGCCCCCTCATACCATCTATTCACATAATTTCACTGCACAACATACCACATAGTTCCACTACACACATTGTACATCCACTCTACACCAAAAAACATTAGTAAAAAACTTTTACCTTTACAACGCCAATAGCTCTTGCTCCCGCAAATGCAAAAACTATTACATTGCAAATGCTTCTTTAACTAGTAGTCGCATTTGCAGAGTGGTGGAGAAAGGGTGCTGGTCCTCCGAGGTACCAAGAGGGCTTCTAAGCCCTCAAAGTCCCTCAGGAGTAAAGTGAACTTCATCCCCCATCCCATAGTCTGCCAAGAGGCGCATTTCCAGAGTGGTGGAGAAAGGGGGTGTGGCCTCCGATGACGTCTTAGCAATCGCACTGTGTGGGACTTACTGGAGGTAACAAGCAGGGTAGTTGGTCCCTTTAATTACCTCCAGTAAGGCCCACACAGCAGGATTGCGAAGTTCTCATAGCAGGCCACGCCTCATTTGCCCACCACTCTGCAAACACACTCCCTGGCACGCTCTTGGATGGGGATTGAAGTCCCCTTCACTGCTGGGTGTCCTTAGGGGCCAACTAGCCTACCTCTTACCTCCAGTAAGCCCCACACAGTGGGATTGCTGAGAGGTGGACACAGACCATGCCCCTTTTTTCCACCACTCTGCAAACGCGTCTCCTGGCTCGCTCTTCATTGGAGGATGAAGGCCCCTTTCCTCCTGAGGGTTCCTGGGGGCCAACTAGTCCTCCTGTTACCTCCAGTAAGCACAATTCAGCTGAATTGCTGAGAGTGCTCAAAGGCCATGCCCCCTTTTTACACCACTCTGCAAACGTGGCTCCTGGCGCACTGCTGCTCGGGGGATGAAGTCTACTTGTGTTCTGAGTTCCTCAGGACACAAGAGGACTTCATCATCCCGCCATCAGTGCACCAAGAGGCGTGTTTGCAGAGTGGTGTAAAAAGGGGCATGGCTTCAGACCACCTCTTAGCAATCCCACTGTGTTGGGCTTACCGGAGGTACCTGGGTGGCTACTTGGCCCCCAGGGACCCTCAGGTATGAAGTGGACTTATTCCCCCAACTTAGAACATGCCAGGGGATGCGTTTGCAGTGTTGTGCATAGAGGGGGTTGGGCCTCTGGCAAGACGCCGGCTTTTCTTAAAGAAAAATATTTTTAGAAGGCGGGCTGTGTGGCCCCCATACTTTTAGTATTTTTTGGGTCCTGAGGACCCCATCCCCCAGTGCCTGAGAATTTTTTTTAAATAAAAAAACAGGAAGTGGGCCGCGTGGCCTCCCTTTCCTGGGCTACTATTGGCCCTGGGACCTCATCCCCCAGGGCCTGGCCAGCAGTATTTTTTTAAGTTAGGAGGGGGGCCACGTGGCCTCCCTCCTAACTTAAAAAAACTGCTGGCCAGGCCCTGGGGACACCATCCCCGGGGCATTGACCATTTTATAAAAAAAATATTAGCATACAGGAGGAGGGCTGTGTGGCCCCCTTCTCTTGGCCACTTCTAGCCCTGGGAACCCCATCCCCCAGGGCTTGGCCAGCCTGGATTTTTCTGGGGAGGGGGCCGCATGCCCCCCTCCTAAGCCCAATTATGGCCCCAGGGACCACATGGGGCTGGCCTTCCTTTAAAAATTGTTTTACAAAAAATGAACCGGGTGGACCCCATCCCCCGGGGCCTGCCCTGTTTGATGGGAACCATGGGGGAGCCCCAATGCCCCCATAGTCCCTGTCCTCCACTCCTGCGGGAGCTGGCATTTCTGTTGGGCAAGGGGAGCTGCTAACAAGCAGGATCCCTGCTCTCGCTTCCAAGAAGGAAATCAGTGCTTGCTTCTAAGAAGGAAATCAGTGTTTGCTATGGCAGGGCAGGAGCTGTGCTCATGCCCTGCCATAGCAAACAGCAATGTCCCAGGGGTGGGTACCCCGGGACATTGCAGGAGCTGGCCCTGGGGGTGGCTCGCCCCAGGGCCACCAACAGCTCCTTGCTGCACATGTGTTGCGTCTTTGTGCAATTTGTTTGCCTTCTTCTGCACCTCTCTTGCCAATTTCTACACCCATTTTGCTTATTTATGCCCTTCTCTTGCTTCTTCCTGTACCTCTGTTGCTTCTTTCTGAACACCTTTGCCTCTTTGTGCACCCCTCTTCCCTCTTTCTACACCTCTCTTCCCTCTTTCTGCATCTCTCTTGCCTCATTCTGCACAAATCTTGCCTCTATCTGCACCACTGTTCTTTTTTCTGGACTTCTTCTTACTGTTTCTGCACCTGTGTTGCTTCTTTCTGCACCCCTCTTTGATCTTGTACCCCTCTTGCCCTCTTACACCCCTCTTCCCTCTTTCTGCACCTCTCTTGCCCGTTTCTACACCTTTCTTCCCTCTTTAGGCACACCTCCTGCCTCCTTCTGCACCTCTGTTGGTTCTTTCTGCAATACTCTTGCTTCTTTCTGCACCCCTCTTGCCTCTTTCTACACCCTTCTTCCCTCTTTCTGCACCTCTTTTGCCTCTTTCTGCACCCCTGTTCCCTTTTTCTGCACTTCTCTTGCGTGTTTCCGTAGCTCTCTTGGCTCTTTCTATAGTTCTCTTGGCTTTTCCTGCACCTCTGTTGCTTCTTTCTGCACTTCTCTTGCCTCTTTCTGCACCCCACTTGTCTGTTTCTGCACCTATGTTGGTTCTTTCTGCACTGCTCTTGCTTCTTTCCTACCCGTCTTGCCTCTTTCTGCACCCTTCTTGTGCCTCCTTTTGCACCTCTATTGGTTCTTTCTGCACTGCTATTGCTTCTTTCTGCATCTCTTTTGCCTGTTTCTGCAACACTCTAGCCTCTTTCTGCATTTCCCTTGCCTCCTTCTGCACCTCTGTCCCTTCTTTCTTCATTTCTCTTGCCTCTTGCTGCACCTCTGTTGCTTCTTTATGCACTTATAATCGCTTCTTTCTTCACCTCTCTTGCTTCTTTCTGCACTCATCTTGCCTCTTACTGCATCTCTCTTGCCTTTTTCAGCACCTCTCTTTCCTTTTCTGCACTTCTCTTGCCTCCTGCTGCACATCTGTTGCTTCTCTCTGCACTTCTCATACCTTTTTCTGTACCCCTTTTGAATCGTTCTGCACCTCTGTTAGTTCTTTATGCACTGTTCTCGCTTCTTTCTACACCTCTTTTGCCTGTTTCTGCAACTCTCTAGCCTCGTTCTGCACTTCTCTTATCTCCTTGTGTACCACTGTTCCTTGTTTCTTCACTTCTCTTGCCTCTTTCTGCACCTCTGTTGCTTCGTTCTGCTCTTCTCCTGCTTCTTTCTACACCTCTCTTGCTTCTTTCTGCACTCCTCTTGCCTCTTACTACACCTCTCTTGCCTCTTTCTGCACTTCTCTTTCCTCCTTCTGCACCAATGTTGCTTCTTTATGCACCCTTCTGGCCTCTTGTTGCACCACTGTTGCTCCTTTCTGCACTTCTCTTGCTTGTTTCTGTACTTTTGTTGCTTCTTTCTGCACCCATCTTGCCTTTTTCTGCACCCTTCTTCTGTCTTTCTGCACCTCTCTTGCCTCTTTCTAAACTCCTGTTCCCGTTTTCTGCACTTTCTTGCCTGATTCTGTAACTCTCTTGCCTCTTTCTGCAGTTCTCTTGTCTCCTTCTGCACCTCTGTTGCTTCCTTCTGCACTTCTCTTACGTCTTTCTGTACCCCTCTTGTCTGTTGCTGTACCTCTGCTGGTTCTTTCTGCACTGCTCTTGCTTCTTTCTGTACCTTGCTTGTAAATTCCTGTACCCCTCTTGCCTCTTTCTGCACCCCACTTGCTCCGTCTGTACCTCTGTTTTTTTCTTTCTGCACTGCTCTTGCTTCTTTCTGCATGTCTTTTGCCTATTTCTGCAACTCTCTTGCCTCTTTCTATACTTATCATGCCTCCTTCTGCACCTCTATTGCTTCTGTGTATACTTCTCCTGCCTCTTGCTGCACCCCTCTTTAGTCTTTCTGCACCTCTTGTGGTTCTTTCTGCACTTCTCGAGCTTCTTTCTACACCTCTCTTGCTTCTTTCTGTACCTCTTGCCTCTTTCTGCACCCCTTTTCAGTCTTTCTACACCTATCCTGCTTGTTTCTACACCCCTTGTACCTTTTTGTTTACCTCTCTTGTCTTTTTCTGCACCCCTTTTGCCTCCCTCTGCACCTCTGTTGGATCTTTCTGCACTGCTCTTGGTTCCTTCTGCACCTCTGTTGCCTGTTTCTGCAACTGTCTAGCCTCTTTTCTATTGACTCCTTCTGCACCACTGTTCCTTCTTTTTTCATTTCTCTTGCCTCTTGCTGCACCCCACTTGCCTCTGGTTGCGCCTCTGTTGCTTTTTTCTGCACTACTGTTGCTTCTTTCTACACCTCTCTTGCTTCTTTCTGCACTCCTCTTGCCTCCTACTTCACCTCTCTTGCCACTTTCTGTACTTCTCTTGCCTCCTTCTGAACCTATGTTACTTCTTTCTGCATCCCTCTGGCCTCTTTCTGTACCTTTGTTGCTTCTTTCTGCACTTCTTTTGCTTTTTTCTGTACCTATCTTGCCTCTTTCTGCACTTCTCTGGCCTCCTTCTGTATTCTGTTGCTTCTTTCTGCACTTTTAATGCTTCTTTCTGTAGTTCTGTTGCTTCTTTCTGCACCCCTCTTGCCTCATTCTCTACCCTTCTTCCATCTTTCTGCACCTCTCTTTCTTCTTTCTGCACCCTGTTCCCCTTTTCTGCACCTCTCTTGCCTGTTTCTGTAATTCTCTTGCTTCTGTCTGCAGTTCTCTTGTCTCATTCTGCACGTCTGTTGCTTCCTTCTGCACTTCTATTGCATCTTTCTGCACCCTCTCTTGACTGTTGCACTGGTCTTGCTTCTTTGTGCACCTCTCTTGTAAATTCCTGTACCCTTTTGCCTCTTTCTGCACCCCTCTTGCCTCCTTCTGCACCTCTGTTGGTTATTTATTCACTGCTCTTGCTTCTTTCAGCACATCATTTGCCTGTTTCTGCAACTCTCTTACCTCTTTCTATACTTTTCGTGCCTCCTTCTGTACCTCTATTGATTCTGATTGCACTTCTCCTGCCTCTTGCTGCACCCCTCTATTCTCTTGCTGCACCTCTGGTGGTTCTTTCTGCACTTCTCTAGCTTCTTTTTTATACCTCTCTTGCATCTTTCTATACCCTCTTACCTCTTTCTGCACCCCACTTCACTCTTTCTGAACCTATTATGCTTCTTTCTGCACCCCTGGTTCCTTTATCTTTACCTCTCTTGCCTGATTCTGCAACTCTCTTGCCTCATTCTACTGTTACCATGCCTCCTTCCATACCTCTATTTCTTCTTTCTGCACTGATACTGCTTCTTTCTGCACCTCATTTGTTTGTTTCTGCAACTCTCTTGCCTCTTTATGCAGTTCTCTGGTCTCCTTCTGCACCTCTGTGCTTCATTATGAACTTCTCTTGCCTCTTTCTGCACCCCTCTTGTCTGTTGTTGTAACTCTGTTGGTTCTTTCTGCACTGCTCTTGCTTCTTTCTGCACCTCTCTTGTAAGTTTCTGTACCCCTCTTGCTTGTTTATGCACCGTCTTGCCTCTTTCTGCACCTCTGTTGGTTCTTTCTGCAATGCTCCTGCTTCTTTCTGCACCTCTTTTGTCTGTTTCTGCAACTCTCTTGCCTCTTTCTGCAGATCTCCTGCCTCCTTCTATACCTCTGTTTCTCTTTCTGCACTGCTGTTGCTTCTTTCGGCACCTCTTCTGCTTGTTTCTGTAACTCTCTTGCCTCTTTGTGCAGTAATCTTGTCTCCTTCTGTACCTCTGTTGCTTCATTCTGCACTTCTCCTGCCTCTTTCTGCGCCCCTCTTGTCTGGTATTGTACCTCTGTTGGTTCTTTCTGCACTGCTCTTGCTTCATTATGTACATCTCTTGTAAATTACTGTACCCTCTTGCCTTTTTCTGCACCCCTCCTGCTCCTGCTGGACCTCTGTTGATTCTTTCTTCACTGCTCTTGCTTCTTTTTTCATTTCATTTGCCTGTTTCTGCACCTCTCTTGCCTCTTTTCTAAACTTCTCATGCCTCCTTCTGCACCTATATTGTTTCTGTGTTCACTGCTCCTGCCTCTTGCCACACACTCGTTCCTCTTTCTGCACCTCTGGTGGTTCTTTCTGCACTTCTCTAGCTGCTTTCTACACCTCTCTTGCTTCTTTCCGTACCCTCTTGCCTCTTTATGCACCCCTCTTCACTATATCTACACCTATCTTGCCTCTTTATGCAGTTCTCTGGTCTCCTTCTGCACCTCTGTGCTTCATTATGAACTTCTCTTGCCTCTTTCTGCACCCCTCTTGTCTGTTGTTGTAACTCTGTTGGTTCTTTCTGCACTGCTCTTGCTTCTTTCTGCACCTCTCTTGTAAGTTTCTGCACCCCTCTTGCTTGTTTATGCACCCGTCTTGCCTCTTTCTGCACCTCTGTTGGTTCTTTCTGCAATGCTCTTGCTTCTTTCTGCACCACTTTTGTCTGTTTCTGCAACTCTCTTGCCTCTTTCTGCAGACCTCCTGCCTCCTTCTATACCTCTGTTTCTCTTTCTGCACTGCTGTTGCTTCTTTCTGCACATCTTCTGCTTGTTTCTGTAACTCTCTTGCCTCTTTGTGCAGTAATCTTGTCTCCTTCTGTACCTCTGTTGCTTCATTCTGCACTTCTCCTGCCTCTTTCTGCACCCCTCTTGTCTGGTATTGTACCTCTGTTGGTTCTTTCTGCACTGCTCTTGCTTCATTATGTACATCTCTTGTAAATTACTGTACCCTCTTGCCTTTTTCCGCACCCCTCCTGCTCCTGCTGCACCTCTGTTGATTATTTCTTCACTGCTCTTGCTTCTTTTTTCATTTCATTTGCCTGTTTCTGCACCTCTCTTGCCTCTTTCTAAACTTCTCATGCCTCCTTCTGCACCTATATTGTTTCTGTGTGCACTGCTCCTGCCTCTTGCCACACCCTCGTTCCTCTTTCTGCACCTCTGGTGGTTCTTTCTGTACTTCTCTAGCTGCTTTCTACACCTCTCTTGCTTCTTTCCGTACCCTCTTGCCTCTTTATGCACCCCTCTTCACTATATCTACACCTATCTTGCTTCTGTCTGCACCACTGGTACCTTTTTCTTGACCTCTCTTGCCTTTTTCTGTACCCCTTTTGCCTCCCTCTGCTCCTCTGTTGGTTCTTTCTGCACTGTTCTTGCCTCTTGCTGCACCCCAATTGCCTCTTTCTGCACCTCTGTTGCTTCTTTCTACACCTCTCTTGTTTCTTTCTGCACTTATCTTGCCTCTTGTTGTACCTCTCTTGCCTCTTTCTGCACTTCTCTAGCCTCCCTCTACACTTCTCTAGCTTCTTCACTCTTTCTGCACCTATTTTGTCTCTTTCTGTACCCCTGGCACCTCTTTCTTTACCTCTCTTGCCGGTTTCTGCAACTCTCTTGCCTCTCTCTACAGTTCTCATGCCTTCTTCTATACCTCTGTGTCTTCTTTCCGCACAGCTCTTGCTTCTTTCTGCACCTCTTGCTTGTTTCTGCATCCCTCTTGTTTGTTGTTGTACCTCTGTTGGTTCTTTCTGCGCTGCTCTTGCTTCTTTCTGCACCTCAGTTGTAAATTTCTGCACCACTCTTGCTTCTTTCTGTACCCATCTTGCCTCCTTCTGAACCTCTGTTGGTTCTTGCTGCACTGCTTGTGCTTCTTCCTGCATCTCTTCTGTCTGTTTCTGCAGCTCTTTTGCCTCTTTCTGCACTTCTCATGCCTCCTTCTCACCTCTATTGCTTCTGTCGCTGTCGGCACTTCTGCTGCCTCTTCCTATACCCCTCTTGCCTCTTTCTGCACCTCTGTTGCTTCTTTCTGCACTTCTCTTGCTTCATTCTGCACCTCTCTTGCTTCATGCTGTACCCTCTTGCCCCTTTCTGCACCCCTCTTCACTCTTTCTGCACCGCTCTTGCTTCTTTCTGTACCCCGTTACCTTTTTCTGTACCTATCTTGCAGGTTTCTGCAACTCTCTTGCCTCTTTCTGCAGTGCTCTTGCCTCCTCCTGTACCCGTTGCTTCTTTCTGCACTTTTCTTGCTTCTTTCTGCACACCTCCTTTCTGTTGCTGCACCTCTGTTGGTTCTTTCTGCACTGCTCCAACTTCTTACTGCACATCTCTTGTAAATTTCTGCACCCCTCTTGCCTCCTTCTGCAACGCTGTTGGTTCTTTCTGCACTGCTTGTGCTTCTTCCTGCATCTCTTCTGTCTGTTTCTGCAACTCTTTTGCCTCTTTCTGCACTTCTCATGCCTCCTTCTCACCTCTGTTGCTTCTGTCGCTGTCGGCACTTCTGCTGCCTTTTCCTATACCCCTCTTGCCTCTTTCTGCACCTCTGTTGCTTCTTTCTGCACTTCTCTTGCTTCATTCTGCACCTCTCTTGCTTCATTCTGTACCCTTTTGCCCCTTTCTGCACCCCTCTTCACTCTTTCTGCACCTCTCTTGCTTCTTTCTGTACCCTCGTTACCTTTTTCTGTACCTCTCTTGCATGTTTCTGCAACTCTCTGGCCTCTTTCTGCACTTCTCAGGCCACCTTCTGCACCTCTGTTGCTTCTTTCTGTACTTCTCTTGTTTCGTTCTGCACCTCTTGCCTCTCTCTGCACCCCTCTTCAATTTTTCTGCACCTTCGTGCTTCTTTTTGCACCCCGGTTATCTTTTTCTGTACCTCTCTTGCATGTTTCTGCCACTGTCTTGCTTTTTTCTGCAGTTCTCCTACCTCCTTCTTTACCTCTGTTAATTCTTTCTGCACTTCTTTTGTCTCTGTCTGCACCCCTCTTGTCTGTTGCTGTACATCTATTGGTTCTTTCTGCACTGCTCTAGCTTCTTTCTGTACCTCTTTTACTTGTTTCTGCAACTATCTTGCCTCTTTATGCTGTTCTCTTGTCTCCTTCTGCACCTCAGTTGCTTCTTTCTGCACTTCTCTTGCCTCATTCTGCACCCCTCTTGTCTGTTGCTGTACCTCTCTTGGTTCTATCTGCACTGCTCTTGCTTCTTTCTGCACCTCTCTTGTAAATGTCTACACCCCTCTTGCTTGTTTCTGCACCCGCCTTGCCTCCGTCTGCACCTCTGTTGGTTCTTTCTGCAATGCTCTTGCTTCTTTCTGTACCTTGCTTGTAAATTCCTGTACCCCTCTTGCCTCTTTCTGCACCCCACTTGCTCCGTCTGTACCTCTGTTTTTTTCTTTCTGCACTGCTCTTGCTTCTTTCTGCATGTCTTTTGCCTATTTCTGCAACTCTCTTGCCTCTTTCTATACTTATCATGCCTCCTTCTGCACCTCTATTGCTTCTGTGTGTACTTCTCCTGCCTCTTGCTGCACCCCTCTTTAGTCTTTCTGCACCTCTTGTGGTTCTTTCTGCACTTCTCGAGCTTCTTTCTATACCTCTCTTGCTTCTTTCTGTACCTCTTGCCTCTTTCTGCACCCCTTTTCAGTCTTTCTACACCTATCCTGCTTGTTTCTACACCCCTTGTACCTTTTTGTTTACCTCTCTTGTCTTTTTCTGCACCCCTTTTGCCTCCCTCTGCACCTCTGTTGGATCTTTCTGCACTGCTCTTGGTTCCTTCTGCACCTCTGTTGCCTGTTTCTGCAACTGTCTAGCCTCTTTTCTATTGACTCCTTCTGCACCACTGTTCCTTCTTTTTTCATTTCTCTTGCCTCTTGCTGCACCCCACTTGCCTCTGGTTGCGCCTCTGTTGCTTTTTTCTGCACTACTGTTGCTTCTTTCTACACCTCTCTTGCTTCTTTCTGCACTCCTCTTGCCTCCTACTTCACCTCTCTTGCCACTTTCTGTACTTCTCTTGCCTCCTTCTGAACCTATGTTACTTCATTCTGCATCCCTCTGGCCTCTTTCTGTACCTTTGTTGCTTCTTTCTGCACTTCTTTTGCTTTTTTCTGTACCTATCTTGCCTCTTTCTGCACTTCTCTGGCCTCCTTCTGTATTCTGTTGCTTCTTTCTGCACTTTTAATGCTTCTTTCTGTAGTTCTGTTGCTTCTTTCTGCACCCCTCTTGCCTCATTCTCTACCCTTCTTCCATCTTTCTGCACCTCTCTTTCTTCTTTCTGCACCCTGTTCCCCTTTTCTGCACCTCTCTTGCCTGTTTCTGTAATTCTCTTGCTTCTGTCTGCAGTTCTCTTGTCTCATTCTGCACGTCTGTTGCTTCCTTCTGCACTTCTATTGCATCTTTCTGCACCCTCTCTTGACTGTTGCACTGGTCTTGCTTCTTTGTGCACCTCTCTTGTAAATTCCTGTACCCTTTTGCCTCTTTCTGCACCCCTCTTGCCTCCTTCTGCACCTCTGTTGGTTATTTATTCACTGCTCTTGCTTCTTTCAGCACATCATTTGCCTGTTTCTGCAACTCTCTTACCTCTTTCTATACTTTTCGTGCCTCCTTCTGCACCTCTATTGATTCTGATTGCACTTCTCCTGCCTCTTGCTGCACCCCTCTATTCTCTTGCTGCACCTCTGGTGGTTCTTTCTGCACTTCTCTAGCTTCTTTTTTATACCTCTCTTGCATCTTTCTATACCCTCTTACCTCTTTCTGCACCCCACTTCACTCTTTCTGAACCTATTATGCTTCTTTCTGCACCCCTGGTTCCTTTATCTTTACCTCTCTTGCCTGATTCTGCAACTCTCTTGCCTCATTCTACTGTTACCATGCCTCCTTCCATACCTCTATTTCTTCTTTCTGCACTGATACTGCTTCTTTCTGCACCTCATTTGTTTGTTTCTGCAACTCTCTTGCCTCTTTATGCAGTTCTCTGGTCTCCTTCTGCACCTCTGTGCTTCATTATGAACTTCTCTTGCCTCTTTCTGCACCCCTCTTGTCTGTTGTTGTAACTCTGTTGGTTCTTTCTGCACTGCTCTTGCTTCTTTCTGCACCTCTCTTGTAAGTTTCTGCACCCCTCTTGCTTGTTTATGCACCCGTCTTGCCTCTTTCTGCACCTCTGTTGGTTCTTTCTGCAATGCTCTTGCTTCTTTCTGCACCACTTTTGTCTGTTTCTGCAACTCTCTTGCCTCTTTCTGCAGACCTCCTGCCTCCTTCTATACCTCTGTTTCTCTTTCTGCACTGCTGTTGCTTCTTTCTGCACATCTTCTGCTTGTTTCTGTAACTCTCTTGCCTCTTTGTGCAGTAATCTTGTCTCCTTCTGTACCTCTGTTGCTTCATTCTGCACTTCTCCTGCCTCTTTCTGCACCCCTCTTGTCTGGTATTGTACCTCTGTTGGTTCTTTCTGCACTGCTCTTGCTTCATTATGTACATCTCTTGTAAATTACTGTACCCTCTTGCCTTTTTCCGCACCCCTCCTGCTCCTGCTGCACCTCTGTTGATTATTTCTTCACTGCTCTTGCTTCTTTTTTCATTTCATTTGCCTGTTTCTGCACCTCTCTTGCCTCTTTCTAAACTTCTCATGCCTCCTTCTGCACCTATATTGTTTCTGTGTGCACTGCTCCTGCCTCTTGCCACACCCTCGTTCCTCTTTCTGCACCTCTGGTGGTTCTTTCTGTACTTCTCTAGCTGCTTTCTACACCTCTCTTGCTTCTTTCCGTACCCTCTTGCCTCTTTATGCACCCCTCTTCACTATATCTACACCTATCTTGCTTCTGTCTGCACCACTGGTACCTTTTTCTTGACCTCTCTTGCCTTTTTCTGTACCCCTTTTGCCTCCCTCTGCTCCTCTGTTGGTTCTTTCTGCACTGTTCTTGCCTCTTGCTGCACCCCAATTGCCTCTTTCTGCACCTCTGTTGCTTCTTTCTACACCTCTCTTGTTTCTTTCTGCACTTATCTTGCCTCTTGTTGTACCTCTCTTGCCTCTTTCTGCACTTCTCTAGCCTCCCTCTACACTTCTCTAGCTTCTTCACTCTTTCTGCACCTATTTTGTCTCTTTCTGTACCCCTGGCACCTCTTTCTTTACCTCTCTTGCCGGTTTCTGCAACTCTCTTGCCTCTCTCTACAGTTCTCATGCCTTCTTCTATACCTCTGTGTCTTCTTTCCGCACAGCTCTTGCTTCTTTCTGCACCTCTTGCTTGTTTCTGCATCCCTCTTGTTTGTTGTTGTACCTCTGTTGGTTCTTTCTGCGCTGCTCTTGCTTCTTTCTGCACCTCAGTTGTAAATTTCTGCACCACTCTTGCTTCTTTCTGTACCCATCTTGCCTCCTTCTGAACCTCTGTTGGTTCTTGCTGCACTGCTTGTGCTTCTTCCTGCATCTCTTCTGTCTGTTTCTGCAGCTCTTTTGCCTCTTTCTGCACTTCTCATGCCTCCTTCTCACCTCTATTGCTTCTGTCGCTGTCGGCACTTCTGCTGCCTCTTCCTATACCCCTCTTGCCTCTTTCTGCACCTCTGTTGCTTCTTTCTGCACTTCTCTTGCTTCATTCTGCACCTCTCTTGCTTCATGCTGTACCCTCTTGCCCCTTTCTGCACCCCTCTTCACTCTTTCTGCACCGCTCTTGCTTCTTTCTGTACCCCGTTACCTTTTTCTGTACCTATCTTGCATGTTTCTGCAACTCTCTTGCCTCTTTCTGCAGTGCTCTTGCCTCCTCCTGTACCCGTTGCTTCTTTCTGCACTTTTCTTGCTTCTTTCTGCACACCTCCTTTCTGTTGCTGCACCTCTGTTGGTTCTTTCTGCACTGCTCCAACTTCTTACTGCACATCTCTTGTAAATTTCTGCACCCTTCTTGCCTCCTTCTGCAACGCTGTTGGTTCTTTCTGCACTGCTTGTGCTTCTTCCTGCATCTCTTCTGTCTGTTTCTGCAACTCTTTTGCCTCTTTCTGCACTTCTCATGCCTCCTTCTCACCTCTGTTGCTTCTGTTGCTGTCGGCACTTCTGCTGCCTTTTCCTATACCCCTCTTGCCTCTTTCTGCACCTCTGTTGCTTCTTTCTGCACTTCTCTTGCTTCATTCTGCACCTCTCTTGCTTCATTCTGTACCCTTTTGCCCCTTTCTGCACCCCTCTTCACTCTTTCTGCACCTCTCTTGCTTCTTTCTGTACCCTCGTTACCTTTTTCTGTACCTCTCTTGCATGTTTCTGCAACTCTCTGGCCTCTTTCTGCACTTCTCAGGCCAGCTTCTGCACCTCTGTTGCTTCTTTCTGTACTTCTCTTGTTTCGTTCTGCACCTCTTGCCTCTCTCTGCACCCCTCTTCAATTTTTCTGCACCTTCGTGCTTCTTTTTGCACCCCGGTTATCTTTTTCTGTACCTCTCTTGCATGTTTCTGCCACTGTCTTGCTTTTTTCTGCAGTTCTCCTACCTCCTTCTTTACCTCTGGTAATTCTTTCTGCACTTCTTTTGTCTCTGTCTGCACCCCTCTTGTCTGTTGCTGTACATCTATTGGTTCTTTCTGCACTGCTCTAGCTTCTTTCTGTACCTCTTTTACTTGTTTCTGCAACTATCTTGCCTCTTTATGCTGTTCTCTTGTCTCCTTCTGCACCTCAGTTGCTTCTTTCTGCACTTCTCTTGCCTCATTCTGCACCCCTCTTGTCTGTTGCTGTACCTCTCTTGGTTCTATCTGCACTGCTCTTGCTTCTTTCTGCACCTCTCTTGTAAATGTCTACACCCCTCTTGCTTGTTTCTGCACCCGCCTTGCCTCCGTCTGCACCTCTGTGAATTCTTTCTGCACTGCGCTTGCTTCTTTCTGCACCTCCTTTGTCTGTTTCTGCAACTCTTTTACCTCTTTCTGTACTTCTCATGCCTCCTTCTGCACCTCTGTTGCTTCTGTCTGCACTTCTGTTGCCTCTTGCTGTACCCCTCTTGCCTCTGTCTGTACCTCTGTTGCCTCTTTTTGCACTTCTCTTGCTGCTTTCTGCACCTCTCTTGCATCTTTCTATACCCTCTTGCCTCCTTCTGCACCCCTTCACTCTTTCTGCACTTCTCTTGCTTCTTTCTGCACCATTGTTACCTTGTTCTGTAATTCTCATGCCTATTTCTGCAACTCTCTTGCCTTTTTCTGCAGTTCTCTTGCCTCCTTCTTTACCTCTGTTGCTTCTTTCTGCAATTCTTTTGCCTCTTTCTGCATCCCTCTTGTCTGTTGCTGTACCTCTGTTGGTTCTTTCTGCACTGCTTATACTTCTTTCTGCACCTCTTCTGCTTTTTACTGCAACTCTCCTGCCTATTTATGCAGTTCTCTTGTCTCCTTCTTCACCTCTGTTGCTTCTTTCTGCACTGCTCTTGCCTCTTTCTGCATGCCTCTTGTCTGTTGATGTACCTCTGTTGGTTTTTTCTGCACTTCTCCAGCTTCCTAATGCACATCTCTTGTAAATGTTTGCAACCCTCTTGCTTGTTTCTGCACCCGGCTTGCCTCCTTCTGTACCTCTGTTGCTTCTTTCTGCACTTCGTTTGCCTCTGTCTGCACCCTCTCTTGCTTCTTTTTGCACCCCGGTTATCTTTTTCTGTACCTCTCCTGCATATTTCTGCCACTCTCTAGCCTTTTGCTGCAGTTCTCTTGTCTCCTTCTGCACCTCAGTTGCTTCTTTATGCACTTCTCTTTCCTCTTTCTTCACCCCTTTTGTCTGTTGCTGTACCTCTGTTGGTTCTTTCTGCACTGCTCTTGCTTCTTTCTGCACCTCTCTTGTAAATGTCTACACCCCTCTTTTTTGTTTCTGCACCCGTCTTGCCTCCTTCTGCACCTCTGTGGGTTCTTTCTACAATGCTGTTGCTTCTTTCTGCACCTCATTTGTCTGTTTCTGCAACTCTCTTGCCTCTTTGGGCACTTCTCATGCCTCCTTCTGCACCTCTGTTGCTTCTGTCTGCACATCTGTTGCCTCTTGCTGTACCCCTCTTGTCTCTTTCTGCACTTCTCTTGCCTCTTTCTGCATCCCTCTTGTCTGTTGTTGTACCTCTGTTGGTTCTTTCGCCCTGCTCTTGCTTCTTTCTGTACCTGACTTGTACATTTCTGCACCCCTCTTGCTTCTTTCTGCACCCATCTTGCCTCCTTCTGCACCCCTGTTGGTTCTTTCTGCACTGCTCGTGCTTCTTTCTGTATCTCTTTTGTCTGTTTCAGCAACTCTCTTGCCTCTTTCTGCACTTCTCATGCCTCCTTCTGTACCTCTGTTGCTTCTGTCGGCTCCTCGGTTTCCTCTTGCTATACCCCTCTTGTCTACACCCCTCTTGTTTGTTTCTGCACCCGTCTTGCCTCCTTCTGCACCTCTGTGAGTTCTTTCTACAATGTTGTTGCTTCTTTCTGCACCTCATTTGTCTGTTTCTGAGACTCTCTTGCCTCTTTGGGCACTTCTCATGCCTCCTTCTGCACATCTGTTGCTTCTGTCTGCACATCTGTTGCCTCTTGCTGTACCCCTCTTGCCTCTTTCTGCACTTCTCTTGCCTCTTTCTGCATCCCTCTTGTCTGTTGTTGTACCTCTGTTGGTTCTTTCGCCCTGCTCTTGCTTCTTTCTGTACCTGACTTGTACATTTCTGCACCCCTCTTGCTTCTTTCTGAACCCATCTTGCCTCCTTCTGCACCCCTGTTGGTTCTTTCTGCACTGCTCGTGCTTCTTTCTGTATCTCTTTTGTCTGTTTCAGCAACTCTCTTGCCTCTTTCTGCACTTCTCGTGCCTCCTTCTGCACCTCTGTTGCTTCTGTCGGCTCTTCGGTTGCCTCTTGCTATACCCCTCTTGCCTCTTTCTGCAACTCTGTTGCTTCTTTCTGCACTTGTCTTGCTTCATTCTGCACCTCTCTTGATTCTTTCTGTACCCTCTTGCCACTTTCTGCACCCCTCTTCACTCTTTCTGCACCTCTCTTGTATCCTTCTGTACCTCTGTTACCTTTTTCTGTACCTCTGTTGCCTGTTTCTGCAACTCTCTTGCCTGTTTCTGCAGTTCCCTTGCCTCCTCCTGTACCTCTGTTGCTTCTTTCTGCACTGCTCCAACTTCTTACTGCACATCTTTTGTGAATTTCTGCACCTCTCTTGCCTCTGTTCGTTCTTTCTGCACTGCTTGTGCCTCTTTCTGCACCACCATTGCCTGTTTCCGTAACTCTCTTGCCTCTTTCTGCACTTCTCATGCCTCCTTCTGCACCTCTGTTGCATCTTTATGCACTTCTCTTGTTTTGTTCTGCACCTCTCTGACTTCTTTCTGCACCCTCTTGCCTCTGTCTGCACCCCTCTTCAATCTTTCTGCACGTCTATTGCTTCTTTTTGCACCCCTGTTATCTTTTTCTGTACCTCTCTTGCATGTTTTTGCCACTCTCTTGCCTCTGTCTGCACCCCTCTTGTCTATTGCTGTACACCTGTTGGTTCTTTGTGCACTACTCTTGCTTCTTTCTGTACCTCTTTTACTTGTTTCAGTACATCTTATACTTGTTTCTGCAACTCTCTTGCCTCTTTATGCAGTTCTCTTGTCTCCTTCTGCACCTCAGTTGATTCTTTCTGCACCTCTCTTGCCTCTTTCTTCACCCTTCTTGTCTATTGCTGTACCTCTGTTGGTTCTTTCTGCACTGCTCTTGCTTCTTTCTGCACCTCTCTTGTAAATGTCTACACCCCTCTTGCTTGTTTCTGTGCCCGTCTTGCCTCCTTCTGCACCTCTGTGGGTACTTTCTGCTTTGCTCTT
This sequence comes from Lissotriton helveticus, assembly GCF_964261635.1. Classification (NCBI taxonomy): domain Eukaryota; kingdom Metazoa; phylum Chordata; class Amphibia; order Caudata; family Salamandridae; genus Lissotriton; species Lissotriton helveticus. The sequence goes on along the minus strand of NC_136063.1, from coordinate 1,382,746,866 downwards.
GCTTCTTTCTGCACCTCATTTGTCTGTTTCTGCAACTCTTTTGCCTCTTTCTGCACTTCTCATGCATCCTTCTGCACCTCTGTTGCTTCTGTCTGCACTTCTGTTGCCTCTTGCTGCACCCCTCTTGCCTCTGTCTGTACCTCCATTGCCTCTTTCTGTACTTCTCTTGCGGCGTTCTGCACCTCTCTTGCTTCTTTCTGTATCTTCTTGCTCCTTTCTGCACCCCATTGCCTTTTTTGTACTTCTCATGCCTAGTTCTGCAAATCTTTAGCTTTTTTCTGCATTTCTCTTGCCTCTTTTTTTACCTCTGTTGCTTCTTTCTGCACTTCTTGTGCCTCTTTCTGCATCCCTCTTGTCTGTTGCTGTACCTCTGTTGGTTCTTTCTGCACTGCTCGTACTTCTTTCTGCACATCTTCTGCTTGTTTCTGAAACTCTCTTGCCTCTTTATGCAGTTCTATTGTCTCCTTATGCACCTCTGTTGCTTCTTTCTGCACTGCTCTTGCCTCTTTCTGCATGCCTCTTGTCTGTTGCTGTACCTCTGTTGGTTCTTTCTGCACTGCTCCGGCTTCTTACTGCACATCTCTTGTAAATGTCTACACCCCTCTTGCTTGTTTCTGCACCCATCTTGCCTCCTTCTGTAACTCTGTTGCTTCATTCTGGACTTCTTTTGCCTCTGCCTGCATGCCTCTTGTCTGTTGCTGTACCTCTGTTGGTTCTTTCTGCACTGCTCTTGCTTCTTTCTGCACCGCACTTGTAAATGTCTACACCCCTCTTGCTTGTTTCTGCACCCATCTTTCCTCCTTCAGCACCTCTGTGGGTTCTTTCTGCACTGCTCTTGCTTCTTTCTGCACCTCATTTGTCTGTTTCTGCAACTCTCTTGACTCTTTATGCACTTCTCATGCCTCTTTCCGCACCTCTGTTGCTTCTGTCTGCACTTCTGTTGCCTCTTGCTGTACCCCTCTTGCGTCTTTCTGCACCTCAGTTGATTATTTCTGCACTTCTCTTGCTTTATTCTGTACCTCTCTTGCTTCTTTCTGTACCTTCTTGCCTCTTTCTGCACCCCCTTCACTCTTTCTGCACCTCTCTTTCTTCTTTCTGCACCCCTGTAACCTTTTTCCAAACCTTTCTTGCCTGTTTCTGCATCTCTCTTGCCTCTTTCTGCAGTTGTCTTGCCTCCTCCTGTACCTATTGCTTCTTTCTGAATATCTCTTGCCTCTTTCTGTACCCCTCTTTTCTCTTTCTGCACCTTTGTTGGTTCTTTCTGCACTGCTCCAGCTTCTTACTGCACATCTCTTGTACATTTCTGCACCCCTCTTGCCTGTTTCTGCACCCCTCTTGCCTCTGGCTGCACATTTGTTAGTTCTTTCTGCACCTCTTTTGCCTGTTTCTGCAACCCTATTGCCTATGTCTGCACTTCTCATGCCTCCTTCTACACCTCTGTTGCTTCTGTCTGCACCCCTCTTGCCTCTTCCTGCATCCCTCTTCCCTCTTTCTGGACCTCTCTTGCCTATTTCTACACCTCTCTTACCTCTTTCATCCCCCCTCTTTCCTCTTTCTGCACCTCTGTTGGTTTTTTCTGCACTGCTCCGCCTTCTTACTGCACATCTCTTGTAAATGTTTGTAACCCTCTTGCTTGTTTCTGCACCCGGCTTGCCTCCTTCTGTACCTCTGTTGCTTCTTTCTGCACTTCTTTTGCCTCTGGCTGCAGCCCTCTTGTCTGTTGCTGTACATCTGTTGGTTCTTTCTGCACTGCTCTTGCTTCTTTCTGAACCTCTTCTACTTGTTTCTGCAACTCTCTTGCCTCTTTATGCAGTTCTCTTGTCTCCTTCTGCACCTCAGTTCTTAATTTCTGCACTTCTCTTGCCTCTTTCTGCACTCCTCTTGTCTGTTGCTGTACCTCTGTTGGTTCTTTGTGCACTGTTCTTGCTTTTTTCTGCACCTCTCTTGTAAATGTCTACACCCTTCTTGTGTGTTTCTGCACCAGTCTTGCCTCCTTCTGCACCTCTGTGGGTTCTTTCTGCACTGCTCTTGCTCCTTTCTGCACCTCCTTTTTCTGATTCTGCAACTCTTTTACTTCTTTCTGTACTTCTCATGCCTCCTCCTGCACCTCTGTTGCTTCTGTCTGCACTTCTGTGGTCTCTTGCTGTGCCCCTCTTGCCTCTGCCTGTACCTCTGTTGCCTCTTTTTGCACCTCTCTTGCATCTTTCTATATCCTCTTGCCTCCTTCTGCACCCCTTCACTCTTTCTGCACTTCTCTTGCTTCTTTCTGCACCCTTGTTACCTTTTCCTGTGCAATGAAGTACCGGGTTATTTTAGAACCGAGCGGTGCCAGGGGACACACCCAAAGACTTCGGATTCTCCTGTCTCAGACTACAGAAACGCAGAAACTTCTTGGTGACGTCAAAGATCAAATTTATTGGCTGCAACCAATAACAGATATCCTAGAAGTACAACACGGTGTATGTTCTCAGGAGACTGCTCAATCTAACAAAGTCAGTCGACCCTTTTTATACAAAATATTACGCTTCAGGCAAACATTCCCTATTTACTGTAGACCATTTTCATGTGTACAATAAAAGCATTGCATGACAAGCCCACATTTCATTGTCCAGCCCACTATCAATTACCCGGCAAGACCCAACACTCTTCATCAGATAAATCGGCTGGACTCCTAATAAAAACGGGCACCTCCTCATTGTAAAACAGGTCATAAAGAACAGATCAGAGACAGGTGTGTGTAAGATTAGACATAGTTGTGTGCAATGAAGGGTTTATGGTATGCTGTGCCTTGATCCCTAATCTCGGTCGGCCACTGGGAAAGGAACAGGCCGAACAGGGTTGGCCTTGGGCGGTGGAGTCAACTTGCCCGGGTCACACAGAAGTCGGCTGAACGTGTACGTGTCCCTAAGACTCGTTCGGCCTTAGTCATCGGCCTATGTGAGGGCAACCATAAAATGGCTGCCGAGCACAAAATGGAACCCGAGGGTTCAGAACAGAATCTCTGATTTCATGGTGATCACGTCACTCGCACATGGCGAAAACACTCGTATATATTACACTCGCCATTTTCGGTCTGCTGATACCAAAATCGTTATGATACGATGATGTTTATGACACGGGTCCAGAATTCACGGAACCTCAGACCCTCCTTTTGCCCTTACATAGGCAAATAACCTATACTCACTCTAATCTGAGTCCAGGTCTATATTCATAAAGTCATTGAGATGTTGCTGTAGCATCATCCTATTACTTAGCTCATCTCTTGATACAGGTTTCCTTACACACGATGTAGCACAGAGGCCGCATATATAAGGAGCACACTGTACACAAAGACAGAACAGGAAAAGAATGGCTAAGATCATCACAATGACCATCAGGATCTTCCATCCCCAGACGGATAACAGCTCTCAAAACCATCCCATCCACGACCAATCTCCTTTATCCACGTGTATAGATTCGGAGATCTTATGCAGTTTGGAAATGGCCTGGTACACTGTCGGAGCGTTGTCTGGAATGAAAACACAGCAACTAGATATGATCACTTTACATACCCCACCTCGATCTGCAAGTATGACGTCTAGCGCAACCCTGTTCTGAAGAGTCATAAGACGATCCGACTGGAGCTCAGCAGTCAAGTTACTAAGGGCACCGGCAGTTTCAAATACGGTGGACTCAACCACCCTCGTCAATTGCCGTATGTTCCTGCTGTTAACCATAGGTCCCCAAAACGGCAGGAAACCCTTCAGGAAATCTCCCAATTCTTGTCCTGCAGTATCTTCCTTACTGAAGACACCTCTAACTATCCTTGTCTTGTGGTAATCTGCCGCGGCTGTGTAGGTGGGAGGCAACAGGAACGAAACAAAACATGTGCCCGAGAAATCAGGGGGCAACCATGTGTATGCTCTATCGTAACAGATGAAATAGGTACCCTTAGCTGCCAGGAATGAAGGGGAAGTTTGAGACGCAAAGACATATGTCTCATTGCAGATACTCTTCCCTAGCTGAGCTCTCGGATTCTTGCCATTACCCTGCAGACAGTAGTGACCCTGATGGGGTACAACCCAAATCGAGGAGGATCTTTTCGCTCGCTGGTTCTCACTCAGACTAACTCCATACCCGGTTACGTTCCATCCAATATATGCTAGTGTCTCATCTCTCGGGATAGTCTCATAAGAGATAGTTCCTCTAATCATGTCGACTATACCCTTAACTAGAGCACTATTCTTCGGATTGTCATTCACAGAACGTAGGGGGTGAACTTCACGAGCATAGATGAACATCGTTCTGCATGCCCACACAGAACCATTGTAGCTGAATGGCAGGACCAGATAAGGAATATCTTTATCAGTAGTATGAGGCATAAGACCACACACCCAACAGTTAGTCGTGTTTACTACTAGCTGATGTTGGTGCAGAAGCTGAACAAAAGAGTTATTAGCGAATTCTAATCTTCTCATAGATTCATGTTCAGGCAGAGGGTGAAAAGAATGCGAAGAAGCAGTAGAAGGCAGTATGGGCTGTGTAGTGGGTGCAAACGTCACTTGCAAAGAGAATAAAACATATCCTATTAAAAACATCGTTACGCTAAACAACATAAAAGGGCATAATATCAGAAAACGTTTTCTAGTCATCATTGTACACATTTTGGCTCTAAAATTCATCTCTTTGGCAGGTCTCTCCATCTCGAAAAACTCCATCCTCTAACCTTGCTGCTCGCGGAGGTAGGGTGTTCCATGCTAAGGAATGCACCTGTCAGTCCAGGGAACTCCCAAGGACCAACCAGAACCGTCGACCTTGTGTCTTTGGCTTGCACTCCAAAGACTTGACGCCGCGACCCTACAGCTGAACCCGGATGGTGGTTCGAAAAACAAAAATCAAAATAGTTTCTCAGATGAGAGAGCTGCACTTTCAAAAATAGCAAAAATAATTTTTATTTGTCCATGATTCTTGGTCTCAAATTATAACGGCTTTTTCCAGGTAACGTCTGGTCTTGGAATAAGAGTTCAGGCTTGGTAGTGTCCAATCGAACTGAAGATGGCACAGCTTCTTGCAGAAGATCGTCGCTTTCACGTTCAGAATTTGTCCCTTTTACATGTGCATCGCTGAAGAGCAGAAAACGAGGCACAGTCTCAGTTTCAGAATCTGCGATACCCTCCTGGACCCACCGGTCGTACGGCAGAGGCAAAGGGACCCTCTTACAGTGTACGCTGTGGATCCAGTTCTTTTTTCCTTGCACTCGTACGGCAGTTCTTGTGGACAAAAGCACTAGGTATGGGCCGGTCCAGCGGGGCTGATCGTTCTTTGTCCGCTGGAAGTTCTTTACTAGAACCCACGAGCCAGGATCAATGACGTGTCCTGGATCTGCAGAAGCCTGATGTAGAGTATCATGAACCTGTTGGTGTAAAACACGCAATTTAGCCGTCAAATCATGCAAGTAATCAAGCAGTACAGGGTGTTCAATCTCGCTGTATTTTGTCGGCCTCGGCACTCCCCATATGTTTGCCAGGCGACCGAACACGATCTCATATGGACTAAGTCCCACTCGTGAATGCACAGTCATTCTTGTCGATAAAAGTGCTAAAGGCAAAGCATCAGGCCATTTAAGACCAGAGCTCGCTTGTATCTTGGCCAACTTCAATTTGAGGGTGCCATTATAGCATTCTACTAATCCAGCTGATTGGGGGTGATTTGCAGCGTGAAATTTTTGCCGGATTCCTAGCCCTTCACATATTCTCTTCATCACTTGACCCACAAATTCACTCCCATTATCACTCCAGACCATTCTCGGCAAACCAAACCTAGGGAAAAACTCTTTGATGAGGGCTTTAGCTGTCGATAAGGCAGTGTTATCTTTCAGGGGATATGCTTCTACCCATCTCGAAAAGGCACAAACAACAACGAGTACGTATTTCAAGTTGTTGCACCTCTCCATGTGGATGAAATCTAGCTGCAAAACCTCGAACGGATATGTTGGAGGTGCAAAATGACCAGCTAGAGTTGGGGTTCCCTTACCAGGATTGTACCTCAGACAAACCATACAATTTTTGACCACATTCTCTGCACACTTAGGAATTCCACCATTTTGCCATACTGGAGCCAACAACTTACAGATCCCTTTCATACTGATATGAGCCATTCCGTGCGCCATCGTAACCACTGCAAGCACGTACGCATCGGGTAACAACCATCGCTGATGCTCTGACAGTTCAACACAACAACCATCTGCATCTAATTTACCCGTACTTTCTCTCCACACACTCAACTCTTTCTCTGTAGCCTCAGCTTGAATGGACTTCACACTCTCTATTGTATCTTCACACATTCCTACGTCACCAATCCATCTTGCAAAGCCCGCAACATACATTCGACTCATCACATCTCGTGCTGTTTCTTTTGCAACTTCATCAGCAAACGCATTACCGCGACCAACGTCATCAGTAACCTTCTTGTGTGCACTGCATTTTACAATCGCGACTTGCAACGGCAAAGTAAGTGATTCAAGGAGTTCATTCACCAATTGACCATGCTGAATCTTAGTTCCATGAGACGTGAGGAACCCACGTTCCTTCCACAATCGTCCAAAACTATGAGCCACACCAAACGCATACTGGCTGTCGGTATATATGGTCCCTTTCATTCCTTTTGATAATACACACGCTCTCGTAAGTGCAACCAACTCTGCTGCTTGAGCTGACCTATGTGGGATACGTGCAGCTTCAACAATCGTATGCAAAGTCGTAACAGCATATGCCGCAGTCGTATCACCATTCGGAAGCTTGAAGCATGAACCATCCACCCATAAGGTACCATCACACTTCACAAGAGGAGTGTCCCTAAGATCTACTCTCCCTTTTGTTTCCGCTTCTGTCTTGAGAAAACAATCATGTTGTTCAGAAACATCTGTCTCTGCTACAATCGGCAACAACGTAGCTGGATTCAACGTGTTGCATCTCTTTATGTGCACATGACTCGCTAAAAGTGTCAACTCATAACCTGACAATCGAGCACTAGTTAAGTGCTGTGTCTTGGTCCTGTTTAACAGAGTATCCACTGCATGTGGAACCATTACAATCAACGTATTATTCATTACCAAACCAGCAGAATAGAAACAGCTGCTGCCGCCGTGGCTCTCAAACAACTTGGCAACGCTCTAGCTACCGGATCTAAAGTCGACGAGAAATATGCACATGGACGCTGCTTGTCCCCAAAAGGTTGTGTCAACACTGACAACGCACATCCTTCTCTCTCATGGACATACAGTGTAAAAGGCTTACTGTAGTCGGGGGTACCCAACACAGGAGCCGAACACAATGCGTCGCGCAATTCGGAAAAACGTTTCTGACAATCTTCAGACCACGGGAGGGGGTTTGGTGTATCTTTACAAGTTAATGCCACTAAAGGTTTGGCCAGTAGAGAAAAATTTGGTATCCATTGTCTGCAATATGACGTGATACCCAAGAAAGCACGCACTTCTCTCTGTGTAACTGGCACACTCAGTTTTGCAATCGCTTGAATTCTTTCTGTTGTCAATTTTGTTCCCTCCTTCGATAAGAGATGACCTAAGTAGGTCACTTCTTGTCGACAATACTGTAACTTCAAAAGAGACACCTTGTGATGAAAATCAGACAAATGACGCAACAATGATAAAGTAGCTTTCTTACAAATTTCCTCTGTATCGGCGGCCACTAACAAATCGTCAACGTACTGAAGAAGAGTAGCACCATCAGGTAAAACAATCGCATCAAGTTATGTTTTCAATGCCTGACTATAGATTGACGGACTCTCACAATAGCCTTGAGGAGCGCGTTTGAACCGGAAGCTTCGACCTCCTAAAGAGAAGCCGAAAATATCCCTACTCTCCTCGGCAATCGGGATGCTGAAGAAAGCATTCTTCAAATCAATCACAGAGAACCCCGTGGCTGATGCTGGAATCATAGTCAATAAAGCAGTGATATCAGGAAATTTCTGGAAATTGTGGCACAACTATCTCATTCACCTCTCTAAGATCAATCACGAACCTGTAAACAGGTGCTGAGAAGAGTCAGTACGCTTCAGAACAGGCAGAACAGGACTATTACAAACGTTACCTCTTGTTTCTTCAATTACATCTTTTTCAATCAGATCATAAATGATCGCTAGCAACGCCCTTTCACCTTTACTAGAGATCTTATATGGGGGAATGCGTGGCATTTTAACATTCGCTTTTAACGTCACAACATAAGACCCACATCATTAGGACCAGTAGCCCAAATGGAATCAGGAAGAGAAGACAATTCTGTCGGAAGTTTATCCTTCGACAAATACATTGAGGAGACCACTTTCTTACCCAGTGTAAGTTGTACTCCCGAGGGAGAACAATACAATGTCGCATACAATCTTTTCAACAGATCCAATTCTAACAAGTTCTCACCACTACCTGTCGTCAGAATAAGGGGTGCTTCGAATTCACAAGGTCCAACAGAAAGGGACATAGGACTAGAAATCGGGTTCCTAACCGGGGCGCCAGAAAAACCTACTGAAACATTCGTCTCGCCAGACAAAGGTGCGCCAGGGAGTTTAGAGTGCATAATCGAACTCTTTGTAGCACCAGTATCCAACAGAAAAGGTTCTGACACCCCTGATGTAATCACCTCAACATAAGGTCCACTCTGATCTGCTGGAACTGAAACAACTCCCTCTCTTTGTATATGGCTGTCCTAGCAATCATCACCTTCCATATTCTCACCTTCTGCATAGTAGTCATCGGCATAGTACTGAGTCGTCCTACCAGACGCGTTATTCTGCTGATCAAAACTATTCATTGAATTCTGAGGAGGAAAGGGACGCGCGTTCTGGGGGAAATTTCCACGTCCTCTTCCTCTAGGTGCTTGTGGGACACCTCGACCTCTTGCGCTAGAGACACCATTCATACGCTGTAACAAAGCAGGGCAGCTACTTTTAAAATGACCCTCTTCTTTGCAATATGCACATTGATTAGGGCCTACAGGAAAACGTGGTTGAGAAGACTCGAACCTTTGCGAGTTTCTCTGAAACTGCTGAGGTTGCTGATAATCACGCTGGTTTTACGGGGCGGGTACTCCTGCTGTAAAAGAACCTTCGTCTTCAATTCTTTAGTTTTCTTGTCTGCTCTATCCTTCTCATCCTTATCCCTATTTTCATAATACTGTGCAGTAGCCAGTATTTGTGCTGAAGAGGAAACAGCCCAAGAACTCTCGGAATCTTTCAATTTCTTACACAACTCGGGAAGCAAATTATGCACAAACTTGTCAACAAACAACCGTTGACCACCTTCTGTACTCATATCTTGACCACTGTGGTCGACAAATGTCTCTTCAAACCTAGTGAAGAAATCAGACACGGTTTCCTCTTTCTTTTGCTTCCATGCAGACAATTTATCCCAATTTACACGCATCGCAGGCATTAAAGTCTTCATGTAAGTAACGATCTTACCAGGGAGTTCTGCTACTAAAGGCTCAGGTTTAGCACCGCCTACTTGTCTGTCATTCGCAGCACTAATGTTAGCCCATGTCTCACCTAACTCCTGCGCATGATCCGTATGGCGAATCAATCCCCACAAAGGCTGCGGAACAACATTCCCAAACAACATGTCTATATCGGCTAGATTCATAATGCATGAATCTGCAGTCTGTGATAAATCCTTGTAATACCCTGCAGGATTTTTGCGGGGGTCAGGTAAAGTCTGTTTAAGAGCCAAAACTTCTGCTCGCTTCCACGGAACATGAACCCAAACACGTTGAAAATGTGCTGGTACAGCATCAATGTGATTAGCGACATCAGCCGCAACGGCATCTTTCCATACCGGAGGAACTTCTCTCATTGGGTACTGTCTCACTTTCCTCTTAACAGAAAGATCAGGCTCAAACAACGACCGAGAGACAGCTTCACTCCTAAATGACAACAATGTCGCAACTGCCCTCTCAACATCGGAACCCACAATCGTGCCTTTCGCAAATTCGAACCGTACACGGCACAATTCAGGCGGGTTGGATTCCAAATCATTACCCTCCAATTCTTCACAAAGGAAAACACACATTTTATCAAAAACATATCTCTGCTTTGGTGCTTCCCATTGGTGGAAGACATCCATAACAGACTCTAACTCATATCTTGTAGGGTCAGTAACCCATTTATGCGCCAAATGATCCAATACTCCCTTCTCTCTAGAATCAGGCAGTTGGCTACGTAACTGTTTACGCTCTGAAACAGGGGTCGTAGTTAATGACCCAAAGAAAGGAGACAAAAGATTAGTAACAGTTTCAGTCATTCTCTGTCGAACAGAAGGAGAAGTCGACAAAAGAACAGGAGAAAAAACAGAATGAGACAAAGCAGACGCAGAGGCAGTATCAGAAGGAATATCGGAAAGGGTAGTCAATACAGGAGGCAAAGTCGTAGGAAGTAAAGGCGGAGCAGGTAGCAAAGTTGGCGGCCCTTGAGGAGGTTGCGCCAGAGGAGTAGGAGCCAACTGAAGAGGAGCTGGCGGCTGTTGAATAGCTGGAAGCTGCACAACTGGAGGTTGCACAACTAAAGGTTGCGGAGGTGCTGTAGCACTCTGCGCATAGGGGGGTGGTGAACTCAACAAATGTGACATTAAAGAATCTTTCTCAAGTTCCTTCGTTGCATCTTGCTGGAGAGGCGGCAAAACTGGATAGCATTTATCAATCGCCATTTTACGTTGCCTGTGCAACTGCTCACTCGCTTGCTCTTCTTCGTTATATTTATACTGCATAGCTGCTTGCATTATCGAGATACCCTTTTCTCTTTTATTTCTCTTTGCTAATTTAATTTCTTTCTGTTTGGCTTCCTTTCGCCATAGGCGGAAAGAGTCAAACATCGCCGGCCGGGCTTTCTTCTTAAAGAGTTTAACCTCTAAATTATCCAGAACTTCGGTGTCAAAACTACCATATTGGGGCCACTTTAGGACACCATCTTTCCTTGTGTACCTAACCCATACTTCATTATACGTGATAGGGCCCACGCCATGCTTTACGTAGAGCACATAGGTTGGAGTTCCAATCGGAGGAACCGGGCACGAGTCCTCCAATCGGGAATCCCTACTTCGACCACAACAAAACAAATGTCCAAGTCTGCTAAGACCAGGCATCTTCGCTCTCTAGTCTAGCTTCAAACTTCAAAGGATTATCGAATACGATATTCTCGTGAATACACGAGTCCCTCGGCTTTGGTACTTGCAAGTTCCAAATCAAAGATCCTAACAAATCAAAGATCCCAAGGGGATACCAAAAGCTAAGAACCAAACTAAGGACTGGGAGACGCTCCACTCATACTTAACTGAGGTATCGATGACGTCACCAGAAGACCCGTCTATCGTTTCGCTCTACAAATCATCAAAGGGTCCAAGACAGGGCGATAGTCAGGGCAGCAGTCCTTCGTAGCCGTCGGAAAGCGGGGAACCTCGCAGCAAAGACTTTCGGACCACGACA